>NC_135911.1:12640803-13240803 GCF_964194155.1 Cetorhinus maximus | reverse complement strand
TGTGAAAGACATTTTCTTTTATTCTAGCCCGACAGTGTCTCCTCTGGTGGAAAGCTGTAATTACAGCGTGACAGTTTACATATCCACATGCTGCAAGAGCTGAGCAACATTCAGCTTGGCCAGAGAAATGATAAGTTAAGTTCACGCCACACAAGTACCAGGCAGTGATCATCTCCAACAAGAGAGAATCTATCCATCTCCCCTTGATATTCAATGACTTTACCATCGCTGAATCCCCCACGACCAACATCCTGGGGGATGTTGTCCAAACTACTAACTGGACTGGCCATAAAGACTGTCACTTCAGGAGCAGGTCAGAGGCTGGGAATTCTGTGCGGGTTGATAACTCACCACCACCTTCTCAAGGGCAATTAGGACTGGGTAATAAATGTTCTATAACCGGAGACACCCTCTTCGCATGAATATCCATAAATAAACACACCGGCAGTGACCATTATAAATGTTGACATAGTAACTTATAATGGGAAAGATTCCTTGAAATGAACGCAGACACCAGATAGAGAGAGAGGGAGCGTGGAGCATTGTTCACAATGAAATCTTTATTTGTTTTTAGACGCACCACGGAATCTCTCAATTACTTCATTTGATGTGATTAACGCTTCATCGATCAATATAATTGAGGGGAATTCTGCAGTGATAATCTGCTCTGTCGAGAGCTTCCCAGCTTCTAACCTGACGTGGCGATACTTTAATGCCCCAATGAACAGAACAAATTGCAAGAATGAGCTGTGGTTGGTGATTCCTCACGTTACATCCAGGGACACTGGAGACTATCAATGTGTGGCAGAGAATGAACATGGAGCAGTGGAGGGGTTCATAACCATCACTGTGGAATGTGAGTTAACGCAAGCTTCAACATCACTCAGACCCCCCCACACACACAATCAGAAACACACACACACAGAAACACACACAACCTCAACTCACACACACACACACATGCACATACATGCAAAGACAGACACATGCGCACACACACACAAACACATATGCATGCGTGCACACTCATAGACCCTTATTTGTGCAGATACATACACACACACAAGCCAATACACACATACAGACAAACAAACATGTGTGCTCCCTCTGCTCTCTCAGTTCTGCACTGGGGACTCGGTATCAGCTCCGATTCTGTGTTGAAGGAAGGTAAACTCCAGATCAACTAGACCCTGAATTGGATGAGGAACCTCCTGAATAGAGAATTGCAGATTTACCCCTCAGTGCTCCATTGATCAAATACAATTCATTGCATGTCAATCCCTTGGGAACATCCTATCGATCTAAAAGGGAGTTTCCTGCATTCTGGATGGACACCTCCACTGGTCGGAGAATGTGACAGTTTACATAAGCAGTGCCCATTATATATGTGGAATAAGATTTATCCTGAAGGAAGGTACCTGGGAATGCATTCAGACTTCAGATACAGAGAGATGATGCATGGAGTCTTGCTGTGCACTCTGATTGCTCACATTAAAATCTTTATCTCTTTTTAGATGCACCACAGAATCTCTCAATTAATTCTCTTGATATGATTAACGCTTCATCGATCAATAAAATTGAGGGGAATTCTGCAGTGATAATTTGCTCCGTCGTGAGCTTCCCAGCTTCTAACCTGATGTGGCGACATCTTAATGTCACAATGAACAGAACAAGTTCCAACAATGAGCTGTGGTTGGTGATTCCTCACGTTACATCCAGGGACAATGGAGACTATCAGTGTGTGGCAGAGAATAAACATGGAGCAGTGGAGGGGTTCATAACCATCATTGTGGAACGTGAGTTAACACAAACTGAAACAACACTCTCACATATACACACAGAGACACACACACACAGACATGCACACACACACACACACGCACACTCACACACACACACACACATGCACACACACACACACACACAAACAAGTATTCATGTGCAATCCCACATGTGCACAGGTGTGTACGCCTGTACGCTCACACACAGAAGTATACATACAGAATCACACATGTGATTGCTCACACAGACACACACACACACACACACACAAACAGAGACATGTGTGAGTTGTCTGTTCTCCCTGTGTTGCACTGGAGTGTTGCTCCAGATTCGGTTCTGAAACAATGACAACATCAGCTGAACAAGACCCTGTATTGGACGAGTAGCCCCCTCCACAGTAAATTGTAGGTTTGTCACTCAATTGTCATTATTCTAAAGCAATTCCTCCACTGTCAAATCCCCGTGAACATCCTGATGATGTCAAATACATTTTCTTTTCTTCTAGCCCGACCGTGTCTCCTCTGGTGGAAGGCTGTAATTACAGCGTGACAGTTTACATATCCACATGCAGCAAGAGCTTAGCAACATTCAGCTTAGCCTGAGAAGTGACAAGTAACGTTGAAGCCACACAAGCACCAGTCATTGATCATCTACAACAAGAGAGTATCTAACCATTCCCCCATGATATTCAATGACTTTACCATCACTGAATCCCCCACGATCAACATCCTGGGGGATGCTAACCAAACAACTAACTGGACCGGCCATAAATACTGTGGCTATAGGAGCAGGTCAGAGGCTGGGAAGTCTGTGGGGGTGAAAAACTCACCAACACCTTCTCATGGCAATTAGGGATGGGTACAAAATGCTGGCCTAACCGGCGACACTCACTTCCCATGAATGTATAAAATGAAATGCACCAGTAGTGAACATTATAAATGTTGACATAAGAAATTATAATGGGGAAAGATGCCTTGAAATGCACATAGAAACCAGATAGAGAGAGATGAACCATGGAGCCTTGCTGTGCATTGTATTTGCTCACAATGAAATCTTTATTTGTTTTTAGACGCACCATGGAAGCTATCAATTAATTCTCTGGATATGATTAACGCTTCGTCGATCAATATAATTGAGGGGAATTCTGCAGTAATAATCTGCTCTGTCGAGAGCTTCCCAGCTTCTAACCTGACATGGCGACATCTTAATGTCCCAATGAACAGAACAAGTTCCAACAATGAGCTGTGGTTGGTGATTCCTCACGTTACATCCAGGGAAACTGGAGACTATCAGTGTGTGGCAGAGAATGAACATGGAGCAGTGGAGGGGTTCATAACCATAACTGTGGAATGTGAGTTCACGCAAACTTCAACATCTCTCTCTCTCTATCTCTCTCACACACACACACACACACACACAAACACACTCATTTGTGCAGAAACACAAACACACACATACACACAAACACACACCCATGTGTCAGCTCCCTCTCCTCTCTCAGGGCTGCACTGGGGATTCGGTTTAAGATCTGACTCTGTGTTGAAGGAAGGTAAACTCCAGATCAACAAGACCCTGAATTGGATTGTCAACCTCCTGAACAGAGAATTGTAGATTTACCCCTCAGTGCTCCATCGATCAAATACAATTCATTGCCGGTCATGCCCTTGGGGACATCCTGAGGATGTGAAAGAAAGTTCCTTTCATTCTAGGTGGACAGCAACTCTACTGGTGGGAGAATGTAACTGCAGTTTGACTGTTTACATAGGCAGTGCACCTGATAAATTTGACAGTGGAAGTTATATGGAGGGAAGGTACCTGGAAATTCATACAGGCAGCAGATACAGAGGGGTGATGCATGGAGTCTTGCTGTAAACTGTGCTTGCTCACATTAAACACTTGATTTGTTTTTAGATGCACCACAGAATCTCTCATTTACTTCACTTGATATGATTAACGCTTCATCGATCAATATAATTGAGGGGAATTCTACAGTGATTATCTGCTCTGTCGAGAGCTTCCCAGCTTCTAACCTGACGTGGCGACATCTTAATGTCCCAATGAACAGAACAAGTTCGAACAATGAGCTGTGGTTGGTGATTCCTCACGTTACATCCAGGGACACTGGAGACTATCAGTGTGTGGCAGAGAATGAACATGGAGCAGTGGAGGGGTTCATAACCATCACTGTGGAATGTGAGTGTGGAGATACATTTGTTTGTTCGTTGTCACCGTGGTCTCAGTGGAGCCATTGGGATCGTGTTGTTTTTAATCCAATTTTCTGCAATCCTCGCTCAGTCCACGTGATCCACACATCCAATTTTTCCACTCCCTTTCTGTTTTTGCACTCAGTTTCTCATTCAATTATTGCTTTTATCAAGGTTGTCAGGTCTTCGTTTCCAATCTCCGTATTTGACGACCTTTCTCTCTCTAACTGTCCTGAACAATCCTTTTAATTGCTGAACTTCACCTTCTTTAATTGATAAATATAATATATAAATATTCCATGGATTACATTGATAAATATTACATATAAATGTTACATGGATTTCATTGAAATGCAACACTTGTATTCATAAATGCCTTAGAAATTACCTAAACATTCGACAGTCATGGAAGCATTGTTGAAATGAGCTCACTGTTGTAATGTAGGAAACACAGGTACTGATTTGTGCACAGCAAGATCCCGCAAACCACAGTGTGATAATGACCTGATAGTCGATTATTTCAGTGAGGTTGGTTGTTACATGTGTAGAGATTACATGCCCTTTAGGGAGGGAAGCGTGTCTCGATGTGTTTGTGACTCCAGTCTCAAGCGCCAACATGGTTAACTCTTACCTGCCCTCTGAACTAGTCTCCCAGTTTGGGTCAAACCAGTGGTTCAGGAGGAAGACCCCCCACCACCTTCTCAAGGGGAAACTAGAGATGGACAATAAATGACAGCATTGCCCGAGAATGAGTATTTAAACATTGAGTGAGTGTATCGCTTCTCGAGATACATCAGAGCATCATTCTAAAACTGTAGTGCAGTAAATTAATGGCTGTTTTTACAGGTAGAGACTCCAGTAAATGGACAGTAGGATTGCTCACGGCTGGGATCATGTTGAGTGTTTTCCTGGCTGGAATCGTCATCTTCATCTGTGTGAGAAAGTAAGTGTGAAGGTTTAACTTGATTTTAATATAAACATTTTCTTCAATGTTCTTTCCTTAAGTCGATGATTCCCTTGGGATCAGCACCAGGCGCCTCTCCATAAGTGGTCCCTGTGTCCACTATGACCCGGAGAGAACCTTTCATTGTCCAGTATCCAGGTAAACGATCACGAGACCCAGAGATTCCTCACTCAGCACGATTACTCCTGGATAAATATTTTCTGAAGTCGGAGATTGTTTCCCTGATGTTGAGCGCCAGATGCCTCTCCGCAACTGGTCTCTTTGTCCCATCTGATCCAGAGAGTGTTTTTCATTGCCCGTTATCCAGACGAATAATAATCAGTTGCTGCGATCTGCAAGGTGCTGACTGAAAGGGCGGTCGAAGCAGATTCAGTAGAAACTTTCAAAAAGTGAATTGGATAAATACTTGAAGGGGTAACATTTTAAGGGCAATAGGGGAAAAAGCAGGGTGGAGTGGTGGGGGGGAAAGATATGGAGTGTTATTATAATGATATTGTACCTTTGGCTTATTTACTGCACAAGACACAAAGCACCAATCGCTCATAGGGAATTGGGTGAAAATGTTGTCGGTCTGTTTATCAAGACTCGGCACGAGAACAGTTCTACAGACGGATAAAGCTTGGAGGCATCAGAGCTGTGTGTGTGTGCTCTGCTCAAAGCAAAAGTGAAACTAAGATTGGATCACATGACACACTTCCATTATAGTGATGTCACACTGATATCCCTTATTGGAACTAGAGACATTCCAGTTGTTGGTGTAAGGTTACAGTGGACTCGATGTCTGTGCTGCACTGAGTCTCTGCTATATGATAACCACAGTGTGATTTTGTGTAATTGCAGGAGAAAGACAGCGATGGAGGAGAGAGTTTCAGGGACCAGTGACATTGCATTGACCCCCAGGCCACTCTCTGTGAAGCACCAGGTACAGGAGCTGTTTACACTCACTCCAAAGCTTCAATTTCAGTGTGTAGACAACACGTGTCCCAGATTCTCAGCCGGGTTACCCACAGATATCTACCTGTGGAGTCAGCAATGGCTCAATAGGTAGCACTGTCACTCGCTCTCTCCCCCCCATCTCTCCCTCCATCACTCGCTCTTTGACCAGAAACCTGAACACATTAATGACAAGGCACCTGATGTCAGTACTGAGGGAGTGCTGGACTGTCGGAGAGTCAGTACTGAGGGAGTGCTGCACTGTCGGAGTGTCAGTACTGAGGGAGTGCTGCACTGTCGGAGTGTCAGTACTGAGGGACTGCTGCACTGTCGGAGGGTCAGTGCTGGGTGAGTGCTGCACTGTCGGAGGGTCAGTGCTGGGGGAGTGCTGCACTGTCGGAGGGTCAGTACTGAGGGAGTTCTTCACTGTCGGAGGCTCAGTACTGAGGGAGTGCCGCACTGTCAGAGGGTCAGTACTGAGAGTAAATGATAAAGAGAGAGAGAAAGAGAGAGAGGGAGAGAAAGAGAGACAGAGAAAGAGAGCGAAATAAAGGGTTAAACCAACTGAGCCACGATTGACACTAACGAGGCTGCACAATAATTTAACCCTATCAGTGCCAGTAAATGATGTGAGGATGTCTTCTGTTTCCATTTCTCTGTAGGGTAAACAGAACGTGCTGATTACTGAGCCCCGGGACACAACCAGAGACACAACTAGCGAGGGGGAGACTCCAGCTCCCCGGCATCTCTCTGAAGGTCCAGTGGGAGGCGATGCTGGACATGGGAACCCCGACAATCCCGACGCCCTTCTCCAAGCCAACATCAATTTTTCAAAGCTGCCCAGCAGTGACAGGACTGTGCACAGGAGCGAGGACACAGAATACGCACAGATCAGATTCCAGAAAAACTGAGTGTGAAACAGGGAGCGGGGCTGTGGTGTGTGTGCAGCCAACATGGCCAAATAGTAATGAACAGAAATATGATGTTGCTGACCTTTTTTTATTGGATCCGAGTGAGCTTTCTGAATGCTGCACGTTTTTTTATGCTGTCAAAGATTGCGAGAAGCTTATGAATAATGTTTAATTTTACATCTGTTAATACAAGGTGAGGTGAGAGTGACTGTCCTTAACATTAAGGCAACATTAGACCGAGTGTGGCATCAAGGAGCCCTAGCAAAATTGCAGTCATTGGGAATCAGGGGTGGTAAGAATGAATAATAAATTTTATAATATTTTTCTGGTTTGTTGTAAAGTAGGTTTGAGGGTGTGAGTGTAGATGGGTCTGTCTGTGTCGTTTAATTACATCTGGAGGCAGGTACACTGCAAGTTTGAGATTATCAAAGGAAGCTCGGTATAGAAATGTGCTTGAAATGCTAATGAGAAAACATGGAGGCTGCCTTAGCATGTAAGATGTGAAGGGGTTGTTTAGATTTCAAAGCGTTATTGGTCTGTTTAGGACAAGCCCAATAAGCAAAGCTAAGGAGTTTTTATTTTTTAATTTTACCCAAACTTCATTGACAATATTGGCAACATGAAAGTTTATATTATGGGAAAGGTAGACTTCCAAAGACATATGGGACAATGGAATTTACAGATCAAAGACAGAGAAACATTTATAAAGGAGAATGAAAGGCTATATTGGGGCCATGTAAGATCTAAGAGGAGTGTTTGAAACAGGCTTGAAGAAGCCTCCAGGCATTTGTGCATACGTCTGTTATCTTCAGTAAATAAAGTTGGAGAAATCCGTTTAGAATTCCATTGTCAAGTGTGTACTGTGTTACCTCGCTGGTTTTGTTTTTAAATCTAAAATCTTATTTTGGACTGTTGCCTTAAACGGGCTCTGTAACTGGGAGTCAAGTTAATTAGGAATTTTAGAATTTATTTTACTTGTAACTAACTGTGGTATTATGTCTGTGCTTGAAATCTTTTATTTTGTTAATAAATAACTTAAGCAAATTTTAAAAATCTCTAAAGGTTGTGGTCAACTCATTACTCCTGAATTCAGTGCATGCATCTTGTAATAAATACAAATAGCAAAACTATTGTGATAGTGCAACCAAATTTCCCTTGTGGTTTTGGTTCACCAAACACACATCATCTGCCATGTCATGACATTGGGAAAACTCTCCTCTGGTTGGATTCATACCAAGTACAAATGAAGGTGGTTGTGGTTGTTGGAGGTCAGTCATCTCAATTACAGGACATCACAGCAGGAGTTGCTCAGGGTAGTGTCCTAGGCACAACCATCTTCAGCTGCTTCATCAATGACATTCATTCTATAACATGGTCAGAATTATGGATTTTCGCTGATGATTGCACAACATTCAACATCATTCGTGACTCCTCAGATACTGAAGCAGTCCATGTCCAAATGCAGCAAGACCAGGACAATATCCAGGCTTGTCCTGACAAGTGGCAAGTAACATTGATGCCACACAAGTGCCAGGCAATGACCATCTCCAAACAGAGAGAATATATTCCTCTCCCCTTGATGTCCAATGGCATCACCATTGCTGAATTCCCCACTGTCAACACTCTGGGGGTTACCATTGACCAGAAATTGAACTTGAGTAGCCAAATAAATACTGTGGCTACAAGAGCAGGCCAGAGGCTGGGAATCCTGTGGTGAGAAACTCACCTCCTGACTCCCCAATGCCTGTCCACCAACCTCAAGGCACATGTCAGTAGTGAGATGGAATACTCTACACCTGACTGGATGAGTGCAGCTCCAACAACATTCAAGAAGCTCATCACCATCCAGGACAAAGCGGCCCCGCTTGTTTGGCACCCCATCCACAAACATTCACTCCCTCCACAACTGACGCACAGTGGCAGCAGTGTGTGTACCATCTACAAAATGCACCGCAGGGACTCACCAAGCCTCGTAGACAGCACCTTCCAGACATACCGCCAGTACCATCTAGAAGGACAAGTGCAGCAGACACGTGGGAACACCACCACCTGGAAGTCCCCCTCCAAGTCACTCACTATCCTGACTTGGAAATATATCGCCATTCCTTCACTGTCGCTGGGTCAGAATCCTGCAACTCCCCCCCAAGCAGTTATGTGGGTGTACATACAGCACTTGGACTGCAGCCGCTCAAGAAGGCAGCTCACCACCATATTCTCAAGGACAATTATTGATGTGCAATAAATTCTGGCCTAGCCAGTGACGTCCACATCCCATGAATGAAAAAAAAAGAAGCAATTAAAATGCTCTGACATTTCTGTACATTTTTTTTTCAATTAAATATCGTACACTAGTGAAAAATTCCACTCTCCAAGGCACCATTTCCTATTTACACATGTCCTTCTGATTATTTAAATGCCTGTGTCATTGGTAATGGAACATTCCCATGTAAACATGACACACTGTAATTACAGCCTCCTGCCAGTGGTGGTGCTCTAGTGTCATAGTTTTGCTTCTCAGAGACTGGAGGAGCTGTATACGTTGTGTTTACAGTAACACTCAGGGTGACCAGGGGGATTATTTTCGCCATGTTTACGATGTTGCTAAGATACAACGGCCCGTGGGATTTTTCCTGCTGCGTTTACAAGGTTGAATTGAAGAGATTTTTGAAGTGTCTGGCACAGTTTTATAAAGGTCCCCTCACTGCGTTCAGGTCTGGGGCCTACAACTTAGGGAGGATATATTGTCCATAGAGGGTGTGCTGTGCAGCGTCACCAGAACGATCCCGGGGCTGAAAGGGTTAAATCCCGAGGACAGGTTGCACAGACCAGTCTTGTGTTCCCCCGAGTCTCGAAGATTAAGGGGTGATCTAATCGAAGAGTTTAAGGTGATTAAAGGCTTTGATACGGGCAATAGAGAGAAACTATTTCCTCTGGTGGGGCTGAGGTGAGTGGGGGGCGGGATCCAGAACAAGGGGGCAGAACCTTAAAATTGGAGCCAGGCCGTTCAGGGGGTGATGTCAGGAAGCACTATCTTCACACAAAGAGGGGGGTGGAAATCTGGAACTCCCTCCCCCAGAAAAAGCTGTTGAGGCTGGGAGGGGTCAATTGGAAATTTCAAAACTGAGATTGAGAGATTTTTGTTGGGTCGGGGTGGGGGGTTAAGGGTCACGGAACCGAGGCGGGTGGATGGGGTTAAGATACAGATCACCCGTGATCCAATCAAATGTGAGGACGGTGTGTCTCAGGGAGGCTGGCCCAGCCCCAGACTGAGCCGTCTCTGTGACGTTCTTCAACCCTGTTGGTCAGCAATGACCACATGAATTGATGTCAGCCTGATATGTAGTGCATGGAGGGATATTGCTCTGCACGGTGTGTGTGCATCACAGCGCTCATTCACATGGGTTCCATGTGCACCTACATCAGCTGTGTACACATCCAAGCCTCAATGCTGCATCCGGGGAATGTGCCATGTCTCACACCTTAGCTGCAGCCCGACCCTTCCCTTGAAGCTCTGTGTGCTGGAGACCAGCTGCTTACCTTACCGGGACGCAGCAGCTCATTGAACTTTCTCCCTGCGCTGAATCCGTCAGCGCTGCTGGTCTCGTGTTGCACTCACCACAGCCGTTATTTGAACCCCAGACCCTCTTGGTTGCTGCAGGATCATTCCGGTGACCAGCCGAATACGGGGCTGCTCTCCTCTTCTGGATCTCTTCCACCAAAACAGGGAAGGTCCTGGTCCAGGAGACCAGGGAGCAGCTGGACCCATCCCTTCCCCGGCCTCCCCGCTGTCTGACACTCTATCAACGGAAATGTCAGGTGAAAAGGGTCACGGTCCATCCAGATTACAAAGCTCTCCTTCACTTTTGTTTTGCTCGCTCACGCCAACTATTTTCACCCCATGCCCAGTTATGACTGGGAAGGTTTGGTGGAGAAACCGGCTCTGCCCGAATGCTCGGTGCCGGGCATGTTGTGGCTGTGAGTCTGTGGGAACAAGCGGTGCTCCGTCCCCATCCACAGCCCGACCGGTTTCCTCCCTCTGACTCACACTGTTATGTGGTAACAGTGAGCAACTGCGAGGGACCTGGGCAAGGGTCAACAGTGTGGGCACATGCTGATGGACGGGTGGCAAGGGGGCAAATGGATGTGATAATGAGCATGGCACTCCCCATCCTTCCTCCACCCTCTGAGTCTTTCGCAGATAACCACATGAGTGCAGAATATCTGTACCAGCGAGTGGTGGCGGGACGATGCCAACTCCGAGTCTGTTTCTTGTGAATCCATCCCATGATTTCACTCGAGCCCACTTTGAGGAGGCGGCAAGACTGACAATTCCCCCAGAGACAAAGCCCATGATGGGCCGAACGTTCCAGTCTCAGGTAACAGGCGGACAGAGTTTACAGCTCGGACACTCGCCTGACAAAACAACGGCGTCTCCCCCGAGGCACAGGGACTTCACCATTGACCACCAACCTCTCAAATGGGACTTTCTGAAAGCCCCGCTTTTTATCGGTGCCCGAGGGATCCAACCCCCACCGGGCCCTCCCCTACCCCCTCACCGCTCCGGGGTCACCCAGTCGGACTGCTATTGTAGACCACATCACCCCCCCTCCCCCACCCCCATCACCCCCACCCTCCCCATGGCCGACCCACCCACCCACCCGACCCCCGGGCCACACATCGGAATCTGGGACTGACATGTTTAGAGGTCGAGTAGGCGGAGCCGGGAATTCCGCCGTCTCTGTGCCCCCCCCCGACCCGGGAGTGAAAATCCGGCCTTAACTTCCACTTTCTACTGTCTGAGACAAAAGGCAATGAGTGAGTGGGCTGACGGTCAGGATTAATGCTGTTAATCTGTGTTTGAGGGGCTGTGAATTTTCGGGGGATTAGTTACTCTCTGAGCTGAAGCTTCGAAATCCTTATTTGATGCCGGACATGTGGTGTTGGAAGAATTTTTTTAAAACCACAGGCAGTTCACAGAAACCCACAGGAAACCCACAGAGGGACAGTCACTGGGAAACACAATCACTCCTTCTGGTTTCACCTTTTATCCACATCCTGTCTGTGTGGCTCAAATGTTAAACACACCGGCCACATTCAGGGAGGGTTCACTCTGTGAAGCGCTCGCTCTCTCTCTCTCTCTCTCACACACACACACACACATACAGACACACGCAGACACACACAGACACACTCACTCACGCACACAGACACACATAGGCACACACACACTCATATGGACACAAACACACATACACACTCACACGCTTACAGACAGACAGACACAGACAAACACATATACACGTTTGCATACACACACACATACACACACACTTTCACATACACACACACACACGTGAAATCACAAACACACACACACTCAGGCACACACACATTAAACCACACACACACAATCGCACACACATATACACATACACACACTCACATACACACACACAAACAGACAGAGACACGCTGACATGCATACACTCACATACACACACTCAGATATACATACACACATAAAATCACACTTACAGACAAACACACATGTAAAATAACACACATACATACACGCATACCAAACACACACACACACACACCAAACACACACACACACACACACACACATACACACACATAAACACACAAAAAGACACTATCCCAATGACAGCAAACTGCGACTAAATGCTTCCTACAAATTAACTTACAAACCAAAGACGTATTGAACTGTCTAAAAGTGACCTGTTCTTCAAAGTAATACAAGATTGTACACAGATCAAAAATGGCTGACACGTGTCATCTGATTGCTGATACTGTGAAGTTGATCACTTCTCTGGAAACATTCAAATGAATTGCACTGCCGACCTGTTGCATGGAAGTTCACATTTGGGGTTTGTCAGGGTCCACTTCAAACAGGGGCACTTTTAAAAGGAAGGCATTAAAATGCAAAGTGCTGGACTTTGATCAGCTGTAGTTCTATCAAAACAGTGGGAACTGTTCACCAAGCGGATAATCATCAGCCATTATAAACCCCCTGTGGAGGTTGCAATACCCCCATCTCCTGTTGATTTATATCTTGAAATGCATCAAATATTTCGGAGATGCAAAGATGAAAAATAAGAACAGTTGGTCTACAACAATGAATGCAAGACATGCTGATCAAATTCCCTTTCGGGAATATACAGACAGGAGTTTAACAAATGGTTCTGCCAAGCAGATATAAGAGAAAGGAGAAGGAAAAAGAAACATGGCAATCATCCACAAACACTGCTGGAAAAGAGCAGAGATGATTTCTCTCTCTCTCTCTCTCTGTCTGAAGCTAACAGAGTGTTTTCAACAACATGCAAATCTGAGCCAGATCAACGCCAGGATTCTACAGGAAACCAACTAACTTCGAACAGCTGCAACCTTCAGAATCTACATCTCAAAGTCAAGCAAACAACTTAATCATATACTATTTTAATTTTTTATTGGACTCTAATTATTTTACCTCTGATATCTTTGTGTGTGTGTGTGTGTGCCTGTGTGGCTGCCTCTGTAAGCATGTGTGTGTGTGTGTGCCTGTCTGTGTGGTGTGTGTCTGTGTGCCTGCCTGTGTGAGCGTGTGTTTGTGTGTGTCTGTTTGTGTGAGCCTGTCTGTGTGTGTGTCTGTGTGTGTTTGTTTGTGTTTTGTCACATTTTTGTTATTTTTTCTCCTGTTAGGTAACTAATAAACTTACTCTTTCTTTGACTCAACCAGACGTGGTTTAATTGGTTAATTCTTAACAAACAAACAGACTTGTTTTGGAAATTGCATTTGGGGGAAAATATATTCTAAAGCCTTTTTTGTGACCAACCAGGGGGGATGAATAGAAAGGGAGCCAGTTCACTCCCATCACCCAGTTGTAACAACATTCACACACACACACACACAAACTAAAAACACACACATACACACACACACACTCTCTCTCACACACACACACACACACACTCTCTCTCTCTCACACACACACTCTCTCTCACACACAAAAACAAAAATAATGTCCCAATGACAGGAAACTGCGACTGAGTGAGAGCATGTCAGGAATATGTAATAATCTCCATAATGTTATTGGAATTTATGGTAAAATAGAATCCGTGTCTATGTGTCCACATGTGTCTGTGATGTGTTTGTGTGAGACTTATTTGAATTAGAGGAAGCTGGTCTGGGTGTTTTGATGTAAGAAGAGATGTTAGGTTTGTATTGCTTATTAGGTAATCATGGGGTAATTTTAGAATGTGAAGTGTAAAGGGGGCAATTTGCATTTTAAATTGAACCAAACTAGATTGTTTTCAAAGGAGGAGAGAAATGTGTCACCTAGCCAGGTAAAGTTAAGAAACAGCGAGATTAATTTTCCCCAAGATTACAGGTAAAATTTAGATGAGAGATTTGTATTATTACAAAGATGAAGTCCAAAGACATAGTGAAACAATGGGAATTTGCATTCAAAGGGGAAAATATGTATCAAGGAGCGAAGGCTGTGTGTAAGGGTAGATGCTTTTAAGATCTTGCAATGGTGAAAAGCCTTCAGCCTGCATGTACCAAACTTCTGTCTCCAGGGACTGAAGTTAAGAGAACTCACTTTGAACTCGACTGTTCAGAGAATCGTTTACTGTTCCTGGGACTTTTAAAATCTCTGTGTTTTACTGTTGCCTGAACAAAAGTGTAAATGGAAGTTAAATTAATTAAGGGATTTAGAAGTTATTATAGTAGTAATTTATAGACATGTGTGTGTTTCAAAATCATTTTTTCTTGTTAATCAATGTTTAATTTAGTTTTATTAAGAAAACTCTTACACTTCGAAAAAAGGGCGAACTCAATTGTAAAGTGCTCTGGGACATCCAGAGACCATGTTATACAGAAGAGATTTGACTGGAGTAGCAAGTGTTTTACTTACAGGACAATGAGTCCCCAGGGTTGTAGAGTCAATCCTGTCAGATGAATGACTAATGGGAGACACTTCAGGGAGCTGAAATAATTCTGGAAATGTTCAGTTTACCAGGATTGGAGGAGAGATGATCTACCTCTCCTGACTGCATCAGACAAGTGGTGAACCTGTTGAGGTGAACATAATTACCTCTTAACCTCATTACTACCGAATCCAAAGCCCACATCTCAAAAACACAAATTGGGAATTGGTTGTGACAGTTGTTTCAAGTTTCCCTCCGGGATTTGAACAGCTCAGCATTTACCATCTGTTATGTCATAACAGAGCATCCTTCAACTTAACCAACGAGCCAAAAATATATTGAACTGTTTAAAAATTCTTTTGAGTTATCAACAGTCACAGATTGCAACTCTTTCGAGTACAATCACAGTTCTTGGTTTCCAGGAGTGGGACATGAACCCACAACCCTCTGATTCAAAGGCGAGGGTGCTATGAACTGAGCCACAGCTGACACCTCCCTTGAACTGTTTAAAGGAGAACTGTTTTTCAAAAGTACAAGATTAGGCACTGATCAATAATGGCTGCCACGAGTCACCTGATTGCTGATACTGCAAACTTGATCACTTCTCTGGAAAGCTTCAAATGAATTGCACTACAGACATGTTGCATGAAAGTTCTCACTGAGGTGTGTCAGGGTCCACTTGAAACAGGGGCTCCCTTAAAAATGCAAAGCGCTGGACTTTGATCACTGTAGGTCTATCAAGACAATGGGAAATGCTCACCATGTAGATATTCATCAACCATTAAAAACCCCTTGTGGAGGATGAAATGCCTCCATCTCCTCTTGATTTATATCTTCAAATGCATCAAATGTTTCAGAGATGCAAAGATCAAAAAATGGGATTACCTGGTCTGCAACAATGAGTGCAAGACATGCTGATCGAATTCCCTTTAGGGAATATACAGACAGGAGTTTAACAACAGGTTCTGTCAAGCAGATATAAGAGAAAGTAGGAGGAAAAAGAAAGATGGCAGTCATCCAAAAACACTGCTGGAAAAGAGCAGAAATTCTCTCTCTCTCTCTCTCTCTCTCGCTCTTTCTCTCCCTCTTTCTGAATCTAACAGAGCATCTTCAACAAAGTGCAAATCTGAATCAAATCACCACCAGGATGCCACAGGAAACCAATTAACTTTGAACAATCTACACCTCAAAGAAAAGCAAAGGTATTAATCATATATTCTTTTAAATTTTTATTGGACTCTAACTTTTTAATTCTGACATGTGTGTGTGTGTGTGTGTGTGTGAGCGTGTGTGTCTTCCCGCCTGTGTGCCTATCTGTGCGAATGTATGTGAGTGTGTGTGTGTATGTCTGGCTGTCTGTCTGTGTGAGTCTTTATGTGTGTCTGTCTGTGCGAGCGTGTGTCAGTGTGAGCGTGTGTGAGTGTGTGTGTGTGTGTCTGCGTGAGTCTATGTGTCTGTGTGAACGTGTGTGTGTATGTGTCTGCGTGTACCTGTGTGTCTGTGTCTGTGTGAATGCGTGTGAACGTGTGTGAGTCAGTGTGTGTGTGTGTGTATCTGTGTACGTGTATATTGTCGCATCTTTATTATTAGCGTTATTTAAAAATAGTGATTACACAAGCCTGGTTTCTAAGGAAATGAAACTGCAAACAATTTACAGTAAAGTGAAACGTACAGGATTAATCTATTTATTTTGAGCTGATGATATGTAATTATACATGAGGCATGTTGCTAATTTCAAACATCATCTGAAATACGGCAGGTCTGACAGGGCAGCATTCCCACAGCGCTCACCCTCCGACAGCGCAGCACTCCATCAGCACTCACCCTCCGACAGTGCAGCACTCCCTCAACACTGAGCATCTGACAGTGCGGCACTCCCTCAACACTGACTCTCCGACAGTGCAGCACTGCCTCAGTACTGACCCTTTGACAGTGCAGCGCTCCCTCAGTATTGACCATCTGACAGTGCAGCACTGCCTCAGTACTGGCACTCAGACAGCGCAGCACTCCTTCAGTACTGACCCTCCGAAAGATAAGCACTGCCTCACTACTGACCATCTGACAGTGCAGCAGCCCCTCAGTACTGACCCTGTGTGTGCATGTGTGCTTGTCTGTGGGTCTGTGCGTGGGTGTGTGTGCATTCTGACTGAGCCGAGATGACAGTTTCACAGGTTGCTAGGGACCACTTTTCCGCCTCTCTGTGAGACTGTGTGTTTCTGACAGCAGGTCAGGCAGAAATAGTCCAGAAGGCCCTGTGGTTTTGTAGCATTGAAACAATGACATGAACTAAATGAGTGCTGCACCAAATAAAGACATGGAGTTACCACACCAACAAACCGCGTGACTTCCCCAGTTTCACATCTCCCTCAAACACAGAAAAACTGTGTTAACACTGACCCTCCTCCCAGAGCCAGTTCTCGTCTTGTCCGAAGATCATCTCTTCTCCGATCCTGGTAAACTGAACATTTCCAGAATTAGATCAGCTCCCTGAAGTGTCTCCAGTTAGTCATTCAACTGACAGGATTGACTCTACAACCCTGGGGACTCATTCTCCTGTAAGTAAAACACTTGCTGCTTCAGTCAAATCTCTTCTGTATAACATGATCTCTGGATGTCCCAGAATACTTCACAATTGAGTTCACCCTTTTTTCGAAGTGTAGTTACTGTTGTAATGTAGGAAATGCAGCAGCCAATTAGCGCACAGCAAGCTCCCACAAACAGCAATGTGATCATCTGTTTTTTGTGATGTTGGTTGAGGGATAAATATTGGCCCCAGGACACAGGGGAGAACTTCCCCCTGCTCTTCCTCCAAATAATGGCTGTGGGATCTTTCACACCCGCCCGAGGGGGCAGACGGGGGCCTCGGTTTAGTGTCTAATATTGGACTAATCTCCAGGCGAGGTTGGCTGGATGGATTATTGACAAGGTCCATTCACCCTGTAAAGAGTTTCTCTGTTTTGAAATACCCGATCAAACACCGAGTTCTGTGTCTAAACCTTGTGTTGAAAAGACACCTTTCCAGCTGTTCACCTGCCATTAGCTTGTTGAGTCTTCACACGCTCCGTCTGTCTGTGACCAACCCCTCTTAGCTCATACGTTCCTTATCGTACATCGAGCTGTTCATCCTGACGGGTTCCATCCTTCCCAGTAACACTCCATCTCCGGCATCAAACTAACTCCCAACACGTTGTTGAATTGTATCGATTGCAGCGTCAGTTGGTTCTGTCTGAGGCTGTTTCTCTGATCGGGGACCGAGCTGTTCTGAACAGACATTGTGTTCAACAGCTCTTATTGCCGATCAGGTTGTTCAACTAATGCTGCTGTTCACTGAGGTGACACCGATTCTACATTCACACATTAATGAAATCATGTCCAGCACCAAACATCTGAATGAAGCAAGGTTCAAGAAAAAACCGAGCCGCTTGATCCTACAGTTATCTGTTCAGGCATCGCCCCTTGTTCAAAATAACAAACATTATTTAAAAATAGTGATCACACGACCCTGGTTAACAAGGAAACGAAACCATGAACAATTTACAGTAGAGTGAAACGTACAGGACTAATCTATTTATATTGAGCTGATGATGTAGAATTTTACACGAGGCATGTTTCTAATTTCTAACATAATCTAAAATATGGCAGTTCTGACAGAGCAGCACTCCCTCAGTACTGACCCTCCGACAGTGCAGCACTCCCTCAGTACTGACCCTCCGACAGTGCAGTACTCCCACAGTACTGTCCCACCTACAGTACAGCACTCCCTACAGTACTGTCCCTCCAACAGTGCAGCGCACCCTCAGTACTGACCCTCCGACAGTGCAGCACTCCCTCAGTACTGAGCCTCCAGCAGTGCAGCAATCCCTCAGTACTGACCCTCCGAAGGTACAGCATTCCCTCACTACTGAGCCTCCAATAGTGCCGCACTCCCTCAGTAATGAGCCTCCTACTGTGCAGCGCTCCCTCAGTACTGAGCCTCCAACAGTACAGCACTCCCTCAGTACTGAGCCTCCATCAGTGCAGCACTCCCTCAGTACTGACCCTCTGACAGTGCAGCTCTCCCTCAGCACTGTCCCTCCGACAGTGCGGCGATCCCTCAGCACTGTCCCTCCGACAGTGCAGCACTCCCTCAACACTCCCTCACTGTGTGTCCATCTGCATTTTGAACTGAAATCTTGAGCAAGCCTTAAAATCACAACCTTCCGTGTCAGAGAGAGAGAGCGAGAGAGAGGGTCTGTGTGTGGGGGAGAGAGAGCGAGAGACTGTGCGTGAGATAGACTGTATGAGAGAGTGTGAGAGAGAGAGAGAATGTGAGAGAGTGTTTGTGAGACAGGGTGCATGTGAGAGAGTGAGAGTGTGTGTGTATTTGAGAGAGGGAGCAACAGTGTGTATGTGAGAGATTGTGTGTGAGTGAGAGAGATTGTGTTTCAATGAGACAGAGTGTGTGTGAGAGAGTGTCTGTGCGAGAGTGGGTTTGAGAGAGAGAGAGTGTGCATGTTTGAGAGAGTGTGCGTATGTGAGGGAGTGTGTGTGTGTGAGAGAGAGAGTGTTTGAGAGAGAGTGTGTGTTTGCGAGAGAGAATGTCTGTGCAAGAGAGTGTGTGTTTGAGAGAGAGATTGTGTGTGTGAGAGAGTGTGTGTGAGAGTGTGTGTGTGTGTGTGAGAGAGTGTGTGTGAGAGAAAGAGTTTGTGAGACAGTGTCTGTGCGAGAGTGTGTGTTTGAGAGACTCATTCTCCTGTCAGTAAAACATTTGCTGCTTCAGTCAAATCTCTTCTGTATAACATGATCTCTGGATGTCCCAGAGCACTTTACAATTGAGTTCACCCTTTTTTCGAAGTGTAGTCACTGTTGTAATGTAGGAAATGCAGCAGCCAATTAGCGCAAAGCAAGCTCCCACAAACAGAAATGTTATCGTCATCATATAGCCTCAACTTCACCTCAGGTGGCTTCATTTTCAACGGAGGAGACTCATTCAGCCCCTCGAGCCTGATAAACAGGAACAGGAGGAGGCCCATTCAGCCCCTCGAGACTGTTAAACAGGAACAGGAGGAGCGTCATTTAGCCCGTACAGGAGTAGGCTCATTCAGCCCCTCGAGCCTGTTAAACAGGAACAGGAGGAGGCCCATTCAGCTCCCTCGACGGTTAAACAGGAACAGGAGGAGGCTCATTTAGCCCGTACAGGAGTAGGCTCATTCAGCCCTTTGAGCCTGTTATACAGGAAGAGAAGGAGGCCCATTCAGCCCCTCGAGCCTGTTACACAGGAACAGCAGGAGGCCCATTCAGCCCCTCAAGCCTGTTGTACAGGAACAGGAGGAGGCCAATTCCGTCCATTGAGCCTGTTACACAGGAACAGGAGGAGGCCCATTCAGCTCCATGAGCCTGTTAAAGAGGAACAGCAGAAAGCCATTCAACCACAGTCTTGGCACCAAAGGGGTGAACAGTTTGCTTACAGTGCAAGGCAAATAGTGGGTTTCTCACATTCACAACAAGCTCCTCCCATTTGACCTCACGTTGCAACATCCACCCTTTCAAATTAAATCCCAGAGGGAGCAGCACAGGAAGAGGTCATTCAGCCCAAGCAGAGCGTGTGGGCAGTTCCTCCCCAGGCGAGCAGTCGCACAGGTCCTGGGTGAGTAACGGAACGATTGGAGTTCACTTCCACGACCAACAACGTCCTTTGTTGATGTTGTGACTTTATAAAGACAGATTCCAATGATTGATGCCTTTGAAAGATTTCCACTGGTTATTGAGATCTGGGTGTGAGGCTCAAGTCTTTTGTACAGAACATCTTTCTAGCTCAAGGGACGAGGGAAGTGCAGAGACATGAGCTTTGGAATGCCTTGAGGTTGTGAAAGGTGCTATAGAAATGCAAATCCTTCATTGTTTTTCTTTCTTAAGCCTTGTAACACTCTGCAGAGCGCCTATCATCCCACATAGAATCAAATTAGTCTGTGAAGACATTGTCTAAAAGCCGTTCTGATCTCTCGAGAGCTGTCGGACAAGAGGTGAGGTCTCATTAACTCCTTTCTCTTTCAGAACTTCAGAGTGAGAAGCTGATGAAATATCTTGGAGTGGACAATGATCGGGAAATCTTACTTCCTCCTGTCACTCCTCCAAGGTAATATCATCGTCAGCTCGGACAGATTTATGGTTAATAATTATTGTAAAAGATAATTCTTATTGAGCAGTGATTGGGAACCGATTCAACAGTGAGCCAGTGTACAAACTCACACCAAGTCCCAATCACCCATCACCCCTGCGCTCAGGGATATTCACTGACTCCCTGTCTGACAGCAGAATTGGTGGAGAGCAGAGATCTCAGAGGGTTGTAGGGGCTGGAGGAGGTTACAGAGATAGGGAGGGTGTTGGGGCTGGAGGAGTTTAGAGAGATAGGGAGGGTTGTAGGGGCTGGAGGTGGTTACAGAGAGAGGGAGGATTGTAGGGGCTGGAGGAGGTTACAGCGATAGGAAGGGTTGTAGGGGCTGGAGGAGGTTACAGAGATAGGGAGGGTTGTATGTGCTGGAGGAGGTTACAGAGATAGGGAGGGTTGTAGGGGCTGGAGGAGGTTACAGAGATAGGGAGGGGAGAGTGGGTTTTAGGGATTGAGAATTGAGGCTGAGGATCTTAAAATCGAGGCATTGCTTGATTGGGAGCCTACGTATGTCAGTGAGTGATGTGGGTAGGGTGTGGGCGGTTAAAAGTTGAGTAGAAAATCAGGAATAAAAAATGGGGATGAAGTCTATCCCAATGTTAGGATTCCAATAGCAATATACTGAAACTTGTGACTTTTGCTGATTTTAGTCAGAATTTCCCATGAAGATAACACAGCAGCTCCTAGAATAGACAGGCTGTTCAGCATCACACTTCCTGTCCATTCTTACCTTGCTAGAAACTTCAATAAGGGAGCAACATAACTGAAAGAGAGAAGGGAGGCAAAGCTGTCCATGTGTAAAGGTGTCAATATTCATTTTTCATATTTGTCTTTGCTCTGGACACATGCAGAGCTCAGGCTAGAGGCGCTTTGTTAGTGTGTTTCACAGTCTCTGCTGGAATAGGGTCAGTGATGAGCTTGGGAACAAGTCAGTCTACAATGCTGCATCGGAATAAACAATCCAACAATATGGGGTTTGGATCAGAAATAATCCCTTAGACAATGAGAATCCATAGAGATTCTTTAGACAATGAGGCTCCATAGAGATTCCTTAGACAATGAGGATCCAAAGTGCACCAATGAGATTGATTCAGATTAGCCAATCAGCTGTGTTGAAGAGATCACTTGTTAGTTAACCAATCTCACTGAAACTCTGTTTTTCTCATGAGGGTTCCAGTCTTCAACTTCGAAGACCTTGCCTTGGAATTCTCTCCAAAAGTCGCTTCAGCTCGGATGGCCTTAGTGACGTTCACCCTCACAGGGTTTCCATCTCTTCTCCTGAGATTCCGTGCCCCTGGATTCCCGACTATATACTCAAGCTGCAATAGGTTTAGATGAAAGGTTTTGATTGACTGGGTAGGGAGAGAATGTTCCCTCTTGTGGGAAAGAGAATAACTCGAGGCCGAGTGATTAGTGATTCCTTAAACATTGAAGAGAGAATGAACACCAATCAAATTGAATCAGATTAGCGAATCAACTGTGTTGAAGAGCAGACAGGAATGTTAGGCTAATTAGTGATTCATGACGGTGATAATGTGGGGAGTTCTGAGGGCTCCTAATCCATTGTCCTGTCTTGTAAATCAGCACTGAATGGATCTCAATTGGTGCGTCTTGTAGACATTGTGTTGCGTCACATTTAATCAATGACATTAAAGTGATAATTAGAGGCTGCATTTGGACCGAACTGGAAGCTATCACCAGGTCGCCAGGTTGCATGTTAGCTTGAAATTAACAATCTAAATGGTCTAGAGGAGCATAGAACAATAGATTATATTTATATAGTACCTTTACTGTAAAATAAACATCCCACGGAGCATTAAAATAGAAGGCACAGTGACACTTTCTCACTGGCTTCACTAAACAGGGTCCTGAGGACCATGAGCCAATGTAGAATGACCTTGTCCACTCCTGTGTCCAGGATTCTCTCCCATCCATTGTGAAACATTGGGGCGTTCCTTGTGTATCCTGTAGATGGTCCACACTGCAGCCACTGTGCCCCAATGATGGAGGGGCTGGATGTCGAGCCTAGTGAATCTAAAAAACATCCAGTGTTAAATATTGACATTTCTCTCCTCAGTTGGACTGTCACAAGAATGGAAAGGCGACACTCCACGAGAGGTGACAGCGCAGGAAGGTTCGTGTGTACAGATTCCATGTCATTATAGTTATCCATCAAAGTTGGAAAACCAACCGCGAGGTGGAGTCTGGTTTAATAATGAGGATTGGGAAGCATTGTCTATAGCCTTTCACTCCAAGGATCACAGTCACGAGTTACCACGGTTCCGCCATCGGACCCGGCTGTCTGGAGACCCGAAAGATGGCAACTGTTCCCTAATTATAAACAACATCAGACGGGAAGATGCAGGACCTTATTATTTCAGGATAGAATTTGACAGCATAAATAGTTACAGCTACCTTCCTGTAACCCAGCTTCACGTTTCTGGTAAGTGCTGTGTTATAATTACTCAACAATTCACATTCAACACTCAATGGGAAATAATAGTGTTTGATTTGCTTGTTTTTTGGCCGTGTTAAACAGCATCACTATTTTTAATGATTTGTCTATTTCTGCTCCCAGATCCATGAGCTTGTGTGTAATTGAATCTGCATCAGAGCTGTAACGGAAACCGAGCTGAGGGGTGATGACACCTCCCACCTGAGCGAAGTGTCTCCTCCCGACTACACCTTCCACCCCTCACACTGTCAGGATTGACCTGGTGACAGTGCGGAGCTTATCACCATATCACACCTTGGCCTGACCCCTACCCCCACCTCCTCTGGCACTTTCTCCTCCTTTGAATATCTCACCGTGTTTCACCCCTCTCATCTCTCCTTCTAAATTCTCGTTCTCCATCGCCGATCACTCCAGGAACGATAAACATTTTCACCCCGGGATATCTTCACTGCTTTCCTCCCTCAGTCTCTGCACCGACTGAGTTCTCATCCTCGGCGATCTCAATCTCCATCTCATCTCATCACGCTCGGTTATTCCAACGCACTCCTGGCTGGTCTCGCACATTCTACCCTCCGTAAACTTGGGGTCATCTAAAACTCTGCTGCCCCTGTCTTAACTCGCAGTAACTATCCGTTCCCTTATCCACCCTGTACACTCTGACCTCGAATGGCTCCTGGTCAAGCAATGTCTTGATTGCAAAATTCTCGTCCTTGTTTCCTCCCTATCTCTGTAATCTCCTCCTGTCCTACAGCCTTCCCAGATCTCTGCGCTCCTCTACCTCTGGACTCTTCAGCATCCCCGATTTACATCGCTTCAGCATGGACGGCCATGCCTCCAGTAACCTGGGTCCTGAGACTTAAATCCCTTCACCTCTCTATCTCCTCCTTTAAGATGCTCCTTAAAACTCACCTCTTCAACCAAAGTTCTGATTATCTGACCTAATATCTACTTATATGGCGGGGGACCATACTCTATTATAATGCTCCTGTGTCGCACCTTGGGAAGTTATATTATAATATAGGCACTATATAAATATAATCTATTGTTCTATGCTCCTTTAGACCATTTAGCTTCTAATTTCGAGTTAATATGCAACCTGGTAACCTGGTGATAGCTTCCAGTTCAGTCCAAAAGCAAAATCTAATAATCACTTTTAATATCAATGATTAAATGTATTGACTGTGTCCATCAATGTTATCAGGATATCCACTCCCATCGATCTCTCTAATCCTCTTTAAAAATCATGCATATTGACAAAAGAAAGACTTTCATTTCAATAGCGCCTTTCACCACCTCAGCACGTCTCCTACACGTTAACGGCCAATGAAATAATTCCTGAATTCTCTTTATCATTGTCATGTCAGAAACACAGCAGACCATTAATGCACAGAAAGATCCCATGGAATACAATAACATCAAAGGCCCAGATCATTGAGATAATGGTCAGAGGGTGCACTCCAAACTCTGGTCTGCTCCTCCACCCTCACTATTTTCAGTTCAAGTGTCTCGGAGTGAATGCGCATTAAGCTGAGAGACAGAAACACCAAAGTCTCAAAGCAGGAAATTCTCTCCTGATTGTTGTAACCTCTCAGTTCTGATATTATCCTTGTTAAAGTGCTTTCTCTTGTGAGACTGTGATTTCTATTTGAACTGATGCTTCACGTTATATTTCTCTAAAAGGATCCATTCTCTGTGTGTTAGATTTCACAGATAAACCCACGATATTCCTTGCTGAAATTATTGCAGGAAAGCGTGTGGATGTAAGTTGCATCTTCAACACAACGTGCAATGGAACAGCAGCACCTGTCTTAACCTGGGACACTCCCACTGACCTACCTGGATCAGTCTCAAACACTGTAACTCAGCATGGCGTCACTCCGACCTATACTTCTGTTCTGACCCTGATCCCATCACTCAAACACCACGGACAAACTCTCAGCTGCAGAGTGAGATATCCATCTGTTTCATCGGAGCAGACCCTCGTACTAACTGTGCAATGTAAGTACAGACATCCTTCATTCTGCATTGGCCTGAACAGTCTAGATTATGCATAGCAGTTTCCTTTAGAAAGGTATTCTGATGCGGACCAAATCATCTGTTTTTTAGGGCAAAATACTGACCAGCACGACATTAAGAACAGTTTCTGAACATTAACACAGGGGCCTTTATTTCCAGCCAAAAGGCCGATAGAGCCGTGCACGAATCGCAATGTACTAACCCCCTGTCCGTGCAGCACTCCCTCGGTACTAACCCCCTGACAGTGCAGCACTCGCAATGTACTAACCCCCTGACAGTGCAGCACTCTCAATGTACTAACCCCCTGACAGTGCAGCACTCGCAATGTACTAACCCCCTGACAGTGCAGCACTCCCTCAGTACTTACCCCCTGACAGTGAAGCACTCCCTCAGTACTTACCCCCTGACAGTGCAGAACTTCCTCAGTACTGACCCCCTGACAGTGCAGAACTTCCTCAGTACTGACCCTCTGACAGTGCAGCACTCCCTCGGTACTGACCCTCTGACAGTGCAGCACTCCCTTAGTACAGATCCTCCAACAGTTTAGAACTCCCTCAGTACTTATCCTCCGACAGTGCAGCACTCCCTCAGTACTGACTCTCCAACAGTGCAGCACTCCCTCAGTAGTCACACTCTGACAGTGCAGCACTCCCTCAGTACTGATCCTCCAACAGTGCAGCACTCCCTGAGTACTGACCCTCTGACAGTGCAGCACTCCCTCAGTACTGCCCCTCCGAGAGTGCAGCAGTCCATCATTATTGACACTTCAACAGTGCCGCACTCCCTCAGTACTGACACTCTAACAGTGCAGCACTCCCTCAGTACTGCCCATCCAATAATGACACAATCCCTCAGTACTGACCCTCCAATTCTGCAGCGCTCCCTCAGAACTTGCATTCCAACATTGCATACCTCCCTCCCGACTGACCCTCTGATAATGCAGCAGTCCCTCGGTCCAAACCTTCCAACAGTGCAGCACTCCCACAGTACTGACCCTCTGACAGTGCTGCTCTCCCTCAGTATTGGCTTTAAAGTAAATAGATGGGGAGAGGATTCCGGAGAGGGTAGATGTAGCATTACAAAGTAAAAGGATTTGTCAGCATTGCAGGATAGCTATTTAGGCAATGATACCCAGTGTGTGACAGGGAGGGACAGGTTGTCTGAACATAAAAATACATCAGCAAATAGTGCCAGAGGAGGAAAAATTATAAAAAGGCAAAATTAATGGCTCTTTACTTAAATGCACATAGTATATGGAACAAAATAAATGAATTAAAGGCACAAATAGAGGTTAATGGGTTTGATCTTATAGCCATTATGGAGACATGGTTACAAGGAGATCAAAGCTGGGAAATAAATAGTCAGGGGTATGTGACTTTTCGAAAAGACAGGCAGGGAGGAAAGGTGGTGGGGTAGCTTTGTTATTAGGAGATGGAATAAGTACGATAGCAAGAAATGATCTTGGATGGGAGGATGTAGAATCCATATGGCTCGAGTTATTGAATAACAACGGGAAGAAGGCATTGGTTTGAGTGGTCTATCAGTCCCCTAACAGTAGTTATGCTGTAGGACAGAGAATAAATCAGGATATAATGAGGACATGTAAAAAAGGCAGTACATTAATCTTCATGTAGATTGGGAAAACCAAATTGGCAGAGGTAGCCACGAGCTAGAATTCATAGAGTGTATTCAAGACAGTTTCCTGGAACAATATGTTGTGGATCTAACCAGGGATCAGGCTATTTTGGATCTGGTAATTTGTAACGAGGCAGGTTTAATAAATGATCTCAGAATAAATGATCCCCTGGAAAACAGTGACCATAGCATGGTAGAATTTAGCATTCCGTTTGAGACTGAGAAACTTAGGTCGGAAAAAACTGTGCTGAACTTAAATAAGTTTAATTACAAAGGAATGTGGACAGGGTTGGCTGGAGTGGACTGGGAAAGGATTTTAGCAGAAAAGATGGTTGATGAACAATGGCAGATGTTTAAGAAAATAGTTCATGACTCACAACAAATACATATCCCAGTGAGGAAGAAGGATTGTAGGAAGAGAATAAACCAACCATGGTTAACCAAGGAAGTTAAGAAGTGTATCAAATTGAAAGAAAAAACATGCAATATGACAAAGATTAGTGGTAAGCCAGAGGATTGGGAAAGTTTTAAAAACCAACAGAAGATGACCAAAACAAAAATAAAGAGAGAGAAATCTAGGTAAACTAGCAAGTGATATAAAAAAGGACAGTAAAAGCTTCTTTAAATATATAAAAAGGAAGAGAGAGACCAAACTGAACATAGGCCCCTTACAGAATCAGGCTGGGGAAATAATAATGAGGAACCAGGAAATGACAGAGGAGTTGAATAAATGCTTTGCATCAGTCTTCACGGTAGAACTCACTAATAGCATTCCAAAAATACTAAATAATCAAGGGGCAAAAGTGGGGTGGGGGCAGGAAATAAATACAATAACTACCAGTAGAGAAAAATACTAGGGAAACTAATGGGTCTCAAGGCTGATAGGTCCCCTGGACCTGATAGGTTGCATCTTAGTATATTAAAGCAAGTAGCTGCAGAGATAGTGGATGAATTGGTTTTAATCTTCCAAGAATCCTTAGATTCTGGGAAAGTCCCAGAGGATTGGAAAACTGCCAATGTAGCACCCATATTCAAAAATGGAGGTAGACAAAAAACAGGTAACTATAGGCCAGTTAGCCTAACATCTGTCATTCGGAAAATGTTAGAGTCCATTATAAAGGACGTAAAAGCAGAGTATTTGGAAATGCATAATTTAATCACACAGAGTTAGCACAGCTTCATGAAGGAGAAATCAAGCCTAACAAATTTATTAGAATTCTTTGAGGAGGTAACAAACTGGATAGATAAAGGGGAACCAGTAGATGTAATATATTTCGATTTCCAAAAGGCATTCAATAAAGTATCACATATAAGGCTACTTAATAAGATAAGAGCCCATGGTGTTGGGGGTAGTATATTAGCATGGATAGAGGATTGGCTAACTAATAGAAGTCAGAGAGCTGGGATAAGGGGGGAATTTTCAGGATGGCAACCTGTGGAGTGCCACAGGGATCAGTGCTGGGGCCAGAATTATTTACAATATATATTAATGACTTGGATGAGGGAAATTAATGTACCATTGCCAAGTTTGCGGATGACACAAAAATAGATGGGAAGGCAAGTGGTGAGGATGACACGAACAGTCTACAGAGGGACATAGACAGGTTCAGTGAGTGGGCATCAAATTGGCAGATGGAATATAATGTGGGAAAATGTGAGGTTATGCACTTTGGCAGGAAGTATACAAGAGCTGAATATTATTTCAATGGAGAAAGACGTTGGAAAGCTGAAGCAAAGAGGAATTTGGGGGTCCTCAAAAAGCTAACATATAAGTTCAACAGTTAATAGGGAAGGCGAATGGAATGTTGGCCTTTATTTCAAAGGAAATGGAGAATAAAAATAGGGAAGCCATGCTAAAACTATACAAGGAACTAGTTAGACCACAGCTAGAATACCGTGAGCAGTTTTGGTCCCCTTATCTAAGGAAATATGTACTGGCATTGGAGGCAGTCCAGAAAAGGTTCACTAGGTTGATCCCTGAAATGGAGGGATATTCTTATGAGGAGAGATTGAGTAGGTTGGGCCTGTACTCATTGGAGTTCAGGAGAATGAGAGGCGACCTTATTGAAACATATAAGATTCTAAGGGTGCTTGACAGGTTAGATGCTGAGAGGATGTTTCCCCTTGTGGGAGAGTCTAGGACCAGAGAGCATAATCTCAGTGTAAGGGGTCACCCATTTAAGACAGAGATGAGGAGGAGTTTCTTCTCTCAGATGGTATGTGTGGAATGTGTGGAATTCTTTACTGCAGAGGGCTGCAGCGGCTGGGTCATTAATTATATTCAAGGTTAAGAAACGCAGTTTTTTAATCAGTCAGGGAATCAAAGGTTATGGGGAAAAGGCAGGAAAGTGGAGTTGAGGATTGTCAGATCAGCCATGGTCTCATTGAATGGCGGAGCAGAGTTGATTGGCCAAATGGGCTACTTCTGCTCTGACGTCTTGTGGTCTTATGGTCTTATGAGCCTCCAACAGTGCAGCACTCTTTCAGTACTGACACTCCGACAGTGCAGCGCTCTCTGAGTACTAACGCTCCAGCAGTGCAGCCTTTCACTCAGTACCCACCCTCCAACAGTGCAGCACTCCCTCACTACTGATCCTCCGACAGTGCAGCACTCCCTCAGTATGATCCTCCGACAGTGAAGTACTCCCTCAGTACTGATCTTCTGACAGTGAAGTACTTGCTCAGTCTGATTATGCGGCAGTGCAGGTTTCGCAATACTCACCCTCCGACAGTGCAGCAGGTCCTCAGTACTCACTCTCCAACAGGGCAGCTCTCCCTCAGTACTGACCCTCCGACAGTTCAGCACTCCCTCAGTACTGAACTGAAGTGTCTGCCTGAATTAAGTGCTTTGCGGTGAAGGAACCTACATTGATATCAGAACTTTCACATTCTCAGGGTCTCTCAAAGTGCTTCACAGTCAATGTAAGTTAACTGATCTTTATTTGTTTTCAGACGCACCACAGAATCTCTCAATTAGTTCTCTTGATTTGATTAACGCTTCATCGATCAATATAATTGACGGGAATTCTGCAGTGATAATCTGCTCTGTCGAGAGCTTCCCAGCTTCTAACCTGACCTGGCGACATCTTAATGTCCCAATGAACAGAACAAGTTCCAACAATGAGCTGTGGTTGGTGATTCCTCACGTTACATCCAGGGACACTGGAGACTATCAGTGTGTGGCAGAGAATGAACATGGAGCAGTGGAGGGGTTCATAACCATCACTGTGGAATGTGAGTGTACACAGAATTCAACATTCTGTTGTTGTTAGCTCATGGGATGTGGACGTTGTTGGCATGGCCAGAAATTATTGCCCATCTGTAATTGCCCCTTGAGAAGGTGGTGGTGAGCTGCCTTCTTTAACCACTGCAGGCCATGCGGTGTAGGCACACCCACAGTGCTGTTAGGGAGGGAGTTCCAGGATTTTGACCCAGCGACGATGAAGGAATAGCCGATATAGTTCCAAGTCCCACAGCAGACACAACCTCCTCAGGTTCGCCTCCAAGTCACACAACACACTGACTTGGAACTGTCTTGGTGAAGAGGTTAAGGGTCTAGAAGGTGCTGTCGAAGGAGCCTTGGTGAGGTGCTGCAGCGCATCTTGTAGATGGTGCACACTGCTGCCATTGTGCGCCAGTGATGGAGGGTATGAATGTTTCTGCTGGTGGATGAGCTGTCGATCAAACAAGCTGCTCCTGGATGGTGTCGAGCTTCTTGAGTGTTGTTGGAGCCGCACTCATCCAGCCAAGTGCAGAGTATTCCATCACACTCCTGACTTGTGCCTTGTCGATGGTGGACTGGCTTTGGGGAGTCAGGAGGTGAGTTACTCGCCGCAGAGTTCCCAGCCTCTGATCCGCATTTGTAGCCCCATTATTTCCTGTTGCCGGGTTGTTGCCAGGGCGAATAGCCTTTGCTGTATCCAGTATCATCAGCTGATTCCTGATGTCACGTAGAGTCAATCGAATTGTCTGAAAGCTGACATCTGTGATGCTGGGACCCTCTGGAGGAGGCCGAGATGGATCATCCACTCGGCACTTCTGGCTGAACATGTTTGCCAATGCTTCAGCCTTGTCGTTTGCACTGATGTGCTGAGCTCCCCCATCATTAAGGACGGGGATATTTGTGGAGCATCCTCCTCCTGTTAGATCTTTAATTGTCTATCACCTTTCATGACTGGATGTGGCAGGACTGCAGAGCTTAGATCTGACCCGTTGGTTGTGGGATCGCTTTGCTCTGTCTGTAGCATGTTGCTTCCGCTGTTTGGCGTGTATGTCGTCCTGTGTGTCACCTCAGCAGCTTGGCACCTCTGTTATATGTGAATCCTACTTGTAGAAACCTGCATGTACATGGATATTATCAATAAATATTACATAGATAAATGTTATTTGTATAGAGCTTTCATGTATAGACAATATCACTTCACGAGTTCAGAATTACTACATGTACATCTAGGAACCATTCTAAAACTGTACCGGAGTCATTCATTGGCTGATTTTACAGGGCTAGATTCCAATGAATGGAAAGCAGGATTGATTGGAGCTGGAATCTGTTTGAGTGTTGGACTGAGTGGATTCTTCATCTTCAAGTGTGTGAGAAAGTAAGTGTGAAGGTTCAATTAGTTGTTTTTGAACATGTTTTCTTGAACCTTCTCTCCTTGTAGAACGAATTTGCATTTCTATAGCGTTCACAGCCTCTGAAGAGCTTTGATGTCCACTCACTGTTTAACATCTCATCCAAAACTCACTGTTTAACAACTCAGTCCTGTAACTGGCAGTGTCGGCCTGGACCATAATATACCTTGTGACCTCCTGAGGTTGTGAAAGGTGCTTTATACATGAAAACATGTCTGTCGTTAGTGGATGCAATCTCTTTCCATTTTCCATGTCTCATTCACTCTCTCTCTTATCTCCACAAAGTCTCTACTCCTCATTCTCTCTCTCGTCCTCTTATATGTTGTTCAGTTTCTCACATTTTTAAGGAGCGCTGAGCAACATCTGCTCCTTCAGAAGATCCACCTGAACACCTGGAGTGAGCAGTGAATTGAAACTCGATCAACGACTGCTCAGCTTTACACAGGAATCACGTCACAGATTCAGGACACAAAGGATTAACAGTTTGCTTACAACACAACACTAAGGCCCTACGTTTCAATGAAAGGGTTTTCACAATTGTTCCCCAGTTCCTGATTTGACTCACAGTCACTCAACAAGCCTTTCTCATTAAATACACAGACGGAGCAGCACAGGAAGAGGTCATTCAGCCCAAGCAGAGCGTGTGGGCAGTTCCTCCCCAGGCGAGCAGTCAGACAGGTACTGGGTAAGTAACAGAACGTTTGGAATTCACGTCCACGACCAACACCGTCCTTTGTTGATGTTGTGACTTTATAAAGACAGATTCCAATGATTGATGCCTTTGAAAGATTTCTACTGATTATTGAGATCTGGGTGTGAGGCTCAAGTCTGTTGTACAGAACATCTTTCTGGTTAAATTATGCAGACAGGTTACACACAGACTAGGATTATATTCTTTCGAGTCTAGAAGATCAAGGAGTGATCTAATTGAGGGGTTCAAAATGATTAATCACTCGATAGGGTCGGTAGAGAGAAGATATTTCCTCGAGTGCGGGTGGGTGGTGGGGGTCGGTGGAGTCCAGAACAAGGGGGCTGGAACTTCAGATTCGAGCCAGGCCGTTCAGGGGTGATGTCAGGAAGCACTTCTTCACACAAAGGGGAGTGGAAATCTGGAACTCTCTCCCCAATAATCAAACCCAACACCGAATACAGTTCATGTTGATTGTCACTCTGTCCATTTCCATCTCTATTACAGAAGAGAGGCGACGGGAAAGCGGGAATCAAATCGAACCATCGTGCTGATGAATATCGAGGTCCTGTTTATGAAAACTGTGAGCGTGGTTGGGCTTTGAGAAATCAGGTGAGTCACACACCACAGGATCCCCAGCCTCTCAGCTGCTCCAGTAGCCTGGTTATTGATATGGCTGATCCAGTCCTGTATCTGCAATGTTTTATACAGTCACTCCCAAACCCAACAAAACTCACACCCAACGCCGTTCAGTATCAATTATCAAACCCCTTTCAGTATCAATAATCAAACCCCGTTCAGTATCAATTATCAAACTCCGTTCATTATCAATAATCAAACACTGATCAGTACCAATAATCAAACCCCGTTCAGCATCAATAATCAAACCCCGTTCAGAATCAATAATAAAACACCATTCAGTATCAATAATCAAACCCCGTTCAGTATCAATAATCAAAATCCGTTCATTATCAATAATCAAACCCTGATCAGTATCAATAATCAAACCCCGTTCAGCATCAATAATCAAACCCCGTTCAGAATCAATAATAAAACACCATTCAGAATCAATAATCAAACCTCGTTCAGTATCAATAATCAAACCCTGTTCAACATCAATAATCATACCCCGTTGAGTAATAATAATCAAACCCAGTTCAGTATCAATAATCAATCTCGGTTGAGTATCAATAATCAAATCCCGTTCAGTATCAGTAATCAAACCCCATTCAGTATCAGTAATCAATCCCCGTTCAGCATCAATAATCAAACCCCGTTCAGTATCAATAATCAAACCCAGTTCAGTATCATTAATCAAATTTCCTTCAGTATCAAAAATCAAACACCGTTCAGTGTCAGTAATCAAACCCTGTTCAGTATCAGTGATCAAACGACGTTCAGTATCAATAACCAAACCACGAACAGTATCAATATTCAAACCCCGTTCAGTATCAATAATCAAACTCCGTTCAGTTTCAATATTGAAACCCCGTTCAGGATCAATAATCAAACCCCGTTCAGTATCAATAATCAAACTCAGTTCAGTATCAATAATCAAACTTCCTTCAGTATCAAAAATCAAACACCGTTCAGTGTCAGTAATCAAACCCTGTTCAGTATCAGTCATCAAACGACGTTCAGTATCAATAATCAAACCCCGAACAGTATCAATAATCAAACTCCGTTCAGTATCACTAAATAAACCCAGGTCAGTATAAATAATCAAACCCCATTCAGTATCAATAATCAAACCCAGTTCAGTATCAAAAATCAAACCAAGTTCAGTATCAATAATGAAACCCCATTCAGTATTAATTATCAAGCCCCGTTCAGTACCGATAATCAAACCCCGTTCAGTATCAATAATCAAACCCCGTTCAGTATCAATAATCAAACCCCGTTCAGTATTAATAAACAAAACCCGTTTAGGATCAATAATAAAATTCCATACAGTATAAATAATCAAACCCCATTCAGTACCAATAATCAAACCCCGTTCATTATCAATAATCAAACCCCGTTCATTATCAATAATCAAACCCAGTTCAGTATCAATAATCAAACTCTGTTCAGTATCAATAATCAAATTCCGTTCAGTATAAATAATCAAAACACATTCAGTATTAATAATCAAACCAAGTTCTGTATCAATAATCAAACCCCGTTCAGTATCAATAATCAAACGCAGTTCATTACCAAAAATCAAACCAAGTTCAGTGTCAATAATCAAACCGCGTTCAGTATCAATAATTAAACCCAGGTCAGTATCAATAATCCAACCCCGTTCTGTATCAATAATCAAACCCCGTTCAGTATTAATAATCAAAACCCGTTCAGTATCAATAATCAATCCCCGTTAAGGATCAATAACCAAATTCCATTCAGTATAAATAAACAAACCCCATTCAGTATAAAAAATCAAGCCCCGTTCAGTATCAATAATCAATCCACGTTCAGTATCAATACTTAAACCCAGTTCAGTATCAATAATCAAACCCAGTTCAGGATCAATAATCAAACCCAGTTCAGTATCAATAATCAAATTCCAATTCACTATCAATAATAAAACCCCGTTCAGTATCAATAATCAAACAACGTTCAGTGTCAATAATCAAACCCCGTTCAGTTTCAGTATCAATAATCAAACCCCGTTCATTTTCAGTATCATACCCCATTTAGTGTCAATAATCAAACCCCATACAGTATCAATAATCAATCCCCTTTCAGTATCAATAATCAAACCCAGTTCTTTAACAATAATTAATGTATCTATTGTGGGTGGAATTTTTGTTTTTTATCAATAATACTAAACACTGATCACTCTGATTGTCAATCTGATCATTTCTGTTTCTGTTACAGACGAAAGATGAGAAGGATCTGGAAATGAAATCTGACTGCGGAGTCAGTCCTTTTACAAATGATGATCTTTACGCAAATTGTTATTTTGCCGAGGATTCTGTTTATGGGAATTTATAAACTGAGCAAGAATGAGACACACACAGTGTGGGGAGAACACAGAACGGGAGAATCATTCAAAACTCCAATTTACCTTCCTAAAATCCACAGGAACTCACTCCCAGGAAATAGTTTTAAATATCTTGATACAATCGGATGGAATTTCATCGGAATGATCTATCCAGGATGATTGTCTGTGGGTTTCAATTCGAACATCCTCCTTCAGGATTGTCCCTCACTGTTGGAAACATCCTTATCTCCATTCTGATTGTAAATGTCTTTAGATATCGTTTGATGATCCACCAGGACAGAACGGACAAATTCAATCCCGTTTCCCTGATTATGAGTTAATTTTCATTCTGTTATTCACCTTCCTGTCTGTCAGTGTTTACAGAATATTCATCAGCCAGTGTAGACTTCAGGAAATGCAGGATCAGTGGTCAGGGGTGTGGTGTTTGGATGTGGGAGAAGTGGTCGGAGGGTGGGCGGTGGGTTTTGGAGTTCAGGTGGTGGTGTGAGGTCGGTGGGGGAGGGTGGTCAGATTTTCGGGGTGTCGGAGGTCGGGTGGTGCTCTGGGGTCAAGGGGGATGTTAGGGAGTATGTTGGGGGTTGGGGAGGTCAGAGAAGGGGAGGTGAGGTGGGTTGGAGTTTCGGGGCATGGTCGGCTTTTGAGGGGGTTGAGAGACCAGAGTACATCGGCATTCCTGACTCGACATTTTGCAGCCAAACTTATTTCTCAGTAACATTTGGATTTATTGGCCTGTCACGTCTGAGTTCCAGGGCGTCATATGCGCTGTGGGAGGGTTGCGAGGGGTGTATTACCCCAAAGCTGCGCCGGGGAATTCCCTTCACAGGTTCCCAGGTAAGGTTTGCACAGCAATTTCCTGAAGGGCAAATTTCCCCTGGACAATTGCCCTGCTCTGGGGACCATCGGAAAATAGGGTTTAAATCACTCACTCGGGAAGGTTCCGACTGGATCACCAATAGTTACCTGGAGAAATGTCGAAGCATTAAAACCACTTCAAACATCTGGGTAACGATTAGACAGACCCAGGGATTACCCCCAACATCCTCTCCCCCACAGGACTCCCCACCCAACACAACCCCCGCATGGGTCACCCCCAACACCCCCTCCCCCACAGGACTCCCCCACCAACCCAACTCCCGCAGGGTTCACCCCCAACTACACCATCCCCCACAGGACTCCCCCATCAACCCAACCCCCGCAGGGGTCACCCCCAACACCCCCTCCCCCACAGGACTCCCCCATCAACCCAACCCCCACAGGGGTCTCCCCCAACACCCACTCCCCCACAGGACTCCCCCATCAACCCAACCCCCGCAGGGGTCACCCCCAACACCCCCTCCCCCACAGGACTCCCCCACCAACCCAACTCCCGCAGGGGTCACCCCCAACACCCACTCCCCCACAGGACTCACCCACCAACCCAACCCCCACAGGGGTCTCCCCCAATTCCATCTACTACCCCGCCGCCCGACATGACAGCCCCACCAACCTGACCATCCCCCCCCCCCCCCACAAGGGCCTCCCCCACACCCTAAAATACTCCACCCACCATGGGACTCTGCCACCCACCAGCTTTCTCCCACACACCCCAAACTATACTCCCGCAGACAACCCCACGCCCCTCCCTAAACTACCCCCCTTTGTCTCTCGCCCAACAGCCCAGAAATACTCCCCTCAACGGGACACCCCACCACCCGGACTCCCCAGTTATCTCCATCTAGGACCCCACCCCTCAACTTCCCCACTCCGGGTCTCCCACACACCCCCGACAAGGCCCCACCACGGGAGCACCCTCGGCCTCGTGGGACTGCTGCCACTGACAGAAACTCTGTAAAAACAGCGCTCCCCCCACCTCCCAATGGACAATGTCCACTACCCTTGCCAGGGCCTGGCTCTCACCCCCAATCCCCCCAGGACCGACCCGGCAACACCCTCCCTTTCAAAGCCCGACACCCCCTCTGACTTCTGACCCCCAACCCTGATTAACCCCACCGATCTCTGACCCCCCCAATCCCCGAGTCCATTCCAATCCACCCCCGCCGACCCTGCCCGACCCCCTCCTCAACTCCGACACCCTGACATTCCCACCCCCACCGCCCCCTCTAGATTTCCGACACCCCCAACACCTCTGACCTCCGAAACCTCCGACCTCCAACACGCCCAGACCTCCGACACCCACCCAACCTCCGCCCAGCGTCCCCACCTCCGACCCTCCTGAAACCTCACCACCTTCCCCCTCCCCAGATCTCCAAACACCCCGAACCCGATCACCTCCACCCCCTCCACCTACAACTCCCCCTACAATCTCCGAGCGCCCGGTCCCTGATTCCCACCCAGGACCCCCGATCACCCCACCCCTCAAATGCTACCCACTTACCTCAGGCCTTCCCCCTGACCTGTCGAGGACCTTTAAGCTTCAATGGACCTTTAACTGACCTGATTAACGGCAGCTGGTACCATAAAACAGGGGCTGTGGTCTCCTTCCGCCTAGAATCAGCTGCACTTCGACGCTAGGTCCCGGGGAGGCGCTGCACAGCCTGGGCCTGGTCGGGTCTGAGTCGAAGGTTCAGGCGAGACAGGGGAACAGGGTGACAATCCGACGATGATTGCCATTGCGAGGAAGTCCAGGTCTTTAATTCATGGATTAATAGCAAAACTAACAACAACCTGGGAAACTGAACTGGTCGTAGAGTTCGGAGATTCTCTCCAACACAAAATGGAAAACAGAGGTCCTACAGTGCCACCACTGGTGGGAGGACATCAATACAGCGTGACGTGTTTACATTGTAATTGTGAACAGAGGAAATTTTTTTTTTTCAAAATGTCGTTGATGGATGAGACAGCTTTGACAACAGAATGAGCTAAAGCTACAATAAACAGCCATTTTAGTCTTTCATTCCTTGAAAGAACAATTAGCATATGTCCTGATGGCTGTGTGGATGGGTGGACTGTGTGGTGTGTTTCAGAATACAGAAAGCAATGCCCTAGGTCCCGGTTCCGCGCTATGTTTGATGAAAAGATGCCAACCGGACACTTGCATAACAGATTACCAACAGCTCAAAACACAAGCTGCTTTCTCATTTTGACTCTGAGTGACACATCAGCTCTTTCTCAATAAACACACAGAGGGAGGAGCACAGGAAGAGGTCATTCAGCCCAAGCAGAGCGTGTGGGCAGTTACTACCCAGGCGAGCAATTGGACAGGTACTGGGTAAAAAACAGAACGATTGGAATTCACTTCCACGACCAACAACGTCCTTTGTTGATGTTGTGACTTTATAAAGACAGATTCCAATGATTGATGCCTTTGAAAGGTTTCTGCTGAATATTGTGATCTGGGTGTGAGTCTCAGGTCTATATTTCTAGCTCAAGAGATGAGAGACGGGCAGATCCAGGAGCTTTGGAATGCCCTGAGGTGGTGAAAGGTGCTGTAGAAATGCAAATCCTTCATTGTTTTTCTTTCTGAAAGCCTTGTAACTCGCTGCAGAGCACCTATCATGCCACAGAGAATCAAATTAGTCTGTGAAGACATTGTCTAAAAGCAATTCTGATCTCTCGAGAGCTGTCGGACAAGAGGTGAGGTCTCAATAACTCCTTTCTCTTTCACAGCTTCAGAGTGAGAAGCTGATGTAATATCTGGGAGTGGACAATGATGGGGAAATCTTACTTCCTCCTATATCTTCTCAGGGTAATATCATCGTCAGCTCGGACAGATTTATGGTTAATAGTCTTTGTAGAAGATAATTCTTATTGAGCTGTGATTGGGAACCGATTCAGCAGTGAGCCAGTGTACAAACTCACACCAAGTCCCATTCACCATCGCCCCTGCACTCACTGATATACACTGACTGCCTGTCTGACAGCAGAATTGGGGGAGAGCAGAGACCTTGTTGGGTTGTAGGGGCTGGAGGAGGTCACGGAGATAGGGAATGGAGAGGGCGGATGCTGCACCTGCATGCTTACCTACAGCGACTGGTGTACAAGGACACCCAGGTCTCATTGCACATTCCCCGCTCTAAACTTATAGCCATTCAAATAATAGTTTGCCTTCCTGATTTTGCTACCAAAGTGGATAAACTCACATTTATCCACATTATACTGCATCTGCCATGCATTTGCCTAATCACTCATCTTGCCCAAATCACATGGACGCATCTCTGCAGCCTCCTCACAGCTCGCCCTCCCACCCAGCTTTGTGTCATCTGCAAATTTGGAAATATTAATTTTAGTCCCCTCATCTAAATCATGAATATATATTATGAATATCTGTGGCCCCAGTACCGATCCCTGCAGTAGCCCATTAGTCACTGCCTGCCATTCGGAAAAATGTGCTAGGACTCTGACAGCAATGGCCTGAAATTTATGTCTTTTGCTGATTTTAGTCAGAATTTCCCATGATGTCAACACAGCAGCTCCTAGAATAGACAGGCTGTTCAGCGTCACACTTCCTGTCCATTCTCACCATGATAGCAACTTTGTTAAGGGGTCAAGATAACTGAAAAAGAGAAGGAAGGCAAAGCTGTCCGTGTGTAAAGGTGTCAATATTCAGTTTGCATATTTGACTTTGCTCTTGACACATTCAGAGCTCAAGCTAGAGGCGCTTTGTTAGTGTGTTTCACAGTGTCTGCTGGAGTAGGGTCAGTGCTGAGCTTGGGGACAAGTCAGTCTACAATGCTGCATCGAAATCAACAATACAACAATTTGGGGTTTGGATCAGAAATAATCCCTTAGACAATGAGGATCCAAAGAGATTCATTAGACAATGAAGATATAAAGTGCACCAATCAGATTGAATCAGATTAGCAAATCAGCTGTGTTGAAGAGCAGACAGGAATGTTAGGCTAATTCGTGATTCATGACAGTGATAATGGGGGGAGTTCTGAGGGCTCCTAATTCATTGTCCTGTCTTGTAAATCAACACCTTTTAGCCCATTTCGATCTGTTCCCCCCACCCCACCCCCACTAGGGCCATCTGTCACTAACTTGTTCTGCTTTCTACCCTTAATGTCCCCATAAGCACATTCCTTAGATGATATCACCACCGTCAGCACCCCTTTTCCCTTTTGTCTATGACATCTTTGGCAATCTCTTCTTTGCCTCCACGTATCTCTGGCCCCCTATCCAGCTCCACCTGTCCCACCCCATTCTACCAGCTTATATTTCACCTCATTTCTCTCTTTCCTTAGTTCTGATGAAGAGTCATATGGACTCAAAACTTCAACTGTGTTCCTCTCCACAGATGATGTATTCGTGCTGAGTTTTCGCAGGTATCTTTGTTTCCGTTTCAGGTTTCCAGCATCCACAGTGTTTTCCTTTTATCCAATGATTGATGCCTTTGAAAGATTTCTACTGATTATTGAGATCTGGGTGTAAGGCTCAAATCTGTCATACGGAACAATCTCGCTTCAGGGATGAGGGAAATGCAGAGACATGAGCTTTGGGATGTCCTGAGGTGGTGAAAGGCACTATAGAAATGCAAGCCCTACATTGTTTTTCTCTTTAAAGCCTTGTAACTCTCTGCAGAGCACCTATCATCCCACAGAAAATCAAATTAGCCTGTGAAGAAATTGTCGAAAAGCAGTTCTGATCTCTCGAGAGCTGTCGGACAAGAGGTGAGGTCTCATTAACTCCTTTCTCTTTTTCAGCTTCAGAGTGAGAAGTGAATGGAATATCTGGGAGTGGACAATGATCGGGAAATCATACATCCTCCTGTCACTTCCCCAAGATAATATCATCGTCAGCTCGGACAGATTTATGGTTAATAGTCTTTGTAAAAGATCATTCTTATAGAGCTGTGATTGGGAACTGATTCATCAGTGAGCCAGTGTACAAACTCACACCAAGTCCCAATCACCCATCACCCCTGTGCTAACTGATATACACTGACTCCCTGTCTGACAGCAGAATTGGAGGAGAGCAGAGATCTCAGAGGGCTGTAGGAGCTGGGGGCGGGTACAGAGCTAGGGAATGTAGAGGGGGGATGGAGGGATTGGGAGTTGTGGATGAGATTCTTAAAATGGAGGCGTTGTTGGACTGGGAGCCAGTGTAGGTCACCGAGCTTGAGGGGGTTCACGGGTTGAGTTGAAAAACAGTGTTGAAAACTGGGAAATGAAGCCTATCCTGATAGAAACATAGAAACTAGGAGTAGGATTAGGCCATTCAGCCCTTCAAGACTGCTCCCCCATTCATTATGATCATGGCTGATCATCCAACTCAATAGTCTGTTCCTGCTTTCTCACCAAATCCTTTGATCCCTTTCACCCCAAGAGCGACCTCTAAATCCTCTTGAAAATATACAATGTTTTGGCCTCAACTACTTTCTGTGGTAGCGAATTCCACAGGCTCACCACTGTCTGGGTGAAGATATTTCTTCTCATCTCAGCCCTAAGTGGTATTCTCCGTAACCTCAGACTGTGACCACTGGTTCCGGACTACCCCACCATCGGGAATATCCTTCCTGCATCTACCCTGTCTAAACCTGTTAGCATTTTGTTGGCTTCTATGAGATCCGCCCTCATTCTTCTGAACTCTAGCGAATATAATCCTAACCGACTCAATCTCACCACATGTGTCAGTCCCACCATCACAGGAATCAGTCTGGTAAACCTTCGCTGCACTCCCTGTATAGCAAGAACTTCCCTCCTCAGATAAGGAGACCAAAATTGCACACAATATTCCAGGTGTGGTCTCAACAAGGCCCTGTATAATTGCAGCAATACATCCCTGCTCCTGTACTCGAATCCTCTCACTATGAAGGCCAACATACCAGTTGCCGCCTTTACCGCCTGCTGCACCTGCATGCTTACCTTCAGCGATTGGTGTACGAGGACACCCAGGTCTCATTGCACATTCCCCGCTCTCAACTTATAGCCATTCAGATAATAATCTGCCTTACTGTTTTTGCTTCCAAAGTGGATAAACTCACATTTATCCACATTATACTGCACCTGCCATACATTTTGTCCAAATCACACTGAAGCATCTCTGCATCCTCCTCACAGCTCACCCTCCCACCCAGCTTTGTGTCATCTGCAAATTTGGAGATATTACATTTAGTCCCCTCGTCAAAATCATGAAAATATATTGTGCATAGCTGTGGCCCCGGCACCAATCCCTGCGGTGCCCCACTAGTCACTGCCTGCCATTTGGAAAAAGATGCTAGGACTCTGATAGCAATGGCCTGAAATTTGTGTCTTTTGCTGATTTAGTCAGAATGTCCCATGAAGATCACACAGCAGCTCCTAGAATAGACAGGCTGTTCAGCATCACACTTCCTGTCCATTCTCACCATGATAGCAACTTCAATAAGGGAGCAAGATAACTGAAAGAGAGAAGGAAGGTAAAGCTGTCCGTGTGTAAAGGTGTCAATATTCAGTTTGCATATTTGTCTTTACTCTCGACACATGCAGAGCTCAGGCTAGAGGCACTTTGTTAATGTGTTTCACAGTGTCTGCTGGGGTATGGTCAGTGCTGAGCTTGGGGACATGTCAGTCTACAATGCTGCATCGGAATCAACAATACAACAATATGGGGTTTGGATCAGAAATAATCCCTTAGACAATGAGGATCCAAAGAGATTCCTTAGACAATGAGGATCCAAAAGAGGATCAGTAGTAGGCCATTCGGCCCCTCGAGCCTGCTCCGCCCGTCAATAAGGCCGAGGCTGATCTGTTTGTGTTTTAATTGCCACATTCCCATCTACCCCTAATAACCTTTGATTCTCTTACCTAACAAGAATCTATTTGCCTCTGCCTTAAAAATATTCAATAACCTCGCATCCACCGCCTTCTGAGGCAGAGAGTTCCAAAGCCGCACAAGGTTCTGAGAGAATAAAGTTCTCATCTCTGTCCTAAACGGGTGACCCCTAATTTTAAACCTGTGCCCCCTAGTTCTGGACTCGCCCACACTTGGAAACATCCTGTCCACGTCCACCTTGTCAAGGCCGTTCAGGATCTTGTACATTTCAATCAAATCTCCCCTCACTCTTCTAAACTCCAGTGGGAACAAGCCCAGTCTGTCCAACCTTTCCTCAAAAGACAACCCCCTCATTCCAGGTATCAATCTAGTAAACCTCCTCTGAACCGCCTCCAACGCATTTATATCCTTCCTTAAATAAGGAGACCAAAACTGCACACAGTATTCGAGATACCGTCTCAACAATGCCCTTTATAAATGAAGCATAACATCCTTGCTTTTATGTTCAATACCTCTTGTATTGAAGGATAGCATTCCATTAGCCTTCTGAATCACATTCTCTGCCTGTGCACTAACTTTTTGTGACTCATGGACGAGAACGCGTAGATCACTTTGCACCTCAGAATTCTGCAGCTGCTCTCCATCTCAAGGCAGCTATTTTTTCTATCTAACAAGTGTGAAAAGCCTTCAGCATCTAGGCCTCAAGCTGCTTTCTACAGCAAACTGAAGTTAATAATTCTCACTTTGAATTGGAATGTTCTGGGTATCATGTTTCTTTTCCTGGGCTTTTTAAAATCTATGTGTCTCACTGTTGCTTGAATGAAAGTATAACTATGAGTTAGAATAATTAAGGGATTTAGAAATTATCATAGCGGTAATTTGTAGATCTCTGTATGTGTTGAAAATAATTTATTCTATTAACAAAGGTTTAAATTAGTTTTGTAAGAAAATTATAAGACCGGGTGGTCTTATTATTACTTAATTCAAGACATGTATCATGAAATTTATAAAAATTGCAAAACAAGTTGTGGCAGTTGTTTCCAAGCGTATGGCACCCCCTCAGGACTGACCCTCCCACAGTGCAGCACTCCCTCAGTACTGACCCTCTGACAGTGCAGCACTCCCTCAGGACTGACACTCCCACAGTGCAGCACTCCCTCAGTACTGACCCTCTGACAGTGCAGCACTCCCTCAGGACTGACCCACCCACAGTGCAGCACTCCCTCAGGACTGACACTCCCACAGTGCAGCACTCCCTCAGCACTGACCCTCCAACAGGGCAGCAATTCCTCAGTACTGACCCTCCCACAGTGCAGCACTCCCTCAGTAATGACTTTCCAACAGTACAGCAACCTCTCAGTACCGTCCCTCTGACAGTGCAGAACAGCCACAATACCGACTGTCCGACAGTGCAGCATCCCCTCGGTACTGACTCTCCGACAGTGCAGCGCTCCCTCAGTACTGGCTTTCCAAGAGTGCAGCACTCCCTCAGTACTCCCACATCCACAGTGCAGCACTCCTTCAGTACTCACACTCCCACAGTGCTTTGTGAGTTGTTTCAATCAAGACTGGTGCCCAAAGAGGAAAGTTTCCATGCAAATTCATTGAAATCGGTGAAAATTATTTTTAGGCTTACAGGAACAAGGCTTAGTTCCTCAAATCCTTTCTTTTGCATTAACACACAGTACAAGATTCTCTGTTTAAATAAATTCCAGTTAAACTTTGCCATGAAAGGATATCTGCTCACACACCGCGCCACCTCAGTACTGAGCCCCCGAGAGCGCACCACTCCCTCATTACTGAACCTCTGACAATGCAGCACTCCCTCAGTCTCGACCCTCCGACAGTGCAGCACTCCTTCAGTACTGACCCTCTGATATTGCAGCACTCCCTCAGTACTGACCCTCTGACAGTGCAGCACTCCCTCAGCACTGACCCTCTGATAGTGCAGCACTCACTCAGTGCTGACCCTCCGACAGTGCAGCACTCCCTCAGTACTGACCCTCTAACAGTGCAGCACTCCCTCCGTAATGACCCTCTGACAGTGCAGCACTCCCTCAGTGCTGACTCTCTGACAGTGCAGCACTCCCTCAGTCTCGACCCTCCGACAGTGCAGCACTCCTTCAGTACTGACCCTCTGATATTGCAGCACTCCCTCAGCACTGACCCTCTGATAGTGCAGCACTCACTCAGTGCTGACCCTCCGATAGTGCAGCACTCCCTCAGTACTGACACTCTAACAGTGCAGCACTCCCTCAGATTTGAGCCCCTGACAGTGCAGCACTCCCTCAGTACTGACCCTCCGATAGTGCAGCACTCCCTCAGTACTGACACTCTAACAGTGCAGCACTCCCTCAGATTTGAGCCCCTGACAATGCAGCACTCCCTCAGTGCTGACTCTCTAACAGTGCAGCAGTCCCTCAGTAATTACCCTCTGACAGTGCAGCACTCCCTCACTGCTAACTCACTGACAGTGCAGCACTCCCTCTGTAATGATACCAGGGATTTTCGACCTCGATCATGTGGCCAGAGAACTGTATTGGGACTCTATTGGCTGAGTTTTTGACTCTGAGGCGAGGGGGAGGAGTCTAATCCCACGGAGGCAATGGAGAAGCTTCATGACTATAGCTGGCCAAACATGAGCTGACAGATCATCACCCAGTAAACGTTTTGCTGAAAGCACAAAACATTCTCGATCTTCTCACTGATTTCCCACTTCCTCATTTTCACTCACAGTGACACATCAGCTCTTTCTAATTAAATACACAGAGGGCGCAGCACAGGAAGAGGTCATTCAGCCCAAGCAGAGCGTGTGGGCAGTTCCACCCCAGACGAGCAGTCGGACAGGTCGTGGGTAAGTAACAGAATGTTTGGAATTCACTTCCATGACCAACACCGTCCTTTGTTGATGTTGTGACTTTATAAAGACACATTCCAATGATTGATGCCTTTGAAAGATTTCTACCGATTATTGAAATCTGGGTGTGAGGCTCAAGTCTTTTGTACAGAACATATTTGTAGCTCAAGGGATGGAGGATGTGCAGAGTCGTGAGTTTTGGGATGTCCTGAGGTGGTGAAAGGTGCTATAGAAATGCAAATCCTTTAATGTTTTTCTTTCTTAAAGCCTTGTAACTCTCTGCAGAGCACCTATCATCCCACAGAGAATCAAATTAGTCTGTGAAGACATTGTCTAAAAGCAATTCTGATCTCTCGAGAGCTGTCGGACAAGAGGTGAGGTCTCATTAACTCCTGTCTCTTTCACAGTTTGAGAGCTGATGAAATATCTGGGAGTGTACAATGTTCGGGAAAACTTACTTCCTCCTGTCACTTCTCCAAGGTAATATCATCGTCAGCTCGGACAGATTTATGGTTAATAATCTTTGTAATAGATCATTCTTATTGAGCTGTGATTGGGAAACGATTCAGCAGTGAGCCAGTGTACAAACTCACACCGAGTCCCATTCACCCATCACCCCTGTGCTCACTGATATACACTGACTCCCTGTCTGACAGCAGAATTGGAAGTGGGCAGAGGTCTCGTAGGGTTACAGGGCTGCAGGAGGTCACAGGGATAGGGAGTGGAGAGGGAGGATGGGGGGATAAGAAATCGATGATGAGAATTTGAAATTTGAGTCATTGCTGGACTGGGAGCCAGTGTAGGTCAGCGAGTGACAGGTTGAGAGATCGGCTGAATAGAGAAGCAGGGATAAAAACTGAGGGATGAAGTCTATCCTGATGCTGGGACTCCGATAACAATGCCCTGAAATTTGTGTCTTTTGCTGATTTTAGTCACAATTTCTCATGAAGACAACACAGCAGCTCCTAGAATAGACAGGCTGTTCAGCGTCACACTTCCTGTCCATTCTCACCATGCTAGAAACTTCGATAAGGGTGCAACATAACTGAAAGAGAGAAGGAAGGCAAAGCAGTCCGGGTGTAAAACTGTCAAATATTCTGAGTTCTCATGAGTGTCTCTGATCTGCTGCAGATTTTAAATTTCACAGAACCTAAGCAATTTGCAGCTCAGAGAGAGACGATTAACTCACTGCCTGAACGGGCGGTGGAAGCAGATTCAACAGGAACCTTCAGAAGGGGAACTGGATAAATACTTGAAGGGGACATTTTGCAGGGCTGTGGAGGAGAGAGCAGAGGTGAGAGTGGGACTAATTGGACAGATCTTTCAAAGGCCCAGCACAGGCACGATGGGCCAAATGGCTTCCTTCTGTTCCATATCATTCTACAATCCGATAAAATAAGCCCCACATCAATAAGTCTTCAGGCTCCCGCTGCGGGGATGGATCTTTGAGAAGGACAGGGAACAAAAGGTTTCTGGTATTATTTTCATATTTTATTGACAATTACATAAGTGTATAGAGCTGGTGAATATTTGAGTCTCTGAGGCGTAGAGGTAATGTGCTGGTGCACCCAGCTCTTGTGGTGGTAACCTTGTCTGGAGGTGTCTTTAATTGTTCACAGGGATCTTTGGGATTGTCATTCTTGGATGTTGTCCCTGGATTCAATTGGCATTTTGCCGTGGATGCAATTGAGGAGGCTTTAAACTAAATTAGCAGGGGATGGGATCCCGAGAGCAGGTTCAGCAGAGGGAGATGCACAGCCAAAATTAGAAGAGAGAACAAGTGAACCTGGAAGGCACGGAAATTATAAGCCAGGTAAGCCAAAAGATAGTTTGGCAAGGTGTGATGGTATTTATTTAAATGCAAGGAGTATGACGAATAAGACAGATGAGTTGAGGGCACAAATTAACACATGGAAATATGATGTCATTGCTGTAAGAAAGACATGGTTGAGAGAGGGGCAGAATTGGCAGCTCAATATTAAATGACACTGGGTCTTCTGGCAAGACAGGGAAGGAGGTTAAAGAGGCGGGGCTATCGCAATATTGATCAAGGAATCAATTATTGCAGTAAGGAGGGATGACACCTTAGAGGGCTCCTCAAATGAAGCCATATGGGTAGAACCTAAAAACAAATAAGGAGCAACCAGATTGCTGGGAGTGTACTATAGACCCCCGGACACTCAGAGAGAAATAGAAGAGCAGATAAAAAGGCAAATTTCAGAGAAGTGTAAAAATAATAAGGTTGTAATGGTGGGGATTTTCAACTTCCTCAACAATAACTGGGTTAGTCATAGTGTGATAGTTTTAGAGGGGGCGGAATTCTTAAAATGCATCCAGGAGAGATTTTTAAGCCAGTACATAGAAGATCCTACAAGATAGAGGGGGGTCCTGGACTAAATTTTATGGAATGTAACCAGGCAAGTGGTAGAGGTATCAGTGGGGGAGCATTGTGCAGAGAGTGATCATCATTCCATCAGATTCTAGGTTTTATGGAAAAGAACAAGGATTGGCCAGAAATCTGAGTTCTAAATTGGGGGAAGGCCAATTTTAATAAGATCAAATATGATTTGTCCAGAGTGGACTAGGAGCAGCTACTTTAAGGTAAATCTGCGTCAGAGCAATAGGACTCATTCAAGAAGGAAGTAGGGAGAGTACAGAGCCAACATGTTCAAGTAAAGGCAAATGGTGGGACCAACAAACCCAGGGAACCCTGGATTTCGAGGGATTTACATGATTGGATAAAGAGAAAAAAGGAGGCTTATGGTGGATACCGAGGGCTTGAATCAGCAGAAGTCCGAGAGGAGTATAGAATTTGTAGGGGGGGAACTTAAAAAGGAAATTAGGAGAGTAAAAACGGGGCATTAAGAAACATTAGCAGGAAAAATGAAGGAAAATCCAAAGTTATTTTACAAGTACATTAAGAGTGAGGGCATAACTAGGGAAAGAGTAAGGCCCATTAAGGACCATCATCGTTATTTGTGTGTGGAGCCGGAAGATGTAGGTAGGGTTCTAAATGAATACTTTGTGTCGGTGTTCACAAGTGAGAGGGATAATGTGGGTATGGAAATCAGGCAAAAGGACTGTGATATAATTAAATAAATTAGAATAGAAAGGGAGGAGGTTCTAAGTGGTCTGACAGGCTTAAATGTAGATACATCTCCAGACCCGGATGAAGTGTATCTCAGGCTATTGAGTGAGGACAGGGAGGAGATAGCAGTGGCGCTGGCAATAATTTTCAATACCGCTCTGGCCAGAGGAGAGGTGCCAGAGGACTGGCGGACAGCCAATGTGGTACCGTTATTCAAGAAGGGAGGAAGGGATAAACCAGGGAACTACAGGCCAGTCAGTCTAACCTCAATGGTGGGGAAACTATTGGGAGCAATTCTGAGGGACAGAATTAATCTACACTTGGAGAGACAGGGATTAATCAAGGACAGTGAGCATGGTTTTGTTGAGGGGAGGTCATGTCTGATCAATTTGATTGAATTTTTTGAAGAGATGACCAAGTGTGTAGATGAGGGCAATGAATTTGACATAGTCAACTTGGGCTTCAGCAAGGCTTTTGATTAGGTCTCACATGGGGGACTGTAAACAAAGGTAAGAGACCATGGGATCCAAGGCAATTTGCCAAATTGGATCCAGAATTGGCTGAGTGGCAGGAAGCAGAGGGTGATGGTTGAGGGGTATTTTTGTGACTGGTTGCCTGTTTCCAGTGGAGTTCCACAGGAATCAGTGTTGGGCTCCTTGCTCTTTGTGGTATAAATAAACGATTCAGACTTGAATGTAGGAGGGTTCATCAGTGAGTTCGCGGATGACATGAAAATTGGTGGGGTGGTAAATAGTGAGGAGGATAGCCTTAGATTACAGATGGATATAGACGGGCTGGTCAGATGGGCTGATCATTGGCAAATGGAATTTAATCTGGATAAGTGTGAGTCGATGCACTTGGGCAGGGCAAACAAGGCACAGGAATACACAATGAATGGTCGGACCCTGGAAAGTAATAATGATCAGAGGGACCTTGGTGTGGATGTCCACTGTTCCCTTAAGTTAGTGGGACAGGTAGATAAGGTGCTTAAGAAGGCATATGCGATACTTGCCTTTATTAGCCAAGACATAGAATATAAGCGCATGGATGTTATGCTGGAACTGTATAAAACATTGGTTAGGCCACAGCTGGGGTATTGCGTGCAGTTCTGGAATCCGCATTATAGGAAGGATTTGATTGCACTAGAGAGAGTGCAGAGGAGGTTAACTAGGATGTTGCCTGGGCTAGAGAGTTTTAGTTATGAGGAGAGATTGGATAGACTGGGATTATTTAACCTGGAGCAGAGGAGATTGAGGGGGGAACATGATTGAGGTGAAAAGCATTATGAGGGACATAGATAGGGTAGACAGGAAGGAACTTTTCCTCTTGGTGGAGGGATCAATAACCAGAGGGCATAGATATAAGGGAAGGGGCAGGATGTTAAAGGGGATGTGAGGAAGAAATTTTTCTCCCAGCGGGTGGTGGGAATCTGGAACTCACTGCCTGAAAGGGTGGTAGAGTCAGATACCCTCATAACATTTAAGAAGTATTTGGATGTGCACTTGAGATGCCATGGCATACAAGGCTTTGGGCCTAGTGCATTAATGGGATTAGAATAGTTAGGTACTTGTTTGACCGGCGCAGATTTGATGGGCCGAAGGGCCTTTTTCTCTGCTGTCCACCTCTCTGACTCTATGACTCTATGGGCTGAATTTCCTGCCTGTCGGGTGGATGGGCCCGACCCAATCTCCGGCGGGCGGGGAGCTGATCCCCGCCGGAGAAGCAGGCCCCTCCGCCATTTTAATGGGCGGGCCAATTTAAACTCACCCGGCGTGATGTCCGGCGGGAAGCGCTATGCTCTTCCTGTGCGGGTGGGGGGTGATTCCCCAACAGCGAGAGTGCGCTCTGTCATGCATATGCACGATAAAGCGCACATCTCCCTGAGGCTAAGTGCTGCCTCAGGGAGATCGCTGAAAGGTTTTCAAATGATAAAAATAGAAAAATAAAAAAATCATTAACATGTCTCCCTCATGTGACAATGTCATTCGAGATGGTACATGTTAATAAATTGCACAAAAACTTTAATAAACTCTTATAAAACCGACATGAAACCTTATCCCGCCACTGGATGTAGTTTCATGTTTTCTCTATTGCCCGCCAGGGCTCCCAGCCTGGCCACCAGCCTTAAGGTTGTTCGGGCAGGGCCTTTAATTAATTTTATTATCCTGTCAATGGCCTCAATTGGCCAGTGACAGGCTGGCAGGCGGACAGCTGATCGCGCTGTGTCCCCGCCTCCCCGAATATTTAAATGGGGCAAGATGATGTCGGGGGTTCCTCCAGATGTCATCTGGCATCATTTTCGCGAAGGTGAGCAGGCCGCGCCCCCTGCTCGCCAACGGCAAAATTCAGCCCGATGACTCCATGCAACAGGTGGTTGAGGAGCGGGAATGGATCTGATTTGTCATCAGTTACACCTCACCGCTGTGCCTTTGTGTGTAATAATTCCATAGGACTTTGGTTCTGAACAAAAGCTTTGGAGGTTAAGTCCCATCCTCTCATTGAGGATACCCACCATTGTGTTGTGTGGCACTAACACCATGCTAGATGAGCAGGTTATTGTTGAGTAAATGCCTCTTACTGTCCATTACACCTTTATCACTTTGCTTATGATCAAGAGTAAATTGATAAGGTGGTAATTGGCCAGGTTGGTTTTGCCCTGCTGGATTGGACATATCCCTGGGCAATTTTTCACATTGCAGGTTCAGCAGGCGCTCCCTTCAATGCGCTGTAAAGGCCATTGTCCAAGGTCAGTCACAGTGGAGTGTCGAGAGTCACAGTCGAAATGTTGTAGGTGATCTCAAAGCCTTGTAATGACTCTGCCAGCCAACAGCCTGAGATGGACACACATGTGGACAGTACTGACACCTGCCTCTGGGCCCCTCATTTACTTACCCTGAAAGGTCCCCACCATTTCCCACCACCAAATTGTTGAAGAATATAGGATCACAAGGATTCCAGTATGATGCCCTGCCTGTCTTTAAAAATGACTCCCCAGGAGATGACTTGCTCATCCCGATAAGGTCAAGTTGAATCAAGCAATCCTTCAATGATGTTTCCGCAGTTTCTGTAGTGTAGTATCACTCACCATTCCCTCTTGCAGCTGCTGGCATTTGTGTTGTGCTAAATGTACAGGATCAATTGACAGACTTGCATTCTCCTAGAGGTGTAAGGTTGGAGCTCCCTTGAAACTGCCAATATTGTTGAAAATTTCTGCATATTTCAATGTTATGTCAGGAACTGAGGTGATGGGGTAGTATCTGAAACTGGGACAGACATAAATCCATAGGCTTTCAGCCGGACCGGACAATCCTGGCAGTGGGTGGGACCAGAACATCCCACCCCTATGGGGCATTTTCAGTTTATTTGATGTGCCCAGAGAGATCATTAAAGACAACAATCCACAATTTATTGGCAAGCCATGTCAGCATATGTGTGAGACGTGGAATATCGATCACCGCTCCTCGTCTCGTTGTGCACATCATCACCATTTCCTGGTTTGTCAGTCACCACATGTATGTGTTCCTGATGGAATACCGGATGGTCATTCTTATTGCTTGAAGGTTCCCCATTGTGTACGGTCTGTCTGGATCAGTGCACGGCTCTTTGTAGCTTTAACAGCATTTGGTCTAGTGCCCTGCCACATCTAATGACCCTTTCTGGCACAAGCCATGCAGGATTGGTGGAAAGCTGGGCATTTCCTTGGTGCCTGCAGAAGGCCACACCTTCCACACGTCTCGCTAGGTTTGGATGTTCCAGTGAGTGCGTCAACAATTGATGTTGTACTGAGGACCTGTAAGCTTCGTTGACCTGCAAGGACCAGTTCGTATTTATGTCCATCCTTGAGTAGCTCTTCAATGCTGTAGGTTTTGGGCTTATCTAGCAGATCTTTCTGGAATGCTTCCATGGGAGTGGATGCGATCACCAACTCAACAATTCTGTCTGCAGGCTCTGTGTTTGAAATATCACAGTACGTTCCCTTTTCTCTGCATCGGCTGATGAAGTGGTCTATGGATTGTGTAGGCTGATGAAATGACATAAACTCTAGTTGATGAATATGGAGTTTAACCTGATTCTGAACCATATCTATTGGGGATCCTTTCGCTCTTCTGCTGTTAATCCTGAGGTGTTCAGCCTGTGTAGACCTTCATTCCCAATCGCGAGGTGAATTTTTATGGCTTGCTCATCTGGTTCAGTCACACCTAAATCAGGAAACCTAAATATTCATATTTCTCTCCCTAGTTGGACTGTCACAAGAATGGAAAAGTAACACTCCACGAGAGGTGGGAACGCAGAAAGGTTCATGTATACAGATTCCATGTAATTACAGTTATCCATCAGATTTGTTAGAGAAAACACGTGTCGGAATCTGGAATATGAGAAGGTACACACGGAATAAATGGTCTAAATGGCCCATAGCCTTTCACTCCAAGGATCACAGTCACGAGTTACCACGGTTCCGCCATCGGACCCGGCTGTCTGGAGACCTGAAAGATGGCGACTGTTCCCTGATTATAAACGACATCAGACGGGAAGATGCAGGACCTTATTATTTCAGAATAGAATTTAACAGCAGCAATATCTACAACTACTTTCCTGAAACCGAGCTTCACGTTTCTGGTAACTGCTGTCTTATAATTACTCAACAATTCACATTCAACACTCAATGGGAAATAATAGTGTTTGATTTGCTTTTTTTTTTGGCCATGTTAACCAGCGTCACTATTTTTAATGATTTGTCTATTTCTGCTCCCAGATCTTTGAGCTTATTGTGTGTGACTGAATCGACATTATAGCCGTAAAGGAAACCGAGCTGAGGGGTGATGACACCTCCCCCCTGAGCGAAGTGTCTCCTCCCGACGACACCTTCCACCCCTCACACCGTCCCATCTCCAGCCTCTCTTTCCCGTCCAAAGTCCATGAACATGTTTCCATCTCCCGAATCCGTTCCCATCTTTCCTGGAACTCCATGTTTGAATCCCTCCAATCAGGTTCCCACCACAGCCACTGCGTTAAAACAGCTCTTATCAAGGTCACAAATGGCATCCTGTGTGACTGTGACAAAGGTAAACTTTCCCTCCACGTCCATCTCGATCTGTCTGCAACCTTTGACACGGTCGACCACACCATCCTCCTCCAACACCTCTCCACTGTCGTCCAGCTGGTTGAGACTGCTCTCCCCTGGCTCCATTCTTATCTATCTCATCGTAGCCTGAGAATCACTTGCAATGGCTTTGCAGCATCATCTGAACAGTGTTAGTTTTCACCTGTCCACTGAGGATACCCAGCTCTACCTCACCACCACCTCTCTCGACTCCTCCACTGCTGCTAAATTATCAGGCTGCTTATCCGACATCCAGTACTGGATGGACAGAAATTCCCTCCAATTAAATATTGGAAAGACTGAAGCCATTGCCTTCATTCCCCGCTCCAAACTCTGTTCCCTCGCTACCAATTCCATTCCTCTCCCTGGCAGCTCTCTGACATTGAAGCCAATCTGTTCACAGCTTTGTTGTCCCATTTGAACCTGAGATGAGCTTCCGGCCTCATATCTGTGCCCTCACTAACACCGTCTATTTCCACCTCCATAACATCGCACGATTTCACCCTGTCTCAGCTCATCTGCTGCTGAAACCCTCTTCCACGCCTTCATTACCCCCAGACTCGGCTGTTCCAAGACACGCTCTACACTCCATAAACTTGAGGTCATCCAAAACTGCTGATCACGTCCTTACTCACACCAAGTCCCGTTCCCTTATCACCTGCTCTGCACGATGAGCGAGACTGGCTCCTGGTCAAGCAAAGTCCTAATGTCAAAATTTTCATCTTTGTTTCTTCCCTATCTCTTTAATCTCCTCATCCTCCTCCTCCAGCCCATACAACCCTCACTTTCTCTGCAACCTTATCCAGCCGCTGCAACAGCCCTTATCTCTAGAAACTCCTCCGTTCTCTACAACACTCCCTATTTCTGTAACCCCATTCTGCCCCAAAAACCCTCCCTATCTCCTTAACCACCTTCTGCCCCTAAAGCCTCCCTTTCACTGTAAACTACCAGTCCCTACAACCCTCCCCTTCACTGTAAGCTCCTCCAGCCCCTATAACCTTCCCTATGTAACCCCATCCTGCCCCTACAACCCTCCCTATCTCTGTAAACTCCTGCCTACTCTACAACCCTCCATAGCTCTGTAAACTCCTACAGCCTCTCCAACCTTCCCTATCTCTGTATCCTCTCTACAGCCTCTGTACAATCAACGGACACTACAGCCACCCGAGATCACTGCGCTCTTCCAATTCCGGCCTCTTGACCATCACCGGATGCGATCGCTCCAAAATTGGCGGCTGTGCCTTCAGCTGCCTGGGGCCCTAAGCTCTGGAATTCCCACCATAAACTTCTCCCTCTCTCTCTCTGTCTCTTTGTCTCTTTTTCTCTGGCTCTGCATAACACCGACCACTTCTGGTCAGCTGTCGCTAATATCTCCACATGTGTCTGGGTGACATACTTTGCTTTATGACGCTCCTGTGTAGCAAATTGGGGCGATTTGTCACGTTAAAGTTGTTGTGTAAATCTAAGTTGTTGCCGTTTGTCCCTCGACCCCAGCTCGAGTCTTATTTTTGACGGAATGTACAACTTCCTTAGATTTCTCCCCCAAACGTAATTTGATGATTTTTATTGAGTGAATGCCAAGCCCCGATGCCGAGCGAGAGCCTCCTCATTTGCTGAGTTTAAGGTGATGAGTCGGCCCCTTAGTCCGTAGAGGGGATTCTCCTCGGTAATGTGCAGCCTTGTTTGTGTCTCTCCACAAGTGCATGAGGGGTTTGTACAGAGGCTGCAGCGCTAGAGGGGGCCTGCACAGGGGTACTGGCCTGTCCTGAGCCGGTTTTAGAAAGGACCACTCTCGCCTTGGCAGTTGAAAGCCAGCCATTGGACAGACGGGGCCTGTCACAAGGAGCCTGTTAGTCACTCCCCCCGTGTCTCCTGTGCTCGGATCCAGACCATGTTGGCTGGTGGGTCTGGCTGAGGAAGGGTCCTCCGCATGGGACACACAGATGGAAGGTGGGTTGAGTGGGTTTTCTTCCTGCCAAAATAATTTGATGCCGTCCTGCTCAGTATGTACCATCGCCCCAATTCAGCCTCATCTGTAAATATCGAGTCCAGTGGATCCACAAACCATCCAGAATTAAATATAGATATTGCTCTCCCCAGTTGCACTGTCACAAGAGTGGAAAGGTGACACTCCACGAGAGGTGACAGCGCAGGAAGGTTCGTGTGTACAGATTCCATGTCATTACAGTTACCCATCGTGTCTGGAAAACCAACCTCGAGTCGGAATCTGGTTTAATACTGAGAAACAGATTCCCTGGGCTCCCATTACCTTTCTCTCCAAGGATCACAGTGACGAGTTACCACGGTTCCGCCATCGGACCCGGCTGTCTGGAGACCTGAAAGATGGTGACTGTTCCCTGATTATAAACAACATCAGACGGGAAGATGCAGGACCTTATTTTTTCAGAATAGAATTTGACAATGGTCCGAGCCATAACTATTACCCTGTAACCCGGCTTCACGTTTCTGGTAAGTGCTGTGTTATAATTACTCAACAATTCACATTCAACACTCAATGGGAAACAACACAAACTGTGACGTTTACATATTAACACAAAACACAGTTTATTATAAAACACTGTCTGATTCTCAATAACCTGGTGATAGCTTCCAGTTCAGTCCTAAAGCAACCTCTAATACTCACTTTAATATCAATGATTAAATATATTGACAGTGTCCATCAATGTTATCAGGTTATCAATTCCCATCGATCTCCCTAACCCAGTTTGAAAGTCTTACATATCGACAAAAGAAAGATTCGCATTTCTATAGCGCTTTTCACAGCCTCTGGACGTACCAAATGGATTCACAACCAATGAAATAATTCTTTAAATGTAGCCCGTGTTGCAATATGGGAAACACTGCAGCCAAATTGTGCACAGGAAGTTCCCAGAAACAGCAATGTGATCAATAACCTGATCATCTGCTTTAGATGCCGGTTCAGTGATTGGTTCAAATGGTTTCTCTCCTTCCGGGGACAGCTTGGAATTTAAATCTAGCAGATTTCGGAGAAGTAACAAGCCAGTTTTCCGGGAACTGTGAGCTGCTCCTCCACCCTCACCTGGGATTGTCAATCCAATTATCTCGAAGTGGAAGTGAGTTCATCTGAGTGACAGAAACTGCACTAAGTCTGAAAATAGGAAATTCTCTCCTAATCGTTTAAACCTCTCAGTTCTGATTTCATCATTGTAAAAGTGTTTCCTCTTGTGGGACTGTGATTTCTATTTGAACTGATGCTTTACGTTATATTTCTCTAAAAGGATCCATTCTCTGTGTGTTAGATTTCACAGATAAACCCACGATATTCCTTGCTGAAATTATTGCAGGAAAGCGTGTGGATGCAAGCTGCACCTTCAACACAACGTGCAATGGAACAGCAGCACCTGTCTTAACCTGGGACACTCCCACTGACCTACCTGGATCAGTCTCAAACACTGTAACTCAGCATGGCGTCACTCTGACCTATACTTCTGTTCTGACCCTGATCCCATCACTCAAACACCACAGACAAACTCTCAGCTGCAGAGTGAGATATCCATCTGTTTCATCGGAGCGGACCCTCGTACTAACTGTGCAATGTAAGTACGCACATCCTTCATTCTGCATCAGCTGTAATAGTATACAATGTGCACAGCAAGATCCCACAAACATCCCTGAGCTGACAACAAAACTGGTCCTTTTTTATTGAGTGATATTGACCAGGGAGAGCTCTTCCTTGTATTGACCCTTGGGATTGTTTATACCTACCAGATAGAGCAGAGGAGACCAAGGTTGAACTTAAAAGACAATGTAGGATAACATAAATATTGTCTTTAAGGATGTCAAAGTTTTGGGGTGAGATATAATTTTAAGTTTTAATATCAACAATGTGAACAGATAATATGAATCATCAGTTACTCAAGGTCACATGAGAATAGAACATGGAGAGAGATAATTCTATAGATACATAGATACATATAAACTAGGAGCAGGATTAGGCCATTCGGTACTTCAAGCGTTCTCCGTCATTCAATATGATCATGGCGGACCCTTTATCTCAATGCCTTATTCCCGCTTTCTCTCTCTACACTTTGATGCCACTAATATCCAAAAATTTATCAGTTTCTTTCTTGAATACACTCAGTGACCCGGCCTCCACAGCCTCTGTGGTAGAGAATTCCACAGATTGACCACCCTCTGGGTGAAGAAATGTTTCCCCATCTTACTGCACGCAATACCCCATGTGCAGTCTCACCAAGGCCTTGTATAACTGCAGTAAGACATCCCTACTTCTGAACTCAAATCCTCTTGCAATGAAGGCCAATATACCATTTGCCTTCGGAATTGCTTGCTGCACCTGCCTGTTTACTTTCATTGACTAGTGCACAAGGACACCCAAATCCCTTTGTACATCCACATTTCCCAATATATCACCATTTAAATAATACTCTGCCTTTCTGTTTTTCACACCAAAGCCTACAACTTCACATTCATCCACGTCATCTGCCATGTGTTTGCACACACACACAACTTGTCTAAATCGCCTTAAAGCCTCCTTGCATCCTCCTCACAATTCATAACCCCGCCCAGCTTTGTGTCATCAGAAAACTTGGAAACATTGCAATTGGCTCCCTCATCCAAGTCATTTATCTATATCGTGAATAGCTGGGTCCCAAGCACGGATCCCTGCGGTACACCACTAGTCACCGCCTGCCACTCAGAAAAAGACAAATTTATTCCTACCCTCTGTTTCCTGTCTGTCGACCAGTTCTCAATCCATGCCAGTAAGTTACCCCCAACCCCATGTGCTTTAATGTTACCCAGTAGCCTCTTAAGTGGGACCTTATCAAAAGCCTTCTTGAAATCTTAATACACCACAACCACTGGTTATCCCTTATCTATTCTACTGGTTACATCCTCAAAAAAATCCAGTAGATTAGTTAAGCATCATTTCCCTTTCATAAACCCATGCTGACTTTGAACAATTACAGCCAAATTAGTAATAGGGAAGTTAACCCAATTTTTACCCATTATGGATTACCGCTGGAGATCCAGTCACATCAAGGTTCCAACTTTATGTCTTTCGTTTATGCGAACATAATGAGTAATTTGGGTATAAAACAGTTAAAGTCCACAGCATATCATCCATAGACACAGGGATCTTTAGAGAGGGACCAACAAACCCTCAAAACAATGATTGAAGTGTATTGTCATGAACTCCCCATGACTGGGACAAAGGACTGGATTTTCTTCTATTTGCCACTCGAGACTCACCAAATGAATCGATTGGTTTCAGCCTTTTTGGATTAATTTATGGACATGAGATAAGAGGACCTCTGAAATCCATCAAAGAAAGATTTTCCGGTCAGAGGGATGAATCCTCTATTTTAGATGATGTGTCCGTGATTCAGTAACGGCTCATGGGAGCCTGCAAAGTGGCTCAAGGACATCTTATAGTTTCTCAAACAGAGATGAAGGAATGGGGCAGGCAGGCAAGCTGTGACCCGAACATCACAACCAGGGGGATGAGGTGTTAGTATCATTGCCTTGGCAGGGGGAGCCTCTGAAATCGCGGTTCAGTGGTCCCTACAGGGTAATTAGGAGGGTTGGTCAAGTAAATTATTTGATAGACACCCCAGATTGTAGGATAAAGAATCGGCTGTGTCACATGAATATGTTAAAATTATACCATCGTAGGGAGGGAGATAAAAGGAGCAGGTATGTCAGGTAGTAAGGACACTTGAGGATGAGATGGACACTGAGCGTGAGGCAGAAGGAGACTCAGACAATTCACAAATCGAACCTCCTATTATCCGGTTAGCTAACACTGAAATATTAGGACAGTTAGACAGCGTATTATCATACTTAGAGGCAGGAAAACGAGAGGTTCAAATGAGGTTACTTACAGGATGTCAAAGGATCAATAGGGACAAATTAGGATGTACAACTTTCGACGAACATGATGTGGATGTAGGAGAATCTTCTCCGATAAAACAACACCCTTATCGTATAGGTCCAGGGAAACAGACTCAAGTGACAGCAGAAATTCAATACATGTTAGAAAATCACTCAGTTGAGCCTAGACAAAGCAGCTGGAGATCTCCAGAATTGTTAGTGCCTAAACCAGACAGATCCAACCAGATTCTGCATAGTTTATAGAAAGGTTAATGCAGCAATAAACCAGATTCCTACCCAATCTCTCGTTTAAAAAATGGTATTGACGGGATAGGCAGTGCCATGTTCCTTACTAAGATAAATTTGGTGAAAGGATATTGGTGAGTACCTGTAACATCTGGAGCTAAGGAGTTATCGGCTTTTGTCAGGCCCAATGGGCTACATCAATGCCAAGTGACGCCTTTCCGACTAAATAATACTCCAGCCACTTCCCAAAGACCAATGAATCAGGTGATCACGAATGTTCCTCACTATGCGGTTAACTTGGATGATGTATTGATTTACAACAACACGTGGACAGACCATGGAACACAAATGGAAGCCTTATTTAATCAATTAAATCAATTACAGTTGGTGGGTCTCGTAATGAACCTTTCCAAGAGTGAGTTTGCGAAAGCGTGAGTAACTTATCTCGGGTATATGGTAGTGCAGGGAAAAGCATTGCCAAGAACAACAAAGGTTCAGTCTTTGATGGAATCCCTGTCCCTAAAACTAAAAGGCAAATCCTGAGATTTTAGGGACTGTGCAGTTTCTTTCGTAAATTTGTGCCAAACTTCAGCACAATAGCGGCTCCACTAATGGAATTATTGTAAAAGAAAGCAAAGGCGATATAGACAGGATATTGCCAGGCAGCTTTTGTAATTGTGGAGCAGTACAAAATCCTCCCATCCCGATGGGAACAGTATCTGTAATTCAACACTATGAACAACCCCTTCTCTCAGCCATAGTGAGAACAGACGTGACACCTGAGAGTGCAGCACTTCCTCAGTACTGACCCTCCGACAGTGCTGAAGTGTCGCAGTACTGACCCTCTGACGGTGCAGCATACACTGAGCACTGACACTCTGACAGAGCAGCACTCCCTCAGTGCTGACACTCCAACAGTGCAAAGTTCCCTCAGTGCTGATCCTCCACAGTGCATCACTCCCTCAGCACTGAGCATCCGAGAGTGCAGCACTCCCTCAATACTTACACTCTGACAGTGCAGAACTCCCTTAGTACTGACTCTCTAACAGTGCAGCAATCCCTCAGTACTGACCCTCCGGCAGTGCAGCACTCCCTCAGTACTGACTGCCCACTTGCAGCTCCCTTTTGATTTCACATTGCCTCTGCCCTGCACACCCGAAAATTACTGAAGTTATACCTACCACCACTGATTGAATTCAATTTCTCATTGTCTCACCAGTGACTTTGAACTTTACCTTTTTTACAATGAAACCCCATTTATTGTATCAATTTTATTAGTAATATAAACATTTTGCTTTGTAGCTGCTAGAAAGTTGTTAGTTTTAACCCCACTTTTTGAATGCTCGATTCAAAAAATGCAAATGCACGTTATCTCTCTTACATTTCAAAACTAATACATATCAAAGCACCCAGATCAGCTGGCTTTAATTCGGTTAAGATACACCCACAGACTAAACCTTTATTTTAAAAGAAAATTATTTTCCAAAATATTATAAACATTAATAGCTTCATGACATCCCCCTCCTTATCCGAAAATGAACCGTCATAATTCTAAAAGACATGACTTTAAACTGATATAGTCCACTTGGCGTTACAAAAGTTGATATCTCCTTTGCTCTTTCCGACAACGGCACCTGCCAATATCCTTTAGCAAGTCAATCTTTGTGATAAATTTTGATTGTCCCACTTTCTCAATGCAATCCTGAAACCGTGGTATGGGATATGAATCTGCTTTTATCACCGCATTCACCTTTCGATAGACCACACACAGTCTTTGTGTCCCATCTGGTTCCGGTACCAACACAAAAGGCGAACTCCAGTTACTGCAACTAGACTCAATGATATCTTTTTGAAGTATGGGATCAATTTTGTTTTGTACTTGTGATAGCTTTTCCGGATTTAATCTATAGAGATGTTGCCTTATTGAAGATGGAACTCCTGCAAATAAACCTTGTATAGCTAAATGTATCTTTCCCTACTTATTCCCACAAATAGGTTTGTGTGACTGCAATAGCTTTTCCAAATCACTTTGACACTTACTCGGAAGGAAACTCAATAAATTGTTTAAATTTTCAAGCACCCCCTCATTATCCAATCTGGCTAGAGGAGAATCAATTTCAGAGTCCTGCACTTCTACCTCCTTCTCATCATACACCATCACTATCACCTCTTTTTGTTCCTCTACCCTGTCAAAGTAGTTAAAGTCGTTTAAGCATATTTACATGACACACCCTCTGCTTCTTTCTCCTATCTGGAGTATTTATTAAATAATTTACTTCACTCAATTTCTTTTCAATCTTTTAAGGTCCACTAAATCTTGCATTTAATGAATCTCCTAGTACTGGTAACAAAAATAATACTTTTTCTCCAGGAACAAAACTACAAATTATAATTTTCTTATCTTTTTTCACTTTCATCATTTGCTGTGAGATCTTTAAATGTTTCCTCGCCAATTCACATTCTCTCTTCAACCTTTCCCTGAAATTTGATACGTAATCCAGGGGAGTATTTTCTGAATTTTTACCCACCAATTTCTCATGAACTAATTTCAGTGGACCCCTTACCTCATGACCATAAATTAGTTCAAAAAGGCAAAAACCAGCCAATGCATGAGGAGTGTCTCTAATAGAAAATAACAAAAGTGGAATTCCCATGTCCCAATCTTGTGCATAATCCTGACAGTATGATCTCATCATATTTTTATAGTTTGATGCCATCTTTCCAAAGCTCCTTGTGGCTCTGGATGATAAGCTGTTGACTTATTTATTCACAAACTGTTCATTACTTCCTTAAACAGCTGTGACATGATATTTGACCCCTGATTGATTATATTTCTTTATTAATTTACAGAGGTTAAAATATATACAGATGGCTACAAATTACGAGCATCATAACTTTTAACCAGTTTCCCAAACTAACCTCCATTAAGGCAACAGCAACCCATAGACTTAACAAGACACCAGGCGAAATTCGAATTTTAGATGCACCTTACGAATTCAAAATGAGGTTCATTTCACTGTGGAGCCAGTTGGAGGCTTGCAGCTGCCTTTGGATCTTATATTGCCTCTGACCTGCACACCCGAAAACTACTGAAATTATACCTACCACCACTGATTGGATTCAAATTCTCATTGTCGCACCAGGCTCTTTGAACTTTACCTTTTAACAATTAAACCCCATTCATTGTACCAATTTTATCTGTGATATAAACATTTTGCTTGGCAGCTGCTGGAAAAGCGTCAAGTATTCACCCTACTTCTTTAATTCTCTATTTAAAAAATGCAAATGCACGTTATCTCTCTCACATATCAAAACTAGTACCAATCAAATCACCCAGACTAGCTGGCTTTAATTCAATTAAGTCACACCCACAGACTAAACCTTTATTTTAAAAAAATATTTTCCAATATATTATATACATTAATAGATTCATAACAATGCCACACTCCCTCACTACCCACCCTCTGACAGTGCAACATTCCCTCAGTAATGACCCTCTGACAGTGCAGCGCTCCCTCAGTACTGACCCTCTGACAGTGCAGCACCCCCTCAGTACTGACCCTCTGACAGTGCAGCACTCCCTCAGTAATGGCCCTCTGACAGTGCAGCGCTCCCTCAGTACTGACCCTCTGACAGTGCAGCACTCCCTCAGTAATGACCCTCTGACTGTGCTGCACTCCCTCAGTAATGAACTGAATTGTCTGTCTGGATTACGTGCTTTGTGGTGAAGGAACCTACATTGATATCAAACCTTTCACATTCTCAGGGTCTCTCTAAGAGCTTCACAGTCAATGTAAGTTAACTGATCTTTATTTGTTTTTCGATGCACCATGAAATCTCTCAATTACTTCTCTTGATATGATTAATGCTTCATCGATCAATATAATCGAGGGGAATTCTGCACTGATAATCTGCTCTGTCGAGAGCTTCCCAGCTTCTAACCTGACGTGGCGACATCTTAATGTCGCAATGAACAGAACAAGTTCAAACAATGAGCTGTGGTTGGTGATTCCTCACGTTACATCCAGGGACACTGGAGACTATCAGTGTGTGGCAGAGAATGAACATTGAGCAGTGGAGGGGTTCATAACCATCAGTGTGGAATGCGAGTGTACACAGACTTCAACATCACTCAGACACACAAACACACACACACACACACACACACACACAGACAAACACACTCACAAAAACACACACATACTACAGTAAATCTCAGACACACACACACAAACACACAGTCACACACATAAAAATGAGCGCATATACAGACACATGCACTCTCGTACACAAACACGCATGCATACACTCACTCACAGACACACTCCCAAAGACGACCACACATATACACACACTCACACACAAAGGCACGCATACCAAACAAAATCTCACACACACATAAACACAGACTCACACACATACAAATGCATGCATATACACACACATGCTCTGACACACACACACAAAGACGCACCCCAAAGTGAGCTCCATCTCCTATTTCAGGGCTGAACTGGAGTCTCAGTATCAGCTCTGATTCTGTGTTAAAGGAATGTAAACACCAGATCAACAAGACCCTGAATTGGATGAGCAACCTCCTGAACAGAGAATTGTAGATTTACCCCTCAGTGCTCCATCGATCAAATACAATTCATTGCCTGTAAAGCCCTTGGGGACATCCTGAGGATGTGAAAGGAAGTTCCTTTCACTCTAGATGAACAGCACCTCTACTGGTGGCAGAATCCTCCTGCAGCGTGACAGTTTACATAGGCAGTGTCCATTATAAATGTGACATTGGAACTTATACTGAGGAAAGGTGCCTGGAAATGCATAAAGACATCAGATACAAAGAGATATTGCATGGAGTCTTGCTGTGCACAGTGCTTACTCACACTAAAATCCTTATGTCCACATCCTGTGAATGAACAAAAAGAAACAAACAGGCCGTGACCATTATAAATGTTGATATAGGAACTTTAAATGGGGCAAGATGCCTTGAAGTGCATATAGACATCAGAGAAAGATGATACATGGAGTCTTGATGTGCACTGTGTTTTTTCTCACAGTGAAATCTTTATTTGTTTTTAGATGCACCACGGAATCTCTCATTTACTTCTCTTGATATGATTGATGCTTCATTGATCAATATAATTGAGGGGAATTCTGCAGTGATAATCTGCTCTGTCGAGAGCTTCCCAGCTTCCAACCTGACGTGGCGACATCTTAATGTCCCAATGAACAGAACAAGTTCCAACAATGAGCTGTGGTTGGTGATTCCTCACGTTACATCCAGGGACACTGGAGACTATCAGTGTGCGGCAGAGAATGAACATGGAGCAGTGGAGGGGTTCATGAACATCACTGTGGAATATGAGTTACACAGACATCAACATCAATGTCACATTCTAACACATAGAAAAATCACAATGTTATGTCTGATGCAGTTGGTTGAGCGAAGTTATTTAAAAATCCTAGAGGGAAACTTTAAACAACTGTCATAACTTATGTTTTTAAGTGTTATGTTTGAGATGCGACTCTAAATGCAGGAATCAGACCCCCAGTTCTTGAGGTTTTACATTAAACTAAAGGAAACATTTTATTAATTTATGCAGGTTAGAATAGATGTATATATGGCTACAAATTACTATTCTCATATCACTTAACAAATTCCCAAACTAATCTCCATTAAGTCAATAGCAACCCATAGGCTTAACCAGACACCGGGCAAAGTATTTTCACCTTATGAATTCAAAATGAGGTTCTTTCATTGGTTCCTATTGAGCCAGTTGGAGGCTTGCAGCTGCTTTTTCATCTCACATTGCCTCTGCCCTGCACACCCGAGAACTACTGAAGTTTTACCCACCAGCCCGATTGAATGTTAATTCTCATTGTATCAATAACCTCTGAACTAAACCATTCAAACTAATAAAACCCTTTCATAGCACCCACTTCATTAGTAATATAATTATAATACCTTGCTTGGTAGCTTCTGATCTTACATTGTCTCTGCCCTGCACACCCGACAACTACTGAAGTTATACCTACCACCACTGATTGAATTCAAATTCTCATTGTCTCACCAGCCTCTTTGAACTTTACTTATTATTAATGAAACCCCTTTCATAATATCAATTTCATTATTAATATAATCATATTGATTGGTAGCTGCTAGAAAGACGTCAAGTCTTCACCCCACTTCTTGAATGATCGATTCAAGAAATTCCAACTGCACGTTATCTCTCTTACATATCAAAACTAGCACATATCAAAGGACTCAGACTAGCTGGCTTTCATCCAACTAAGACACATCAACAGGCTAAACCTTTATTTTAAAAGAAAAATATTTTGCATAATATTATACGCATCAATAGCTTTATAACTCACACCCACACAAAAACAAAAACACACACAAATGTACAGACCTAAATAGACAAGCAGACACACAATCCCACGTTCATGAGCACACACACACACACAAACACACATGCACGCACTTCCCTGTGGATTACCTGGCCTCACTCAGTACTGTACTGGAGAGTTGGCCTGGATTCTGGGATCTGTGTCCCCATTCATAATTATGGAAGAATATGGAAATTACAAAGTCCATTACAGACACTCACATGCACAACGACACCCACAGATACTCTCTGCCTCTCCGACTCTCTCTTTCCTCCTTAAAGAAGCTTCCTGAAATCTAACCATTTGACCAGTCACCTGTCCTAACCCCTTCTTGCGTGATTCTGTGTAAAATTCCATGTATGTATCTGAGAGTAAGAGAGAGGTGGAGAGGTTAAAGAAGGGAATTCCTGTTGGTGAAAAGCTTACATCATGTTCTCACCTTTCCAGCGCTCACAATTTCCATTCTGTCCAATGCCCCTGTTTATCATAGGGATTGCCTATGTAAAGGTCACACTGAATTTACACCCTCCCACCAGTGGTGGCAATGCAGAACTTAATCCTTGTGTCTCCCAGCTTCTCAAACTGTGCCAAGCTCGAACCAACATCACTTCCAAATTGTGTACATATGTTGTGAGTTCATCGGAATTAAATTATATATCAAGCAGTAAATATGATGTCAGTTTTCAAAAATTTCATCCGTGCTCCGGGCAAGGTTTACACTATCCAGGAATCAGGAATAGGCTGGATGTTGGGAAGTTCATCTTTTCCCAGGAATTATGGATCCTCGGGAATGTGCTGTCAGCGGGTGTGGTGGTTGCTGATTCTCTGTCACCTTCAAGAGGGATCTGGAGTGGTTACTGACTGGGGGAGAGATCATGGAAGCGGAGAACGATACAGCACAGGAGCAGGCCATTCGGCCCATCATGCCTGTGCCAGGTCTTTGAATAATCTGCTAAAAGCTACTTTATATTTCTCCCTTGTTGAAACTATGCTGCAGTTCTGCCGAAGGGCCATGAAGGCTCGAAACGTTAACTGATTTCTTCTCCGCCGATGCTGCCAGACTTGCTGAGTTTTTCCAGGTAATTCTGTTTTTGTTTTGCTTTGAATAATCTATCCAATCAGACCCTCTAACCGCCACTCCACATTTTCCACCATCTTCCTTCATCAAGTATCCATCCAATTCCCCTTGTGTAAGTTCCCATTGAATCTGCTTCCACCGTGCTTTCAGGCAGCGCCTTCCAGATCACAACACCTCGCTGTGTCAAAACAAAATCACCTCAACTCCCCCTCCAGTTCGTCAATCTGTGTCCCTCTGGTTACCGACCCTCCTGCCCCTTAAATACATCGATACTATTCACCCCAACCACTCCCTGTGGGAGCGAGTTCCACATTCTCTCCTCTCTCTGGGTAAAGATTGGAACTGTTTATTAACCGGGGTGTGTAAGTCCGTGGGGGAGTCGGCCGCGATCCTGCCCAATTCACACACGCGTCCGAGATGGATTTCCACCGTGCACTAAACGTTTCTAGAATTTTCTACAAGACAATCCTGTACACAGCGATGGAGAGAAACATTGGACAGGGAGTCAAACAGGACAATGGTCCATTCTCACCAATGTTCCACGCTAAGGGGAAAGTTCAGATTGTCCACTCTTAGAGTGTTTACAATGAAAACATTCATTCCACATTGAATCCCAGTGGATGGGTCAATATTACAGCAAATGTTGCAGTGATATGAAGCTTGAATGTTCAGCCAGAGTGAGAGATTGAAAGCGGAGAATCAGTGATGATTTCTTTCTTTGTGTTCTCTAGACAGTGGAGGAGAGATTCTGCACGTGATCCTGATCCTGGGAATACGAGCTGTGATATTCCTTGTGGCTGTGGTTATCACAATCGCTGGCGTTTGTGTCTGGGAGGGACAAACAGTTAAAGGAAGTCGACAGACTGATTAAAGCTTTGCACAGCAACAATCTGGTCAGTCATTGCAGACAAATAACGTGCGATGTTGGGTTAAGTTGCAATGAAACTGGTCAGTGTCCTGGTTAGAATCACCTTCGTATCATCGAGTTATTCCAGCACAGGAGGGGGCCATTCAGCCCATCGAGTCCATGCTGTCTTTCTGCAGAGCAATCCAGTCAGTCCCATTCCACCGTTCTATCCCCGTATCCCTGCACGTTTATTTCCCTCAAGTGTCCGTCCAATTTCCTTTCGAAATCGTTCATCATCTCCAATTCTACCACCATCCTCGTAGGCAGCGAGTTCCAGCTCATTACCACTCGCTGTGTAAAAAAGTTCCTCATCACATGCCCCCACCCAAAACCTTCAATCTGTGTCCCCCAGTCCTTGTACCATCAACTAATGGCAACAGCTTCTCTTTGTCTACCTTATCTAAACCCATCATCATCTTGTACACCTAGACCAGAGCCCCTCTCAATCTCCTTTGCTCCAAGGGGAACAACCCCAGCTTCTCCAATCCAATCTTGTAGCTAAAATCCCTCATCCCTGGACCCATTCTGGTGAATCTCCTCCCCACCCTCTCAAGGACCCTCACTTCGTTCCCAAAATGAGGTGACCAGAACTGGACACAATACTCTAGTTGTGACATAACCAGAGCTTGATAAATGTGCAGCATAACCTCCCCGTGTCTGTACTCAATCCCTCGATTTATGAAAAGCTTAGTCTTTCCATCAGCACAAACAGCAATTTCCAAGCGGAGTCCCATCAGCAGGCAGAGTGCAATAAAACATCGGCATGCCTGCTTCTTAATGTACGGAGAGAAACCTGGAACGAGAGATTCTCCTTCTCCTCCGAAGCAAGCTGAAACTTTTCCTTATACCTGGTGCTCCCCAGTCCTGCTGTGTGGACACATCATAACCACGGCATTGTCTGGCTGTGTGCAGCCAACATGGTCGAATCGGAATGAACAGAAATGTGACGTCGCTCAACTTGGTTATCTGATTGGGATGTGCTTTCTGAATGCTGCACCTTTTTCATGCTGCGATAGAAAGTAAGAAGCCTTTGGAATATGAACAAAATTACATTTATTCACACAATTGATTAAATGCTCAGGATGTTCTTTGTATATTTATATATTAAACTGCCATGCAAAACTCTTGACTCAAAGACATTATTTCATGATCTCATGTTTTCCTCATCATATGAATTCCTGTGCCCATCATTATAATATAAATTTTCCATGTAAACATGTCACATTGTAGTTACATTTTCCTGCCAGAGGTGGTGCCATATCAAAGCTGTCTTGCTGCCCAGATACAGAATGAAATATTCTCGCCATGTACATGATGTTGTTGGGGCACAGACATCAGGCGGTATCTTGGGCAGTGCCGAGAATCTTCTTAAGACATTGAAGCTCACGTTCAGAATTGAGCCTGTTACAGTGCAGCGTTCCCTCAGTCCGGACCCTCCAAGAGTGCAGCGCTCTCTCACAACTGTCCCTCTGACAGTGCAGCACTCCCTCAGTACAGACCCGATGACAGTGCAGCACTCCCTCAGGACTCACCCTCTGACAGTGCAGCACCTTCTCAGTGCTGACCCTCCAACAGTGCAGCTCTCCCTCTATGCTGACCCTCTGACAGTGCAGTAATCCCTCAGTACTGACCCAGTGACATTGCAGCACTCCCTCAGTGCTGACCTTCTGACAGTGCAGCAGTCTCTCAGTACAGACCCGATGGCAGTGCAGCACTCCCTTAGTATAGACTTGAGCTGCATGGGCCCGAGTCTTTGGAATTCCCTTCTTGATCCTTGGTGGTGGAGGAGCTCAGAGACCCTCATGTAATTGAGAAGTCACCAAGAGCACAGCAGCAGTCAGAATAGACAGACCTACAATCCAACACTCACACTTCCTGCACAGTTTCACCACTAAACCACAAGAAGGAGCAAACTGGCTGAAAATAAAGAGATGACAATCCGACCTGTGTAGAACGGTGAGAAAGTTTATTGCTTCCTCTTTTCTCTGATCTGCAGCACAGTTAAAAATTAGATAACCACAGAATCAAGCAGCACAGAAAAAGGCCACTCAGCCCATTGTCTCTGTACTAGTTTTCTGGGTCACTGAATGGCCTCCTGCTGTTCTATATGATTCTGTGATATGATGAACTAAGTTCGATTTCAGCAACATTTCACCTCTTCTGATGAAATTGATCATGTTGCAGAAGAGGAAGTGATGTTTTTCATCAGCGTTTTGTGTGGGTTCCAGTTCAGCTTTAACCGAAACTCAGTGAAACGGACTGTGAAGGTCATGAACCCAACACAGCGGCACCTCCGACACATGCAGAGCTCAGGCTAGATGCGCTTGGTTAGAATGTTTCACAGTGTCTGCTGGAGTAGGGTCAGTGCTGCGCTTGGGGACAAGTCAGTCTACAATGCTGCATCGGAATCAACAATACAACAATATGGGGTTTGGATCAGAAATAATCCCTTAGACAATGAGGATCCAAAGAGATTCCTTAGACAATGAGGACACAAAATGCACCAATCAGATTGAATCAGATTAACCAATCAGCCTTGTTGAAGAGCAGACAGGAATGTTAGGCTAATTAGTGATTCATGACGGTGATAATGGGGGGAGTTCTGAGGGCTCCTAATCCATTGTCCTGTCTTGTAAATCAGCACTGAATGTTTCTCAATTAGAGTGTCTTGTGGACACTTTGTTGGGTGGAAGACTGGCTTCACTAAACAGGGTCCTGGGGACCATGTACCAATGTAGAATGAACTTGTCCACTCCTGTGCCCAGGATTCTCTTCCATCTGTTGTAAAACCTTGGGGAGTTCCTTGTATGTGTCTGTGCATCTGTATGTGCATCTGGGTGTGTGCGTCAGTATGTATGTGCACGTGTGTGCATCTGTGCATGAGTGAGTGTGTGTGCATTTGTATGTATATATCTGTGAGTGTCTATGTGTGTGCACATGTGAGTGTGTGTGAGTTGAGTATGTGTGTGTGTTACTGTGTGGTGTCTTTGCACATGTATGACAGTGTGTGTGCGTGTGTGTGAGTGACGTTGAAGTTTGTTTTAACTCACGTTCTACAATGATGGTTATGAACCCCTCCAGTGCTCCATGTTCATTCTCTGCCACACGCTGATAGTCTCCAGTGTCTCTGGATGTAACTTGTGGAATCACCAACCACAGCTCATTGTTGGAACATGATCTGTTCATTGGGACATTAAGATGTCGCCACGACAGGTTAGAAGCTGGGAAGTTCTCGACAGAGCAGATTATCAATGCAGAATTCCTCTCAATTATATTGATCGATGAAGAGTTCATCATATCAAGAGAAGTAATTGAGAGATTCTGTGGTGCGTCTGAAATCAAATAAAGATTTCACCGTGAGCAAGCACAGTGCACAGCAAGACTCCATGTATCATCGCTCTGTATTCGGTGTCTATGTACATTTCAGGGCATCTTTCCCCATTATAAGTTCCTCTGTCAACATTTATAATGGTCACTGCCTGCGTGTTTCTTTTTGTACATTTACAGGAAGTGAGTGCCGCTGGTCCAGTATTTATTACCCATTCCTAATTGCCCTTGAGGAGGTAGAGTTACTCACCCCCATAGACTTCCCAGCCTCTGACCTGCTCCTGTAGCCACAGTATTTATGGCCGGTCCAGTTAGTTGTTCCCCCAGGATATTGATCGTGGGGGTTTCAGCAATGGTAAATTCATTGGATATAAAGGGGCGATGGTTAGATTCTCGCTTGTTGATGATCACTGCCTGGTACTTGTGTAGCGTGAACGTTACTTGTCATTTCTCAGGCCAAGCTGAGTGTTGTTCTGCTCTTGCTACATGTGAATATGTAAACTCTCACGCTGTAATTACAGCCTTCCAACAGAGGAGACACTGTCGGGCTAGAGACAAGGAAAATATCTTTCACATCATCAGGATGTTCACGGGGATTTGACAGTCGAAGAATTGCTTTAGAATAATGGGGTATTGAGTGATAAACCTACAATTCTCTGTGCAGGGGCTGCTCGTCCAATACACGGTCTTGTTCAGCTGATGTCGTCATTGTTTCAGAACAGTATCTGGAGCAACACTCCAGTGCAGCGCAGGAAGAACAGACAACTCACACATGTCTGTGTGTGTGTGTGTGTGTGAGTGTGTGTGCCTGTGTGTGAGTGATGTTGAACTCTGTCTACACTCACGTTCCACAGTGATGGTTATGAACCTCTCCACTGCTCCATGTTCATTCTCTGCCACACACTGATAGTCTCCAGTGTCCCTGGATGTAACGTGAGGAATCGCCAACCACAGCTCATTGTTGGAACTTGTTCTGTTCATTGGGATATTAAGATGTCGCCACGTCAGGTTAGAAGATGGGAAGCTCTCGACAGAGCAGATTATCACTGCAGAATTCGCCTCAATTATATTGATCGATGAAGCGTTCATCATAGCAAGAGAAGTAATTCAGAGATTTTGTGATGCATCTAAAAATAAATAAAAATCAGTTAAATTACATTGACTGTGAAGCACTTTGAGAGATCCTGCGAATGTGAAAGTTCTGATATCAACGTAGGTTCCTTCACCACAAAGCTCGTAACCCAGGCAGACACTTCAGTTCAGTACTGAGAGAGTGCTGCCCTGTCACAGGTATGTACTGAGGGAATGCGGCACTGTCGCAGGGTCAGTGCTGAGGACGAGCTGCACTGTCAGAGGGTCAGCACTGAGGGGGTGCTGAACTGTCAGAGGGTCAGCACTGAGGGAGTGCGGCACTGTTGGAGGGTCAGTACTGAGGGAGTGCGGCACTGTCGGAGGGTCAGTACTGAGTGAGTGCGGCACTGTTGGAGGGTCAGTACTGAATGAGTGCGGCACTGTCGTAGGGTCAGTGCTATTGGGGTGCCGAACTGTCGGAGGGTCAGCACTGTGGGGGTGCCAAACTGTCAGCGGGCCAGCACTGAGGGAGCGCCCCTTCGGATCTTACTGTACACATTGGATATTATTCCATCTAATGTAGAACGAAGGGTGTCCATACATAAATAGGACAGTAGCATGAGGGTCCTCTCCGATGAAACAGTTGGATATCTCACTCTGCAGCTGAGAGTTTGTACGTAGTGTTTGAGTGATGGGATCAGGGTCAGAACAGAAGTATAGGTCAGAGTGACGCCATGCTGAGTGACAGTGTTTGAGACTGATCCAGGTAGGTCAGTGGGAGTGTCCCAGGTTAAGACAGGTGCTGCTGTTCCATTGCACGTTGTGTTGAAGGTGCAGCTTACATCCACACGCTTTCCTGCAATAATTTCAGTAGAGAATATCGTGGGTTTATCTGTGAAATCTAACACACAGAGAATGGATCCTTTTAGAGAAATATAACGTGAAGCATCAGTACAAATAGAAATCACAGTCCCACAAGAGAAAGCACTTTTACAAGGATGATATCAAAACTGAGAGATTACGATGATCATTAGAGAATTGTCTGTTTTTAGACTTGCTGAAGCTCTGTCACTCAGCTGAATACACTTTCACTCAGTGACCCTTGATTTGACCAGACTGGGTGACGGTGGATGAACAGCTCACAGCTCCGGGAGAACAGACTCAGCATTTGTCAGAAAACTGCAAAATGTTAATTAATTCTGTCTCCGGCAGGACAGAAACAATTTGAAACAATCACTGACCTGCACCTAAATCCGATGATCAGGTTATTGATCACATTGCTGTCTCTGGGAGCTCCCTGCGCACAAATTGGCTACTGTGCTTCCCACATTACAACAGTGAGGTCAACTCAAGAATTATCTCAATCTCTGTGAAGTGGTTTGGTACATGCTTAGGTGGTGAAAGGCGCTATAGAAATGCGCATCTTTCTTTTGTGAATAATGAAGACTTTTAAGCAGGATGAGGGAGATCGATGGGAGTGGATAACCTGATAACATTATTGGACACAGACAATATATTTAATCATTGATGTTAAAGTGAGTGTTAGAGGTTGCTTTAGGAATGAACTGGAAGCTATCACGAGGTTATTGAGAATCAGACAGTGTGTTATAATAAGCTGTGTTTTGTGTTAATTGGTAAACGTCACAGTTTGTGTTATTTCTCATTTAGTGTTTAACGTGAATTGTTGAGTAATTCTGACTCAGCACTTACCAGAAACGTGAAGCTGGGTTACAGGGTAATAGTTATGGCTCCGACCATTGTCAAATTCTATTCTGAAAAAATAAGGTCCAGCATCTTCCCGTCTGATGTTCATAATCAGGGAACAGTCGCCATCTTTCAGGTCTCCAGATAGCCGGGTCCGATGGCGGAACCGTGGTAACTCGTGACAGTGATCCTTGGAGGGAAAGGCTATAGACCATGTTTTCCAAAACGTTCTGTTATACCAGATTCCGACACTTGATCACTCTACCAAATGTGATGGATAACTGTAATGACATCGAATCTGTACTCATCAACCTTCCTGCGCTGTCACCTTTCGTGGAGTGTCGCCTTTCCACTCTTGTGACAGTCTAATTGGGGAGAGAAGTATCAATATTTAACTCTCGACCCTCAATGTCAACAGAATCTCTTTGGATCCTCATTGTCTCAGGAATCTCTTTGGATCCTCATTGTCTAAGGGATTATTTCTGATCCAAACTCTGATCCAAATATTGTTGTATTGTTGATTCCGATGCAGCATTGTAGACTGACTTGTCCCCAAGCTCAGCACTGACCCTACTCCAGCAGACACTGTGAAACACACTAACAAAGCGCCTCTAGCCTGAGCTCTGCATGTGTCGAGAGCAAAGACAAATATGCAAACTGAATATTGACACCTTTATACACAGACAGCTTTGCCTCCCTTCTCTCTTTCAGTTATCTTTCTCCCTTATCGAAGTTTGTAGCATGGTGAGAATGGACAGGAAGTATGATGCTGAACAGCCTGTCTCTTCTAGGAGCTGCTGTGTTGTCTTCATGGAAAATTCTGGCTAAAATCAGCTAAAGACACAAATTTCTGAAATGGCTATTGGAGTTCTAACATCGGGATCGACTTCATCCCCCTGTTTTTATTCCTGATTTTCTATTTAACCTTTCAACTCCCCACCCCGCATCCACAACAGTCACTGAGATACATAGGCTCCCAGTCAAGTGAAGCCTCAATTTTAAGAATCACATCCTCAATTCCCAACCCCTCTACTCCACACTCCGCTCCCAATCTTTGTAACCTACTGCAGCATATACAACACTTCAAGTCCTCTGCTCGCCTCCAATTCTGCTTTCAGACAGGGTGTCAGTGTCTATCAGTGAGCACAGGGGTGATGGGTGAATGGGACTTGGTATGAGTTTGTACAGTGGCTCACTGCTGAATCGGTTCCCAATCAGAGTTCAAGAAGATTATTAACCATAAATCTGTCCGAGCTGACGATGATATCACCTTGGAGAAGTGACAGGAGGAAGTAAGATTTCCCGATCATTGTCCACTCCCATTTATTTCATCAGCTTCTCCCTCTCAAGCTGTGAAATAGAAAGGAGTGAATGAGACCTCACCTCTTGTCCGACAGCTCTTAAGACGTCAGAACTGCTTTTAGACATTGTCTTCACAGACTAATTTGATTCTCTATGGGATGAATGGTGCTCTACAGTGAGTTAATAGGCTTTAAAAAAGAAAAACAATGAAGGACTTGCATTTCTAAAGCGCCTTTCACCACCTCAGGACGTCCCAAAGCTCATGTCCCTTGAGCTAGAAAGATGTTCTGTACAACAGACTTGAGCCTCACACCCAGATCGCAATAATCAGTAGAAATCTTCCAAAGGCATCAATCATTGGAATCTCTCTTTATAAAGTCACAACATCAACAAAGGACGGTGTGGGTCGTGGAAGTGAATTCCAATTGTTCCGTTACTTACCCAGGGCCTGTCTGACTGCTCGCCTGGGGAGTAACTGCCCACACGCTCTGCTTGGGCTGAATGACCTCTTCCTGTGCGGCTCCCTCTGTGTATTTAATTAGAGAGGGTTGATGTGTCACTGTGAGTCAAAATGGGAGGTGATGGGTGTCAAAGTGTGAAAGCAAACTGTTAACCCTTTGAGTTCCAAGGCTGTGTCTGAATGGGCCTCACCTTTTTCAAAAGTAACAGGCTCGAGGGGCTGAATGGCCTCCTCCTGTTCCCGTGAAACAGGATCAAGGGGCTGAATGGGCCTCCTACTCTTCCTTTGTAACACACTCAAGGGGATGAATGGCCTTCACCTGTTCCAGTGTAATAGAGGCAAGGGGCTGAATGGCCTCCACCTGTTCCCGTGTAACAGGGTTGAGGGGCTGAGTGGGACTCCTCCTGTTCCTGTGCAACAGGATTTTTTTTGGGGGGGCAGAATGTAACTCCTCCTGTCCCTGTTTAAAAGGCTCGAGGGGCTGAATGGGCCTCCTCCTGTTCCTGTGTAACAGGCTCTAGGGGGCTGAATGGGCCTCCTCCTGTTCCTGTGTAATAGGCTCGAGGGGCTGAATGGGCCTCCTCCTGTTCCTGTGAAACAGACTCAAGGGGCTGATGAGCTTCCTCCTGTTCCTATGTTACAGGCTTGAGGGGGCCGAATGGTCCTCCTCCTGTTCCTGTGTAACAGGCTCAAGGGGCTGAATGGCCTCCACCTGTTCCTGCATAACATACTCGAGGAGGATATGTGGGCCTCCTCCTGTTCCTGTGGAACAGGTTGGAGGGGATGAACGGGCCTGTTCCTGTGTAACAGGCTCAAGAGGCTGAACGGGCCTCCTCCTGTTCCTGTGTAATAGGCTCGAGGGAGCTGAATGGACCTCCTCCTGTTCCCGTTTAACAGACTCGAAGGGGCTGAATGGGCCCCTCTTGTTCTTGTCTAACAGGCTCAAGGGGCTGAATGGGCCTTTCCGGTTACTGTTTAAGAGACTCGAGGGAGCTAATCGGGCCTGCTTCTGATCCTGTTTAACAGCTCGAAGGGTCTGAATGGGTCTCCTCCTTTTCCTATGCAACAGTCTGAATGGGCCGAATGAGCCTCCTGCTGTTCCTGTGTTACCGAGTCAATGGGGTGAATGGCCTCCTCCTGTTCCTGTGAAACAGGATCAAGGGGCAGAATGGGCCTCCTCCTCTTCCTTTGTAACAGAATCAAGGGGCTGAATGGCTTTATCCTGTTCCTGTGTAACAGGCTTGAGGGGCTGAATGGCCTTCTCCTGTTCATGTGCAACACATGCAACGGGTCGAATGATCTCCATCTGTTTCTGTGTAACAGGCACGAAGGGCTGAATGGCCTCCTCCTGTTATTGTGTAACAGGCTCAAGGGGGCTGAATGTTCATCCTCCTCTTCCTGTGTAACAGACTCAAGGTGCTGAATGATCCTCCTCCTGTTCCTGTTTAACTGACTCGAGGGGGCTGAATGGGCCCCTCCTGTTCTTGTGTAACAGGCTCAAGGGGCTGAATGGGCCTCCTCCTGTTCCTGTGTAACAGGCTCAAGGGGCTGAATGGGCCTCCTCCTGTTCCTGTTTAACAGGCTTGAGGGGCTGAATGGGCCTCCTCCTGTTCCTGTGTAACAGGCTCAAGGGGCTGAATGAACTTCCTCCTGTTCCTATGTTAGAGGCTTGGGGGTGCCGAATGGATCTCCTCCGTGTTCCTGTGTAACAGGCTCAAGGGGCTGAATGGCCTCCACCTGTTCCTGCGTAACATACTTGAGGGGGCTAACTGGGCCTCCTCCTGTACCTGTGGAACAGGTTGGAGGGGCTGAATGGGCCTGTGCCTGTGTAACAGGCTCAAGAGGATGAACAGGCCTCCTCCTGTTCTTGTGTAACAGGCTCGAGGGCCTGAATGGATCTCCTCCTGTTCCTGTTTAACAGACTCGAGGGGGCTGAATGGGCCCCTCCTGTTCTTGTTTAACAGCCTCAAGGGTCTGAATGGGCCTTTCCTGTTCCTGTTGAATAGACTCGAGGAGGCTGATTGGGCCTCCTCCTGTTCCTGTGAAACAGACTCAAGGGGCTGAATGAGCCTCCTCCAGTTCCTGTGTTACTGATTCAATGGGATGAATGGCCTCCTCCTATTCCTGTGTAACGGGTTCGAGGGGCTGAATGGGCCTCCTCCTGTTCCGGTGTAATATGCTCCAGGGGGCTGAATGGGCCTCCTCCTGTTACTGTGAAACAGGATCAAGAGGCTGAATGAGCTTCCTCCTGTTCCTATGTTTCAGGCTTATGGCGGCATAATGGGCCCGCTCCTGTTCCTGTGTAACAGTTTTGAGGGGCTGAATGGCCTTCTACTGTTCCTGCGTAACACATGCAAGGGGCTGAATGGCCTCCACCAGTTCCTGTGTAACAGGCTCGAGGGGCTGAATGGGCCCCCAACTATTCCTGTGTAACAGGCTCGAGGTGCTGAATGGGCATCCTTCTGTTCCTGTGTAACGGGCTCAACAGGGCTGAATGGGCCTCCTCCTGTTCCTATGTAACAGGCTCAAGAGGCTGAATGGGCCCCCTCCTCTTCCTGTGTAACAGGCTCAAGGGGCTTAATTGGCCTTTCCTGTTCCTGTATAACAGGCTCGAAAGGGCTGAATGGCCTCCACCTTTTCCTGTGTAACAGGCTCGAAGGGCTGAATGACCCCCTCCTGTTCCTGTGTAACGGGCTCAAGGGGCTGAATGTTCCTCCTCCTCCTCTTCCTGTGTGACAGGCTCGAGGGGCTGAATGGCCTCCTCCTGTACATGTGTAACAGGCTCAAGGGGCTGAATGTTCCTCCTCCTCTTCCTGTGTAACAGCCTCGAGGAGCTGATAGGGCCTCCTCCTGTTCTTGTGTAACAGGCTCAAGGGGCTGAATGGGCCTTTCCTGTTCCTGTGTAATAGGCTCGAAGGGTCTGAATGGATCACCTCCTTTTCCTGTGCAACAGTCTCAATGGGCTGAATGAGCCTCCTGCTGTTCCTGTGTTACCGAGTCAATGGGGTGAATGGCCTCCTCCTGTTCCTGTGAAACAGGATCAAGGGGCAGAATGGGCCTCCTCCTCTTCCTTTGTAACAGAATCAAGGGGCTGAATGGCTTTATCCTGTTCCTGTGTAACAGGCTTGAGGGGCTGAATGGCCTTCTCCTGTTCATGTGCAACACATGCAACGGGTCGAATGATCTCCATCTGTTTCTGTGTAACAGGCACGAAGGGCTGAATGGCCTCCTCCTGTTATTGTGTAACAGGCTCAAGGGGGCTGAATGTTCATCCTCCTCTTCCTGTGTAACAGACTCAAGGTGCTGAATGATCCTCCTCCTGTTCCTGTTTAACTGACTCGAGGGGGCTGAATGGGCCCCTCCTGTTCTTGTGTAACAGGCTCAAGGGGCTGAATGGGCCTCCTCCTGTTCCTGTGTAACAGGCTCAAGGGGCTGAATGGGCCTCCTCCTGTTCCTGTTTAACAGGCTTGAGGGGCTGAATGGGCCTCCTCCTGTTCCTGTGTAACAGGCTCAAGGGGCTGAATGAACTTCCTCCTGTTCCTATGTTAGAGGCTTGGGGGTGCCGAATGGATCTCCTCCGTGTTCCTGTGTAACAGGCTCAAGGGGCTGAATGGCCTCCACCTGTTCCTGCGTAACATACTTGAGGGGGCTAACTGGGCCTCCTCCTGTACCTGTGGAACAGGTTGGAGGGGCTGAATGGGCCTGTGCCTGTGTAACAGGCTCAAGAGGATGAACAGGCCTCCTCCTGTTCTTGTGTAACAGGCTCGAGGGCCTGAATGGATCTCCTCCTGTTCCTGTTTAACAGACTCGAGGGGGCTGAATGGGCCCCTCCTGTTCTTGTTTAACAGCCTCAAGGGTCTGAATGGGCCTTTCCTGTTCCTGTTGAATAGACTCGAGGAGGCTGATTGGGCCTCCTCCTGTTCCTGTGAAACAGACTCAAGGGGCTGAATGAGCCTCCTCCAGTTCCTGTGTTACTGATTCAATGGGATGAATGGCCTCCTCCTATTCCTGTGTAACGGGTTCGAGGGGCTGAATGGGCCTCCTCCTGTTCCGGTGTAATATGCTCCAGGGGGCTGAATGGGCCTCCTCCTGTTACTGTGAAACAGGATCAAGAGGCTGAATGAGCTTCCTCCTGTTCCTATGTTTCAGGCTTATGGCGGCATAATGGGCCCGCTCCTGTTCCTGTGTAACAGTTTTGAGGGGCTGAATGGCCTTCTACTGTTCCTGCGTAACACATGCAAGGGGCTGAATGGCCTCCACCAGTTCCTGTGTAACAGGCTCGAGGGGCTGAATGGGCCCCCAACTATTCCTGTGTAACAGGCTCGAGGTGCTGAATGGGCATCCTTCTGTTCCTGTGTAACGGGCTCAACAGGGCTGAATGGGCCTCCTCCTGTTCCTATGTAACAGGCTCAAGAGGCTGAATGGGCCCCCTCCTCTTCCTGTGTAACAGGCTCAAGGGGCTTAATTGGCCTTTCCTGTTCCTGTATAACAGGCTCGAAAGGGCTGAATGGCCTCCACCTTTTCCTGTGTAACAGGCTCGAAGGGCTGAATGACCCCCTCCTGTTCCTGTGTAACGGGCTCAAGGGGCTGAATGTTCCTCCTCCTCCTCTTCCTGTGTGACAGGCTCGAGGGGCTGAATGGCCTCCTCCTGTACATGTGTAACAGGCTCAAGGGGCTGAATGTTCCTCCTCCTCTTCCTGTGTAACAGCCTCGAGGAGCTGATAGGGCCTCCTCCTGTTCTTGTGTAACAGGCTCAAGGGGCTGAATGGGCCTTTCCTGTTCCTGTGTAATAGGCTCGAAGGGTCTGAATGGATCACCTCCTTTTCCTGTGCAAAAGTCTCAATGGGCTGAATGAGCCTCCTCCTGTTCCTGTATTACTGACTCAACGGGATGAATGGCTTCTTCCTGTTCCTGTGGATCAGGCTCCTGGGGGCTGAATGGGCCTCCTCCTTTTCCTGTTTAACCGACTCTATTTCTTGAGTTAATTTTGAAACGTTGCATCGTTACCGAGGGCTTGGGCTGGTAAGGAATCTTCACAAGGTTCACAAGTTCATCAAAACTTTTCGAATCCATGGCACCAGATGGCATTAAAGTTCGCATCAATCCTTAATGCTTACTCCTACACGTGGATAAGAGGATCGCTCGCCTCTTCTCCTCCCCATCAATGTTACACATTTGGAAAAAGAACACGAGGAGTTCACCATAATGAGACCAATCGCCTACCTTTGGGAAAAGGATGAACTCTTCCAATCTGCGGCATGCTTCGAGGGGACTGCTTAGGTTATTAGGATGGAAATTCTACTTATAATTACTGTGCAAGGTATAGCTTGATTTCAGTTCCCTTGATTTCCTTCCTTAATTTTTCTTGCTTTTTTTTCACCTCGTCGCCAATTTGTTAGACCGTTGTCACGAATTTAGTTGGACTAATGGGATTGGTTTGCACTCCCTCAGTAAGGAACCTGTGACCGTGCAGCACTGCCTCAGTGCTGAGCCTGCAACAGTGCAGCACTCCCTCTGTACTAAGCCTGTGACACTGCAGCAATCCCTCAGCACTGACCCTCCGACAGAGCGGCTCTCACTCAGCACTGACCTCCGAACATGCATCACTCCCTCAGTACTGACCTTCTGACAGCGCAGCATTCCCTCAGTACTGACCGTCTGACTGTGCAGCACTCCCTCAGTACTGACCATCTAACAGTGCAGCACTCCCTCAGTACTGACCGTCTGACCGTGCAGCACTCCCTCAGTACTGACCATCTGACAGTGCACCACTCCCTCAGTACTGACCATCTGACAGTGCAGCACTCCCTCAGTACTGACCGTCTGACAGTGCACCACTCCCTCAGTACTGACCATCTGACTGTGCAGCACTCTCAGTCCTGACACCGAGAGCCGGTCTGGTTTGTCAGGATGATTTTTTCCAAATGAATCTCGAACAAACAACCTTCTCACTTAGAGAGAGAGGGTTCGAAACCCATTGACCCAGAGGGGAAATTCCTGGTCAATGACTTTTCACTTTTGAGGAGAAATATCATCACAAGTCCAGAACGCAAAGGGTTAACAGCTTCAAAAAACTCAAAAAACTAGCTGCTTCCTCACTATGTGACCACTTCCTCTTTTTGACTCACAGTGACACATCAAACCTTTCTGATTAAATACCAAGACGGAGCAGCACAGGAAAAGGTCATTCAGCCCAGGCAGAGCGTGTGGGCAGTTACTCCCCAAGCGAGCAGTCGGACAGGTCCTGGGTAAGTAACGGAACGATTGGAATTCACTTCCACGACCAACACCGTCCTTTGTTGATGGTGTGACTTCATAAAGACTGATTTCATTGATTGATGCCTTGAAAGATTTTTGCTGATATTGGGATCTGGGGGTGAGGCTCAAGTATGTTGTACAGAACATCTTTCTAGCTCAAGGGGCGAGGAAAGTGCAGAGACATGAGCTTTGGGACGTCCTCAGGTGGTGAAAGGCGCTATAGAAATGCAAGTCCTTTATTGTTTTTCCTTCTTAAAGCCTTGTAACTCTGCAGAGCACCTATCATCCCACAGAGAATCAAATTAGCCTGTGAAGACATTGTCTAAAAGCAGTTCTGATCTCTCGAGAGCTGTCGGACAAGAGTTGAGGTCTCATTAACTCCTTTCTCTTTCAGAACTTCAGAGTGAGAAAATGATGAAATATCTGGGAGTGAACAATGATCGGGAAATCTTACTTCCTCCTGTCACTTCTACAAGGTAATATCACCGTCAGCTCGGACAGATTTATGGCTAATAGTCTTTGTAAAAGATCATTCTTATTGAGCTGTGATTGGGAACCGATTCAGCAGTGAGCCACTGTACAAACTCACACCAAGTCCCATTCACCCATCACCCCTGTGCTCACTGATATACACTGACTCCCTGTCTGACAGCAGAATTGGAGGAGAGCAGAGATCTCAGAGGGCTGTAGGGGTGGGAGGAGGTTACAGAGATAGGGAGATGAAAGGGGGAATGGAGGGATTGGGAATTGAGGATGAGAAACTTCAAATCGAGGCACTGCTTGACTGGGAGCCTATGCAGGTCAGCATGGATGGGGGGGGGAGCGGGTGGTAAAAGGTTGAATAGAAAATCAGGGATAAAAACGTCCGATGAAGCACCTTCCAGATCACAACAACTCACTGTGCACAATAAAACTTAACCTGCCTGCTAAATGATGGTTACTCCGATCTGAGGGGATTTATATTCATGAATTTGGATTTAATCTGGAAGAGGAAAAATTTGATGGGTGATGGGGGAAGAGAGGGGAATTGAAACCAATTGTGTGCTTCCTTTAAAGAGCTGGTACAGCCAAGATGGCCTCAATGGCCTCCTGCTGTTCTGTGTGATTCTGTGGTATGATGAAGAAAGTTCCTTTTCAGCAACATTTTACCTCTTCTGCTGAAATCGTTCATATTGCAGAAGAGGAAGTGATGTTTTCCATCAGCGTTTAGTGTGGGTTCCTGTTCAGCGGCACCTCCGACACATGCAGAGCTCAGGCTAGAGGCTCTTTGTTAGTGTGTTTCACAGTGTCTGCTGGAGTAGGGTCAGTGCTAAGCTTGGGGACAAGTCAGTCTACAATGCTGCATCGGAATCAACAATACAACAATATGGGGTTTGGATCAGAAATAATCCCTTAGACAATGAGGATCCAAAGAGATTCATTAGACAATGAAGATATAAAGTGCACCTATCAGATTGAATAAGATTAGCCAATCAGCTGTGTTGAAGAGCAGACAGGAATGTTAGGCTAATTAGTGATTCATGACAGTGATAATGGGGGGAGTTCTGAGGGCTCCTAATTCATTGTCCTGTCTTGTAAATCAACACCTTTTAGCGCATTTCGATCTGTTCCCCCGACCCCACCCCCACTAGGGCCATCTGTCACTAGCTTGTTCTGCTTTCTACCCTTAATGTCCCCATAAGCACATTCCTTAGATGATATCACCACCGTCAGCACCCCTTTTTCCTTTGGTCTATGATATTTTTGGCAATCTCTTCTTTGCCTCCACCTATCTCTGGCCCTCTATCTCTGGCCCCCTACCAGCGCTACCTGTCCCAGCCCATTCTACCAGCTTATATTTCACCTCATTTCCCTAATTCCTTGGTTCTGATGAAGAGTCATATGGACTCAAAACTTCAACTGTGTTCCTCTCCACAGATGCTGTATTCGTGCTGAGATTTCGCAGGTATTTTTGTTTCCGTTTCAGGTTTCCAGCATCCACAGTGTTTTCCTTTTATCCAATGATTGATGCCTTTGAAAGATTTCTACTGATTATTGAGATCTGGGTGTAAGGCTCAAGTCTGTTTTACAGAACAATCTCGCTTCAGGGATGAGGGAAATGCAGAGACATGAGCTTTGGGATGTCCTGAGGTGGTGAAAGGCACTATAGAAATGCAAGTCCTCCATTGTTTTTCTCTTTAAAGCCTTGTAACTCTCTGCAGAGCACCTATCATCCCACAGAGAATCAAATTAGTCTGTGAAGAAATTGTCTAAAAGCAGTTCTGATCTCTCGAGAGCTGTCGGACTGCTTTCTCTTTTTCAGCTTCAGAGTGAGAATCTGATGGATATCTGGGAGTGGACAATGATCGTGAAATCATACATCCTCCTGTCACTTCTCCAAGGTAATATAATCGTCAGCTCGGACAGATTTATGGTTAATAGTCTTTGGAAAGATCATTTCTATTGAGCTGTGATTGGGAACCGATTCAGCAGTGAGCCAGTGTACAAACTCACACCAAGTCCCATTCACCCATCACCCCTGTGCTCACTGAAATACACTGACTCCCTGTCTGACAGCAGAATTGGAGGAGAGCAGAGATCTCAGAGGGCTGTAGGAGCTGGGGGCGGTTACAGAGATAGGGAATATAGAGGGGGGATGGAGGGATTGGGAATTGTGGATGAGATTCTTAAAATTGAGGCGTTGCTGTACTGGGAGCCAGTGTAGGTCACCGAGCTTGAGGGGGTTCATGGGATGAGTTGAGAAACAGTGTTAAAAATGGGAAATGAAGCCTATCCTGATAGAAACATAGAAACTAGGAGCAGGAGTAGGCCATTCGGCCCTTCAAGCCTGCTCCACCATTCATTATGATCATGGATGATCATCCAACTCAATAGCCTGCTCCTGCTTTCTCACCATATCCTTTGATCCCTTTCACCCCAAGAGTGACCTCTAAATCCTCTTGAAAATATATAATGTTTTGGCCTCAACTACTTTCTGTGGTAACGAATTCCACAGGCTCACCACTGTCTGGGTGAAGATATTTCTCCTCATCTCAGCCCTAAGTGGTATTCCCCGTATCCTCAGACTGTGACCCCTGGTTCTGGACTGCCCCACCATCGGGAATATCCTTCCTGCATCTACCCTGTCTAAACCTGTTAGCATTTTGTTGGCTTCTATGAGATCCCCCCTCATTCTTCTGATCTCTAGCGAATATAATCCGATCCCACTCAACCTCTCCTCATGTGTCAGTCCCGCCATCACAGGAATCAGTCTGGTAAACCTTCGCTGCACTCCCTCTATAGCAAGAACTTCCCTCCTCAGATAAGGAGACCAAAATTGCACACAATATTCCAGGTGTGGTCTCACCAAGGCCCTGTATAATTGCAGCAAGACATCCCTGCTCCTGTACTCGAATCCTCTCACTATGAAGGCCAACATACCATTTGCCTCCTTTACCGCCTGCTGCACCTGTATGCTTACCTTCAGCGATTGGTGTATGAGTATACCCAGGTCTCATTGCACATTCCCCGCTCTCAACGTATAGCCATTCAGATAATAATCTGTCTATCTGTTTTTGCTACCAAAATGGATAAACTCACATTTATCCACATTATACTGCACCTGCCATACATTTGCCCACTCACTCAGTTTGTCCAAATTACACTGAAGCATCTCTGCATCCTCCTCACAGCTCACCCTCCCACCCAGCTTTGTGTCATCGGCAAATTTGGAGACATTACATTTAGTCCCCTCGTCTAAATCATGAATATATATTGTCCATAGCTGTGGCCCCAGCACCAATCCCTGCGGTGCCCCACTAGTCACTTCCTGCCATTTGGAAAAAGATACTAGGACTCCGATAGCAATGGCCTGAAATTTGTGTCTTTTGCTGATTTTAGTGAGAATTTCCCATGAAGACAACACAGCAGCTCCTAGAATAGACAGGCTGTTCAGCGTCATACTTCCTGTCCATTCTCACCATGCTCGAAACTTCAATAAGATGGCAAGATAACTGAAAGAGAGAAGGAAGGCAAAGTTTTCCGTGTGTAAAGGTGTCAATATTCAGTTTGCATATTTGTCTTTACTCTCGACACACGCAGAGCTCAGGGTAGAGGCGCTTTGTTAGTGTATTTCACAGTGTCTGCTGGAGTGGGGTCAGTGCTGAGCTTGGGGACAAGTCAGTCTACAATGCTGCATCGGAATCAACAATACAACAATATGGGGTTTGGATCAGAAATAATCCCTTAGACAATGAGGATCCAAAGAGATTCCATTAACAATGAGGATCCAAAGAGGATCAGGAGTAGGCCATTCGGACCCTCGAGCCTGCTCCGCCCGTCAATCAGGTCATGGCTGATCTGATTGTGTTTTAATAACCACATTCCCATCTATCCCGAATAACCTTTGATTCTCTTACCTAACAAGAATCTATTTGCCTCTGCCTGAAAAAATATTCAATAACCTCGCATCCACCGCCTTCTGAGGCAGAGAGTTCCAAAGCCGCACAAGCCTCAGAGAGAAAAAAATTCTCCACATTTCTGTCCAAAAAGGGTGACGCCTAATTTTAAACCTGTGCCCCCTAGTTCTGGATTCACCCACAAGAGGAAACATCCTTTCCATGTCCACCTTGTAAAGGCCATTCAGGATCTTGTACACTTCAATCAAATCACCCCTCACTCTTCTAAACTCCAGTGGAAACAAGCCCAGTCTATCCAACCTTTCCTCAAAAGACAACCCCCTCATTCCAGGTATCAATCTAGTAAACCTCCTCTGAACCACCTCTAACGCATTTACATCCTTCCTTAAATAAGGAGACCAAAACTGCACACAGTATTCGAGTTACCGTCTCAACAATGCCCTTTATAACTGAAGCATAACATCCTTGCTTTTATGTTCAATTCCTCTTGTAATGAAGGATAGCATTCCATTAGCCGTCTGAATCACATTCTCTGCCCGTGCACTAACTTTTTGTGACTCATGCACGAGAACACCTAGATCACTTTGCACCTCAGAATTCTGCAGCCGCTCTCCGTCTCAAGGCAGCTATTTTTAATATCTAACAAGTGTGAAAAGCCTTCAGCGTCTAGGCCTCAAGCTGCTTTCTACAGCAAACTGAAGTTAATAATTCTCACTTTGAATTGGAATGTTCTGGGTATCATGTTTCTTTTCCTGGGCTTTTTAAAATCTATGTGTCTCACTGTTGCCTGAATGAAAGTATAACTGTGAGTTAGACTAATTAAGGGATTTAGAAATTATCATAGCGGTAATTTGTAGATCTATGTATGTATTTAAAATAATTTCTTCTATTAATAAAGGTTTAAATTAGTTTTGTAAGAAAATGATAAGATTTGATGGTCTTATTATTACTTAATTCAAGACATGTATCATGAAATTTATAAAAATTGCAAAACAAATTGTGGCAGTTGCTCCAAACATATGACAATCCCTCAGGACTGACCCACCCACAGTGCAGCACTCCCTCAGCACTGACCCACCCACAGTGCAGCACTCCCTCAGGACTGACCCACCCATAGTGCAGCACTCCCTCAGTACCGGCCCTCCCACAGTTCAGTGCACACTCAGTACTGACCCTCCCACATTGCAGCACTCTCTCAGTAATGACTTTCCAACAGTACAGCAATCCCTCAGTACCGTCCCTCTGACAGTGCAGCACAGCCTCAATACCGACTGTCCAACAGTGCAGCATCCCCTCAGTACTGACTCTCCGACAGTGCAGCGCTCCCTCAGTACTGACTTTCCAAGAGTGCAGCACTCCCTCAGTACTACCACTCCCACTGTGCTGTGTGAATTGTTTCAATCAAGAAAGGTGCCCAAAGGGGAAGGTTTCAGTGCAAAATCATTGAAATCGATGAAATTTACTTTTAGGCTTACGGGAACAAGGCTTAGTTCCTCAAATGCTTTCTTTTGCAATAACACACAGTGCAAGAATCTCTGTTTAAATAAATTCCAGTTAAACTTTGCCATGAAAGGATATCTCCTCACACTCCGCTCTACCTCAGTACTGACCATCCGAAAGCACAGCACGCCCTCAGTAGTGACCCTCCGAGGGTGCAGCACTCCCTCAGTACTGACCGTCCGAAAGTGCGGGACTCCCTGAATACTCACCCTCCCACATTGCAGTGCTCCCTCAGTACTGATGCTCCCACAGTGCTGCTGTCCCCCAGTACTGACCCTCCGACAATGCAGCACTCCCTCAGTACTGACCCTCTGATGGTGCAGCACTCCTTCAGTACTGACCCTCTGACAGTGCAGCACTCCCTCAATACTGACCCTCTGATGGTGCAGAACTCCTTCAGTACTACCCTCCCACAGTGCAGCACTCGCTCAGTAATGACTTTCCAACAGTGCAGCACTCCCTCAGTACCGTCTCTATGACAGTGCAGCGCTCCCTCAGTACTGACATTACAAAGAGTGCAGCAATCCCTCAGTACTCCCACTCCCACAGTGCTGTGTGAATTGTTTCAATCAAGAAAGGTGCAAAAACAGGAAGGTTTCAATGCAAAATCATTGAAATCGATGAAAATTATTTTTAGGCTTACGGGAACAAGGCTTACTTCCTCAAATGCTTTCTTTTGCAATAACACACAGTACAAGAATCTCTGTTTAAAAAAATTCCAGTTAAACTTTACCATGAAAGGATCTCTCCTCACACTCCGCACTACCTCAGTACTAAGCCCCCGAGAGCACAGCACTCCTTCACTCTCAACCCTTTGACAGTGCAGCACTCCCTCAGTCCCAAACCTTCGACAGTGCAGCACCGCCTCAGTACTAAGGCTCTGGCAGTGCAGCACTCCGTCAGTACTGACCCTCTGACAGTGCAGCACTCCCTCAGTACTGACCCTCCGACAGTGCAGCACTCCCTCGGTACTGACCCTCCGACAGTTCAGCCCACCCTCAATCCCAACCCTCCCACAGAGCAGCACTCCCTCAGTACTGAACCTCCCACAGTGCAGGACTCCCTCAGTAATGATCCTCGCACAGTGCAGCACGCCCTCAGTACTCATCCCACCACAGTCCAGCACTACCTCATTACTCACCCTCCCACAATGCAGCACTCCCTCTGTACTCACCCTCCCACAGTGCAGCACTCCCTCAGTACTCACGCTCCCACAGTGCAGCTCTCCCTCAGTACTGGCCCTCCCACAGTGAAGTAAGTCCTCAGTACTGACCCTCCAACAGTGCAGCACTCCCTCAGTACATACACTCCCACAGTCCAGCACTCCCTCAGTACTCTCCCTCCCACAGTGCAGCACACCCTGAGTATTGACAATCCCACAGTGCAGCACTCCCACACTTCTCACCCTCCCACAGTGCAGCACTCCCTCAGAAGTCATCCTCTCACAGTGCAACACTCCCTCAGTACTCATCCTCTCACATTGCAGCCGTCCATCATTACTTACGAGCCAACAGTGCAGCACACACTCAGTACTCACCCTCCCACAATGCAGCACTCCCTCAGTACTCACCCTCCCTCAGTGCAGCACACCCTCAATACTCATCCTCCCACAGTGCAGCAATCCCTCATTACTCACCCTCCCACAGTGCAGCACTCTATCAGTACTCACCATCCCACAGTGCAGCACTCCTTCGGTACTGATCATCCGACAGTGCAGCACTGCATGAGTACTCAACCTCTGGCGGTGTAGCACTCCCTCAGTACTGACCCTCCGACAGTGCAGGACTCCAACACAACTGACCATCCGACAGTGCAGCACTCCATCAGTACTGACCCTCCCACAGTGCGGCACTCCCTCAGAACTAGCCCTCTCAAAGTGCAACATTCCCTCAGTAATGATTCTCGCACAGTGCAGCACGCCCTCAGTACTCATCCCACCACAGTCCAGCACTCCCTCATTACTCACCCTCTCACAATGCAGCACTCCCTCTGTACTCACCCTCCCACGTTGCAGCACTCCCTCAGTACTCATCCTCCCACAATTCAGTACTCCGTCAGTACTCACCCTCTCACAGTGCAGCTCTCCCTCAGTACTGACCATCCCACAATGCAGCAATCCCTCAGTACTCACACTCCAACAGTACAGCACTCCCTCAGTCCTCACCCTCCCACACTGCAGCACTCCCTCAGTACTGACCCACTGACAGTGTGGCACACCCTCAGTACTAACCCTCCCACAGTGCAGGATTCCCTCATTACTCACCATCCCACAGTGCAGCAAACCCTCAGCACTGACCCTCCGACAGTGCAGCACTCCATCTGTACTGATCCTCCCACAGTGCGGCACTACCTCAGTCCTAACCCTCCCACACTGCGTCACTCCCTCAGTACTGACCCTCCCATAGTGCCGCACTCCCTCAGAACTGACCCTCCAACAGTGAGGCACTCCCTCAGAAATGACCCTTTCAGAGTGCAACATTGCCTCAGTAATGATCCTCGCACAGTGCCGCACGCCCTCAGTACTCAGCACTCTACAGTGCAGCACTCCCTAAGTACTCACCCTCCCACAGTGCAGAAATCCCTATGTACTCACCCTCCCACAGTGCAGAAGTCCCTTAGTACTCACCCTCCCACAGTGCAGCATTTCCTCAGTACTCACCCTCCCACAGTGCAGAACTCCCTTAGTACTCACCCTCCCACAGTGCAGCATTTCCTCAGTACTGACCCTGCCACAGTGCAGCTCTCCCTCAGTACTCACCCTCTCACAGTGCAGCAGTCCCTCATTACTCAACTTCCAACAGTGCAGCAATCCCTCAGTACTCACCCAACCACAGTGCAGCACTCTCACAGTACTCACCCTCTCACAATGCAGCACTCCCTCAGTACTCACCCCCTCACAGTGCAGCATTCCCTCATTACTCACCCTCCCACAGTGCAGCAAGCCCTCAGTACTCACACTCCAACAGTGCAGCACTCCCTCAGTACTCACCCTCCAAGAGTACAGCATTCCCTCAGCACTGACCCTCATGCAGTGCAACATTCCTTCAGTAATGATCCTCGCACAGTGCAGCACGCCCTCAGTATTCAGCACTCCATAGTGCAGCACTCCCTATGTACTCACCCTCCCACAGTGCAGCTCTCCCTCAGTACTGGCCCTCCCACAGTGAAGTAAGTCCTCAGTACTGACCCTCCAACAGTGCAGCACTCCCTCTGTACTCACACTCCCACAGTCCAGCACTCCCTCAGTACTCTCCCTCCCACAGTGCAGCACACCCTGAGTATTGACAATCCCACGGTGCAGCATTCTCTCACTCCTCACCCTCCCACAGTGCAGCAGTCCCTCAGAAGTCATCCTCTGACAGTGCAACACTCCCTCAGTAGTCATCCTCTCACAGTGCAGCAGTCCGTCATTACTTACGAGCCAACAGTGCAGCATTCCCTCAGTACTCACCCTCCCACAATGCAGCACTCCCTCAGTACTCACCCTCCCTCAGTGCAGCACTCCCTCAGTACTCACCGTCCCACAGTGCAGCAGTCCCTCATTACTCACCCTCCAACAGTGCAGCACTCCCTCAGTACTCACCCTCCCACAGTGCAGCACTCCCTCAGTACTCACCATCCCACAGTGCAGCACTCCCTCAGTACTCACCCTCCCACAGTGCAGCACTCCCTCAGTACTCACACTCCCACAGTGCAGCACTCCCTCAGTACTCACACTCCCACAGTGCAGCACTCCCTCAGTACTCATCCTCCCACAGTGCAGCACTCCCTCAGCACTGACCCTCCGACAGTGCAGCACTCCATCAGTACTGAACCTCCCACAATGCGGCACTCACTCAGTCCTAACCCTCCCACACTGCGTCACTCCCTCATTACTGACCCTCCCACAGTGCGGCACTCCCTCAGAACTCACCCACCCACAGTGCAGCACACCCTCAGTCCCAACCCTCCGACAGTGCAGCACTGCCTCAGTACTCACCCTCCGACGGTGCAGCACTCCCTTAACACTGAACCTCCCACAGTGTCGCACACCCTCAGTACTGACCCTCCCACAGTGCGGCACTCCCTCAGCACTGACCCTCCGACAGTGCAGCACTCCCTCAGTACAGACCCTCCCACAGTGTGGCAGTCCCTCAGTACTAACCCGTCACAGTGCAACATTCCCTCAGTAATGATCCTCGCACAGTGCAGCACGCCCTCAGTATTCACCCCCCACCCCCACAGAGCAGCACTCCCTATGTACTCACCCTCCCATAGTGCAGCACTCCTTCAGTACTCACCCTCCCCCAGTGCAGCACTCCTTCAGTACTCACACTCCCACAGTGCTGTGTGAGTTGTTTCAATCAAGACTGGTGCCCAAAGTGGAATGTTTCAATGCAAAATCATTGAAATCGGTGTAAATTATTTTTAGGCTTACAGGAACAAAGCTTAGTTTCTCAAAACTTTCTTTTGCAATAACACACAGTACAAGAATCTCTGTTTAAATAAATTCCCGTTAAAATTTGCCATGAAAGGATCTCTCCTCACACTCCACCGTACATCAGTACTGACACTCTGACAGTGCAGCACGCCCTCAGTAGTGACCCTCCGACAGTGCAGCAAACCCTCAGTACTGACCCTCTGGCAGTGCAGCCCTCCCTCGGTACTGACCATCTGACAGTGCAGCACTCCCTCAGCACTGATCGTTTGATAGTGCAGCACTACCTCAGTTCTGACCCTCTGACAGTGCAGCACTCCCTCAGTACTGACCCTCTGACAGTGCAGCACTCCCTCAGTGCTGACCCTCCGACAGTGCTGCACTCCCTCTGTAATTATACCAGAGATTGTCGACCTGGACCATAAGGCCAAAGACCTGTATTTGGAAATCTATCGCCTGAGTTTCAGTCTTTGAGGTGAGGGGGAGGAGTCTAATCCCACGGAGCCAATGGAGAAACTTCATGACTACAGCTGCCCAAATATGAGCTGACAGATCATCACACGGTAAACATTTTGCTGAAAGCACAAAACATTCTCGATCTTCTCACTGATTTCCCACTTCCTCATTTTCACTCACAGTGACACATCAGCTCCTTCTAATTATATACACAGAGGGAGCAGCACAGGAAGAGGTCATTCAGCCCAAGCAGAGCGTGTGGGCAGTTACTCCCCAGGCGAGCAGTCGGACAGGTCCTGGGTAAGTAACGGAGCGATTGGAATTCACTTCCACGACCAACACCGTCCTATGTTGATGTTGTGACTTTATAAAGACAGATACCAATGATTGATGCCTTTGAAAGATTTCTACTGATTATTGAGATCTGGGTGTGAGGCTCAAGTCTGTTGTACAGAAGATCGTTTTAGTTCAAGGGATGAGGGATGTGCAGAGACATGAGCTTTGGGACATTCTGAGGTAGTGCAAGGTGCTATAGAAATGTAAGTCCTTCATTGTCTTTCTTTTTAAAGCCTTGTAACTCTCTTCAGAGCACCTATCATCGCACAGAGAATCCAATTAGTCTGTGAGGACATTGTCTAAAAGCAGTTCTGATCTCTCGAGAGCTGTCGGACAAGAGGTGAGGTCTCAATAACTCCTTTCTCTTTCACAGCTTCAGAGTGAGAAGCCGATGAAGCATCTGGGAGTGGACAATGATCGGGAAATCTTACTTCCTCCTGTCACTGCTCCAAGGTAATATCATCGTCAGCTCGGACAGATTTATGGTTAATAATCTTTGTAAAAGATCACTCTTATTGAGCTGTGATTGGGAACCGATTCAGCAGTGAGCCAGTGTACAAACTCACACCAAGTCCCATTCACCCATCACCCCTGTGCTCACTGATATACACTGACTCCCTGTCTGACAGCAGAATTGGAGGAGGGCAGAGATCTCAAGAGTTTTTTAGGGATGGACGAGTTGACAGGGATAGGGAAGGTAGAGGGAGGATGGAGGGATAAGAAATCGATGATCAGAATTTGAAATTTGAGTCATTGCTGGACTGGGAGCCAGTGTATGTCAGCAAGTGACAGGGGAGAGATCGGGTGAATAGTGAAGCAGGGATAAAGACTGGGGGATGAAGTCTACCCTGATGCTGGGACTCAGAGGGCAATGGCCTGAAATTTGTGTCTTTTGTTGATTTTAGTCAGAATTTCCCGTGAAGACAACACAGCAGCTCCTAGAATAGACAGGCTGTTCAGCGTCACACTTCCTGTCCATTCTTACCATGCTAGAAACTTCGATTAGGGAGCAAGCTAACTGAAAGAGAGAAGGAAGGAAAAGCAGTCTGTGTGTAAAACTGTCAAATATTCTGAGTTATGATGACTTTCTCTGGCCTGCTGCATAGTTTAAATTTCACAGAATCTTAGCACTTTGCAGCTCATAGAGAGACCATTGAGTCACTGCCTGAAAGGGCAGTGGAAGCAAATTCAACAGCAACTTTCAGAAGGGGAACATGGTAAATAGTTGAAGGGGATATTTTGCTGGGATGTGGAAGAGAGAGCAGAGGTGAGAGTGGGAATTATTGGACAGATCTTTCAAAGGCCCAGCACAGGCACGATGGGCCAAATGGCTTCCTTCTGTTCCATATCATTCTACAATCCGATAAATTAAGCCCCACATCACAGAAGCCTTAGAAGAGTATAGAATGTGTAGGGGGGACCTTAAAAAGGAAATTAGGAGAGCAAAAAAGGGGCATTAACAAACATTAGCAGGAAAAATGAAGGAAAATCCAAAGTTATTTTACAAGTACATTAAGAGTAAGAGGATAACGAGGGAAAGAGTAAGGCCCATTAAGGACCAGAGTGGCAATCTGTGTGTGGAGCCGGAAGACATAGGTATGGTTCTAAATGAATACTTTGTGTCGGTGTTCACAAGTGAGAGGGACAATTTGGGTATGGAAATCAGGCAAAAAGGACTGTGATATAGTTAAAGAAATTAGAATAGAAAGGGAGGAGGTTCTAAATAGTCTGGCAAGCTTAAAGAAGATAAATCTCCAGGCCCGGATGAAATGTATCTCAGGCTGTTCAGTGCGGCAAGGGAGGAGATAGAAGTGGCAATGGCAATAATTTTCAATACCTCTCTGGCCAGAGGAGAGGAGCCAGAGGACTGGAGGATAGCCAATGTGGTACCATTATTCAAGAAGGGAGGAAGGGATAAACCAGGGAACTAAAGGCCAGTCAGTCTAAGCTCAATGGTGGGGAAACTATTGGAAGCAATTCTGAGGGACAGAATTAATCTACACTTGGAGAGACATGGATTAATCAAGGACAGTGAGCATGGTTTTGTTAAGGGGAGGTCATGTCTGATCAATTTGATTGAATTTTGTGAAAAGGTGACCAACTGTGTAGATGAGAGCAATGAATTTGACATGGTCAACTTGGGCTTCAGCAAGGCTTTTGATTAGGTCCCGCATGGGAGACTGAAAACGAAAGTAAGAGCCCATGGGATTCATGGCAATTTGGCAAATTGGGTCCAGAATTGGCTGAGTGGCAGGAAGCAGAGGGTGATGGTTGAGGGGTATTTTTGTGACTGGATGCCTGTGTCCAGTGGGGTTCCACAGGAATCAGTGTTGGGCCCCTTGCTCTTTGTGGTATATATAAACGGTCTAAACCTGAATGTAGGAGGGTTGATCAGTGAGTTCGCGGGTGACATGAAAATTGATGGGGTGGCAAATAGTGAGCAGGATAGCCTTAGATTACAGATGGATATAGACGGGCTGGTCAGACAGGCTAATCAGTGGCAAATGGAATTTTACCTGGATAAGTGTGAGGCGATACACTTGGGCAGGGCAAACAAGGCACGGGGATACACAATGAATGGTAGGACCCTGGAAAGTAACAAGGATTAGAGGGACCTTGGTGTGCATGTCCACCGTTCCCTTAAGGTAGTGGGACAGTTAGATAAGGTGGTTAAGAAGGCATATGGGATACTTGCCTTTATTAGCTGAGACATAGAATATAAGAGCAGGGAGGTTATGCTGGAACTGTATAAAACACTGATTAGTCCACAGCTGGAGTATTGCGTGCAGTTCTGGAATCCGCATTGTAGGAAGGATGTGATTGCACTAGAGAGAGTGCAGAGGAGGTTAACTAGGATGTTGCCTGGGCTGGAGAGTTTTAGTTATGAGGAGAGATTGGATAGACCTGGGTTATTTAACCTGGAGCAGAGGAGATTGAGGGGGGAACATGATTGAGGTGAAAAACATTATGAGGGACATAGATAGGGCAGACAGGAAGGGACTTTTCCCCTTGGTGGACGGATCAATAACCAGAGGGCATAGATTTAAGGTAAGGGGCAGGAGGTTTAAAGGGGATGTGAGGAAGATTTTTTTCATCCAGAGGGTGGTGAAAATCTTGAAGTCACTGCCTGAAAGGGTGGTAGAAGCAGAAACCCTCATAACATTTAAGAAGTATTTGGATGTGCACTTGTGATGCCATAGCATACAAGGCTTTGGGCCTAGTGCATTAATGGGATTAGAATAGTTAGGTACTTGTTTGACTGACGCAGATTCGATGGGCCGAAGGACCTTTTTCTGTGCTGTAGAGCTCTCTGACTCTTTGGGCTGAATTTCCTGCCTGTTGGGCAGGTGGGCCTGATCCAATCTCTGGTGGGCAGGGAGCCAATCCCCACCGGAGAAGCGGGCCCCGCCGCCATTTTAAATGCGCGGGCCAATTAAGGCCCACCCAGCATGACGTCCAGCGGGAAGCACTATGCTCTTCCTGTGCGGGCAGGGGTGGGCGGGGGGGGGAGGGGGAGGCGATTCGCCAAAAGCGAGAGTGCGCTCTTTCATGCATGCGCACGATAAAGCGCACATCTCCCTGAGGCTAAATGCTGCCTCAGGGAGATCGCTGAATGGTTTTCAAACTTCAAAAATAGAAAAATTAAAAAACATTAACATGTCCTCCTCATGTGACAATGTCACACAAGATGGGACATGTTAATAAATTGCACAAAAAACTTTAATAAACTCTTATAAAACCGACATGAAACCTCATCCCGCCGCTGGATGAGGTTGCATGTTTTCTCTATTGCCCGCCAGGGTTCCCGGCCTGGCCACCAACCTTAAGGTTGGACGGGCAGGGCCTTTAATTGATTTAATTATGCTGTCAATGGCCTCAATTGGCCACTGACAGGCCGGTGGGCAGACGGCTGATCGCGCTGTGCCCCCGCCTCCCTGAATATTTAAATAGGGCAAGATGATGTCGGGCGTTCCTCCTAATGTCATCCCGCGTCATTATCGTGTCAGTGAGCAAGCCCCGCCCCCTGCTCGCCGACGGGAAAATTCAGCCCGATGACTCCATGCAACAGGACTGTACGGTGGCTGAGGAGTGGGAATGGATCTGATTAATTCTTGGTTACAGCTCACCGCTGTGCCTTTGTGTGGAATGACTCCATAGGACCTTGGTCCTGAACAAAAACTTTGGAGATGAAGTCCCGTCCTTTCATTGGGGATTCCCTTCATTGTGTTGTGTGGCACTACCACCATGTTAGATGAGCAGGTAATTGTTGAGTCAATGCCTCTTACTGTCCATTACACATTTATCACTTTGCTTATGATCAAGCGTAAATTGATAAGGTGGTAATTGGCCAGGTTGGATTTGTCCTGCTGAATTGAACATATCCCTGGGCAATTTTTCACATTGCTGGTTCAGCAGGCCCTCCCTTCAATGCGCTGTAAAGGACATTGTCCAAGATCAGTCACAGTGGAGTGTCGAGAGTCACAGTCGAAATGTTGTAAATAATCTCAAAGCCTTGTAAGGACTCTGCCAGCCAACAGCTTGAGATGGACACACATGTAGACAATACTGAGACCTGCCTCTGGGCCCCTCATTTTCTTACCTAAATACAGAAATACAAACTAAACTTGAACTTAAAGATATACCTTATGCCTAACACACACAAATACACATATAACTGACTTAAGCCAACCCCAGTTCCTAAAAAAATCACATGACACACTTCCCCTCTAGTGATGTCATGCTGCTATCCCTGAAAGGCATATTACAACAGTGTTATCACTTGGCAGGTGATGTGTGCCAGGCGGACTAAGTCCATGAGAGAAAGATGGTCACACTATCATAATGATTTTGGAATTTGTATTTATTATGAGATGTATGCACTGAATTCAGAAGCAATACGTCCACCAAGGCATTTAGAGATTTAAAACAATAAATTAAAATATTTGTCATCAAAATAAAAGATTTCAAGCACATACATAAGACTACAATTACTGTGATAATAACTCCTAAAATTCCTAATTAACCTGACTCCCAGTTACACTCCCTTTAAGGCAACGGACCAAAAATAGTTGTTAAAATTAAAACAAACTCAGCAAGTTAGCACAATGCCCTGGACGGTGGAATTCCAAATGGATTTTCCCCAACTTCAGTTCTGTTGGATAGCAGGCTTGTGCACCAACAGGGTCCTGAGGATCATGAGCCAATGTAGAATGACCTTGTCCGCTCGAGTGTCCAGGATTCTCTTCCATCCATTGTGAAACTTTGGGGAGTTCTTTGTGTGTCCTGTAGATGGTCCACACTGCAGCCACTGTGCCCCAACAAACGGAGGGGGTGGATATCGAGACTAGTGGATCGACAAAACATGCACAGCTAAATATTGATATTTCTCTCCCTAGTTGGACTGTCACAAGAATGGAAAAGTAACACTCCACGAGAGGTGACAGCACAGAAAGGTTTGTGTGTGCAGATTCCATGTAATTACAGCTATCCATCAGATTTGTTAGAGAAATCACGTGTCGGAATCTGGAATATGAGAAGGTACACATGGAATACATGGTCTATCGCCTTTCACTCCGTGAATCACAGTCATGAGTTACCACGGTTACGCCATCGGACCCGGCTGTCTGGAGACCTGAAAGATGGCGACTGTTCCCTGATTATAAACAACATCAGACGGGAAGATGCAGGATCTTATTTTTTCCGAATAAAATTTGACAGCAAGAATAGATACAATTATTATCCTGTAACCGAGCTTCACGTTTCTGGTAAGTGCTGTGTTATAATTACTCAACAATTCACATTCAACACTCAATGGGAAATAATAGTGTTTGATTTGCTTGTTTTTTGGCCGTGTTAACCAGCGTCACTATTTTTAATGATTTGTCTATTTCTGCTCCCAGATCCATGAGCTTATTGTGTGTGATTGAATCGACATTATAGCCGTAACGGAAACCGAGGTGAGGGGTGATGACACCTCCCCCCTGAGCGAAGTGTCTCCTCCCGACTACACCTTCCACCCCTCACACCGTCCGTGTAAACCCCCGTCCCTTCTCCAGCCTCTCTTTCCCCTCCAAAGTCCTTGAACGTGTTTCCATCTCCCGAATGCGTTCCCATCTTTCACGGAACTCCATCTTTGAATCCCTCCAATCAGGTTCCCACCCCAGCCACTGCGCTGAAACAGCTCTTATCAAGGTCACAAATGGCATCCTGTGTGACTGTGAGAAAGGTAAACTTTCTCTCCTCGTCCTTCTCGATCTGTCTGCAGCCTTTGACATGGTCGATCACACCATCCGCCTCCAACACCTTTCCACTGTCGTCCAGCTGGGTGGGACTGCTCTCCCCTGGCTCCATTCTTATCTATCTCATCGTAGCCTGAGAATCACTTGCAATGGCTTTGCAGCATCATCTGAACAGTGTTAGTTTTCACCTGTCCACTGAGGATACCAAGCTCTACCTCACCACCACCTCTCTCGACTCCTCCACTGCTGCTAAATTATCAGGCTGCTTATCCGACATCCAGTACTGGATGGGCAGAAATTCCCTCCAATTAAATATTGGAAAGACTGAAGCCATTGCCTTCATTCCCCTCTCCAAACTCTGTTCCCTCGCTACCAATTCCATTCCTCTCCCTGGCAGCTCTTTGAGATTGAAGCCAATCTGTTCTCAGCTTTGTTGTCCCATTTGATCCTGACATGAGCTTCCGGCCTCATATCTGTGCCCTCACTAACACCGTCTATTTCCACCTCCATAACATCGCACGACTTCACCCTGTCTCAGCTCATCTGCTGCTGAAACCCTCATCCACGCCTTCATTAACCCCAGACTCGGCTGTTCCAACACACCCTCTACACTCCATAAGCTTGAGAACATCCAAAACTGCTGACCACGTCCTTACTCACACCAAGTCCCGTTCCCTTATCACCTGCTCTGCTCGATGACCGAGACTGGCTCCTGGTCAAGCAAAGTCTCAATGTCAAAATTTTCGAATATTTTTCCTCCCGATTACAGTAATCTCCTCCTCTTCCTTCAGCCACGGCAACCCTCCCTAGCTCAGTACCCTCCTCCAGTCCCTATAACTCTCCCTATCTCTGCAACCTCCTCCAGAACCAATACCCCTCCCTATCTCTGTAGCATCCTCCAGCCCCGAGAACCCTCATGATCTCTGTAGCCTCCTCCAGTCCCAACAGTTCCCCTTATCTCTGCAACCTCAACCAGACCCAATTCCCCTCCCTAACTCTGTGCTCTCCTCCATCCCCTACAACACTCACTTTTTCTGTAACCTCCTCCAGCCCTCTACAACCCTCCCTATGTCTGTAACCTCGTCCTGCCCCTACAAACTTCCCAACCTCTGAAACCTCCACCAACCACTCCAACCCTCCCTACCTATGCAACCCCTCCCACCCCTACAGCTCTCCCTATCCCTGTAAAATCCTCCTGCCCCTGAAACCCTCCCTGCCCCTGCAACCTCCTCCAGTCCCTGCACCCTCCCTATCTCTATAAACTCCTCCAGACCCTTACAACCCGCCCTGTTTCTGTAATCTCCTCCAGCCCCGACACCCGTCGCTATCACTGTAACCCCCTCCTGCCCCAACACCCTCCCTATCTCTATAACCACCTATCACCCTCCCTATCTCTGTAACCCCCTCCTGACCCAACACCCCCCCCCCTATCTCTATAACCGCCTACCACCCTCCCTATATCTATAACCACCTCCAGCCCCTACAAACCTCCATATCTCTGTAACCTCCTCCAGCCCGTACACCCCTCCCTAACTCTGTAGCCTCCTCCAGCCTCTACACCCCTCCCTCTCTCTGTAACCTGCTCCAGCTCCTACAACCCTCTCTATCTCTGCAACCTCCTCCAGGCTCTACAATCCTCTAAGATTCCTGTGCTCCTCCAATTCCGGCCTCTTGACCTTCCCCCGATTCCCATCGCTTTGCCATTGGCGGCAATGCCTTCAGCTGCCTGGGGCCCCGAGCTCTGGAATTAACTCCCTAAACCTCTCCCCGTCTCTCTCTCTCTCTCTCTCTCTCTCTCTCTCGCTATCCCTATTAACCCTCTTTTAACATACTTCATAACACAACAACATAAGAAACAGGAACAGGAGCAGGCCATTCGGACCCTCGAGCCTGCTCTCGCTGATCTGGTTGTGGCCTTAACTCCATTTTCCTGCCTGTCTCCCAAACCCTTGACTCCCTTGTCTCACTCAGCCTTGAGTATATTCAATGACCCAGCCTCCACTGCTCTCTGGGGAAGAGAATTCCACAGGCTAGCGCCCCTCTGAGAGAGGAAATTCCTCCTCATCTCAGTCTTAAATGGGAGAGCCCTCATTCCGAAACTGTGCTCCCTGGTTCTAGATTCCCCCACGAGGGGGAAACATCCTCCCAGCATACACCCTGTCAAGCCCCCTCGGAATCGGATATGTTTCAATAAGGTCACCTCTCATTCTTCTAAACTCCAATGGATACAGGAACAACCGGCTCAACATTTCCTCACAGGACAAACCCTTTAATCCCAGGAATCAGCCCAGTGAATCTTCTCTGAAATACCTGTACACAATGATCTTGTTACAATCTCACCAACGCCCTGTGCAGCTGTTGCAAGCCTTCCCTCCTTTTATACTCCATCCCTTTGCAATAACGGCCAACATTCCACTTGCCTTCCTCATTCCCTGCTGTACCTGAATGCTGACTTTCTGTGATTCATGCACAAGGACACCCACATCCCTCTGTACCACATTCTGCAGCCTGTCTCCATTTAAATAATGTTCTGTTTTTCTATTCTTCCTGCCAAAATAATTTGATGCAGTTCTCCTCAGTATTGACCATCCCCCCAATTCATCCTCATCTGTAAATTTTGAGCCTACAGGATCTACAAACTATCCAGAGTTAAATATTGAGATTTCTCTCCCAGCTGAACCGTCACAAGAGTGGAAAGGCGACACTCCACGAGAGGTGACAGCGCAGGAAGGTTCGTGTGTACAGATTCCATGTCATTACAGTTACCCATCGTGTCTGGAAAACCAACCGCGAGGTGGAGTCTGGTTTAATAACGAGAAACAGATTTCCAGGGCCCCCCTAGCCTTTCACTCCAAGGATCACAATCACGAGTTACCACGGTTCCGCTATCGGACCCGGCTGTCTGGAGACCTGAATGATGGCGACTGTTCCCTAATTATAAACAACATCACACGGGAAGATGCAGGACCTTATTTTTTCAGAATAGAATTTGACAATGGTCCGAGCCATAACTATTACCCTGTAACCCGGCTTCACGTTTCTGGTAAGTGCTATGTTATAATTACTCAACAATTCACATTCAACACTCAATGGGAAATAACACAAACTGTGACGTTTACATGTTAACAAAAACACAGCTTATTATAACACACTGTCTGATTCTCAATAACCTGTTGATAGCTTCCAGTTCAGTCCCAAAGCAACCTCTAATACTCACTTTAATATCAATGATTAAATGTATTGACTGTGTCCATCAATGTTATCAGGTTATCAACTCCCATCGATCTCCCTAACCCTGTTTGAAAGTCTTACATATCGACAAAAGAAAGATCCGCATTTCTATCGCGCCTTTCAACACTTCTGGATGTCGCAAACGGATTCAGAACCAATGAAATAATTCTTGAAATGTAGCCCTTGTTGTAATATGGGAAACACAGCGACCAATTTGTGCACAGGAATCTCCCAGAGACAGCAATGTAATCAATAACCTGATCATCTGCTTTAGATGCCGCTTCAGTGATTGGTTCAAATGGTTTCTCTCCTGCCGGGGATAGGATACGAATTAAATCTGGCAGATTCGGAGAAAGTAACAAGCCAGTTTGCCAGGAACTGTGAGCTGCTCCTCCACCCTCACCTGGGATTGTCAATTCAATTGTCTCGAGTTGGGAGTGAATTCATCTGAGTGACAGAAACTGCACTAAGTCTGAAAATAGGAAAATCATTCCTGATCATTGCAACCTCTCAGTTCTGATATCATCCTTGTAAAAGTGCTTTCTCTTGTGAGACTGTGATTTCTATTTAAACTGATGCTTCACATTATATTTCTCTAAAAGGATCCATTCTCTGTGTGTTAGATTTCACAGATAAACCCACGATATTCCTTGCTGAAATTATTGCAGGAAAGCGTGTGGATGTAAGCTGCACCTTCAACACAACGTGCAATGGAACAGCAGCACCTGCCTTAACCTGGGACACTCCCACTGACGTACCTGGATCAGTCTCAAACACTGTAACTCAGCATGGCGTCACTCTGACCTATACTTCTGTTCTGACCCTGATCCCATCACTCAAACATCACGGACAAACTCTCAGCTGCAGAGTAAGATATCCATCTGTTTCATCGCATCTGACCCTCGTACTAACTGTGCAATGTAAGTACGGACACCCTTCATTCTATATTAGCTGTAATACTATACAATGTGTACAGCAAGATCCCAGATACATCACTGGGTTAAAGACAAAACTCGTCCTTTTTTATTGAGTGATATTGACCAGGGAGAGTGTTTCCTTGTATTGACCCTTGGGATTGTTTATGCCGACCTGATAGGGCAGAGGGGACCAAGGTTGAACATAAAAGATAATGCAGGATAATATAAATATTGTCCTTATGGTTGTCAGTTTTGGGGTGAGATCTAGTTTTAAGCTTTAATATTAACTATGTAAATAGATAATATGAATCATCAGTTACTCAAGGTCACATGAGAACAGAACATGGAGAGAGATAGTTCTATAGATACATAGATACATAGAAACTAGGAGCAGGATTAGGCCATTTGGCCCTTCAAGCCTTCTCCGCCATTCAATATGATCATGGCTGACCCTTTATCTCAATGTCTTATTCCTACTTTCTCTCCGTACCCATTGATGCCCCTAATATCCAAAAATGTATCAGTTTCCTTCTTGAATACACTCAGTGACCAGGCCTCCACAGCCTCTGTGGTAGAGAATTCCACAGGTTGACCACCCTCTGAGTGAAGAAATATTTCCCCATCTTACTGCATGCAACACCCCATGTGCAGTCTCACCAAGGCCTTGTATAACTGCAGTAAGACATCTCTACTTCTGAACTAAAATCCTCTTACAATGAAGGCCAACATACCATTTGCCTTCCGAATTGCTTGCTGCACCTGCCTGTTTACTTTCATTGACTAGTGCACAAGGACACCCCGATCCCTTTGCACATCCACATTTCCCAATATATTACCATTTAAATAATACTCTGCCTTTCTGTTGCTCACACCAAAGCCTACAACTTCACATTCATCCACGTCATCTGCCATGTGTTTGCCCACACACACAACTTGTCTAAATCGCCTTGAAGCCTCCCAGCTTCCTCCTCAGCTCACACCCCCATCCAGCTCTGTGTCATCAGAAAACTTGGAAACATTGCATTTGGGTCCCTCATCCAAGTCATTTATATATATCGTGAATAGCTGGGTCCCAAGCCCGGATCGCTGCGGTACACCACTAGTCACCGCCTGCCACTCAGAAAAAGACTAATTAATTCCTACCCTGTTTCCTGTCTGTCACCCAATTCTTAACCCATGCCAGTAAATTACCCCCAATCCTATGTGCTTTAATGTTACCCACTAGCCACTTATGTGGGACCTTATTAAAAGCCTTCTTGAAATCTAAATACACCACATCCACTGGTTCTCCCTTATCTATTCCACTTGTTACATCCTCAAAAAACTCCAGCAGATTAGTTAAGCATGATTTTCCTTTTATGAACCCATGCTGATTTTTTCGAATCCCATTAATGCTTTACAAGCGTTATGTTAGCACACCTTATATAATAGGCTCTAGCGTGTTCCCCATGCCTGATGTAAGACTAACTGGTCTGTAATTCTCTGTTTTGTCTCTCCCTCCTTTTTTAAATAGTGGGGTTACAATTCCCACACTCCAACCTGTAGGAAATGCTCCAGAGCCTATAAAATTTTGGAAGATGTCCACCAATGCATCCATTATTTCCAGGGCCACTTCCTTTAGTATCTGGGATGTAGATTATCAGGCCCTGGGGGACTTTTCAGCCTTTAACCCATTAATCTCTCCAGCGCTGCTGCACCTGAAAGGAGTTTTCGGGTCATTGGACAGTGTGGGGGGAGGAAGTAAAGGGACAGGTGTTGCACCTTCTGCAAATGCATGGGAAGATGCCATCGGAGAGGATTGAGGTGCTGGGGGTGATGGAGGAGTGGCCCAGGGTGTCCAGGAGGGAATGATCCCTATGGAATGCCAATGGGAGGGTGGTGAAGGGAAGATGTGTTTGGTGGTGGCATCATGCTGGAGTTGGCGGAAATGGCGGAGGATGATCCTTTGAATGCGGAGGCTGGTGGGGTGAAAAGTGCGGACAACGGGGACCCTAACATTGCTCTGGGAGGAAGAGGAAGGTGCAAGGGTGGATGCTTAGGAGATACACAATCTCCAACTCTCTCTCATCCTTTAAGATGCTCCTTAAAAGCATCAATGCACACCGTTAAAAACTCCTGCTTTCAGCGAGCTTTTGCTCACTTCTGCTAATATCTCCGTATGTGACTCCAGGTCAGATTTTGTCTGAAGGAGGTGAGAAATGATGGAGGGAGTTCCAAAGGTTAGGGTCCAGGCAGCTGAAGGCACGGCCGCTAATGGTGGAGTGATGGGAATGGGATGATCTGCAAGAGGCCGGAATTGGAGGAGCGCAGAGATTTCGGAGAGCTGTGGGGTGTGGGGATTACCTGCTGATTATTCTCTGTCCTTGTTCCAGATCCCCCACAGGAGACGATGGTGTCCATCAGCAGATCCTCAGGTGGGATAAGAGAGGGAATCAATATCACATTAACCTGCTCCAGTGAAAGTGTCCCACCGATATCTCATTACACCTGGTTCAGGATCGAGGGGAACACCAGCACCCAGTTAAACACAAGTAGCCGCACTCTCTCCTTCACTCCTGTAACACGGGAGAATGATGCAGGTTTCTACTGCACAGCGAGGAACCCAGTGGGTAACAGCACCTCCAACATCACCCACCTTAATGTGCGATGTAAGCATTTTACTCCACCTGTCTCTGCTTAAAACTCAAACATTTTCTGTCTGAGGGCAACTTCCTTGCAGGAGTTTAGCATAACTAGCATCACCTCCCCGCTTTGTTCACCCTGTGCCTCTCCGAGTTACATAAGGAGATATTAGAACAGGGACTGAAAGCTCAGAGATAGAGGCCGGATTTTAAGGAGCGCCTGAAATGAGGAAAGAGATAGAAATGGAGGGATTTACGGAGGGAATTCCAGAGCACGGGGCCCAAGCAGCTGAAGGCACGGTCGCCAATGGTGGAGCGATAGGAATCAGGGGACGCTCAAGAGGCCGGAATTGGAGGAGCGCAGAGATCTCGAAGGGTTGTAGATGCTGGAGGAGGGAACAGAGATAGGTGGGATTGTAGATGCTGCAGGAGTTAACAGAGATAGGGAGGATTGTAGGGGCTGGAGGAGGTAACAGAGATAGCGAGGGTTGAAGGCTCTGGAGGAGGTAACAGAGATAGGGAGGGGGTAAGGTGGGATTTGAAACAATGAGAATTTTACAACTATGGCATTGCCGGACCGGGAGCCAGTGGAGCTCATTGACAAACAGGGAGTGATGTGTGAGCGGGACTCGGTGCGAGTTAGGACATGGGGGCAGCAGAGTTTGGGATGAGCTGATGTTTACGGAGAGTGGATGATGGGAGGCCGGGTAGGAGAGTGTTGGGATAGTCGAGTGCGGAGGTAACAAAGGCAGGAATGAGTGTTTCAGTGTTAAGATTCTATCTTACGCTCTAACTTTGCTATGACGTTGTCTCATTGTTGTCCTTCCCTCCTCAGATAAGCCGGAGATTTCCCAGCAGTCAGAGTGCACTCGGAGGTCAGACGCGGTCACCTGCATCTGTGTGGCCAACTCCAACCCACCCGGAGACCTCACCTGGCACCTGCCCAGTGCCAACATCAGTGGTAACCAAACACACGGAGGTTTCGTGTCGTGGCAGGTCCGAGATGGGAATCTGGTGACTGGTTCCCTGACCCTGATGAGACCCCAGGATGAGGGGGAAGTGATGGCATCCTGCTCGGTTCAAAACCCGCACGGGGAAGCCATGTTCAAGGTGTATCTGTGGGTCAAAGGTGAGAGGCTCGCTCGGGATCGATCTCCACTCAGCTGGTTTGGTCCATAAACTCGAGAATTCCCTCCCTCAACCTCTCCACCTCTCTCTCTACATCCTCTAAGATGTTCTTTACAACTTACCCCTTTGACCAAGCTGTGAATCACCTGACCTCATGTGTCAATGGCAACACTTGGTCAAATTGGAGCCAGGCCGTTCAGGGGTGATGTCAGGAAGCACTTCTTCACACAAAGGGGAGTGGTAATCTGGAACTCCCTCCCCCAGAAAAAGTTGCTTCATTGGGCTGGATTTTACACGCCGAATAGTGGGGGCGGGGCCAGCTCACCGACGTGTAGAATGACGCCAGGTGACATCGGGGGAACTCCTGACGTCACCGCGCCCCATTTTAATTTTCAGGAAGGCGGGGGCGCAGCGAAATCAGCAAAAATACAGCCCATTGGGTGCAAGACAGAAAGCTTTGACAAAATGTCTTTTTGCAGAAACACTCAGGTTCCATTCACCCAAACAACTGAAAATTAGATATAAATCTTACATATATTACATCGATAATTATTACATAAAAATGTGACATAGATTACATTGGGAAATATTGTACTTAAATGTTACTTAGATTACATTGATAAATATTATATATTAATGTTATAGGGATTACATTGATAAATATTATATATAAATGTTACATAGATTACATTGATAAATATTATATATAAATGTTACATAGATTACATTGATAAATATTATATATAAATGTTACATAAGTTACATTGATAAATATTATATATAAAAGTTACATGGGTTACATCGAAATGCAAGACATTTATTCATAAATTGCTTAGAAATTCCTGAAACTCTCGACAGCTAATGAAGCAGTTTCGAAGTGAGCTCACTCCTGTATTGTTGGAAACGCAGCTACTGATTTGTGCACAGCATGATCCCACGAACAGCATTGTGAAAATGAGCTGATAGTCGATTATTTTAGTGGGGCTAGTTGATACGTATATAGAGATTACATATGTGACGTAGGTCACTAATGACCCTTTAGGGAGGGAAATCTACCCATTTTAACAGGTCTGGTTGTGTATGTGACTCCAGTCTCAAACACCAACATGGTTAACTCTTACCTGCCCTCTGAACTGCTCTCCCAGTTTGGGTCAAACCAGTGGTTCAGGAGGAAGACCCCCACCACCTTCTCAAGGGGAAACTAGAGATGGACAATAAAAGTCAGCATTGCCCGAGAATGAATATTTAAACATTGGGCGAGTGTATTGCTTCTCAAGATACATCAGAGCATCATTCTAAAATTGTAGTGCAGTAATTAATGGCTGTTTTTAAAGGTAGAGACTCCAGTAAATGGACAGTAGGATTGCTCACGGCTGGGATCATGTTGAGTGTTTTCCTGGCTGGAATCTTCATCTTCATCTGTGTGAGAAAGTAAGTGTGAAGATTTAAATTGATTTTAATATAGTTATTTACTTCAATGTTCTGTCCTTAAGTCGGTGATTGTTTCCCTTGTGTTACGTGTCAGACGCGTCTCTGTAAGTGGTCCCTGTGTCCCTTATGATCCAGAGAGTGTTTTTCATTGCCCGTTATGCAGATGAATAATAATCAGTTGTTGTCATTTGGAAGGCGCTGCCTGAAAGGGCGGTGGAAGCAGATTCAATAGAAACTTTCAAAAGGGGAATTCGATAAATAATTGAAGGGGTAACATTTGAAGGGCTATGGGGGAATGAACAGGGGTCGAGGGGGGGCAAAGATATGGTGTGTTATTATAATGATATTATACCTTGGGCTTATTTACTGCACAAGACACAAGGCACAAATCGCTCACAGGGATTGCGTGAGAATCTTATGGGCTCGTTTATCAAGACTCGGCACAAGAACAGTTATACATATGGATAAAGCTTGAAGGCATCAGAGCTGTGTGTGTGTGCCCTGCTGAAAGCAAAAGTGAAACTAACACTGGGTCACATGACACACTTCCATTATAGTGATGTCACGCTGATATCCCTTATTACAACAAGAGACAGTCCAGCCGTTGGTGTAAGGTTACAGTGGGCTCAGTTCCTGTGCTGCACTGACTCTCTGCTATATGATAACCACAGTGTGATATTGTGTTATTGCAGGAGAAAGACAGCGATGGAGGAGAGAGTTTCAGGGACCAGTGACATTGCATTGACCCCCAGTCCACTCTCTGTGAAGCACCAGGTACAGGAGCTGTTTACACTCACTCCAAAGTTTCAATCTCAGTGCGTAGACAACACGTGTCCCAGATTCTCAGCCGGGTTAGCCACTGATTTCCACCTGTGGAGTCAGTAATGGCTCAGTGGATAGCACTGTCTCCCTCTCTCCCTTTCACCATCACTCGCTCATTCACCAGAAACCTGAACAGAATAATGACATAAACCTGATGTCAGTACTGAGGGAGTGCTGCACTGTCGGCGGGTCATTCTTGAAGGCGTGCTGTACTGTCAGAGGGTCAGTACTGACGGAGTGCTGCACTGACGGAGGGTCAGTACTGAGAGACTGCTGCACTGTCAGAGGGTCAGTACTGAGAGAGCGCTGCACTTTCGGAGGGTCAGTACTGAGGGAGTGCTGCACTGTTGGAGAGTCAGTGCTGAGCGAGTACTGCACTGTCAGAGAGTCAGGGCTGAGGCGGTGCCACGCTGTCGGAGGGTCCATATTGAAGTAGTGCTGCGCTCTCGAAGGGGCAGTTGTGAGGGAGTGCCGCACTGTCAGGAGCCAGCACTGAGAGAACATTGCACTGTTCGAGGTGCCGTCTTTCAGAACAGTTGTATAATGCTGACCATGTTTACCCTCTCAGGTGGTCATATAAGATCCAACATTATAGTAGTGACACACTTTCAGATGGTAATGTAGGACTTCCAAACTCAGGTAACCGAAAGGCAGAGAGAAAGAGAGAGAGAGGGAAAGAGAGACAGAGAAAGAGAGTGAAAAAAAGGGTTAAACCCACTGAGACACGACTGACACGAACGAGGCTGCACAATAATTTAACCCTATCAGTGCCAGTAAATGATGTGAGGATGTCTTCTGTTTCCATTTCTCTGTAGGGTAAACAGAACGTGCTGATTACTGAGCCCCGGGACACAACCAGAGACACAACTAGCGAGGGGGATACCCCAGCTCCCCGGGATCTCACTGAAGGTCCAGTGGGAGGCGATGCTGGACATGTGAACCCCGACAATCCCGACGCCCTTCTCTACGCCAACATCAACTATTCAAAGCTGCCCAGTGGTGACAGGACTGTGCACAGGAGCGAGGACACAGAATACGCGGAGATCAGATTCCAGAGAAACTGAGTGTGAAACAGGGAACGGGGCTGTGGGGTGTGTGCAGCCAACATGGCCAAACAGTAATGAGCAGAAGTGTGGGGGAGAATTCTCCCCCCTTTGGGGGGGTTGTGCGGGGGCAGGCGGGGGTCGGGCGCGAGCCTGATCGACGCCCCCAATCAGGTCCGCGCCGCCATTTTACATGACGTAGGGCCCGAAGCGCTGAGCGCTCCCTGTGCGGGGAACGGAGGGTGTGGTGGATTCCCGGACTCGGGGCGTACGCTCTTTCACGCCTGTGCACGAAAGAGCCCAAAAATCCCCCTGAGGCACCGTGATGTCTCAGGGGAGATTAGTTTAAGTTTTAAAAAGCTGAATAAAGGAAAGAAAAAATTTTAAGACATGTCCCCTCACGTGACAGTGTCACACCAGCTGGGACGTGTCAATGATTTTTTTATAACATTATTATTGAATTTTTAAACACTTCATGAAACCTCCTCCCGCCCGTGGATGAAGTTCAATGAATAATGCAAAGGCCGCCTGGGCTCTTCCCCTGCCCGACAACCGGAACGTTGGATGGGCATCATTCCTCACGGCTTTAACTGATTCATTAATGGCCTTTATTCTCTGTTGAGGTATCGGGGAGCACACAGCCGACTCCGGCCCACCCGCCCAACGAAATATCGCCATGAAATCGGGACACACGCCCCACGCCATCGTGCCTCATTTTACATATCGGCGAGTGAGCCCCGGCCCCGCTCGCCCACCCGAAAATCCTGCCCACACTGCTGCTCAACATTTTTTTTTATCGATTCTGAGTGAGCTTTCTGAATGCTGCACCTTTTTCCATGCTGTCAAAGATTGTGAGAAGCTTATGAATTATGTATAATTTTTCATCTGTTATTACAAGGTGAGGTGAGAGTGACTCTGCCTTTGACATCAAGGTCGCAATTTGACCGAGTGAGACATCAATAACAAAACTAGAGTCAATGTGAATCAGGGATTGTACAAAAGTTTAATAGTTTTCATAATATTTTCCAGGTTTGTTGTAAACTAGGTTTAATGGGTGTGAGTGTAGATCGGTCTGTCTGTGTGGTTTAATTTCATCTGGAGTCAGGTGGACTGCAAGGTTGAGATTATCAAAAGAATCCAGGTGGAGAAATGTACTTGAAATGCTAATGAGTGAACATGGAGGCTGTCTTAGCATGTCACGTGTGAAGGGAATTTGCATTTTTAGATCAGTGAAGGGATTGTTTGGATTTCAATGGGATGTTTGTCTGTTTACAATGAGGCCGATAAGCAAGGCAAAGCAGTGTGTTTATTTTTCCCAAAGATTATTGACAACATTGGCAACATGAAAGTTTTTATATTATGGGAAATGTATAATTCCAAAGACATATGGAACAATGAAATTTCCATATCAAAGAGAGAGAAACATAAACAATGGAGAATGAAAGGCCATTTTGGGGACCATGTAAAATCTAACAAGAGTGCGTGAATCAGCTTTGAAGAAGCCTCCAGGCATTTGTCCATAGTTCTGTTATGTTCTTTGACTATAGTTTGAGAAAGCCATTTGCAATTCCACTCTCAAGTGTGAACTGTGTTAACTTGCTGGTTTTGTTTTTAAATCTAAAATCTATTTTGGATTGTTGCCTTAAAAGGGTTTTACTACTCACCCCCAGACTCCCCAACGCCTGTCCACCATCTTCAAGGTTAATTAGGAAGTTTAGGATTTGTTCTCGTAGTAACCGTAGACTTATGTGAGGGCTTCAAATCTTGTATTTTGTTAATAAATATTAAAATTTAATTTTTAAGATCTCTAAATGTCTTGACCGACGCATTATTGCTGAATTCAGTGCACACATCTCATAATAAATACAAATTACAAAACCGTTGTGATAGTGTGACCAAGTTTCCGTTGAGAATTTGGTCCACCTGGCACACATCATCTGTCACATCATAACAGAGGGAAAACTCTCCACTGGTTGGAGCCATACCTAGCACAAAATAAGATAGTTGTGGTTGTTGGAGGTCAATCATCTCAGTTCCAGGACATCACTGCAGGAGTTGCTCAGGGTAGTGTCCGAGGCCCAACCATCTTCAGCTGCTTCATCAATGACCTTCCTTCCATCATATGGACAGAAGTGTGGATGTTCGCTGATGATTGCACAATGTTCAGCACCATTCACGGCTCCTCAGAAACTGAAGCAGTGTAACTCACTCCAGACTCCTCAAAGCCTGTCCACCATCTTCAAGGCAAAGGTTAGGAGTGTGATGGAAGAATCTCCACTTGCAACAAGATTCAATAAAGTCAACACCACTCAGGACAAAGCAGCTCCGCTAAATTGGCACCCCATCCACAAACATTCACTCTCTGCACAACCGACGCACAGTAGCAGCAGTGTCTGTACCATCTACAAGGTGCACTGCAGGAACTCACCAAGGCTCCTTAGGCAGCACCTTCAAACACACGACCACTACCATCTCGAAGTCCAGGGCAGCAGATGGATGGTAACACCACCACCTGGAAATAACCCCCCAAGACACTCACCATCCTGACTTGGAAATAAATCGGCCGTTCCATCACTGTCGCTGGGTCAAAATCCTGCAACTCCCTCCCTAACAGCACTGTGGGTGTACCTATCCCACATGGACTGCAACAGTTCAAGAAGGCAGCTCACCACCACGTTTTCAATGGCAATTAGGGATGGGCAATAATTCTGGCCTAGCCAGTGCCGCCCACATCCCATGAATGAATATAAAAACAAGCAAGTTAAATGCTAAGACATTTTTTTTCAAATGAAATACCATACTCTAGTGCATAATTCCATTCTTCAAGGCACCATTTCCTGTTATCACATGCCCTTTTCATTATTTAAATTTGTGTATCTTCATTTGTAATATAACATTCCCATGTAAACGTGTCACACTGTAGTTACACCCTCCTGCCAGTGGCGATGCTCTAGTGTCATAGTTTTACCTCTCAGGGGATGGAAGAAATATGTCCACTGTGTTTACAATATTAGAAACACTCAGGGGTGACCAGGGGATTCTTTAGGTCATGTTTACGATACCAGTTGTTAAGATACAAGGGGCCAGTGGTATTTTTCAAACTGCGTTTACAAAGTTGTTAAGACAGGATTCGGGTGAAAGATGACCTTTAACCCATCATCCCTCTCATGCCACGAGGGAACAATAGCCTTCAGACAGGGCCTGGCAGTTCATGGAAACAGTCCCTGTGCCCGATTGGATAGGCTCAAAGTGAACCCAATGTTGGGTCTTGAGCCTCAAGATCCTGGAGCATGCACAGAGTGGACACCTCGGATGGATGTCAAAAGCCCCATGGACACTTTTTGGGTGAAGTGTAGGGGGTGCGTACGGAGTCGGGTGGGGCAGCTTTCCCCGGTGTCCTAGGACGAATATTTATCCCGAAACCAACATCATTAAAAAAACAGATGCTCTGGATCTGTATCTCACTGCTGTTTGTGGGATCCTGCTGTGCAGAAATTGTCTGCCATGTTTCCTACTTTTCAACAGCATCCACTGTTCAAAAACATTGCTCAGGGAATGAAAGACTATCTTTGAAGTGCGGATCACCATTGTAATGTAGGAAACGCCACAGTCAATTTGCGCACAGCAAGCTCCCACAAACAGCAATGTGACAATAATCCAGATCATCTGTTTTTAGTGATGTTAGTTCGGGGTTAATATTGGCCCCAGTATTCTAAGGCACTCGATACAAGGTTGAATTTAAGAAGTTTTTGAAGTGTCCGGCACAGTTTTCTAAAGCTCCTCTCAGGCCCCACCTGTAGTCCCTGGGTTCAGTCCTGGACCCCGCACCTCAGGGAGGATATATTGTCCTCGGAGGGGGTGCAGCGCAGATTCACCGGAACGAACCCGGGGCTGAAAGGGTTAAATCCCAAGGACAGGTTGCAAAGACCAGGCTTATGTTCCCTCGAGTCTCGAAGATTAATGGGTGATCTAAATCGAGGGGTTTAAGATGATTAAAGGATTCGATAGAGTTGATAGAGAGAAACTATTTCCCCCTGGTGGTGAGGGGGCGGGGGGAGCGGGTGGGATCCATAACAAGGGGGCAGAACCTTCAAATTGGAGCCAGGCCGTTCAGGGGGTGATGTCAGGAAGCACTATCTTCACACAAAGTGGGGAGGGGGGGGGGGGTGGAAATCTGGAACTCCCTCCCCCAGAAAAAGATGTCAAGGCTGGGAGGGGTAAATTGAAAATTTCAAAACCGAGATTGAGAGATTTTTGTTGGGTCGGGGGGGCTAAGGGTCACGGAACCGAGGCGGGTGGGTGGGGTTAAGATACAGATCAGCCGTGATCTAGTCAAATAGAGAAGGAGGCTAGAGGGGCTGAATGGCCTCTTCCTGTTCCTGTGCAACAGGCTCGATAGGGCTGATTGGTATCAGTGACAGGGAAGGAATGGCGGTATAGCTCCGAGTCAGGGGGGTGTGTGGCTGCGAGGGGAACTTGCAGGTGATGGTTGCCCTGGTCCTTCGAGGTGATGGAGGTCGCGGGTTTGTGAGCACAACGAGCTCTCCCGTCATGTGTGTGCAAAGCTCCCTGGCAGCTGTCTCCGCTCCTTCATTCTAAGGAGTTCCCACCTCCCTCAGCTGTTCCAGACACCCGCGCAGATCTGTGGCTGGTTTCTAGGGGACAAGGGAAGCCCCTTAACAACGAGGATAATGACCCCCCCTCTAGGAGCCCGGAAACTGGGGTGGAACCCAGCTACAACAGCAGCCATGGTGTCACCAGGAGCACCCTCGAGCAGGCAATTGGTATTTTATAGATGTGCTCCAGGCCCCTCGATCGCTCAGGTGGAGATCTGCAATATGCCCCAGCAAGAGTATGAAGAATAGTAGCGATGTGCTGCCTGCTACACAACATGGAGCAGCGGAGGGACATGCAGATCGATGACAGCATCACCATGGGCAGAGATCCAACTCTGAGGAGGAGGTAATGAGGAGAGTGAGGAGGAGGAGGAAGAGGAGGGGAATGAGGAGTGGCAGGAGGAGGAAGATGAGGAGGAGGATGAGGAGGAAGGAACTGATGAGCTGATGAGGAGGATGGAGTTGAGGAGGCTGAGGAGGAGGGATATGAGGAGGGGAATGAGGAGGGGGAGGCGTAGGAGGATGAGGAGAGAGATGAGGAGGGGGAGGCAGAGGAGGATGAGGAGTTGGAGGATGAGGAGGAAGAGGATGAGGAGGGGAGGAAGAGGAAGATGAGGAGGAGGATGAGGAGGAGAGAGATGAGGAGGGGAATGAGGAGGAGGAGGAGAGGATGGCAGAGAATGAGGAGGGGGAATTTTCGGAGGATGAGGAGGAGGAAGATGAGGAGGGAGATGCGGAAGCGGATGAAGAGGGGGAGGTGGAGGAGGGAGCTGAGTAGGATAAGGAGGGGGAGGCGGAGGAGGGAGCTGAGGAGGATAAGGAGGGGGAGGCGGAGGAGGGGGATGAGGAGGATAATGAGGAGGAGGAGGCGGAGGAGGGAGCCTCTGTCAGTGTGGAAGATTGTGAAAGGGATGAGGATGAGGAAGCGGCCAATGAGAGAGCAGCTGGGGGGCGTGGCCATGTAGCCAGGGCTGCCCCTGTGTGGGGCGGGGTCATCGCCAGACGCTCCTTGTGTAAAAACAGATTCTCATCAGCTCCTCCCATCTCCCAATTGCTATCAGCCAGTCCCTGGTGAGACACTCCCACAGAAAGAAGCTCGTCCATTGACCCCCCCACATTACTCAAGGGACTGCCCGTCCCCCACAGGGACTTCACCATTGATGGGATAGCCCATGATGGGCCGAACGTTGCAGGCTCAGGTAACAGGCGGACAGAGTTTCCAGCTCGGACACTCGCCTGACAAGACAACGACGTCTCCCCCGAGGCACAGGGACTTCACCATTGACGACCAACCTCTCAAATGGGCCTTTCTGAAGGACCCGCTTTTTATCGGTGCCCGAGGGACCCAACCCCCACCGGGCCCTCCCCTGTCCCCTCACCGCTCCGGGGTCACCCAGTCGGACTGCTATTCTAGACCACATCACCCCCCTCCCCCTCCCCCACCCCCACCATGCCCGACCCACCCACCCACCCGACCCCCGGGCCACACATCGGAATCTGGGACTGACATGTTTAGAGGTCGAGGTGGCGGAGCCGGGAATTCTGCCGTCTCTGTGTCCCCCGACCCGGGAGTGAAAATCCGACCTTAACTTCCACTTTCTAGTGTATCAGATAAGAGGCAATGAGTGAATGGGCTGACGGTCAGGATTAATGCTGTTAATCTGTGTTTGAGGGGGTGTGAATTCTCGGGGGACTAGTTACTCTCTGAGCTGAAGCTTCGAAATCCTTAACTGATGTCGTGCATGTGGGACTGGAAGATTTTTTTTTAAAAACCACAGGCAGTTCACAGAAACCCACAGAGAGACAGTCACTGGGAAAGACACTCACTCCTTCTGGTTTCACCTTTTAACCACATCCTGTCTGAGTGTCTCAAATGTTAAACACACCGGCCACATTCAGGGAGGTTTCACTCTGTGAAGCGCTCGCTCTCTCTCACAAACACACACACACACATACAGACACAAACAGGCACACACAGGCACACACAGACACACGCAGACACACACATACACACATACTCACACAACACAGAGACACACACAATCACACTCACTCACTCACAAACACACACACCCACATGCACAAACACACATACACGCTCACACACTTACAGACAGACACAAACACACTCACATTGTCACATATACACATTCACACACCCACATGCACAAACACACACACAAAGACAATATCCCAACGACAGCAAACTGTGATTAAGAGCTTCCTACAACTTAACTCACACACCAAAGACGTATTGAACTGTCTCAAAGTGACCTGTTTTTCAAAGAATTACAAGATTGTGCACAGATCAAAAATGGCTGACACAAGTCAACTGATTGCTGATACTATGAAGTTGATCACTTCTCTGGAAAGGTTCAAATGAATTGCACTGCAGACCTGCTGCATGGAAGTTCATGCCTGGGGTGTGTCAGGGTCCACTTCAAACAGGGACACTCTTAAAAGGAAGGCATTAAAATGCAAAGTGCTGGACTTTGATCAACTGTAGTTCTATCAAAACAGTGGGAACTGCTAACCAAGCAGATACACATCACCATTCAAAACTCCCTTTGGATTATGCAATACCCCCAGCTCCTGTTGATTTATATCTTGAAATGCATCAAATGTTTTGGAGATGCAAAGATAAAAAATGGGAATACTTGGTCTATAACAATGAATGCAATACTTGCTGATTGAATTCCCTTTCAGGAATATACAGACAGGAGTTTAACAAATGGTTATGCCAAGCAGATATAAGAGAAACGAGGAGGAAAAAAGAAATATGGCAGTCATCTAAAAACACTGCTGGAAAAGAGCAGAAATTCTCTCTCTCTCTCTCTCTCTTTCTGAAGCTAACAGAGCGTCTTCAAGAAAGTGCAAATCTGAATCAAATCACCACCAGATGCCACAGGAAACCAATTAACTTTGAACAGCTACAACATTCAACAATCTAAGCCTCAAAGACAAGCAAAGGTATTAATCATATATTCTTTTAAATTTTTATTGGACGCTATCTTTTTAATTCTGACATGTGTGTCAGTGTGTGTGTGTGTGTGTGTGTGTGCCTGCCTGCCTGTGCACCTGTCTGTGCTATTCTATTTAGTGTGTGTGCATATGTCTGTCTGTCTGTCTGCCTGTGTGCCTGTCTGTGCGAATGTATGTGTGTACATGTGTATGCCTGTCTGTCTGTGTGAGTGTGTGTGTGTCTGTCTGTCTGTCTGTGCGAGCGTGTGTCTGTGTGAACATGCATGAGTGTTTGTGTGTGTCTGTGTGAGTCTATGTGTCTGTGTCTGTGTGAACGTGTGTGAGTATGTGTGTGTCTGTGTGTGTGTGTGTTTCTGCGTGAACGTGTGTGAACGTGTGTGAGTGTGAGTGTGTGTGTGTGCATGTGTGTGTGTCTGTGACTGTGTGAACGTGTGTGAGTGAATGTGTGTCTGTGTATGTGTGTGTGTGTGTATCTGGGTGCATGTGTATTGTCGCATCTGTATTATTAGCGTTATTTAAAAATAGTGATCACACAATCCTGGTTTCGAAGGAAATGAAACTGCAAACAATTTACAGTAAAGTGAAACGTAGATGAATAATCTAATTATTTTGAGCTGATGATATATAATTATACATGAGGCATGTTGCTAATTTCAAACATCATCTGAAATATGGCAATTCTGACAGAGCAGCACTCCCTCAGCACTCACCCTCCGACAGTGCGGCCCTCCCTCAGCACTGAGCCTCTGACAGTGCGGCACTCCCTAAGTAGTGACACTCCGACAGTGCAGCACTCCCTCAGCACTGGCCCTCTGACAGTGCAGGACATCCTCAGTACTGGCCTCTGACAGTGCAGCACTCCCTCAGTATTGGCCCTCTTACAGTGCAGCACTCCCTCAGTAGTGACCCTCCGACAGTGCAACGCTCCCTCAGTACTGACCCTCCGAAAGTGCAGCACTCCCTCAGTCCTGACCCTCCGAAAGTGCAGCACTCCCTCAGTACTGAACCTCCGACAGTTCAGCACTCCCTCATCACTGACCCTCCGACAGTTCAGCACTGCCTCAGTACTGACCCTTTGACAGTGCAGCTCTACCTCAGTACTGAACCTCCAACAGTGCAGCACTCCCTCAGTACTGACACTCTAACAGTGCAGCACTCCCTCAGTACTGACTCTCCAACAGTTCAGCACTCCCTCAGCAGTGACCCTCCGACAGTTCAGCACTCCCTCAGCAGTGACCCTCCGACAGTGCAGCACTCCCTCAGCACTCCCTCACTAGGGAGAATCTGTTTGGGTTTTGAGCTGAAACCTTGAGACGGTTTCAAAATCCCAAACTTCCGCCTCGGAGTGAGAGAGAGAGAGTGCGTGTGTGTGAGAGAGAGACAATGTGTGTGTTAGAGGGTGAGAATGTGTATGTGTGATAGAGGGAAGGATAGAGAGAAAGAGAAAATGTGTGTGAGAGAGCAAAAGAGAAGTGGAGTGTGTGTGCATGAGAGAGGGGGGTAGCTTGTGTGTGTGAGAGAGAGCGTTTGAGAGAAAGAGAATGTCTGTGTTAGAAAGAGAGAGAGTTTATGTGTGAGAGAGAAATATAGAGAGTGAATGTGTGTGTGAGATAGTGTGTGTGCGAAAGAGAGAGTGTGTCTGTTAGAGAGAGTGTTTGAGTATGTGAGAGAGTGTGTGTGTGTTTGAGAGAGAATTTGTGTGTGTTTGAGAGAGGGAGTGTGTGTGTTTAAGAGAGTAAACAAGAGAAAATGTGTGTGTGTGGGAGAGGGGGTGTGTCTGTTTGAGAGAGGGAGTGTGCGAGAGAGAGATGGTTGCGTGTTTGAGAGAGAGGGAGCTGTCTGTTTGAGAGAGGAAGTGAGAAAGAATGAGTATGTGAGAGAGCGAGAGTGTATGTGTGTGTATGTGTGTGTGTGAACAAGAGTGTTTGTGTAAAAGAGTGCGTGTTTTAGAGTGTGTGTGTGTGAGTGCGTGCGTGTATGTGTGCCTGTCTGTGTGTGTGTGAGTTTGTGTGTGTGCATTCTGACTAAGCCGAGTTCAGTTTCACACGTTGCTAGGGACCACTTTTCCGCCTCTCTGTGAGATTGTGTGTTTCTGACAGCAGGTCAGGCAAAAATAGTCCAGAATGCCTTGTGGGTGTTGTAGCATTGAAACAATGACATGAACTAAATGAGTGCTGCACCAAATAAAGACATGGAGTGACCACACCAAAAAACCACGTGACATCCCCAGTTTCACATCTCCCTCAAACACAGAAAAACTGTGTTAACACTGACCCTCCTCCCAGAGCCAGTTCACCTCTTGTCCGATGCAGTCAGGAGAGGAACATCCTCTCGCCTCCGATCCTGGTAGACTGAACATTTCCAGAATTAGATCAGCTCCCTGAAGTGTCTCCAGTTAGTCATTCATCTGTCAGGATTGACTCTACAACCCTGGGGACTCATTCTCCTGTAAGTAAAACACTTGCTGCTCCAGTCAAATCTCTTCTGTATAACATGATCTCTGGATGTCCCAGAATACTTTACAATTGAGTTCACCCTTTTTTCAAAGTGTAGTTACTGTTGTAATGTAGGAAATGCAGCAGCCAATTAGCGCACAGCAAGCTCCCACAAACAGCAATGTGATCATCTGTTTTTAGTGATGCTGGTTGAGGGATAAATATTGTCCCCAGGACACCGGGGAGAACTCCCCCCTGCTCTTCTTCCAAATAGTGGCTGTGGGATCTTTCACACCCGCCCGAGAGGGCAGACGGGGGCCTCGGTTTAGTGTCTAATATTGGACTAATCTCCAGGCGAGGTTGGCTGGTTGGATTATTGACAAGGTCCATTCACCCTGTAAAGATTTTCTCTGTTTTGAAATACCCGATCAAACACCGAGTTCTGTGTCTAAACCTTGTGTTGAAAAGACACCTTTCCAGCTATTCACCTGCCATTAGCTTGTTGAGTCTTCACACGCTCCGTCTGTCCGAGACCAACCCCTCTTAGCTCATCCTTTCCTTATCGTACATCGAGCTGTTCATCCTGACGGGTTCCATCCTTCCCAGTAACACTCCATCTCCAACATCAAACTAACTCCCAACACGTTGATGAATTGTATCGATTCCAGCGTCAGTTGGTTCTGTCTGAGGCTGTTTCTCTGATCGGGGACCGAGCTGTTCTGAACGGACATTGTGTTCAGCAGTTCTTATTGCCGATTAGGCTGTTCAACCAATGTTGCTGTTCACTGAGGTGACTCCGATTCTACATTCACACATTAATGAACTCATGTCCAGCAGCAAACATCTGAATGAAGCAAGGTTCAAGAAAAAACCGAGCCGCTTGATCCTACAGTTATCTGTTCAGGCATGGCCCCTTGTTCAAAATAACAAACATTATTTAAAAATAGTGATCACATGAGCCTGGTTTATAAGGAAATGAAACCATAAACAATTTGCAGTAAAGTGAAACGTACAGGACTAATCTATTTATATTGAGCTGAAGTTATAGAATTTTACACGAGGCATGTTGCTAATTTCAAACATCATCTGAATTACAGCAGTTCTGATAGTGCAGCACTCCCTCAGTACTGACCCTCCGACAGTGCAGCACTCCCTCAGTACTGACCCTCCGACAGTGCAGCACTCCCTCAGTACTGACCCACTGACAGTGCAGCACTCCCTCAGTACTGACCCTCCGACAGTGCAGCACTTCCTCAGTACTGACCCTCTGACAGTGCAGCACTCCCTCAGTACTGACACTCTGATAGTGCAGCACTCTTTCAGTATTGACCCGCTGAAAGTGCAGCACTCCCTCAGTACTAACCCTCTGACAGTGCAGCACTCCCTCAGTACTGACCCTCTGACAGTGCAGCACTCGCTCTGTACTGACCGTCTGACCTTGCAGCACTCCCTCAGTACTGACCCTCTGACAGTGCAGCACTCCCTCAGTACTGACCCTCTGACAGTGCAGCACTCCCTCAGTACTGACCCTCTGATAGTGCAGCACTCTTTCGGTATTGACCCTCTGACAGTGCAGCACTCCCTCAGTACTAACCCTCTGACAGTGCAGCACTCCCTCAGTACTGACCGTCTGACAGTGCAGCACTCGCTCTGTACTGACTCTCTGTGAGTGCAGCAATCCCTCAGTACTGACCCGCTGACAGTGCAGCACTCCCTCAGTACTGAACCTCTGACAGTGCAACAGTCCCTCAGTACTGACCATCTGACAGTGCAGCACTTCCTCAGCACTGACCCTCTGACAGTGCAGCATTTCCTCAGTACTGACCCTCCGACAGTGCAGCGCTCCCTCAGTACTGACCCGCTGACAGTGCAGCAATTCCTCAGTACTGACCCTCCGACAGTGCAGCGCTCCCTCAGTACTGACCCGCTGACAGTGCAGCAATTCCTCAGTACTGACCCTCCGACAGTGCAGCGCTCCCTCAGTACTGACCCTCTGACAGTGCAGCAATTCCTCAGTACCCCCTCACTGGTGCGGGTCAGCCTGGGCTTTGAGCTGAAATCATTAAGAGGTCTTAAAACCACTACCTTCCGTGTCAGAGAGCGAGAGAGGGATAGAGTGAGAAAGAGTGTTTGTGTGAGAGAGAGAAAGAGAGAGTGTGAGTGAGAGAGGGAGAATGTGTGTGAGAGAGAAGAAGAGATAGGGTGTGTTTATGTGTGAGAATGAGAGATTTTGTTTGTGTGAGAGAGATTGTGTTGTGTGTTAGAGAGAGAGTGTGTGTATGAGAGAGAGTGTGTGTGTGTGTATGTTTGTGTCTGTATGTATGTGAGTGCGTATGTGAGTGTGTGCGAGTGTTTGTGTGTGTGTGTGTGTGTGTTTGTGTGTGTGTGTGTGTGTGTGTGTGCATTCTGACTGAGCCGAGTTCACAGTTTCACATGTTGCTAGGGACCACTTTTCTACCTCTCTGTGAGACTGTGTGTTTCTGACAGCAGGTCAGGCAGAAATAGTCCAGAATGCCCTGTGGTTTTGTAGCATTGAAACAATGACATTAGCTAAATGAGTGCTGCACCATATAAAGACATGGAGTTACCACACCAAAAAACCACGTGACTTCCCCATTTTCACATCTCCCTCAAACACAGAAAAACGGTGTTAACACTGACCCTCCTCCCAGAGCCAGTTCTCCTCTTGTCCGATGCAGTCAGGAGAGGAAGATCATCTCACCTCCAATCCTGGTAAACTGAACATTTCCAGAATAAGATCAGCTCCCTGAAGTGTCTCCAGTTAGTCATTCATCTGACAGGATTGACTCTACAACCATGGGGACTCATTCTCCTGTAAGTAAAACACTAGCTGCTCCAGTCAAATCTCTTCTGTATAACATGATCTCTGGATGTCCCAGAGCACTTTACAATTGAGTTCACCCTTTTTTCGAAGTGTAGTTACTGTTGTAATGTAGGAAATGCAGCAGCCAATTTGTACACAGCAAGCTCCCACAAACAACAATGTGATCATCTGTTTTTAGTGATGCTGGTTGAGGGATAAATATTGTCCCCAGGACACCGGGGAGAACTCCCCCCTGCTCTTCTTACAAATAGTGGCTGTGGGGTCTTTCACACCCGCCCAAGAGGGCAGACGGGGGCCTCAGTTTAGTGTCTAATATTGGACTAATCTCCAGGCGAGGTTGGCTGGATGGATTATTGACAAGGTCCAATCCCACGTTAAAGAGTTTCTCTGCTTTTAAATACCCGATCAAACATCGATTTATGTGTCTAAACCTTGTTTTGAAAAGACACCTTTCCAGCTATTCACCTGCCATTAGCTCGTTGAGTCTTCACACGCTCCATCTGTCTGTGTCCAACCCCTCTTAGCTCAATGTCAACAGACATTGTGTTCAGCAGTTCTTATTGCCGATCAGGCTGTGCAACCAATGCTGCTGTTCACTGAGGTGACTCCGATTCTACATTCACACATTAATGAATTCATGTCCAGCAGCAAACATCTGAATGAAGCAAGGTTCAAGAAAAAAACGAGCTGCTTGATCCTACAGTTATCTGTTCAGGCATGGCCCCTTGTTCAAAATAACGAACATATTTAAAAATAGTGATCACAAGAGCCTGGTTAACAAGGAAATGAAACCATGAATAATTTGCAGTAAAGTGAAACGTACAGAACTAATCTATTTATTTTGAGCTGATGATATACAATTTTACACGAGGCATGTTGCTAATTTCAAACATCATCTGAATTACGGCAGTTCTGACAGTGCAGCACTACCTCAGTATTGACCCTCTGACAGTGCAGCACTCCCTCAGTACTGACCCTTTGACAGTGCAGCACTCCCTCAGTACTGACCCTCTGACAGTGCAGCACTCCCTCAGTACTGACTCTTTGACAGTGCAGCACTCCCTCAGTACTGACCCTCTGACAGTGCAGCAATTCCTCAGTACCCCCTCACTGGTGCGGGTCAGCCTGGGCTTTGAGCTGAAATCATGAACAGGTCTTAAAACCACAACCTTCCGTGTCAGAGAGCGAGAGAGGGATAGAGTGAGAAAGAGTGTTTGTGTGAGAGAGAGAAAGAGAAAGTGTGAGTGAGAGAAGGAGAATGTGTGTGAGAGAGAAGAAGAGATAGGGTGTGTTTATGTGTGAGAGTGAGAGATTGTGTTTGTGTGAGAGAGATTGTGTTGTGTGTTAGAGAGAGAGTGTGTGTATGAGAGAGAGAGTGTGTGTGTCTGTTTGTGTCTGTATGTATGTGAGTGCGTGTGTGAGTGTGTGCGAGTGTGTGTGTGTGTGTTTGTGTGTGTGTATGTGTGTGCATTCTGACTGAGCCGAGTTCACAGTTTCACATGTTGCTAGGGACCACTTTTCCGCCTCTCTGTGAGATTGTGTGTTTCTGACAGCAGGTCAGGCAGAAATAGTCCAGAATGCCCTGTGGTTTTGTAGCATTAAAACAATGACATGAACTAAATGAGTGCTGCACCAAGTAAAGACATGGAGCTACAACACCAAAAAACCACGTGACTTCCCCATTTTCACATCTCCCTCAAACACAGAAAAACGGTGTTAACACTGACCCTCCTCCCAGAGCCAGTTCTACTCTTGTCCGATGCAGTCAGGAGAGGAAGATCATCTCACCTCCGATCCTGGTAAACTGAACATTTCCAGAATAAGATCAGCTCCCTGAAGTGTCTCCAGTTAGTCATTCATCTGACAGGATTGACGCTACAACCCTGTGGACTCATTCTCCTGTAAGTAAAACACTAGCTGCTCCAGTCAAATCTCTTCTGTATAACATGATCTCTGGATGTCCCAGAGTACTTTACAATTGAGTTCACCCTTTTTTCGAAGTGTAGTTACTGTTGTAATGTAGGAAATGCAGCAGCCAATTTGTACACAGCAAGCTCCCACAAACAACAATGTGATCATCTGTTTTTAGTGATGCTGTTTGAGGGATAAATATTGGCCCCAGGAAACCGGGGAGAACTCTCCCCTCCTCTTCTTACAAATAGTGGCTGTGGGGTCTTTCACACCCGCCCGAGAGGGCATACGGGGGCCTCGGTTTAGTGTCTAATATTGGACTAATCTCCAGGCGAGGTTGGCTGGATGGATTATCGACAAGGTCCATTCCCACGTTAAAGAGTTTATCTGCTTTTAAATACCCGATCAAACATCGATTTATGTGTCTAAACCTTGTGTTGAAAAGACACCTTTCCAGCTATTCACCTGCCATTAGCTTGTTGAGTCTTCACACGCTCCATCTGTCTGTGACCAACCCCTCTTAGCTCAATGTCAACAGACATTGTGTTCAGCAGTTCTTATTGCCGATCAGGCTGTTCAACCAGTGCTGCTGTTCACTGAGGTGACTTCGAGTCTACATTAACACATTAATGAATTCATGTCCAGCAGCAAACATCTGAATGAAGCAAGGTTCAAGAAAAAAACGAGCTGCTCGATCCTACAGTTATCTGTTCAGGCATGGCCCCTTGTTCAAAATAACGAACATATTTAAAAATAGTGATCACACGAGCCTGGTTAACAAGGAAATGGAACCATGAACAATTTGCAGTAAAGTGAAACGTACAGAACTAATCTATTTATTTTGAGCTGATGATATAGAATTTTACACGAGGCATGTTGCTAATTTCAAACATCATCTGTATTACGGCAGATCTGACAGTGCAGCACTCCCTCAGTACTGACCCTCTGACAGTGCAGCAATCCCTCAGTACTGACACTTGGACAGTGCAGCACTCCCTCAGTACTGACCCTCTGACAGTGCGGCACTCCCTCAGTACTGACCCTTTGACAGTGCTGCACTACCTCAGTACTGACCCTCTGACAGTGCAGCACTCCCTCAGTACTGACCTTTTGACAGTGCAGCACTCCCTCAGCACTCCCTCACCGGGGAGAACTTGCCTGGGCTTTGAGCTGAAATCATGAGCAGGTCTTAAAACCACAACCTTTCGTATCAGAGAGAGAGAGAGTGTCTGAGAGAGAGAGACAGACAGAGAGAGTGTGTGAGAGAGAAAAAGAGAGTTGTGTGTGAGGGACAGTGTGTGCGTGTGAGAGTGTGTGTGTGTGAGAGAGAGTGTGTGTGAGAAAGAGGGTGCGTGTGTGTGAGAGAGAGAAAGAGGGAGACAGCAGAAGAGCGAGTTTGGGAGAAATGGTAAATGTCTGAGAGAGAGAGAATGTGTGTGTGTGTGTGTGAGAGTGTGTGCTTGAGAGAGAGAGTGTGTTTGTTTTAGGGAAAGTATGTGTGTGTGAGAGAGAGAGAGAGTGTGTTTGGGAGAGGGAGCGAGAGAAAATGTGTGTGTTTGAGCGAGACTCTGTGTTTGAGAGAGAGAGTGTGTGTGTGTTTGAGAGAGTGTGTGTTTGAGAGAGGGAGCGAGAGAGAATGTGTGTGTGTGAGAGTGAGATGGAGCAGAAGAGTGCGATAGAGATTGTGAGGGCTTAACTCACTGAGAGAAAAAGCTGCACACCCAGCAGAGGGAGTGAGGGACCCATGAATTTTTGCCGTGTTTGGTGAATCGGTTTGCGATGTCCCTTCTCAATCTCTCCTTCCTTGTCTTGACATTAGTTTATTCCCTGGGACTGTTTACCTCACTGAAAGGTGCCATTTAAACACAAGTTGTTGTTGTTTGAGGAAGAGACGCTGGGGACAATTTCTGAAAAAGTCTCTGTCTTTGTCATTTTCTATTTAGACGAGGAACTGAAGATGGGAGTGGTCGGCCTGATATTGATCGTCATCAGCTTGCTGCCAGGTACAAATTCATTACTGATCGGAACTCAGGGAATTTGATTCTATCCTGGATTGAGGAAGTGAACATTTAATTTTAGAGAACAGGGTTAGTGATCACACAGAGAGTGAGTGAATAGCGACTCAGAAAATATGGCAAAAGAAAAAGGTTCATATGGACTCGAAACGTCAACTCTGTTTCTCTCTCCACAGATGCTGTCAGACCTGCTGAGTTTTTCCAGCATTTTCTGTTTTTGCATTAGAGAGCTTGTTTCAATAGGAATGACAGTGCATTTATATAGCGCCTTTAATGCAGTAAAATGTCCTTATTGCGTCACAGGTTTCCCCCACAAGGGGAAACATCCCCTCAGCATCCACCCTGTCAAAGCCCCCACCACCTCAGAATCTTGAATGTTTCAATAAGGTCGCCTCTCATTCTTCTAAACTCCAATGGATACAGGGCCAACCTGCTCAAAATTTCCTCATAAAACAAACCCCTTTATCCCAGGAATCAGACAAGTGAACCTCCACTGAACTGCCTCCAATGCAAGTCTCTCCCTCCATAAGTAAGGAGACCAGAACTGTACACACTGCTCCTGATACACTCTCACCAACGCCCTGTACAGTTGTAGCAAGACTTCCCTCCTTTCGTACTCCATCCCTTTGCAATAAAGGCCAACGTTCCACTTGCCTTCCTCATTCCGTGCTGTTCCTGAATGCTGACTTTCTGTGATTCATATACAAGGACACCCAGATCCCTCTGTATCGCATTCTGCAGCCTGTCTCCATTGAAGTAATATTCTGCTTTTTGATGTCCTGTCCCCTCCCTTGTTGCCTTTCAGGAGTGACGTCAGAGGGATGGTCTATGAAGGCACTGCCTCGGAGGGCCATCAGCAGCTCTTGTGTGGTTATTCCGTGTAGCTTTGACTTTCCTTCCCACTCTTACACAGCACTGCACGGAGCTTGGTTTAAATATTGGTATAGATGGAAGTATACCATCACATACACCAAAGATCCCAATTATGGGATGGCCGCATTCGTGGGACGTGCTAAAATAATCGGTGACTTGGAAAGGAAGAATTGTTCGGTGAGGATTGACAGTCTCAGAGCTGAAGACAGTGACGTGTATTACTTTTACCTGGATGCGGAGGGCTACACAGATCACACATTTACAGAACCAGTCCAACTCCAGGTTCTTGGTAAGTCCCAGTTCCTTTCACACTCAGTGTCTCAGCACAAGGGGTTCATGTTTTCGTCTCAGAGCCAGGCAGTCATGGGTTGAATTCCTGCTCCAGGAGATGTCAGAACAAAGTACAGGATGTGATCTGGTGCAGTACTGAGGGAGTGCTGCACTGTTGGAGGGTCAGTACTGAGGGAGTGCTGCACTGTCGGAGGGTCAGTACTGAGGGAGTGCTGCACTGTCGGAGGGTCATTACTGAGGGAGTGCTGCTCTGTTTGAGAATCATCACTTGTATCAAAACGTTTTTAGCTTTACTGTTGTTCCCACTTCAGTAGCAACTGCTCCACATCCCCATGTGTTAACTGGAGCATGTCAGCTTGGAGTTACGTGGAATTCCAGAGCAGAATCTGCTATCACAATTTGAAGCTGGCATCACTAAGTGTCCCTCAGTGATGATGTTTTCTGATGGAATAAAACTTGGCAAAGCAGTGGTCAGTGATAAGGAGAGATTGGGCATTAGAGGGGCAGGATCAGGGTGAGGTGGGCAGACACATGGCAGATGCAGTTCAGCGCAGTGAAGTGTGAAGTGACGCATTTTGTCAGGATGAACACAGAAAGATATTGGAAAGTAATTATTTGGACAAACGTAGGTGAGCAGAGAGACCTGGGTGTCTCTCTACACACATACCAAAACATTAAAGGGCAATTTCTTAATCTGATTAAGAAATCAAATGTCTTCCTCGTGTTTATAGACTGAGGAACCGAGTTAAAAGCAAAGAGATCATGCTGGAACTTTATAAACCACTGGTTAGACATCAGCTGGAATATTGTTCAGAACTGTGGGCCTCGAAACATCAGGAAAGATGTAAGAGCTTTAGAAAAGGAGCCCAGGAGGACAAAACGGTAAAAACTGGGACATAAGACACCTGGTCCAAACTGGTCTTGTATAGCTTAATATTGAACACCAGTAAAACTGGTAAATAAGAGCACTGGTCTGAACTGTTTTTTTTGCTTCTGGGTGTGGAGGAGATTGACCAGAATGGGGCCAGGGATGAGGGATTTTAGCTACAAGGTTGGGTTGGAGAAGCTGGGGTTGTTCTCCTTGGAGCAAAGGAGATTGAGGGGGGATCTGATCGAGGTGTACAAGATGATGTCGGGTTTAGATAAGGTAGACAAAGAGAAGCTGTTTCCATTAGCTGATGGTGCAAGGACTGTGGGACACAGATTGAAGGTTTTGGCGGGGGCGATGTGAGAAGGAACTTTTTTACACCGCGAGTGGTAATGAGCTGGAACTCGCTGCCCACGGGGATGGTGGAAGCGGAGACGATGAACAATTTCAAAAGGAAATTGGATGGAAACTTGAGGGAAAAAAACTCGCTGGGATACAGGGATAGAGCGGGGGGAATGGGACTGACTAGATTGATCTACAGAGAGACAGCATGGACTCGATGGGCTGAATGGCCTCCTTCTGTGTTCTGAGTGTCTGTGACCCTTTTGAAAAATCATAGGACAAATCAAATCTCTTTTCTACTTGTTTGTTAACATCTGGATCTTTCTCTTACATGTGTTCCTGATAAGCCAGATATCGTGCTCCCGAAGGGTTTACAGGAGGGGACTCCTGCACATATCATCTGTAAATGCCTCTACACCTGCCCTGATAACCACCCCAATCTAACCTGGAGTGAATTGCTGACTTCCTCGGTCAGCAGCATCACAGAGACTGATGGCGAGGTTTCCGCTGTACTGACCTTTAACCCTTCGTACAAGCATCATGGACGAACTCTCCGCTGTATGTGTGACTACCCTCAAACCAGCCATCCAGTGTTTAACTCAGTTACTCTGAGTGTAAAGTGTAAGTATTGGTTAGAACATCCTGCTTGTGATGGAGAGGGAGTCGGTCTCCTATTAAATGAGGCATTGGAGAAGGTGCAAGTGGGATTGACAAGGACAATCCCTGAACTGAGAGGTTATAACTATCAGGAAAGACTGAACAGGCTGGGATTCTTTCCTCTAGATGGGGAATTCAGGAGAAACTTCTTTACCTAGAGAGCGGGAAGAATGTGGAACTCGCTCCCACAGGGAGTGGTCGAGGTGAATAGTGTCGATGTGTTTAAGGGGGAAGCTGGATAAACATATGAGGGAGAAAGTAAAAGAAGGGTATGGGGATGGGGTGAGATAGCCACTTGCAGACTCGCTGTAATTCTGTGTAACATCATCTGCTGGTGAGGAATAGAGTGCAGTTTGTACAGATGCTAGTGTTGGAGCTGTATCCAGTCAATGATTCGATAAAGACTCTATCCACATCTGGATGTTAAACCTCATCAGTTCACTCATTATCATTCTTTTTCGGAATGTGGCCATTACTGGCTGGGCCCAGCATTTATCGCCCATTGCTAAATGTCCGTTGGGAAGGTGGTGGTGAGCTGCCTTCTGGGACTGCTGCAGAGCATTTAGTGAAGGTACACCCAAAGTGCTTTCTGGAGAGAGTTCTAGGATTTTATCCCAAAAGGAAAGATGATCTCTCTAAGTTGTTCCAGTGACGGGAATCCAACAGTCCACAATTTCACCTGGTTTAAGATCTCCCAAGGAAAGGTGACGAATCTGGTGCTCGCTGGTCAAACTATTACAGTATCTTATGGATTTGAAGAGGAAATCTCCTACTACTGTGAAGCAACAAGTATCCTGGGCAGTTCCCAGTCTCTGCCCATTAGAATTCCCACTGAATGTGAGTAATTTCAATCCTGACTTTTAAACAATTCCACATCTTGTCCAAACTCCGAGGTGAACCATATCTCCCCTTGGGTGTTGCGGAAAACATGATGTATAAGGTTTCAATCCTCATCAGGGCAGAGTCACCAGAAAACCCAATCTCAAAGGGAACAGCCATTTATGATGCAGGGGAAGAGGGCCTGCTGATTGGTTGGCCAGTCGACATTTCTCCACAGTTTGTTCACAATTCTCAGTGAGGGTGACCATGAAACTACCAGATTGTTGTAAAAACCCATCTGGTGCACTAATCTCCTTTAGGGAGGGAAATCTGCCATCCTTACCCAGTTTGGCCTACATGTGACTCCTGACCCACAGCAATGTGGGTGAATCTTAACTGCCCCTCTGAATGGGCCGGGCAAGCCACTCAGTTGTATTCAAGAGGGCGGCTCACCACCGCCTTCTCAAGGGGCAACTAGGAATGGGCAATAAACGCTGGCCCTGCCAGTGATGCCCACATTACTGAATGAATTCCAATAGAAGAGGAATCCTCCCATTCCAGAGATTGGCGATCCATACACTGGGCTGACATTCCCAGTCATTCAATGTTCAGCCTGTTCCCCCATTCAATCAGATCACGGCTGGTCTGTATCTTAACCCCATCCACCCGGCTCGGTTCCGTGACCCTTAAGCCCCCGACCCAACAAAAATCTCTCAATCTCAGTTTTGAAATTTTCCAATTGACCCCTCCCACCCTCGACAGCTTTTTCTGTGGAAGGAGTTCCAGATTTCCACCCCCCGCCCCCTCCCCTCTGTGTGAAGAAGTGCTACCTGACATCACCTCCTGAATGGCCTGGCTCCAATTTTAAGATTATGCCCAATTGTTCTGGACCCCCACCAACCCCCCAGCCCCCAACCAGAGGGAACAGTATCTCTCTGCCGACCCTATCAAATCCATAAATCATCTTAAACCCCTCGATTAGATGAACCCTTAATCGTCGAGACTCGAGGGAAAACAAGCCTGGTCTGTGCAACCTGTCCTCGGGATTTAACCCTTTCAGCCCAGGGATCGTTCTGGTGACTCTGCGCTGCACCCCCTCCATGGACAATATATCCTCCCTGAGGGGCGGGACCCAGAACTGAACCCATTAACTGCAGATGGGGTCTGAGCAGAGATTTATAACCTGACGCATCACTCCGACCCTCTTTGTATTCCCGCTTCCTTGGGATAAAGGCCTCTATTCCACCGGAATTCTCGATTGCTACGGTATGGCTGACACGGGACACATTAACGGGCGGTTTTCCTCTGAACTGTATCTCACAGATGGTGCGGTCATACTGCCAGAGTCCAGGTGTACACAGTATCTGACCAACCTCACCTGCCTCTGTCTGGTCCGGACAAACTCCTCAGTTCACATCACGTGGGCTCTGCCGGGAAGGACGCTCAGACAGACAGGATCAGACGGGATCTACAAGACGGAGTCGGCCCGGGTCGGTCCCTTGGTAACCAACACGCTGACCATCTGTGGGAGCAACATGGCCGTTCAGACGGTGAACTGCTCTGTGGTGAATGATCGAGGGGACAGACACTTACAGAGGCGATTGGAAATCCAGGCTGTGGGGGAACAAGGTCAGTCTCTGCCCAAGGTTAAATCAAGGCTCATTAAAGAGGACATGACCATTGGACAGTGGACACACGGGGAATTCAGAAACCTGTCCCTATCCAGGACAACACAAGGCCAGGTTATTGTAGTGCGGGGCCACGGCACATCCCAAAAGATATTCCCATCGTATCCACGTTGAACGTCCATGGCTCTGGCTCAGTGTGCTCAGAGCTGTGTCTCCCTCTCCCCCACATGCATCAGAGACTGAAGCTCGTGGGTTCGAATCCGCACTCAGGACACTCGAGCACCTTAACCCAGAGCAACAATCCAATAGGATCAGTACTGAGGGAGTGCTGCCCTGTCAGAGGGTCAGTACTGAGGGAGTGCTGCACTGTCAGAGGGTCAGAACTGATGGAGTGCTGCACTGTCAGAGGGTCAGTACTGAGGGAGTGCTGCACTGTCAGAGGGTCAGAACTGAGGGAGTGCTGCACTGTCAGAGGGTCAGTACTGAGGGGGTGATGCACTGTCAGAGGGTCAGAACTAATGCTGTGCTGCACTGTCAGAGGGTCAGTACTGAGGGAGCGCTGCACTGTCAGAGGGTCAGTACTGAGGGAGTGCTGCACTGTCGGAGGGTCAGTACTGAGGGAGTGCTGCACTGTCAGAGGGTCAGTATTGAGGGAGTGCTGCACTGTCGGAGGGTCAGTACTGAGGGAGTGCTGCACTGTCAGAGGGTCAATACTGAGGGGGTGCTGCACTGTCAGAGGGTCAGTACTGAGGGAGTGCTGCACTTTCAGAGGGTCAGTACTGAGGGAGTGCTGCACTGTCAGAGGGTCTTTACTGAGGGAGTGCTGCACTGTCGGAGGGTCAGTACTGAGGGAGTGCTGCACTGTCAGAGGGTCAGTATTGAGGGAGTGCTGCACTGTCGGAGGGTCAGTACTGAGGGAGTGCTGCACTGTCAGAGGGTCAGTACTGAGGGAGTGCTGCACTGTCAGAGGGTCAGTACTGAGGGAGTGCTGCACTGTCAGAGGGTCAGTACTGAGGGAGTGCTGCACTGTCATAGGGTCAGTACTGAGGGAGTGCTGCACTGTCGTAGGGTCAGTACTGAGGGAGTGTTGCACTGTCAGAGGGTCAGTACTGAGGGAGTGCTGCACTGTCAGAGGGTCAGTACTGAAGGAGGTAATAACTATTAGGAAAGATTGAACAGGCTGGGGCTTGTTTCTGTAGAAAAGAGAAGGCTGAGGGGTGGCCTGATCGAGTCTTTAAAATGATGAAAGGATTTTGACAGGATGGACGTAGAGAAAATGTTTCCAATTATGGATGAGAGCAGAACTAGGGACCATCAATATAAGATCGTCACTAATAAATCCAATGGGGAATTCAGGAGAAAGTTCTTTATCCAGAGAGTGTGGAGAATGTGGGAGTCGCTCCCTCAGGGAGTGGTCGAGGTGAATAGTGTTGATGTACTTAACGGGGAAGCTGGATAAACACATGAGGGAGAAAGAAATAGAAGGACATGGTGACAGGGTGAGATGGAGAGGGGGTGGGAGGAGGCTCGTGTGGAGCGGAAACACCAGTATGGAACAGATGGGCCGAATGGCCTTTTGCTGTGCTGGAAGTGAAACCTATCATGTGATAATTCCAGGTCTCTTGCATTTATTCAACGCTCTGAGAACCTGAGGACACCCCAAAGAGCATCCCAGCCTTTGCTTGAAGTGTGGTCACAGCCCTACTTTTGCACAGCAAGATCCCACAAATGCCAATGGCCAAATAATCAGTTGATAATTATTATCAATAATTATAATTATATCCTCCAGTCCCTACAACCCTCCCTATCTCTGTAACCTCCTCCAGTCCCTACAACCCTCCCTATCTCTGTAGCCTCCTCCAGCACCTACAACCCTCCCTATCTCTGTAACCTCCTCCAGCCCCTACAACCCTCCCTATCTCTGTAACCTCCTCCAGCCCCTACAACCCTCCCTATCTCTGTAACCTCCTCCAGCACCTACAACCCTCCCTATCTCTGTCATCTCCACCAGCACCTACAACCCTCCCTATCTCTGTAGCCTCCTGCATCCTGCCAGAATCGGGAAAAGAACCAGATGGGGAGATGAGGGGAATTTTTTTTTTTTGACACAGCGAGTTGTTGTGACCTGGAAGGCGCTGCCTGAAAGAGCGGTGGAAGCTTATTCAATAGGAACTTTCACAAGGGGGAATTGGATAAATACTCAAAGGGGAAAATGTTTCAGGTCGAAGGGGGAAAGAGTGGGGTCACGGACAGTGGGGACTAATTGGACAGATCCTTCAAAGAGCCAGCACAGGCACGATGGGCCGAATGGTTTGTTTTGTCTCCTTATTCCTCCTCCTGACATATATCACCTCTGAATTCTCTGCATTAAATGTCATCTTTCTATCCAAACTCCCAATTAGTCCCTGTCCTCCTGAAGTCACTGACCCATCCTTTTCCCAGTTTATCATGTTCCTGAACTCAACACTGATCTGGAGTCGGGAAAATTTCAGCCAGTGAACCAACCACAAGAATTAAAACTCAGTCAAAATATTATAATCTGGTTGCAACCTCCAGCATTACAATGGGAATCTTTCTTATCATTTCCCTGGTTTGTAATTTTGTCTTAACCTATGTTCTCAGACCAGGAGGAATTGGAATAAAACAGACAGGAAAGACGATCCCAGAGGAGCAGTCTGAAATGACGTCCGTGAGACAGAAGCCAAACAGAACGAAACGTGTTGAAATATTCTCTCCCCTTCCCGAAATGGGCCAGGTAATAACTTTCCCCATGACTGATGCACGTGGTGCAATTACTCCTTCACCTCATAGGTGGAGTACAAGACGCTAAGGTTAAGGACAGACATCCTTTTGTACGGCACATTCCCCTCCTCTCTCGACAAGGCTTCAGTGATTACATGTTAAGCAGGAGCCATGGAGCACAGTGCGCTGAGGAGTGACAATAGTTAACAGGGCTCCCATTAACAACCCACCTTCACCCCACGAGGCTGACAAGTCCCCAGGTCCTGATGGGCTGCATCCTCACCTCTCAACAGTTACTGTGGAGATAGTGGATGGTGTTGCTTGTAATTTTCCAAAATTCCCTGGATTCTGGAAAAGTCCCAGTGGATTGAAAAAAAATCACAAATGTAACATTTCTGTTCAAGGCAGGAGGGGGAAAGAAAACAGGAAATTACAGGCTAGTTAGTCTAACGTCTGTGACAGGGAAAATACTAGAATCTGGTAATAAGGAGGTTAGAGAGAACATTTCGAAAATAAGAATGGCAATCAGGCAGAGTCACCATGGTTTTGTGAAAGGGAAATCATGCATTCTTTCACAAAGTATCAAGCAACTGTGGACAAAGGGGAACCTGGAGATGTGGTATGCTTGGATTTACAAAAGGCATTCAACATGGTGTCACATCAAAGGTTACAACAAAATAGGAGTGTCGAGGGTAACATATTAGTGTGTAGAGAGGATTGGTTCATGAACAGGAAGCATAGTGTAGGGTGAATGGGTTATTTTCAGGTGAGGAACATGTAATGAGTGGAGTGCAATAGGGATCAGTGCTGGAACCTCAAATATTTACAACTTACATCAATGATTGAGCAATGTTGCTGATGGCACAAAGATAGGCAGGAGAAGAGTTGTGAAGAGGGCATAAGGAGCCTGCAAAGGGATATAGATAGGCTAAGTGAATGAGTCAAAAATTGGCAGATGGAGCATAAGGTGGGAAAATGTGAACCTGTCCACTTGGACAGGAGAAACAGAAAAGCAGCAAATGATCTAAATGGAGAGAGATTGCAGAACTTTAAGGTACAGAGGGATCTGGGTGTCCTGGTATATGAATCGCAATAAGTTAGTAAGCAGATGCAGCAAGTGATTAGGAAGGCAAATGGAATGTTGCCATTTATTGCGAGGGGACTGGAATCTAAAAGTAGGGATGTTTTTCTACAGTTGCACAGGGTGTTGGTGAGACCACATCTGGAGAACTGTGCACAGTTTTGGTCTCATTTTAGAAAGGACATTATTGCATTAGAAGCAGTTCAGAGAAGGTTCACTCGACTGGTTCCTGGAATGAGGGGGTTATCTTCCGAGGAAAGGTTGGACAGGCTGGGCCTGTACCCATTGGAGGCAACACAGTTTCAAAATAAGGAGTTTTCTGTTAAAAATGGTGATGAGGGGGGATTATTTTCCCTCAGAGATTCTTCAGTATTGGGAATTCTCTTACCCGGGCAGCAGTGGAGGCTGGATAATTGAACATGTTTAAGGCTGAGTTAGTTGGATTCCTGACTATCAAGAGAGCCAAGGGTATAGGAGGTGAACAGGAAAGTAATGTTAAGGCCACAATCAGATTAACAATGATAATATAAAATGGTGGAACAGGCTCGAGGGGCCGAAATGTCTGTGCCTGTCCCTAATTCATATGTGCGTGTGTCCCAGAGCATTTGACAGCCAATGAAGTCTATGTTGTGACGTAGGATACGAGGCAGCAAATTTTTACACAGCAAGATCCAAGAAACAGCAATGTGTTAGTGACCCAGGGCACCTGTGTGGATCTGCTGATCGAGGAGAAATCAACCGCACATCTTTAAAAGTGACAAAAATTCAAATTCAACCCCGTTTAGTATCAATAATCAAACCGCGTTCAGTATCAAGAATCAAACTCCGTTCAGTGTCAATAATAAAACCCTGTTCAGTATCAATAATCAAACCCCGTTCAGTATCAAGAATTAAACTCCGTTCAGTGTCAATAATCAAACCCCAATCAGTATCAAGAATCAAACACCGTTCAGTATCAATAATCAAACTGCGTTCAGTATGAATAATCAAACCCCGTTCAGTATCAATAATCAAACCCCATTCAGTATCAATAATCAAACCCCGTTCAGAATCAATAATCAAACCCCGTTCAGTATAAATAATCAAACGCTGTTCAGTATCAATAATCAAACCCCGTTCAATATCAATAATCAAAGCCCGTACAGTATCAATAATCAAAGCCCGTACAGTATCAAGAATCAAACCCCGTTCAGTATCAGTAATCAAACTCCGTTCAGTATCAATAATCAAACCCCGTTCAGTATCAAGAATCAAACTCCGTTCAGTGTCAATAATCAAACCCCAATCAGTATCAAGAATCAAACCCCGTTCAGTATCAATAATCAAACTGCGTTCAGTATCAATAATCAAACCCCGTTCAGTATCAATAATCAAACCCCGTTCAGAATCAATAATCAAACCCCGTTCAGAATCAATAATCAAACGCTGTTCAGTATCAATAATCAAACCCCGTTCAATATTAATGATCAATCCCCGTTCAGTATCAATGATCAAACCCCGTTCAGTATCAATAATCAAACCCCGTTCAGTATCAATAATCAAACCCCGTTCAGTATCAATAATCAAAGCCCGTACAGTATCAATAATCAAAGCCCGTACAGTATCAATAATCAAACCCCGTTCAGTATCAATAATCAAACCCCGTTCAGTATCAAGAATCAAACCCCGTTCAGTATCAAGAATCAAACCCCATTCAGTATCAATAATCAAACCCCGTTCAGTATCAATAATCAAACCCCGTTCAGTATCAATAATCAAACTCCATTCATTGTCAATAATCAAACCCCGTTCAACATCAATAATCAAACCCCGTTCAGTATCAATAATCAAACCGCGTTCAGTATCAGTAATCAAACTCCATTCAGTGTCAATAATCAAACACCGTTCAGTATCAATAATCAAACCCCGTTCAGTATCAATAATCAAACCACGTTCAGTATCAATAATCAAACTCCATTCAGTGTCAATAATCAAACCCCGTTCAGTATCAAGAATCAAACCCCGTTCAGTATCAAGAATCAAACCCCGTTCAGTATCAATAATCAAACTCCGTTCAGTATCAATAATCAAACCCCGTTCAGCATCAATAATTAAACCCCGTTCAGTATCAATAATCAAACCCCGTTCAGTATCAATAATCAAACCCCGTTCAGTATCAATAATCAAACTCCGTTCAGTATCAAGAATCAAACTCCGTTCAGTGTCAATAATCAAACACCGTTCAGTATCAATAATCAAACCCTGTTCAGTATCAATAATCAAACCACGTTCAGTATCAATAATCAAACTCCATTCAGTGTCAATAATCAAACCCCGTTCAGTATCAATAATCAAACCCCATTCAGTATCAATAATCAAACCCCATTCAGTATCAATAATCAAACCCCGCTCAGAATCAATAATCAAACCCCGTTCAGTATCAATGATCAAACCCCGTTCAGTATCAATAATCAAACCCCGTTCAGTATCAATGATCAAACCCCGTTCAGTATCAATAATCAAACTCCATTCAGTGTCAATAATCAAACACCGTTCAGTATCAATAATCAAACCCCGTTCAGTATCAATAATCAAACCGCGTTCAGTATCAATAATCAAACTCCATTCAGTGTCAATAATCAAACCCCTTTCAGTATCAAGAATCAAACCCCGTTCAGTATCAATAATCAAACCCCGTTCAGTATCAATAATCAAACCCCGTTCAGCATCAATAATTAAACCTCGTTCAGTATCAATAATCAAACCCCGTTCAATATCAATAATCAAACCCCGTTCAGTATCAATAATCAAACACAGTTCAGTATCAATAATCAAACTCCGTTCAATATCAATGATCAATCCCCGTTCAGTATCAATGATCAAACCCCGTTCAGTATCAATAATCAAACCCCGTTCAGTATCAATAATCAAACTCCGTTCAGTATCAATAATCAAACCCCGTTCAGTATCAATAATCAAACACAGTTCAGTATCAATAATCAAACTCCGTTCAATATCAATGATCAATCCCCGTTCAGTATCAATAATCAAACCCCGTTCAGTATCAATAATCAAACCAAGTTCAGTATCAATAATCAAACTCCGTTCAATATCAATGATCAATCCCCGTTCAGTATCAATAATCGAACCCCGTTCAGTATCAATAATCAAACCCCGTTCAGTATCAATAATCAAACTCCGTTCAGTATCAATAATTAATGTATCTATTGTCGGTGGAATTTTCGATTTGAATCAATAATACTAAACACTGATCACTCTGATTGTCAATCTGATCATTTCTGTTTCTACTACAGAGGAAAGATGAGAAGGTTCTGGAAATGAAATCTAACCGCAGGGTCAATCCTTATACAAATGATGACATTTACCAAAACTGTGATTTTGCCGAGGATTCTGTTTATGCGAACGTGTAAACTGAGCAAGAATGAGACACACGCAGTGTGGGGAGAACACAGAACGGGAGAATCATTCAAAACTCCAATTTACCTTCCTAAAATCCACAGGAATTCACTCCCAGGAAATAGTTTTCAACCTCCTGATACAAACTGATAGAATATCTTCGGAATGATCTATCCAGAGGAGGCCATTCTACCCTGTGGGTTTCGATTCGAACATCCTCCTTCAGGATTGTCCCTCACTGTGGGAAACATCCTTCTCTCCATTCTGATTGTAAATGTCTTTGGATATCGTTCGATGATCCACCAGGACAGAACGGACAAATTCAATCCCGTGTCCGTGATTATGAGTTAATTTTCATCTGTTATTCACCTTCCTGTCTGTCAGTGTTTACAGAATATTCATCAGCCAGTGAAGACTTCAGGAAATGCAGGATCAGTGGATAATTGGAGCAGAGGAAATTGGGATAATTTACTCAACATTTTACAGTCAAACTTATTTTCAGATAATGTTTGGATTTTATATTTCATCATTAAATAGCGAAACTAACAACAATCTGGGAAACAGAGCTGGTTCTCTCCAGCACAAAGGAAAACAGATGACCAACAGTGCCACTGCTGGTGGGAAGGCACCATTACAGCGTGACATGTTTACATTGTAATTGTGAACAGAGGAAATTATGATGTACATTTTTCAAGTTATCATGGACATATGAGGCAGCATTAATTACGGAATGAGCTAAAGATACAATAAACAACCATTTTAGTCTTTTCAGACTTTGAAAGTACAATTAGCATTCATCCGAAGGCTGAGTGGATGGGTGGACTGTGCTGTGTGTTACAGATTACAGAGACCAATGCCCCAGATCCTGGTCCTGCTTTGTGTTTGATGGAAAGATCCCAACCAGAGACGTGGATCAAAGATTGGGAAGCTAAATAATTCCCTGCATTAATCTGTAACCCATTAATCTCCCTCTGTTAATCACGTGAGGACAGAATTGTGTTTGAGGAGGCTACCCTCCAGAATCAGACAGATCTTTTGACTGCCCATTGAGTGGGAACAGGAGAAGGCCATTCAGCCCCCTCAAGCCTGTTACACAGGAACAGGAGGAGGCTATTCAGCCCCCTCGAGACTGTTACACAGGAACAGGAGGAGGCCATTCATCCCCCTCGAGCCTGTTACACAGGAACAGAAGGAAATGTAGTGATTGAAGGTATAGCCTTTTCCCGCTGCCTATTAGGGGGTCACGTGACTGTTCTTGTAGCCTCTGACGAATGAGCCGTAAGTGCGGGTATTCCGGGGGGCGTGGCTTTTCCAGTCGAGTACCCGGTTCAATCCTGTAGCTTCCGAAGTTCTCTCTGTAATAAAATTATCTGTTACAAGCAGATACCTGTCCGGTACGTCAAGTCAGTACATTTGGCGACGAGGGTGAAATAGCTCTGACGCTGCCCCTGGCCTTGTGAGTGTTAGTACATCAGTTCTTAGAGGTTAAAGGAAAGTTTACTCACCAGTCACACCGCTTGGCCGCCGAATCGGCCCTATGGAGCCTCCATGGGAGACTGGATCCAGTATGTAGAGCACCTTGGTTTTTATTTCGTAGCGAATGGAATTACCACAGAGGAGAAGCAGAAAGCAATCCTTTTGAGTGTCTGTGGTAGCGAGACATACAATCCCACCCACAGCCTGTGGCCCCAAACCAGCCCAATTCTAAATCTTTTCACCAATTAGTCGGCCTCATGAAGATGTATTTCCAGCCGAAGCCGTGGGTAATAATGCAGAGGTTTAAGTTTAACTTCAGAGTAAGGGCCTCGGGAGCGTCCATCACAACCTATATAGTGAAGTTGAAGCAGGTGACTGAGCACTGGGACCTCGGAGACACACTCAATGACATGTTGCGGGGCCGACTGGTTCGTGTGGATGTATTTCAGCAGCACCGAAGTTGGTCTGTTCCTGATGTGTGGGTGAGCACGTACCGGACACCTGCAGGTTCTAGGGTCAGAATGCCATCGCTGCCACAAGAAAGGGGTGGGTAATAAAGCAATGCAGGGTGAAATCGAGACAGCCTATAAGGCAGCGGACCAACATGATGGTCATGAATAATATAACAGAGCCTGAAGCTGCTGATACCGATGTCTATTCCCTGTACAATGTCACAGCGGTAAAAACTGAACCTATAACCATCACAATCCAAGTGAATGGGAAGCCACTAGTAATGGAGGCAGACACGGGAGCCTCAGACGCAGTGGTGGAAGAGCCCACATTTAAATAGCTAAATGAAGCTATCCAGGCACTGAATTTAGAGCAAACAATGGCTCAGCTGAAGACACACACTGGAGAGTCCATACAGGGAAAGGACCTCGTCCCAGTACCTGTGTCCTACAGGCAACAGACAGCCCAGCTTCCAGTAATCATAGCGACAGGTGAGGATCCTAACCTTCTGGGACGAGACTGGTTACAAAAATACATGGTTAAGCCTGGTGTTTCCAAACTCAGAGGGGAGGGTAGAGAAGAATCAGAGTAATCAAAAATTGTTTCACGATATTCGTGGCAAAGCTCGAAGATTTACTGTAAGAGATATAGTTTCCGTGTGGAATTTTGGAAATGGACTTTGTTGCGCTCCTGGTGCAATTGTCTCTGAAACCGGTCCCTTGTCCTTCCAGGAAGAAGTGGAAGGCCGGGTTGTTCAAATACATGATGTTCATCTTAGGGGAAGAGAGATAATCCAACTACCAGCTATCCCGCCTGTGATTAACGTTGACCCATTAACGCTTGAGGTGACAGATTGACCTAGAATAGACATGCCTGATGTCTCTGTAGAGATGCATAACCTGAACTGCCACTTTCTGTTGATGGACCCAATGCTGCAGTCCCTGATCCTGTCGATCCAGTGGAAGAAGCTCCAGTGGTAGCACAACGCCGCTCTAACCAAATAAGGAAACCACCTCAGAGGCTTAATCTTTAATCACCCGACCTATATATATTTATATGCTCTCGATTTAAATGTTCTTTGTAATTAGAAAATGTAAAAAAATGGTGGAGGAAACGTCGTGGAGGCCCATTCAGCCACTCAAGCCTGTTGCACGCGTACATCACAGGGCTCATTTAGCCCCATGAGCCTGTTACGCAGGAACAGGAGAGCAATTTAGTCTCTCTAGCCTGTTGCAAAGGAACAGGAGAAGCATATTCAGTCCCTCAACCCTCTTACACAGGAATAGGAAACCAATTCAGTCCCTCAAGCCTGTTATACAGGAACAACAGGAGGCCCATACAGCCCATCGAGCCTGTTTCACAAGAACAGGAGGAGGTGCATTCAGCCCCATGAGCTTGTTACACAGGAACCAGGGGGAGGCACATACATCCCCTCGAGCCTGTTGCACAGGAATATTGGGAGGCCCATTCAGCCCCCTCGAGGTTTTTACACAAGAACAGGAGGAGGCCATTCAGCCCCCTCGAGCCTGTTACACAGGAACAGGGGGAGGCCCAATCAGTCCCTCAAGCCTGTTATGCAGGAATAGGAGGAGGCCCATTCAGCCCCATGAGCCTGTAACACTGGAACAGAAGGAGGCCCATTCAGCCTCTTGACCATGTTACAAAGGAACAGGAGGAGGCAGATTTAGCCCCTTTTACCCTGTTACATAGGGACATACAGGAACAAGACTAGGCCAATTCAGCCCATCGAGCCTGTTGCAGCAGAACAGGAGGAGGTCCATTCAACACCTCAAACCTGTTTCTCAAGAAGAGGAGGAGGCCTACTCAGCCCCTCGAACTTTTATAAAAGAAAAGGAGGAGGTCCATTCAACCACATGCGCCTGTTGCACAGGAATAGAAGGAGGTCCATTCAGCCACTCAAACCTGTTACATAAGAACAGGAAGAGGTCCATTCAGCCCGTTGAGCCTGATACACAGGAAGAGGAGGAGGCCCATTCAGCCACTCAAAACTGTTACACAAAAACAGGAGGAGGCCCATGAGCCCCTCGAGCATGTTACAGAGGAACAGGGGGAGGCCCATTCTGCCCTTTTTACCCTGTTACACAGGAGCAGGAGACCCATTCAGCCCCCTCAAAGCTTGTTACACAGGAATAGGAGGAGGCTCATTCAGCCACTCAAGCCTATTATGCACAAAAAGGAGGAGGCCCATTCAGCTCCATGAGCCTGTTACACAGGAACAGGAGAAGTCTCATTTGTCCACTCAAGCCTGTTACACAGGAAAAGGAACAGTACCTACAACCCCTTGACCCGGTTACACATCATCAGGAGGAGGTCCATTCAGCCCCTCAAGCCTGTTTCACAAGAGGAGGAGGAGGCCCTCTCAGGCCCTCGAGGCTTTTACACAAGAACAAAAGGAGGTCCATTCATAACCTCAACCCTGTTACACAGAAACAGGAAAACCGATCCGTCCCTTGAGCCTCTTGTACAGGAACAGGAGGAGGCCCATGTAGCCCATCGAGCCTATTAGACAGGAACAGGAGACCTATTCAGTCCCCTCAAGCTTGATGTACAGGAACAGGAGGAGGCCATTTCAGCCCCTAAAGCCAGTTTCACATGAAGAGGAGGAGGCCTACACAGCCTCTCGAGGCTTTTACAAAAGAACAGGACGAGGTCTATTCAGCCCATTGAGCCTGATACACAGGAACAGGAGGAGTCCCATACAGCCACTCAAACCTTTTACACAAGAACAGGAGGTGGCACATTTAGCCCCTTTAGCCTGTTACAGAGCAACATGAGGAGGCTCATTCTGCCCTTTTTACCCTGTTAAGCAGGAGCAGGAGACCCATTCAGCCCCCTCAAGCTTGTTACATAGGAAAAGGCGGAGGCCATTCAGCCACACAAGCATGTTATGCAAGAACAGGAGGAGGCCCATTCAACTCCATGAGCCTGTTGTACAGGAACAGGAGGTGGCCCATTCAACTCCATGAGCCTGTTACTCAGGAACAGGAGGAGGCCCATTCTGCCACATGAGCCTGATACACAGGAACAGGAGGAGGCCCATTCAGCCCCTTGAGTCCGTTACACAGGAACAGGAGGAATCCCATTCAGCCACTCAAGCCTGTTACACGAGAACTTGTGGGGTCCCATTCAGTCTCTCCAGCCTGTTGCAATGGCACAGGAAGAGGACATTCAGTCGCACAACCCTCTTACACAGGAATAGGAAACCAATTCGGTCCCTCGAGTCTGTTATACAGGAACAAGAGGAGGCCCATTCAGCCCATCGAGCCTGTTACAATGGAACAGTAGACCCATTCAGCCCCCTCAAGCTTGTTGCACAGGAACAGGAGGAGATCCATTCAACCACATGCACCTGTTGCATAGGAAAATGAGGAGGCCCATTCAGCCACTCAAACCTGCTACACAAAAACAAGAGGAGGTTCATTCAGTCCCATGAGCCTGATACACAGGAACATGAGGTGAGCCCATTCAGCCACTCAAACCTGTTACACAAAAACAGGAGGAGGACCATTTAGCCCCTCGAGCCTGTTACAAAGGAACAGGAGACCCATTCAGCCCATTCAGCTTGTTGCACAGGAACAGGAGGAGGTCCATTCAACACCTCAAACCTGTTTCACAAGAAGAGGAGGAGGCCTACTCAGCCCCTCAAGGCTTTTATAAAAGAAAAGGAGGAGGTCCATTCAACCACATGCGCCTGTTGCACAGGAACAGAAGGAGATCCATTTAGCCACTCAAACCTGTTACACAAGAACAGGAGGAGGTTCATTCAGTCCCATGAGCCTGATACACAGGAACATGAGGTGAGCCCATTCAGCCACTCAAACCTGTTACACAAGAACAGGAGGAGGTCCATTCAGTCCCATGAGCCTGATTCACAGGAACAGGAGGACGTCCATTTAGCCTCTCGAGCCTGTTACAAAGGAAAAGGAAGAGTACCTACAATCCCTTGACCCGGTTACACATCAACAGGAGGAGGCCGATTCAGCCCGTCAAGCCTCTTTTACAGGAAAAGGAGGAGGCCCACTCAGCACCTTGAGGCTTTTACACAAGAACAAGAGGAGGTCCAAATAATAACCTCAACCCTGTTACACAGAAACAGGAAATCCATACAGTCCCTCGAGCCTGTTATACAGGAACAGGAGGAGGCCCATTCAGCCCAATTGAGCCTGTTGCACATGAACAGGAGGAGGCCCATTCAGCCACTTATGCTTGTTACACTGGAACAGGAGGAGGCCCATTCAGCCTCATATGCCTGCTACACAGGGACAGGAGTAGGCCCACCCAGAACCTTGAGCCTGTTACACAGGAACAGGAGGGGGCAAATTCAGCCACTTAAGAAGTTACACAGGAAGAGGGACAGGTCCATTCAGTCACTCAAGCCTGTTACACGTGAACTGTAGGAGGCCCATTCAGCCCCTCGAGCCTGTACACAGGAACAGGAGGAGGCCCATTCAGACCCTCAAGCATGTTTCACATGAAGAGGAGGAAGCCCATTCAGCCCCATGAGCCTGTAACACTGGGAAAATAGGAGGCCCAGTCAGCCTCTCGACTATGTTACAAAGGAACAGAAGGAGGCCCATTTAGCCCCTATTAGCCTGTTATATAGGACCAGGAGACCCATTCAGCCCCCTCAAGCTTGTTACACAGGTATAGGAGGAGGCCCATTCAGCCACTCAAGCCTATTACACAAGAATAGGAGGAGGCACATTCCGCTCCATGAGCCTGTTACACAGGAACAGGAGGAGGCCCATTCAGTACCTCGAGCCTTTTACACAGCAATAGGAGGAGGCCCATTCAGACACTCATGCCTATTACACAAGAATAGGAGGAGGCCCATTCAGCCCCAAAAGCCTGTTACACAGGAACAGGAGAAGGACCATTCAGCCACTCAAGCCTATTACACAAGAACAGGAGGAGGCCCATTCAGCCCCAAAAGCCTGTTACACAGGAACAGGAGGAGGCCCATTTAACCCCATCAGTGTGTTACACAAGAACAGGAGGAAGCCCATTCAGCCACTCAAGTCTGTTACACAGGAACAGGAAGAGCCCCATTTAGCCACTCAAGCCTGTTAAACAAGAACAGGAGGAGGCCAATTTAGGCTCATGGGCCTGTTGCACAGGAATAGGAGAGACATTCAGTCTGTCCAGCCTGTTGCAATGGAACAGGAAGAGGACATTCAGTCCCTCATACCACTTACACAGGAATAGGAAACCAAATCAGTCCTTCGAGCCTGTTATACAGGAACAAGATGAGGCCCATTCAGCCCATCGACCCTGTTACACAGGAACAGGAGACCCATTCAGCCCCCTCCATCTTGTTGCACGAGAACAGGAGGAGGTCCATTCAACACTTCAAGCCTGTTTCACAAGAAGAGGAGGAGGCCTGCTCAGCCCCTCGAGGCTTTTATAAAAGAAAAGGAGTAGGTCCATTCAACCACATGCGCCTGTTGCACAGGAACAGAAGGAGGTCCATCCAGCCACTCAAACCTGTTACATAAGAACAGGAGGAGGCCCAATCTTCCCTTTTTACCCTGTTACACAGGAGCAGATGACCCAATCAGCCCCCTCAAGCTTGTTACACAGTAATAGGAGGAGGCTTATTCAGCCACTCATGCCTGTTATGCACGAACAGGAGGAGGCCCATTCGCTCCACGAGCCTGTTACATAGGAACAGGAGGAGCCTCATTCAGCCCCTCGAGCCTGTTACACAGGAACAGGAGGAGCCCCATTCAGCCCCTCGAGCCTGTTACACAGGAACAGGAGGAGCCTCATTCAGCCCCTCGAGCCTGTTACACAGGAACAGGAGGAGCCCCATTCAGCCCCTCGAGCCTGTTGCACAGGAACAGGAGGAGGCCCATTCAGCCACTCAAGCCTGTTACATGAGAAATTCAGGGATCCCATTCAGTCTCTCCACCCTGTTGCAATGAAACAGGAAGAGGACATTCAGTCCCTCAACCCTATTACGCAGGAATAGGAAACCAATTCAGTCCCTGGAGCCTGTTATACAGGAACAAGCGGAGGCCCATTCAGCCCATCGAACCTGTTACAAAGGAACAGGAGACCAATTCAACCCCTCAAGCTTGTTGCACCGGAACAGGAGGAGGTTCATTCAGCACCTCAAGCCTGTTTCACAAGAAGAGGAGGAGGCCTACTCAGCCCCTAGAGGCTTTTATAAAAGAAAAAGAGTAGGTCCATTCAACCACATGCACCTGTTGCACAGGAACAGAAGGAGGTCCATTCAGCCATTCAAGCCTGTTACACAAAAACAGGAGGAGGCCCATTTAGCCCCTCGAGCCTGTTACAGAGGAACAGGAGGAGGCCCATTCTGCCCTTTTTACCCTGTTACACAGGAGCAGATGACCCATTCAGCCCCCTCGAGCTTGTTACACAGTAATAGGAGGAGGCTTATTCAGCCACTCATGCCTTGTATGCACGAACAGGAGGAGGCCCATTCAGCTCCATGAGCCTGTTTCATAAGATAAGGAGGAGGCCCACTCAGCCCCTCGAGGCTTTTACACAAGAACAAGAGGAGGTCCATTCATACCCTCAACCCTGTTACACAGAAACAGGAAAACCATTCAGACCCTCGAGTCTGTTATACAGGAAAAGGAGGAGGCCCATTCAGCCCAATTGAGCCTGTTGCACATGTACAGGAGGAGGCCCAATCAGCCTCATATGCCTGTTACACAGGAACAGGAGGAGGCCCATCCAGCACCTGGAGCCTGTTACACAGGAACAGGAGGCAGCCCATTCAGTCACTTAAGAAGTTACACAGGAAGAGGGGACGGTCCATTTAGCCCATGAATCCTGTTACACGAGAACTGGAGGAGGCCCATTAGCCTCTCGAGCCTGTTACACAGGAACAGGAGGAGGCCCATTCAGCCCCTCAAGCCTGTTTAACAAGAAGAGGAGGAGGCCCATTCAGCTCCTCAACCCTGTTGCACAGAAACAGGAAAACCATTCAGTCCCTTGAGCCTGTTAGACAGGAACAGCATGTGGCCCATTCAGTACCTCGAGCCTGTTATATAGGAACAGGAGGAGGGCCATTCAGCCCACTTGAGCCTGTTAGACAGGAACAGGAGGAGAACCATTCAGCCACTTATGCCTGTGACACAGGAACAGGAGGATGCCATTTAGCCACTTAAGCCTGTTACACAGGAAGAAGGGGCAGTCCATTCAGCCACTCAAGCCTGTTACACGAGAACAGGAGGAGGCCCATTCTGACCATCAAGCATGTTTCAAAAGAACAGGAGGAAGCCCATTCAGACCCATGAACCTGTTGCACGGGAAGAGGAGGAGGCCCACTCAGCCCCATAAACCTGTAACACTGGAACGGAAGGAGAACCATTCAGCCACTCAAGCATCTTACACAAGAACAGGAAGAGGCCCATTCTGTCCCCTTGAGTCTATTACACATGAACAGGAAGTGGCCCATTCAGCCACCCAAACCTGTCACACAATAACAGGAGGAGGCCCATTCAGCACTTTGAGCCTGTTACACAGGAACAGGAGGAGGCCCATTCAGCCACTCAAGCCTGTTACACGAGAACTGGAGGAGGCCCAATTAGCATCATGGGCCTGTTACACAGGAATAGGAGAGCAATTCAGTCTCTCCAGCCTGTTGCAATGGAACAGGAAGAGGACATTCAGTGCCTCAACCCACTTACACAGGAATAGGTAACCAATTCAGTCCCTCGAGCCTGTTACACAGGAACAGGAGGAGAACCATTCAGAACCTCAAGCATGCTTCACAAGAAGAGGAGGAGGCCCATTCAGACCCATGAGCCTGGTAAACAGGAATAGGGGAAGGCCCATTGGTCCACTCAAGCCTGTTACACAGGAATAGGAAGAGGACCTACAACCTCTCAGCCCGGTTACACATCAACAAGAGGAGGTCCATTCAGCCCCTCAAACCTGTTACACTGAAACAGGAAAACCACTCAGTCCCTCGAGCCTGTGATACAGGAACAGGAGGAGGCCCATTCAGCCCCCTTAAGGCTGTTACACAGGAACAGGAGGAGGCCCATTCAGCCACTTATGCCTGTTACACAGGAACAGGAGGAGGCCCATTCTGTCCCCTTGAGACCGTTACACAGGAACAGGAGACCAATTCAGCCCCAACAAGCTTGTTGCACAGGATCAGAAAAAGACTCTTTCAGCCCATGAGTCTGTTACAAAGGGACAGGAGGAGGTCCAATCAGCCCCTCAAACCTGTTATACAGAAACAGGAGGAGGCCCATTCAGCCCCATGAGCCTGTTGCACAGGTACAGGAGGAGACCCATTCATCCACTTATGCCTGTTACACAAGAACAAGAGGAGGCCCATTTAGCCCATTTTACACTGTCACACAGGAGCAGGAGACCCATTCAACCCCCTGAAGCCTGTTTCACAAGAAGAGGAGTAGGCCCACTCAGCCCCTCATGGCTTTTACAGAAGAACAAGAGGAGGTCCATTCAGCCCCTTGAGCGTGTTACAGATGAACAGGAAGAGGCCTATTCAGCACCCTTGAGCCTGTTACACAAGAACATGAGGAGGCCCATTTGACCCTCGAGAATGTTTCACATGAACAGGAGGAGGCCCATTCAGCCTCTCGACCATGTTACATAGAACAGGAGGAGGCCCATTTAGACCCTCGATCCTGTTACACAGGAACTGGAGGCGGCCCATTCTGCACCTTTTACCCTGTTACACAGGAAGAGGAGACCCTTTCAGCCCCCTCAAGCTTGTTATACAGGAATAGGAGGAGATACATTCAGCCACTCAAGCCTATTACACAAGAACAGGTGGAGGCCCATTCAGCTCCATGAGCCTGATACACAGGAACAGTAGGAGGCCCATTCAGCCCCTCGACCCTGTTACACATGAACTGGAAGCAGCCCATTCAGTCACTCAAACCTGTTACACAGGAACAGGAGAAGGCCCATTCAGCCACTCAAACATGTTACACAGGAACAGTTGGAGGTCCATTCAGCCAAACAAGCCTATGACACAAGAACTGGAGAAGTCCCATTCAGCCCCTCGAGCCTGTTTAACAGTGAGAAGAGGAGACCAATGAGCCCCCCTGAGCCTGTTACATAGGAAGAGGAGGAGACCCATTCAGCCCCATGAGCCTGTTACACAGGAACAGGAGACCCATTCAGTCCCATGAGCCTGTTACACAGGAACAGGAGGAGGCCCATTCAGCACTTTAAGACTGTTACACAGGAACAGGAAGAGTCCCATTTAGCCCCTCAACCCTGTTACACCGGACCAGGAGACCCATTCAGCCCCATGAGCCTGATACACAGGAACAGGAGGAGGACAATTCAGCCACACAAGCCTGTTACACGAGAATAGGAAGAGGCCCATTTAGCCCCATGAGCCTGTTACACAAGAACAGGAGGAGGTCCATTCAGCCCCAGGAGCTTATTACACAGGAACAGGAGGAGGCCCTTTCAGCCCCTCGAGCCTGTGATACAGAAACAGGAGGAGGCACATTCAGCCACTCAAGCCTGTTTCACAAAAGAGGAGGAGGCCCACTCATCTCATCGAGGCTTTTACAGGAGAACAAGAGGAGACCCATTCAGCCCCATGAGCCTGTTACACATGAACAGGAAGAGGCCCATTCAGCCCCCTCGAGCCTGTTACACAGGAAGAGGGGAGGGACCATTCAGCCACTCAAGCCTGTTACACGAGAACAGGAGGAGGCCCGATCAGCACCTCGAGCCTGTTACACAGGAGCAGGAGGAGGCCAATTCAGACCCTCAACTATTTTTCACAAGAACAGGAGGAGGCCCAATAAACCCCATGAGCCTGTTACACAGGAACAGGAGGTGGTCCATTCAGCCCCATGAGCCTTTTGCACAGGAACAGGAGTAGGCCGGTTCAGCCCCTGGAGCCTGTTGCTCAGGAAAAAGAGGAGACCCATTCAGCCCCCTCGAGCCAGTTACACAAGAACAGGTGGAGGCCCATTCAGACCCTCGAGTGTGTTTCTCAAAAACAGGAGGAGGCCCATTCAGCCTCTCGACCATGTTACACAGGAAAAGGAGACCCATTCAGCCCCACCAAGCTTGTTACGCAGGAATAGGAGGAGACACATTCAGCCACTCAAGCCTGTAACACGAGAACAGGACGAGGCCCATTTAGCCCCAAGAGCCTGTTACACAGGATTAGGAGGTTGCCCATTCAGACCCTTCAAGCCTGTTACACAAGATCAGGAGGAGGTCCATTCAATCCCCATGAGTCTGTTACACATGAACAGGAATCGGCCAATTCAGCCACTCAATCCTGTTACACAGGAACAGGAGTAGGCCCATTCAGCCCATCGAGCCTGTTGCACAGTGAGAGGAGGAGGCCATTGAGCCCCTCTGAGCCTGTTACACAGGAACAGGAGGAGGCCCGTTTAGTCCCAAGAGCCTGTTACACAGGAAGAGGAGTGCCATTCAGTCTCTCCAGCATGTAGCAAAGGAACAGGAGGAGGACATTCAGTCCATCAAACCTCTTACACAGGAATAGGAAACCAATTCAGTCCCTCGAGCCTGTTACACAAGAACAGGAGGAGGTCCATTCAGACCATGAGCTTGTTGCAGAGGAACAGGAGGAGACCCATTCTGTCCCCTCGAGCCTGTTACACAGGAACAGGAGACCAATTCAGCCCCAACAAGCTTGTTGCACAGGAACAGGAGAAGGCCCTTTCAGCTCCATGAGCCTGCTACACAGGGACAGGAGGAGGTCCAATCAGCCCTGCAAGCCTGTAATACAGGAACAGGAGGAGGCCCAATCAGCACCCTCGAACCTGTGACACAGCAACAGGAGGAGACCCATTCAGCCCCATCAAGCTTTTTGCACAGGAACAGGAGGAGGCCCTTTCAGCCCCTTGAGCCTGTTACACAAGGACAGGAGGAGGTCCATTCAGCTTCTCGAGCATAATACATGGAACAGGAGGAAGCCCATTTAGTCCCTTGAGCCTGTTACACAGGAACAGGAGGAGGCCCATTCTGCACCTTTTACCCTGTTACACAGGAAGAGGAGACCCATTCAGCCCCCTCAAGCTTGTTACACAGGAACAGGAGGAGACACATTCAGCCACTCAAACCTGTTACACAGGAACAGGAGGAGGCCCATTTAGCCCCTTGAGCCTGTTACAGAGGTACAGGTGGAACCCCATTCTGCCCCTTTTACCCTGTTACACAGGAGCAGGAGACCCGTTCAGACACTCAAGCCTGTCACGCAAAACAGGAGGAGTCCCATTCAGCTCCATGTGCCTGGTATACAGGAACAGGAGGAGTCCCATTCAGCTCCATGTGCCTGGTATACAGGAACAGGAGGAGTCCCATTCAGCCCCATGAGCCTGTTACACAGGAATAGGAGGAGTCCCATTCAGCCCCATGAACCTGTTACACAGGAATTGGAGGAGTCCCATTCAGCCCCATGAACCTGTTACACAGGAATAGGAGGAGTCCCATTCAGCCCCATGAGCCTGTTACACAGGAATAGGAGGAGTCCCATTCAGCCCCATGAACCTGTTACACAGGAATTGGAGGAGTCCCATTCAGCCCCATGAACCTGTTACACAGGAATAGGAGGAGTCCCATTCAGCTCCATGAACCTGTAACACAGGAATTGGAGGAGTCCCATTCAGCTCCATGAACCTGTTACACAGGAATAGGAGGAGGCCCATTCAGACCTTCAAGCATATTTCACAAGAGCAGTAGGAACCCCAATCAGCCCTTTGAGCCAGTTACAAAAACAAACTCAAGCATGTGTGTGTAAATGAGTGTGTGTGAGAGAGAGTGTGCATGTGTTTTATGGTGTGTGTGGTTGTGTATGTATGCGCTTGTGTGTGTCTGTCTGAGTGCTTGTGACTGTGTGTGTGTAGCATTTAGTGTGTGTGTATGAGCGTGAGTTTCCGCATGCACGCATGTGTGTGTGTTTATGCATGTGTGTCTGTGTGCGTTTGTGTATGCATGTGTGTGTGTGTGTGATTGTGTGTGTGCATGTGTGCATTTGTGTATGCGTCTGTGTGTGTGTGATTATGTGTGTGTGTCTGTGTGTCTGTGTGTGCGTGTATGTGTGCCTGTCTGCATGTGTGTGCATTCTGACTGAGCCGAGTTCACAGTTTCACACGTTGCTAGGGACCACTTTTCTGCCTCTTTGTGAGACTGTGTGTTTCTGACAGCAGGTCAGGCAGAAATAGTCCAGAATGTCCTGTGGTTTTGTAGCATAGAAACAATGACATGAACTAAATGAGTGCTGCACCAAATAAAGACATGGAGTGACCACACCAAAAAACTACGTGACTTCCCCAGTTTCACATTTACCTCAAACACAGAAAAACTGTGTTAACACTGACCCTCCTCCCAGAGCCAGTTCACGTCTTGTCCGATGCAGTCAGGAGAGGAAGATCATCTCTCCTCCGATCCTGGTAAACTGAACATTTCCAGAATTAGATCAGCTCCCTGAAGTGTCTCCAGTTAGTCATTCATCTGACAGGATTGACTCTACAACCCTGGGGACTCATTCTCCTGTAAGTAAAACACTTGCTGCTCCAGTCAAATCTCTTCTGTATAACATGATCTCTGGATGTCCCAGAGCACTTTACAATTGAGTTCGCCTTTTTTTCGAAGTGTAGTTACTGTTGTAATGTAGGAAATGCAGCAGCCAAATTGTACACAGCAAGCTCCCATAAACAGCAATGTGATCATCTGTTTTTAGTGATGTTGGTTGAGGGATAAATATTGGCTCCAGGACACCGGGGAGAACTCCCCCCTGCTCTTCTTCCAAATAGTGGCTGTGGGATCTTTCACACCCGCCCGAGAGGGCAGACGGGGGCCTCGGTTTAGTGTCTAATATTGGACTAATCTCCAGGCGAGGTTGGCTGGATGGATTATTGACAAGGTCCATTCACCCTGTAAAGAGTTTCTCTGTTTTGAAATACCCGATCAAACACCGAGTTCTGTGTCTAAACCTTGTGTTGAAAAGACACCTTTCCAGCTATTCACCTGCCATTAGCTTGTTGAGTCTTCACACGCTCCGTCTGTCTGTGACCAACCCCTCTTAGCTCATCCTTTCCTTATCGTACATCAAGCTGTTCATCCTGACGGGTTCCATCCTTCCCAGTAACACTCCATCTCCAACATCGAACTAACTCCCAACACGTTGATGAATTGTATCGATTGCAGCGTCAGTTGGTTCTGTCTGAGGCTGTTTCTCTGATCGGGGACCGAGCTGTTCTGAACGGACATTGTGTTCAGCAGTTCTTATTGCCGATCAGGCTGTTCAACCAATGCTGCTGTTCACTGAGGTGACTCCGATTCTACATTCACACATTAATGAACTCATGTCCAGCAGCAAACATCTGAATGAAGCAAGGTTCAAGCAAAAACCGAGCTGCTTGATCCTACAGTTATCTGTTCAGGCATCGTCCCTTGTTCAAAATAACAGACATTATTTAAAAATAGTGATCACACGAGCCTGGTTTCCAAGGAAATGAAACCGTGAACAATTTGCAGTAAAGTGAAACGTACAGGACTAATATATTTATTTTGAGCTGATGATATATAATTTTACACGAGGCATGTTGCTAATTTCAAACATCATCTGAACTGCGCCGTTTCTAACAGTGCAGCACTCCCTCAGTACTGACCCTCCGACAGTGCAGCACTCCCTCAGTACTGACCCTCTAACAGTGCAGCACTCCCTCAGTACTGACCCTCCGACAGTGCAGCAATCCCTCAGTACTGACCCTCTGACAGTGCAGCACTCCCTCAGTACTGACCCTCTGACAGTGCAGCACTCCCTCAGTACTGACCCTCCGACAGTGCAGCACTCCCTCAGTACCGACCCTCTGACAGTGCAGCACCCCCTCAGTACTGACCCTCTGACAGTGCAGCACTCCCTCAGTACTGACCCTCTGACAGTGCAGCACTCCCTCAGTACTGACCCTTTGACAGTGCAGCAATCCCTCAGTACTGACCCTTTGACAGTGCAGCACTCCCTCAGTACTGACCCTTTGACAGTGCAGCACCCCCTCAGTACTGACCCTTTGTCAGTGCAGCACTCCCTCAGTACTGACCCTCCGACAGTGCTGCACTCCCTCATTACCGACCCTCTAACAGTGCAGCACCCCCTCAGTACTGACCCTCTGACAGTGCAGCACTCCCTCAGTACTGACCCTCCGACAGTGCAGCACTCCCTCAGTAATCACCCTGCAACAGTGCAGCACTACCTCAGCACTGACCCTTTGACAGTGCAGCACTCCCTCACTGGGGAGAATCTGTCTGTGTTTGGAGCAGCAATCATGAGCAGGTCTTTAAACCACAACCTTCCGTGTCAGAGAGAGAGAGAGAGATAGAGAGCGTGAGAGAGAGAAAAATAGATAGATAGTGTGTGTGTGTGAGAGAGAGAAAGAGGGAGACAGAGCAGAATAGCGAGATAGAGAGAAATGGTAACTGTTTGAGAGAGAGAGAGAGAGAGAATGTGCGTGTGAAAGAGAGAGTGTGTGTGTGTGAGAGAGAGAGACTGTGTGTGAGGGAGAGAGTGTGTATGCGAGACAGAGTGAGAAAGAGGGAGACAGAGCAGAAGAGTGAGATAGAGATGGTAACTGTTTGAGAGAGAGAGAGAGAATGTGTGTGAGTGTGAGAGAGAGAGAGTGTGTGTGAGTGAGAGAGAGAGTGTGTGTTTGTGTGAGAGAGACACAGAGTGTGTGTTTGGGAGAGGGAGCGAGAGAGAATGTATGTGTGAGATAGAGGGACTGTGTGTGTTTGAGAGAGAGTGTGTTTGAGAGAGGGAGCGAGAGAGAATGTGTGTGTGTGAGAGAGAGATAGAGCAGAAGAGTGCGATAGAGATTGTGAGGGCTAAACTCACTGAGAGAAAAAGCTGGACACCCAGCAGAGGGAGTGAGGGACCCATGAATTTTTGCCGTATTTGGTGAATCGGTTTGCGATGTCCCTTCTCAATCTCTCCTTCCTTGTCTTGACATTACTTTATTCCCTGGGGCTGTTTAACTCCCTGAAAGGTGCCATTTAAACACAAGTTGTTGTTGTTTGAGGAAGAGAGGGTGGGGGCAATTTCTGATAAAGTCTCTGCCTTTGTCATTTTCCATTTAGACGAGGAACTGAAGATGGGAGTGTTCGGCCTGATATTGATCTTCATCAGCTTGCTGCCAGGTACAAATTCATTACTGATCGGAACTCAGGGAATTTGATTCTTTCCTGGATTGAGGAAGTGAACATTTAATTTTAGAGAACAGGGTTAGTGATCACACAGAGAGTGAGTGAATAGCGAGTCAGAGAATATAGCAAAAGAAAAAGACTCATACGGATTCGAAATGTCAACTCTGTTTCTCTCTCCACAGATCTTGCCAGACCTGCTGAGTTTTTCCAGCATTTTCTGTTTTTGCATCAGAGAGCTTGTTTCAATAGGAATGACAATGCATTTATATAGCGCCTTTAATGCAGTAAAACGTCCTTATTGCTTCACAGGATTTCCCCCACAAGGGGAAACATCCCTTCAGCTTCCACCCTGTCAAACCCCCCACCACCTCAGAATCTTATATGTTTCAATAAGGTCACCCCTCATTCTTCTAAACTCCAATGGATACAGGGCCAACCTGCTCAACATTTCCTCATAAGACAAACCCCTTCATCCCAGGAATCAGCCCAGTGAACCTCCTTTGAACTGCCTCCAATGCAATCTATCCCTCCCTACGTAAGGAGACCAGAACTGTACACACTGCTCCTGATACAATCTCACCAACGCCCTGTACAGTTGTAGCAAGACTTCCCTCCTTTCGTACTCCATCCCTTTGCAATAAAGGCCAACATTCCACTTGCCTTCCTCATTCTGTGCTGTTCCTGAATGCTGACTTTCTGTGATTCATGTACAAGGACACCCAGATCCCTCTGTGTCGCATTCTGCAGCCTGTCTCCATTGAAGTAATATTCTGCATTTTGATGTCCTGTCCCCTCCCTTGTTGCCTTTCAGGAGTGATGTCAGAGGGATGGTCTATGAAGGCACTGCCTCGGAGGGCCATCAGCAGCTCTTGTGTGATTATTCCGTGTAGCTTTGACTTTCCTTCCCACTCTTACACAGCACTGCACGGAACTTGGTTTAAATATTGGTATAAATGGAAATATACCATCGCATACACCAAAGATCCCAGTTATGCGATGGCCACATTCGTAGGACGTGCTAAAATAATCGGCGACTTGGAAGGGAAGAATTGTTCGGTGAGGATTGACAGTCTCAGAGCTGAAGACAGTGACGTGTATTACTTTTACGTGGATGCGGAGGGCTACACAGATCACACATTTACAGAACCAGTCCGACTCCAGGTTCTTGGTAAGTCCCAGTTCCTTTCACACTCAGCCTCTCAGCACAAGGGGGTCATGTTCTCATCTCAGAGCCAGGCAGTCATTGGTTAAATTCCTGCTCCAGGAGATGTCAGAACAAAGTACAGGATGTGGTCAGGCGCAGTGCTGAGGGAGTGCCACACTGTCAGAGGGTCATTACTGAGGGAGTGCTGCACTGTCAGAAGGTCAGTACTGAGGGAGTGCTGCACTGTCACAGGGTCAGTGCTGAGATAGTGCTGCACTGTCGGAGGGTCAGTAATGAGGGAGTGCTGCACTGTCGGAGCATCAGTACTGAGGGAGTGCTGCACTGTCAGAAGATCAGTACTGAGGGAGTGCTGCACTGTCGGAGGGTCAGGACTGAGGGAGTGCTGCACTGTCGGAGGGTCAGGACTGAGGGAGTGCTGCACTGTCAGAGGGTCAATACTAAGGAGGTGCTGCACTGTCAGAGGGTCAGTAATGATGGGGTGCTGCATTGTCAGAGGGTCAGTAGTGAGGGAATGCTGCAGTATCGGAGTGTCAGTACTGAGGGAGTGCTGCACTGTTAGAGGGTCAGTAATGATGGGGTGCTGCACTGTTGGGGGGTCAGTACTGGGGGAGTGCTGCACCGTTGGGGGGTTAGTGCTGAGTGAGTGCTGCACAGTCTGAGTATCATTACTTGTGTCAAAAAGTTTCAGTTTTATTTTTGTTCTAACTTCAGCAGCAACTGCTCCACATCCCCATGTGTTAACTGGAGGATGTCAGCCTGGAGTTACGTGGAATTCCAGAGCAGAATCTGTTATCACACATTGAAGCTGGCATCACTAAGTGTCCCTCAGTTATGACGTTTTCTGATGGAATGAAATTTGGCAAAGCAGTGGTCAGTGATAAGGAGAGATTGGGCATGAGAGGGGCAGGATCAGGGTGAGGTGGGCAGACACATGGGAGATGCAGTTCAGCGCAGTGAAGTCTGAAGTGATGCACTTTGTCAGGATGAACACAGAAAGATATTGGACAGTAAGGATTTGGACAAGTGTTGGACAGGAGAGACCTGGGTGTCTCTCTGCACACATTCTGAAAGATTAAAGGGCAACTTTCTGAGGTGATTAAGAAAGAAAATGTCTTCCTCGTGTTTATAGACTGAGGAACCGAGTTAAAAGCAAATAGATCATGCTGGAACTTTATAAATCACTGGTTAGAGCTCAGCTGGAATATTGTTCAGAACCCTGGGCCCCCACACTTCAGGAAAGATGTAAGAGCTTTAGAAATGGAGCCCAGGAGGACAGAACAGTAAAAACTGGGAAAAACGAGTCCTGGTCCAAACTGGTCTTGTATAGCTTAATATAGAACACCAGTAAAACTGGGAAATAAGAATACTGGTCTGAACTGTTTTTTTTTTCTTTCTGGGTGTGGAGGAGATTGACCAGAATGGGTCCAGGGATGAGGGATTTTAGCTACAAGGTTGGGTTGGACAAGCTGGGGTTGTTCTCCTTGGAGCAAAGGAGATTGAGGGGGGATCTGATAGAGGTGTACAAGATGATGAAGGGTTTAGATAAGGTAGACAAAGAGAAGCTGTTGCCATTAGCTGATGGTGCAAGGACTAGGGGACACAGATTGAAGGTTTTGGGTGGGGGGGATGTGAAGAGGAACTTTTTTACACAGCGAGTGGTAATGAGCTGGAACTCGCTACCTACGAGGATGGTGGAAGCGGAGACGATGGGCGATTTCAAAAGGAAATTGGACGGACACTTGAGGGAAATAAACTCGCAGGGATACAGGGATAGAGCGGTGGGAATGGGACTCATTGGATTGCTCCACAGAGAGACAGCATGGACTCAATGGGCTGAATGACCTCCTTCTGTGTTCTGAGTGTCTGTCACCCTATTGACAAATCATAGGACACATCAAATCTCTTTTCTACTTGTCTGTAAACATCTGGATCTTTCTATTACAGATGTTCCTGATAAGCCAGTTATCGTGCTCCCGAAGGGTTTACAGGAGGGGACTCCTGCACATATCATCTGTAAATGCCTCTACACCTGTCCTGATAACCACCCCAATCTAACCTGGAGTGAATTGCTGACTTCCTCGGTCAGCAGCATCACAGAGACCGGTGGCGAGGTTTCTGCTGTACTGACCTTGAACCCTTCATTCAAGCATCATGGTCAAAGTCTCAGCTGTACGTGTGACTACCCTCAAACCAACCATCGAGTGGTCAACTCAGTTACTCTGAGTGTAAAGTGTAAGTATTGGTTAGAAAACCATGCTTGTGATGGAGGGGGAGTCGGTCTCCTATTAAATGAGGCATTGGAGAAGGTGCAAGTGGGATTGACAAGGACGATCCCAGAACTGAGAGGTTATAACTATCAAGAAAGACTGAACAGGCTGGGATTCTTTCCTCTAGAAAAGAGAAGGCTGAGGGGGTGACCTGATCGAGACTTTAAAGTGGTGAAAGGCTTTCGATAGGGTCGACGTAGAGAAGATGTTTCCACTTGTCGGAGTGAGACCACAACTTGGGGCCATCGATATAAGATCATCACTAATAAACCCAATGGGGAATTCAGGAGAAACGTCTTTACCCAGAGAGTGGGGGGAATGTGGAACTCGCTCACACAGGGAGTGGTCGAGGTGAATAGTATCGATGTATTTAAGGGGGAAGCTGGATAAACATATGAGGGGGAAAGCAAGAGAAGGGTAAGGGGATGGGGTGAGATAGCCACTCATAGGCTCGCTGTAATTCTGCGTAACATCATCTGCTGGTGAGGAATAGAGTGCAGTTTGTACAGGTGCTAGTGTTGGAGCTGTATCCAGTCCATGATTCAAAACAGACCCTATCCACATCTGGATGTTAAACCTCATCAGTTCACTATTATTTTCATTCATTTTCGGGATGTGGCCATTACTGGTTGGGCCCAGCATTTCTTGCCCATTCCTAATTGTCCCTTGGGAAGGTGGTGGTCAGCTGCCTTCTGGGACTGTTGCAGAGCATGTAGCGAAGGGGCACCAAAAGCTCTTTCTGGAGAGATTTTGAGGATTTTGACCCAGCAACAGTGAAGGAACGGTGAATTCGTTCCAAATCAGGCTGGTGTGTGGCTTGGAGGAGAACTTGCAGGTGGTGATGTTCCCATGTATCTGCTGCCCTTGTCCTTCTAGGTTTCAGAGGTCGTGAGTTTGGAAGGTGCTGTCTTTGGATCGTTAGTGAGTTGCTGCAGTGCATCGTGCAGATGGTACACACACTGCTGACAATGTGCGTCGGTGGTGGAGGGAGTGAATGTTGACGATGGTGGGTGGGATGCCGATCAATCGGGCTGCTTTGTCCTGGATGGTGTTGAGTTTCTTGGGTGTGGAGCGGCATTCATCCCGGCAACTGGAGAGTATTCCATCACACTCCTGACTTTAGCTCACTGATTAATGTGTTGATAATTTTGTATTTGAAAGGTTCTCCTCGCAACACGTCTGTCAGGATGACACTGGAAAATGGAAAGATGATTTCTCTAAGTTGTTCCAGTGACGGGAATCCAGCAGTCCACAATTTCACCTGGTTTAAGATCTCCCAAGGAAAGGTGACGAATCTGGTGCTCGCTGGTCAAACTATTACAGTTCCTTATGGATTTGAAGAGGAAATCTCCTACTACTGTGAATCAACAAGTATCCTGGGCAGTTCCCAATCTCTGCCCATTAGAATTCCCACTGAATGTGAGTACTTTTTTTATTAGTTCATGGGATGGAGGTGTCACTGGCTAGACCAACATTTATTGCCCATCCCAAATTACCCTGGAACTGAATGGCTTGCTGGGCCTTTTCAGAGGGTATTGAAGAGTCAACCACATGGTTGTGGGTCTGGAGCCACATGTAGGCCAGACCAGGTAAGGACAGCAGATTTCCCTCCCTAAAGGACATTAGTGACCCAGATGGGGTTGTAACGACAATCGGCAATGTTTTCATGGTCATCGTTAGACTTTCAATTCCAGATTCTAATTGAATTAGTTGGCAAGTGGACATTTGACCACTTTGGCCACAATTTGTCCACAATTATCTGCCTGCCTGCTAATGAGCACATTCTCCTCATGCAGTATAAATTGTTGTTCCCTTTGAGATTTGGTATTCTTGTAATTCTGTCCTGATGAGTGAAAGATGAAAAGCTTGGACAGAATGTCTCCTTTCACACCAATGCTTAGGATCTGTGCTGCCAAGTGACTGTAAACATCGTCTTCTGTAAATCAGAATCCGGAATACTCTCTCAAATGACTAACACATCATTCCTGGTACATGAATCATAGAAAGTTAGTATGCAGGTGCAGCAAGTGGTTAGCAAGGCAAAAGGAACATTGGTATTTATTGCAAGGGAGCTTGAGTGTAAAAGTAGGGATGCATGTTACAACTGTACAGGGTCTTGGTGAGACTGCATCACGAGTACTGTGTAAAGCCTTGGCTTCTGACATAGAAATGATGGGCCGAATGTGCAGCTGAAGGCTACCTGTAATTCTGTGTGATGTTATCTGCAGGTGAAGAATACAGTGCAGTTTGTACGTGTGCTAGTGTTGGAGCTGTATCCAGTCCACGATTATATAAAGAGACTATTAAAATCTAGATTTTAAACCTCATGAGTTTGCCCACATTTAATTCATTTGCTGATATGGGCAACATTTATTGCCTATCCCTAATTACCCCTTGAGACATTGTCTTGAACCGCTGCAGTCCATGTGCTGTAGGTACACCCACAGCACTGTTAGGCAGGGAGTTCCAGGATTTTGAACCAGTGACAGTGAAGGAATGGCGATAGATTTCCAAGTCAGTGCAGTGTGTGGCTTGGAGGGGAACTTGCAGGTGGTGATGTTCCCATGAGTCTGCTGTTATTGCCCTTCTAGATGTTAGAGGTCACAGGTTTGGAAGGTGCTGTTCAAGGTGCCTTGGTGAGCTGTCGCAGTGCATCTTGTAGATGGTACACACACTGCTGCCACTGTGCATCGGTGGTGGAGCGAGTGAATGTTGAAGATGGTGGGTCGGATGCCGATCAAGCGGGCTGCTTTGTCCTGGATGGTGTCGAGCTTCCTGAGTGTTGTTGGAGCCACACTCATCCCGGCAACTGGAGAGTATTCCATTACACTCCTGACTTTAGCTCAGTGGTTAATGTGTTGATAATTTTGTATTTGAAAGATTCTCCTCACAATACGTCTGTCAGGATGACACTGGAAAATGGAAAGATGATTTCTCTAAGTTGTTTCAGTGACGGGAATCCAGCAGTCCACAAGTTCACCTGGTTTTAGATCTCCCAAGGAAAGGTCATTAATCTGACACTCGAAGGTCAAACTATTACAGTTCCTTATGGATTCGATGAGGAAATCTCCTACTACTGTGAAGCAACAAGTATCCTGGGCAGCTCCCAGTGTGAGCCCATTAGAATTCCTACTGAATGTGAGTACTTTTTTTATTTGTTCATGGGATGGAGGTCTCACTGGCTAGACCAACATTTATTGCCCATCCCAAATTACCCTGGAACTGAATGGCTTGCTGGGCCGTTTCAGAGGATATTGAAGAGTCAACCACATCGCTGTGGGTCTGGAGCCACATGTAGGCCAGACCAGGTAAGGACAGCAGATTTCCCTCCCTGAGGGACATTAGTGACCCAGATGGGGTTTTAACGACAATCGGCAATGTTTTCATGGTCATCGTTAGACTTTCAATTCCAGATTCTAATTGAATTGTTTGACAAGTGGACATTTGACCACTTTGGCCACAATTTGTCCACAATTATCTGCCTGCCAGCCAATCAGCACCCTCTTCTCATGCAGTATAAATTGTTGTTCCCTTTGAGATTTGGTATTCTTGCAATTCTGTCCTGATGAGTGAAAGATGAAAAGCTTTGACAGAATGTCTCCTTTCACACCAATGCTCAGTGCCGCAAAAGCATAAATGATCTCCTCCATTCTGCCAGGGTAAGTCACCCTTTTCATCACTCCCAACTCACACATTCACAAACCCATCACACACCCACAGGGCCCTCACTCACTGCCAGTGCAAGAGACATCACCATTCACTCTCTCTCACGCACCGTCATTGTCCTCACTCCATTCGTGGGACCACTCACCACCCACACAGACCAGGCATACTTATCATCTGGCCTGGTAGGCATCCTGATACACTTTCCCCATCTCTATCTATGGAGGGGAAACTGGCTCACAACAGGAGGGGAAGGTCCCAGACAGGCGGAGAGATGCCGGAGATCAAAGCTCTGACATAATTGGAAACCAGAGCCATCCAGCTGGCCGGCAATGACCGGGATCAGTCCTGTGCTGACGGTGAGGTCGGCGCTGCTCTACCAAGTGAGGATCCAACAGTGCAACATCCATCAGGCAGCCATGCTGTGAGTGATGTGTCCTCTTTCACAGTTCACTGCCATGCACTAATTATCTCTATTTGCTTTCACAGACACATCTGGGAAGCAACAGATGGAGTCCAGGACCCAGAACCTCCAAGCAAGCTCTGAAGAAACCTCTGAAGAGGAATCTGAAGGAACCCTCCCTGAACTCCCCTCACAGCGCTCATCCTCACCCTCCATCAGCACAGAGACACACACCTCGGTGGGACCTAGCTTTAGAGTAGCCTCGGGATCACAATCTGGTGAGCACATTGCACTGTCTGATCCACAGCAGGCTGAGGCAGGGACTTACAAGCTCCCCGGCACTCGGAGGACTGCTGGAGGCCAGAACGTTGCTGAGTCTGAGTCAGATGACGAGCCTCTGGACTCGGTCATGTCACAGTGCTGGAACTGCGAAGGCAAGCTGGGGAACATCAGGAAGGGATGTCCACTGCACTCCTCAGGTTGCAAGGTATGATGGAGGAGTCCGTCCGCCTTCAGGCTGAGGTGATAGCTCCAGCATGCTAATGCACTGAGGTCAACACTGGCAGGATGTCGGCCGTCACGGAGACCTTGGTCCAGGACCTCGCTCATGTACTGCTACATGGGTTTAACCCCATCACTAATGCCATAGTTGACCTCCTAAAGTGTGCACGCGAGAGGGATGCTGGGCAGCTCGATCTCACTGTACCTACACCCCATCCCTCATCCCCATCGACGTCCTCCTCATCAGAGGAGACCTCCAGCTCCTCCATCACCTCCTCAGCCAGCTCCTCTCCCAGTTGCAGCGCCAGGTTGTAAAGGGCGCAGCAGATGATGATGATGTGCGATACCCTCTGCGGACTGTATTGCTGGGCTCCAGGCACCGGAACCACATCTTCAGCATCCCGGGTCTGTTCTACCAAGTTATGAGTTGCGGCCTGAGCCTCATTATAGCGTCGCTCTGCTGCAGTCTGAGGCCGCCGCATGGGTGTCATCAGCCATGGCCTCTGCGGGTAGCCATTGTCCCCAAGGAGCCAACCCTGCAGACTCTGTGGATCCTGGAAAACTGTAGGGATCTGCGAGTGACTCAGGATGTAGGCAATGTCCGCACTCCCTGGAAACCGTGTGCATACCTGCAGGATGCGTTGCTGGTGGTCACATACCAACTGCATGTTTAATGAGTGGAATCCCTTGCGGTTGATGAAGTCCACTGGGTGTAGCGATGGAGACCTGAGCTCCACATGAGTGCAGTCAATCGCACCCTGCACCTATGGGAATCCCGAGATCAGGGCGAATCCAATGGCCCTGGCATCCTGGCTGTCCCGGTCCTGGGCGAAATGCACAAAGTTGTTGCCATGGAGAAGATGCATCCGTGACCTCATGGATGCATTTGTGGCTGGAGGATTGTGAAATCCCACAGAGGTCACCTGTGGAGCCCTGAAAGGAGCCACTGGCATAGAAATTGAGCGCCACAGTCACTCTCACAGCCACTGGCAGTGGATGCCCTCTATGTTCCCTTGGATCCAAGTCCTGCAGTAAGTGGCAGATGTGAGCCAACAGGTCCCTCTACATGCACAGTCATCGGCGACGCTGGTTGTCAGTCATGTGCAGGAATGACAGGCGATGTCTATTGACCCTGGGTGTCGCTAGGTGCTGACCAGCCATGGCTCACTGTCACTCCTCAGCAGCGTATGCGAGACCCTCCGCTGCCCCTTCTTCATGAGGCTGCTGTTCCTGCCTTTGCACGGTCAGGAGCCTCAGTCGCTCTCTCCTCCGTCTTCTGCAGTCTCCGTGGACCATCAGGCACACAGGTAGGTCACCAGGGTCCATCATCCCGACATGGCCCTCCTGCAGTATGAAAGAGAGAGAGAGAGAGAGACTTGGTTATCATGGCTGTACTTAGCACCTTTCCTGGCCCTGTGTGACCGCCCCTTAATGCTTCCTGGGAAGGGCTGGTCACCGCTCGGATGGCCAGAGATGTGTGCGCTGCATGGCTGCCCTGTCAACCTGCGACATGTGGGACACTGGTCCAAACCGAGATGCTGAGAGACCTGAGAGAGTTTTGTGTGTGGAAGTCAGAGGCTTGTAACATCAAAGCAGCCGTAGCCATAAGCCTACACCTGTCTGCAAAGGAACCAAAGTGAAAGGAGCCTTATTTGGAATTTGTAAGGTGAAAATGCTTTGCCTGGTGTCTGCTTAAAGTCAATGGGTTGTCTTCGAGGAAAGTAGTTTGGGAATTTGTTAAAAAGTTATGATCGTTGTAACTTTTAGCCATGTGTCTATATTTAACTTGTTGTAAGTTGACAAATGTCTTATTTAGTTTGATATTAAAACCCCTCGAGAACTGGTGGTCTTATTCCTGAATTTAGAGCTGCAAATCAAACATTCCACTGGAAAATATAGGTTATGACAGTTGTTTAAAGTTCCGCTCTGGGATTTTAAACAACAGCCTTTACCAACTGCTGTGTCGTAACATCTATAAATGTTACACAGATTACATCGATAAATATTATATATACATATTACATAGATTATATCGATAAATATTACATATAAATATTACATAGGTTATATCGAAATGCAAGACATTTATTCATAAATTGCTTAGAAATTCCTGAAACTCTCGACAGCCAATGAAGCAATTTCGAAGTGAGCTCACTGTTGTATTGTTGGAAACGCAGCTACTGATTTGTGCACAGCAAGATCCCAACAATCAGCATTGTGATAATGAGCTTATAATTGATTATATTAGTGAGGTTAGTTGATTCATACAAAGAGATTACATTTATGAGGTGGATCACTAATGACCCTTTAGGGAGGGAAACCTGTCCATTTTAACAGGACTGGGTGTATATGTGACTCCAGTCTCAAACACCAACGTGGTTAACCCTTACCTGCCCTCTGAACTGGTCTCCCAGTTTGGGTCAAACCAGTGGTTCAGGAGGAAGACCCCCCACCACCTTCTCTAGAAACTAGAGATGGACAATAAATGTCAGCATTGCCCTAGAATGAGTACTTAAACATTGAGTGAGTGTATCGCTTCTCGAGATACATCAGAGCATCATTCTAAAACTGTAGTGCAGTAATTAATGGCTCTTTTTACAGATAGAGACTCCAGTAAATGGACAGTAGGATTGCTCACGGCTGGGATCATGTTGAGTGTTTTCCTGGCTGGAATATTCATCTATGTGAGAAAGTAAGTGTGAAGATTTAACTTGATTTTAATATAAACATTTACTCAATGTTCTGTCCTTAAGTCGATGATTCCCTTGGGATCAGCACCAGGCGCCTCTCCGTAAGTGGTCCCTTTGTCCCCTATGATTCGGAGAGAACCTTTCATTGTCATGTATCCAGGGAAACGATCACGAGACCCAGAGATTCCTCACTCTGCACGATTACTCCTGGATAAATATTTGCTTCAATGTTCTTTCCTTAGGTCGGTGATTGTTTCCCTTATGTTGAGCGCCAGACGCCTCTCCGTTAGTGACCTACTTGTCCCTTATGATCCGGAGAGCGTTTTTCATTGCCCGTTAGCCAGATGAATAATAATCAGTTGTTGTGATCTGGAAGGCGCTGCCTGAAACGGCGGTAGAAGCAGATTCAATAGGAACTTTCAAAAGGGGAATTGGATAAATACTTGAAGGGGCAAAATTTGAAGGGCTATGGGGGGAAAAGCAGGGGTGGAGTGGGGCAAACATATGGTGTGTTATTATAATGATATTATACCTTGGGCTTATTTACTGCACAAGACACAAGGCACCAATCGCTCGCAGGGATTGGGTGAGAATGTTATGGGCTCGTTTACCAAGACTCGGCACGAGAACAGTTATACATACGGATAAAGCTTGGAGGCATCAGAGCTGTGTGTGTGTGCTCTGCTCAAAGCAAAAGTGAAACTAACACTGTGTCACATGACACACTTCCATTATAGTTTTGTCACACTGATATCCCTTATTGCAACAAGAGACAGTCCAGTCGTTGGTGTAAGGTTACAGTGGGCTCTGTGTCTGTGCTGCACTGACTCTCTACTATATGATAACTACAGTGTGATATTGTGTTATTGCAGGAGAAAGACAGCGATGGAGGAGAGAGTTTCAGGGACCAGTGACATTGCATTGACCCTCAGTCCACTCTCTGTGAAGCACCAGGTACAGGAGTTGTTTACACTCACTCCAAAGCTTCAATCTCAGTGTGTGGACAACACGTGTCCCAGATTCTCAGCCGGGTTACCCACGGATTTCTAACTGTGGAGTCAGTAACGGTTCAGTTGATAGCACTGTCTCTCGCCCTCTCTCTCTCTCCCTCAGTCTCTCTTTCTCCAGAAACCTGAGCACAAAAATGCCGATACATCTGAGGTCAGCACTGAGGGAGAGCAACACTGAAGGAGGGTCAGTACTGAGGGGGTGCTGCACTATCGGAGGGTCAGTGCTGAGGGAGTGCTGCACTGTCAGAAGTTCAATACTGAGGGAGCGCCGCACTGTCGGAAGTTCAGTACTGAGGGAGCGCTGCGCTGTCAGAAGTTCAATACTGAGGGAGTGCTGTACTGTCGTAGTGTCCATATTGAAGCAGTGCTGTCCTCTCGAAGGGGCAGTTGTGAGGGAGTGCCACACTGTCAGGAGCCAGCACTGAGAGAACATTGCAGTGTTCGAGGTGCCGTCTTTCAGAACAGTTGTATAATGCTGACCATGTTTACCCTCTCAGCTGGTCGTATAAGATCCAACATTATAGCAGTGACACCCTTCAATAAAATTCCTTCATTGGCGTGAGGTGCTTTGGATGCCTGTGTTTGTGAATAATGGAGCACAAATCTCACGATTCAGATGGTAACGTAGGACTTCCTGACTCAGGTGAGCGAGAGAGAGAGAGAGAGACAGAGAAGGAGAGATAGAAAAAGGGTTAAACGCACTGAGCCACGACTGACACTAACGAGGCTAAACAATAATTTAACCCTATCAGTGCCAGGAAATGATGTGAGGATGTTTTCTGTTTCCATTTCTCTGTAGGGTAAACAGAACGTGCTGATTACTGAGCTCCGGGACACAACCAGAGACACAACTAGCGAGGGGGAGACCCCAACACCCCAGGATCTCTCTGAAGGTGCAGTGGGAGGTGATGCTGGACATGGGAACCCCAATCAACCCGACGACCTTCTCTACGCCAACATCAACTTTTCAAAGCTGCCCAGCGATGACAGGACTGTGCACAGGAGCGAGGACATGAAATACACACTGAGTGGATTCCAGAAAAACTGAGTGTGAAACAGGGAGCGGGGCTGTGGGGTGTGTGAAGCAAACATGGTCAAATAGTAATTAACGGAAATATGATGTTGCGCAACTTTATTTTATCAGGTCTGAGTGAGTTTTCTGAATGCTGCACCTTTTTTCATGCTGTCAAGGATTGTGAGAAGCTTATGAATTATGTATCATTTTGCATCTATTAATACAAGGTGAGGTGAGAGTGACTGCCCTTGACATTAAGGCCGCATTTGAACAAGTGAGACATCAAGGAGCCAAGCAAAGCTAGAATCATTGTGAATCGGGTGGTATGAAAGTGCAATAATTTTTATAATACTTTTCTGGTTTGTTGTTAAAGTAGGTTTATGGGTGTGAGTGGAGATGGGTCTGTCTGTGTGGTTTAATTACATCTGGAGTCAGATATTCTGCAAGTTTGAGATTATCAAAAGAAGCTAGGTGCAGAAATGTACTGGAAATGCTGAAATGGAGGCTGCCTTAGCATGTAAGGTGTGAAGGGAATTTGCATTTTTAGATCAGTGAAGGGATTGTTTGGATTTCAAAGGCATGTTGGTCTGTTTACAACTATCCCGATAAGCAAGGCTAAGGAGTGTTTTAATTTTTCCCAAAGTTTACTGACAATATTGGCAACATGGAAGTTATTATATTATGGGAAAGTTACAGTTCCAAAGACATATGGAACGATGGAATTTACACATCAATGAGAGAGAAACATTTGTAATGGAGAATGAAAGGCTTTGTTGGGGGCCATGTAAGATCCAACAGGAGTGTGTGAAACAGGCTTGAAGAAGCCTCCAGGCATTTGTACATAAGTCTGTTATGTCCAGTAACTAAAGTTGGAGAAATCCGTTTAGAATTCCACTCTCAAGTGTGAACTGTGTTAACTCACTGGTTTTGTTTTTAAATCTAAAATCTATTTTAGACTGTTGCCTTAAACGGGGTCTGTAACTGGAAGACACGGTAATTAGGAATTTTAGGATTTGTTTTTGTCGTAAATGCTGCCTTAGGTACGTGCTTGAAATCTTTTATTTTGTGAATACATGTTTTAATTTCGTTTTTAAGATCTCGAGATGTCTTGGTCGATTCATTTCTCCTGAATTCAGTGCATGCATCTTGTAATAAATGCAAATTGCAAAACTGTTGTGATAGCACGATCAAGTGACCATTGTGGATTTAGTGCACCAAGAACACATCATCTGCCATGTCATAAAGTGCGGAAAATATTCGGCTGCTTGGATTCATACCTAGCACAAAGGAAGGTGGTTGTGGTTCTTGGAGGTCAGTCATCTCAGTTCCAGGACATCACTGCAGGAAATGCTCAGGGTAGTGTCCTCGGCTAAACCATCTTCAGCTGCTTCATCAATGACATTCATTCCATCATATGGTCAGAATTATGAATGTTCGCTGATGATTGCACAATGTTCAGCACCATTCATGACTCATCAGATACTGAAGCAGTCCATGTCCAAATGCAGCAAGACCTGGCCAATATCCAGGCTTGGGCTGACCAGTGGCAAGTAACATTCATGCCATACAAGTGCCAGGCAATGACCATCTCCAACAAGAGAGAATCTATCCATTTCCCCTTGACATTCAATGGCATTACCATTGCTGAATCCCCCACTATCAACATTCTGGGGGTTACCATTGACCAGAAACTGAACTGGACTAGCCATATAAATACTGTGGCTACAAGAGCAGGCCAGGTGCTGGGAATCGTGTGGTGAGTAACTCAACTCCTGATTCCCCAAAGCCTGTCCACCATCTTCAAGGCACAGGTCAGGAATGTGATGGAATACTCCCCATTTGTCTGGATGAGTGCAGCTCTCACAACACTCAAGAAGCTCGACACCATCCAGGACAAAGCATCCCGTTTGATTGGCACCCCAGCCACAAACATTCACTCCCTCCACAACTGACGCACAGTAGCAGCCGTGTGTACCATCTACAAGATGCACCGCAGGGGCTCACAAACTCTCCATAGACAGCACCTTCCAAACATACATCCACTACCATCTAGAAGGACAAGGGCAGCAGGTACATAGTAACACCACCACCTGGAATTTCCCCTCCATGTCACTCACCATCCTGACTTGAAAATATATCGCCATTCCTTCACTGTCACTGGGTAAGAATCCTGCAACTCCCTCCCAAACAGTTTTGTGTGTGTAGATACACCACATGGACTGCAGCGGTTCAAGAAGGCAGCTCACCACCATCTTCTCAAGTACAATTATGGATGGGCAATAAATTCTGTCCTAGCCAGTGATGCCCACATCCCATGAATGAATTAAAAAAAGAAGGAATTACAATGCACTGATGTTTCTGTACGTTTTTTTTTTCAAATAAAATACGTACTCTAGTGACTAATTCCATTCTCCAAGGCACCATTTCCTGTTTTCACATGCCCTTCTCATTATTTAAATTCCTGTGTCATTGGCAATGGAGCACTCGCATGTCAACATGTCACACTGTAATTATAGCCTCCTGCCAGTTGTGGTGCTCTAGTGTCATAGCTTTGCTTCCCAGAGACTGGAGGAGCTGTATACGTTGTGTTTACAATATGAGTAACACTCAGGGGTGACCAGGGGGATCCTTTTGTCCATGATTGCGATGTTGCTAAGATACAATGGCCCTACCGGTTTCCTCCCTCTGACTCCCACTGTTATGTGGTGACAGTGAGCAGCTGCGAGGGACCTGGGCAAGGGTCAACAGTGTGGGCACATGCTGATGGACGGGTGGCAAGGGGGCAAATGGATGTGATAATGAGCATGTCACTGTCCATCCTTCTTCCACCCTGTGAGTCTTTGGCAGATAACCACATGAGTGCAGAATATCTGTACCAGCGCGTGGTGGCGGGGCGATGCCAACTCCGAGTCTGCGTCTTGTGAATCCATCCCATGTTTTCACTCGAGCCCACAGACACCCACAGGAAACCCACAGAGAGACAGTCACTGGGAAAGACACTCGTTCCTTGTGGCTTCACGTTTTAACCCTATCCTGTCTGCGTGTCTCAAATGTTAAACACACCAGCCACATTCAGGGAGGTTTCACTCTGTGAATCACTCACTCTCTCTGAAACCCCCCCACCCCGCACCCCCCCCCCTCCGCCCACCCCCCCCCCCGCCCACCCCCGCCCCACACACACACCCCCCTCACACACACACACATACAGTGAGCATCTGCGTCTGCGTCTATGTGTGTGTGTGTGTGTGTGTGTGAGAGAGAGAGAGATTCTGTGTGTGTGTGTGTTTATGTTTTAGCTCATGTGTGTGTGTGTATGAGTGTGTGCCTCTGTGTGTGTGTGTGTGTGAGTGTTTTTGCGCGTGTGAGTGTGTTTCTGTTTGTGTGCGTCTTCGTGTGTGTTTGTGTCTTCATGTGTAGCGTTTGTGTATGTTCATTTGTTGTGTGTGTGTGCGTGTGCGTGTGTTTGTGGCTCTCTGTGAGATTGTGTGTTTCTGACAGCAGATCAGGCAGAAATAGTCCAGAATGCGCTGTGGTTTTGTAGCATTGAAACAATGACAGGAGCTAAATGAGTGCTGCACCAAATAAAGACATGGAGTGACCATACCAAAAAACTACGTGACTTCCCCAGGTCCACATCTCCTTCAAACACAGAAAAAGTGTGTTAACACTGACCCTCCTCTTACAGCCAGTTCACCTCTTGTCCGATGCAGTCAGGAGAGGAAGATCATCTCGCCTCCGATCCTGGTAAACTGAACATTTCCAGAATTATATCAGCTCCCTGAAGTGTCTCCAGTTAGTCATTCATCTGACAGGATTGACTCTACAACCCTGGGGACTCATTCTCCTGTAAGTAAAACACCTGCTGCTCCAGTCAAATCTCTTCTGTATAACATGATCTTTGGATGTCCCAGAATACTTTACAGTTGAGTTCACCCTTTTATCGAAGTGTAGTTACTGTTGTAATGAAGGAAATGCAGCAGCCAGTTAGCGCACAGCAAGCTCCCACAAACAGCAATGTGATCATCTATTTTTAGTGATGTTGGTTGAGGGATAAATATTGGCCCCAGGACCCAGGGGAGAACTCCCCCCTGCTCTTCTTCCAAATAATGGCTGTGGGATCTTTCACACCCGCCCGAGAGGGCAGACGGGGGCCTCGGTTTAGTGTCTAATATTGGACTAATCTCCAGGCGAGGTTGGCTGGTTGGATTATTGACAAGGTCCATTCACCCTGTAAAGAGTTTTTCTGTTTTGAAATACCCGATCAAACACCGAGTTCTGTGTCTAAACCTTGTGTTGAAAAGACACCTTTCCAGCTATTCACCTGCCATTAGCTTGTTGAGTCTTCACACGCTCCGTCTGTCCGAGACCAACCCCTCTTAGCTCATCCTTTCCTTATCGTACATCGAGTTGTTCATCCTGACGGGTTCCATCCTTCCTAGTAACACTCCATCTCCGACATCAAACTAACTCCCAACACGTTGATGAATTGTATCGATTGCAGCGTCAGTTGGTTCTGTCTGAGGCTGTTTCTCTGATCAGGGACCGAGCTGTTCTGAACGGACATTGTGTTCAGCAGTTCTTATTGCCGATCAGGCTGTTCAACCAATGCTGCTGTTCACTGAGGTGACTCCGATTCTACATTCACACATTAATGAATTCATGTCCAGCAGCAAACATCTGAATGAAGCAAGGTTCAAGCAAAAACCGAGCCGCTTGATCCTACAGTTATCTGTTCAGGCATCGTCCCTTGTTCAAAATAACAAACGTTATTTAAAAATAGTGATCACACGAGCCTGGTTTCTAAGGAAATGAAACCATGAACAATTTGCAGAAAAGTGGAACGTACAGGACTAATCTATTTATATTGAGCTGATGATACAGAAATTTACACGAGGCATGTTGCTAATTTCAAACATCATCTGAAATACGGCAGTTCTGACAGTGCAGCACTCCCTCAGTACTGACCCTCTGATAGTGCAGCACTCCCTCAGTACTGACCCTCCGACAGTGCAGCACTCCCTCAGTACACACGCTCTGACAGTGCAGCACTCCCTCAGTACTGACCCTCTAACAGTGCAGCACTCCCTCACTACTGACCCTCTGACTGTGCAGCATTCCTTCAGTACTGACCCCCTGACAGTGCAGAACTCGTTCAGTACTGACCCTCCGACAGTGCAGCACCCACTCACTACTGACCCTCTGACAGTGCAGCAACCCGCAGTATGGTCCCTCCGAAAGTGCAACACTCCCTCACTACTGACACTCTATCAGTGCTGCACTCCCTCAGTACTGACCCAACGACACGGCAGCACTCCCTCAGTGCTGACCCTACAACAGTGCGACGCTCCCTCAGTATTGACCCTCTAACAGTATATCACTCGCTCAGTACTGAGTCTCCAACAATGCAGCAATACCACAGTAATGACCCGATGACAGAGCAGCACTCCCTCAGTCCTGGCCCTACGACGTTGCAGCACTCGCTCAGTACTGAGACTCCAACAATGCAGTACTCCCACAGTAATATCCCGACGAAAGTGCAGCACACCCCCAGTACTGACCCTACAACAGTGCAGCACTCCCTCAGTGCTGACCCTCCGACAGTGCAGCTCTTCCTCAATACTGACCTTCCGACATTGCAGCACTCCCTCAGTACTGACCCGACGACAGTGCAGCACCCCCTCAGTACTGACCCGATGAAAGCGCAGCACTCCCTCAGTGCTGACCCTACGACAGTGCACCAGTCGCTCAGTACTGAGTCTCCAACAATGCAGCACTCCCACAGTAAAGACCCAACGACAGTGCAGCACGCCCTCAGTACTGACCCTAAAACAGGGTGGCGCTCCCGCAGTACTGACCCTCAGACAGTGCAGTACTCCCTCAGTACTGACCCTCCGACAGTGCCCCTCTTCATCAGTACTGACACTCCGACAGTGCGGCAGCCCCTCAGTACACACGCTCTGACAGTGCAGCACTCCCTCAGTACTGATCCTCTGACAGTGCAACACTCGCTCTGTACTGACCCACTGACAGTGCGGCACTCCCTCAGTACTGAACCTCTCACAGTGCAGCACTCCCTCAGTACTGACCCTCTGACACTGTAGCACCCCCTCAGTACTGACCCGACGACAGTGCAACAATCCCTCAGTGCTGACCCTACGACAGTGCGACGCTCCCTCTGGACTGACCCTCCAACAGTGCAGCACTCGCTCAGTACTGAGTCTCCGACAATGCAGCACTCCCTCAGTACTGACCCTACGACAGTGCAGCACTCGCTCAGTACTGACCCTGCGACAGTGAAGCACTCCCCCCGTACTGACACTACAACAGTTCCGCGATCCCGAGTACTGACCCTCCGACTGTGCAGCTCTCCCTGAGTAATGACCCTCCGAAATTGCAGCGCTCCCTCAGTACTGACCCGACGACAGTGCGACGCTCCCTCAGTACTGACCCTCTGACAGTAGAGCATTCCCTCACTACTGGCCCTACGACATTGCAGCAGTCGCTCAGTACTGAGTGTCCGACAGTGCAGTACTCCCTTAGTACTGACCCTCCGATAATGCCACGCTCCATCACTACTGACCCTCTGACAGTGCGGCACCCCGTCAGTACACACGCTCTGAAAGTGCAGCACTCACTCAGTACTGACCCTCCGACAATGCAGCACTCCCTCAGTACTGACCCTCCAACAGTGCAGCTGTCCCTCAGTACTGACCTTCCGACAGTGCAGCACTCCGTCAGTACTGACCCTCCGACAGTGCTGCACTCCCTCAGTACTGACCCTCCGACAGTGCGGCACACCCTCAGTACATACGCTCTGACAGTGCAGCACTCCCTCAGTACTGACCCTCCAACAGTGCAGCACTCCCTCAGTACTGACCCACTGACAGTGCAGAACTCGTTCAGTACTGAGTCTCCGAGAATAAAGCACTGCCTCAGTACTGGCCCCACGACAGTGCAGCAACCCCGAACTACTGACCGTCTGACAGTGCAGCACTCCCTCAGTACTGAGCCTCCGACAGTGCAGCACCCCTCAGTACACACGGTCTGACAGTGCAGCACTCACTCAGTACTGACTCTCCAGCAGTGCAGCACTCCCTCTGTACTGACCCTCCGACAGTGCAGCACTCCCTCAGTACACACGCTCTGACAGTGCGGCACTCCCTCGATACTGACCCTCCGACAGTGCAGCACTCCCTCAGTACTGACCCTCCGACAGTGCAGCTCTCCCTCAGTACTGACCCTCTGATAGTGCCACGATCCATCAGTACTGACCCTCCGACAGTGCGGCACCCCCTCAGTACACACGCTATGACAGTGTAGCACTCACTCAGTACACACGCTCTGACAGTGCAGCACTCCCTCGGTACTGATCCTCCGACAGTGCAGCACTCCCTCAGTACTGACCCTCCGACAGTGCGGCACTCCCTCAGTACACACGCTCTGACAGTGCAGCACTCCCTCGGTACTGACCCTCCGACAGTGCAGCACTCCCTCAGTACTGACCCTCCAACAGTGCAGCTGTCCCTCAGTACTGACCTTCCGACAGTGCAGCACTCCGTCAGTACTGACCCTCCGACAGTGCTGCACTCCCTCAGTACTGACCCTCCGACAGTGCGGCACACCCTCAGTACATACGCTCTGACAGTGCAGCACTCCCTCAGTACTGACCCTCCAACAGTGCAGCACTCCCTCAGTACTGACCCACTGACAGTGCAGAACTCGTTCAGTACTGAGTCTCCGAGAATAAAGCACTGCCTCAATACTGGCCCCACGACAGTGCAGCAACCCCGAACTACTGACCGTCTGACAGTGCAGCACTCCCTCAGTACTGAGCCTCCGACAGTGCAGCACCCCTCAGTACACACGGTCTGACAGTGCAGCACTCACTCAGTACTGACTCTCCAGCAGTGCAGCACTCCCTCTGTACTGACCCTCCGACAGTGCAGCACTCCCTCAGTACACACGCTCTGACAGTGCGGCACTCCCTCGATACTGACCCTCCGACAGTGCAGCACTCCCTCAGTACTGACCCTCCGACAGTGCAGCTCTCCCTCAGTACTGACCCTCTGATAGTGCCACGATCCATCAGTACTGACCCTCCGACAGTGCGGCACCCCCTCAGTACACACGCTATGACAGTGTAGCACTCACTCAGTACACACGCTCTGACAGTGCAGCACTCCCTCGGTACTGATCCTCCGACAGTGCAGCACTCCCTCAGTACTGACCCTCCGACAGTGCGGCACTCCCTCAGTACACACGCTCTGACAGTGCAGCACTCCCTCAGTGCACACGCTTTGACAGTGCAGCCTTCCCTCAGTACTGACCCTCCGACAGTGCGGCACTCCCTCAGTACACACACTCTGACAGTGCAGCACTCCCTCAGTACTGACCCTCCAATAGTGCCACGATCCATCAGTACTGACCCTCCAACAGTGCGGCACCCCCTCAGTACACACGCTATGACAGTGCAGCACTCCCTCAGTACTGACCCTCTAACAGTGCAGCACTCCCTCAGTACTGACCCGACGACAGTGCAACACTCCCTCAGTGCTGACCCTACAACAGTGCGACGCACCCTCAGTACTGACCCTCTGACAGTATAGCACTCGCGCAGTACTTAGTCTCTGACAATGCAGCACTCCCACAGTAATGACCCGATGACAGTGCAGCACTCCCTTTGTACTGACCCTACAACAGTGCGGCGCTCCCGCGGTACTGACCCTCCGACAGTGCAGCTCTCCCTCAGTACTGACCCTCTGACATTGCAGCGCTGCCTCAGTACTGACACTCTGACACTGCAGCACTCCCTCAGTACTGACACTCCGACAGTTCAGCACTCCCTCAGTACTGACCCTCTGACAGTTCAGCACTCCCTCAGTACTGACCCTGTGACAGTGCAGCACTCCCTCAGTACTGAACCTCCGACAGTGCTGTGCTCCATCAGTACTGACCCTCCGACAGTGCGGCACCCCCTCAGTACACACGTTCTGACAGTGCAGCACTCCATCAGTACTGACTCTCTGACAGTGCTGCACTCCCTCAGTACTGACCCACTGACAGTGCGGCACTCCCTCGGTACTCACCCTCCCACAGTGCACCTCTCCCTCAGTACTGACCCTCTGACAGTGCAGCACTCCCTCAGTACTGACCCTCTGACAGTGCTGCACTCCCTCAGTACTGACACTCTGACACTGCAGCACTCCCTCAGTACTGACACTCCGACAGTTCAGCACTCCCTCAGTACTGACCCTCTGACACTGCAGCACTCCCTCAGTACTGACACTCCGACAGTTCAGCACTCCCTCAGTACTGACCCTCTGACAGTTCAGCACTCCCTCAGTACTGACCCTGTGACATTGCAGCACTCCCTCAGTACTGACCCTCCGACAGTTCAGCACTCCCTCAGTACTGACCCTGTGACAGTGCAGCACTCCCTCAGTACTGACCCTCCGACAGTTCAGCACTCCCTCAGTACTGACCCTCCGACAGTTCAGCACTCCCTTAGTACTGACCCTGTGACAGTGCAGCACTCCCTCAGTACTGACCCTCCGACAGTTCAGCACTCCCTCAGTACTGACCCTCCGACAGTGCAGCACCCCCTCAGTACTAACCCAAGAGATACAAGAAAGAGACTGAAGAGCTGAATAATCAGCTGAATGAAACAAAAGAGGTAGTTAAAGTATCAAAACAAGTTTACAGTGCAGATGGAGCCCATTCAGCCCCCTCGAGCCTGTTACACAGGAACAGGAGGAGGCCAATCAGCCCCCTCGAGCCTGTTACACAGGAACAGGAGGAGGCCATTCAGCCCCCTCGAGCCTGTTACACAGGAACAGGAGGAGGCCCATTCAGCCCCCTCGAGCCTGTTACACAGGAACAGGAGGAGGCCAATCAGCCCCCTCGAGTCTGTTACACAAGGACAGGAGGAGGCCATTCAGCCCCCTCAAGGCTGCACTGTCTCTCTGTTAAGACCATTCCACCTTTACTCCTTTTGCCAATTATTTTGACTCCGTGCCCTCGAGCTCTCGATGTTCTCTTGAGTGGGAACAGTTTCTCACACACACTATCCCGCAGCTAATCCAATCTGTGGGGGTTGCCACTTTCTTGTTTCCTCCCATATTCTCAAGTTCCTCTCTCTCGTTCCTCAGGATGGACTTGAGGACGGCTGGAATCCTCCGTGGACGATGCTGAGTTAGTCACACACTTTCAGCCACTCCCGGATGATATTCACCGGTGAGACATCCAAGATGGGTGAGAGAAGCCGTCCAGCTGGATCTGTTCAGCAGGCAATGGCTTTGTGCCGTGTGTCACATGGCAAAATCTCTCCTGGGACATGGAGCGTTACCAGTCCAAATTTTAACCTGTTTCAGCTGAGAGGGATGGATTTTGCTTTGTGTACTATTTGGAACTGTAAATCGTCTTCCTTCCCATTGCATTGGGCCCTCAGCTTAGCTTGTCCTCTTGGTGTGAGCACTGTTACATCATATAGGCTCAACTTCACCTCAGGCACCTTCATTTTCAGCTCACCATCTTGAGCAACTTCTTACAAATCAGCGAAGCTCATGCTGTTGCGCTCAGTACCTGTGTCGATCTGACACTTCATATTAATTCCTTCAGCAGATTCCAATCGCCACAAACCATTTTTTTATCCTGAGACTTGACGGTGCTACACAGGAAAACCAGGGCACTATTCACCCCGCTTGACTTTCTAACACAAGTGCAGGAGGAGGCTGTAATACAGGAACAGGACAAGGTCCATTCAGCACCCTCGAGCCTGTTACACACGAACAGGACAAGGTCAATTCAGCCCCCTTGAGCCTGTTACACATGAACAGAACAATGTGCATTCAGCCCCCTTGAGCCTGTTATACAGGAACAGGCGGAGGACCATTCAGCCCCTCGGGCCCGTTACACAGAAGCAGGACAAGGCCCTTTCAGCCCCCTCGAACCTGTTACACAGGAACAGGAGGAGGCCCATTCAGCCTTCTCAAGCCTGTTACACAGGAACAGGAGCAGGCTATTCAGCTCCCTCGAGCCTGTTACACAGGAACAGAAGGAGACCCATTCAACCACCTCGGTGCCTGTTACACAGGAACAGGAAGAGACCTATTTAGCCGCCTTGAATCTGTTACACTGGAACAGGATGAGTCCATTAAACCACAGTCTTGGCACCAAAGGGTTACCAGTTTGCTTACAGCGCAAGACAAAGAGTTGGTTTCTCGCATTCACAACAACCACATCACATTTTGACTCACAGTGACACATCAGCCCTTTCTAATTAAATACACAGAAGGAGCAGCACAGGAAGAGGTCATTCAGCCCAAGCAGAGCGTGTGGGCAGTTCCTCCCCAGGCGAGCAGTTGGACAGGTCCTGGGTAAGTAACAGAACGATTAGAATTCACTTCCACGACCAACACCGTCCTTTGTTGATGTTGTGACTTTATAAAGACAGATTCCAATGATTGATGCCTTTGAAAGATTTCTACTGATTATTGAGATCTGGGTGTGAGGCTCAAGCCTGTTGTACAGAACATCTTTCTAGCTCAAGAGATGAAGGATGTGCAGAGACATGAGCTTTGGGACACCCTGAGTTGTTGAAAGGTTCTATAGAAATGCAAATCCTTCATGGTGTTTCTTTCATAAAGCCTTGTAACTCTCTGCAGAGCACCTATCATCCCACAGAGATTCAAATTAGTCTGTGAAGACATTGCCTAAAAGCAGTTCTGATCTCTCGAGAACTGTCGGACAAGAGGTGAGGTCTCATTAACTCCTTTCTCTTTCAGAGCTTGAGAGTGAGAAGCTGATAAAACATCTGGGAGTGGACAATGATCGGGAAATCTTACTTCCTCCTGTCACTTCTCCAAGGTAATATCATTGTCAGCTCGGACAGATTTATGGTTCATAGTCTTTGTAAAACATCATTCTTATTGAGCTGTGATTGGGATCCGATTCAGCAGTGAGCCAGTGTATAAACTCACAACAAGTCCCATTCACCCATCACCCCTGTGCTCACTGATATACACTGACTCCCTGTCTGACAGCAGAATTGGAGGAGGGCAGAGGTCTCGAAGGATTCAGGGTTGGAGGAGGTTACGTGGATAGGGAGTGGAGAGGGGGGATGTTGGGGTAAGAAATCGATGATGAGAATTTGAAATTTGAGTCATTGCTGGACTGGGAGCCAGTGTAGGTCAGCGAGTGACAGGGGAGCGATCGGCTGAATAGAGAAGCAGGGATAAAAACTGAGGAATGAAGTCTATCCCGATGCTAGGACTCCGATAACAATGCCCTGACATTTTTCTCTCTTGCTGCTTTTAGTCAGAATTTCCCATGAAGACAACACAACAGCTCCTAGAATAGACAGGCTGTTCAGCGTCACACTTCCTGTCCATTCTCACCTTGCTAGCAACTTCAATAAGGGTACAAGCTAACTGAAAGTGAGAAGGAAGGCAAAGCAGTCTGTGTATAAAACTGTCAAATATTCTGAGTTATCATGATTGTCTCTGATCTGCTGCAGAGCTTAAATTTCACAGAATCTTAGCCCTTTGCAGCTCAGAGAGAGACCATTGACTCACTGCCTGAAAGGGCGGTGGAAGCAGATTCAACAGGAACTTTCAGAAGGGGAACTGGATAAATACTTGTAGGGGACATTTTGCAGGGCTGTGGAGGAGAGAGCAGAGGTGAGAGTGGGAATAATTGGACTGATCTTTCAAAGGCCCAGCACAGGCACGATGGGCCAAATGGCTTCCTTCTGTTCTGTATCTTTCTACAATCCGATAAATTAAGTCCCTTTTCAATAACTCTTCAGGCTCCCGCTGCAGGGATGGATCTTTGAGGAAGACAGGGGACAAGAGTTTCCTAATATCATGTTCTTATTTCTTGATAATTACATAAGTGTATGGAACTGTTGAAAATTTGACTCTCCAAAGCATAGGGGTAATCTGCTGGTGCACCCAGATCTTGTGATGGTAACCTTGTCTGGAGGGTCTTTAATTGCTCACAGTGATCTGTGGGATTGACACCCTTGGATGTTGTCCCTGATTTCATGTGGGATCTTCTCCTCGATGTAATAGGAGTGGGAATGGATCTGATGTATCCTCAGTTCCGCCTCACCGCTGTGCCCTTGTGTGTAATGACTCCATAGGACCTTGGTTCTGAACAAATCCTTGTCACCTCGGCTGGTGGTCAGGAACCTTCTGTGGGATCCTGGATGTGAACTTGTCCCAACTGTAAACTTGGCAACTCTGTACCTCCATTTTTATCATGAACATTCCTTATCTTCTCTTGTAATTTTAAAAGTTGCCCTCTGGTTTCTGAGAGAGTAGAATGGGTAAGAGTAGCGAAATTGGTCCACATTGGCCCACCAAACATGATCTCTGTCAGTGATGGAATAAAGTGAGGTGATGGTGTAGTGGTATTGTTGCTGGATGAGTAATTCAGAGGCCCAGGGTAATGTTCCCAGAATATGGGTTCAAATCCTGCCATAACAGATGATGGAATTTGAATTTAATAAAAATATGAAATTCAAAGTCTATTGATTACCATAAAACCATTGTTGGAAATCCCACCTGGTTCACTCGTGCCCTTTGGGGAACAAAATTGTCTGGCCTACATGTGACTCCAGATCCCACATCAATGTGGTTGACTCTTATATTAGGAATGGTTAATAATCAGATCCCACATCAATGTGGTTGACTCTTATATTGGGGATGGGGAATAAATCCTGGCCTGGCCAGTGACTCCCACATCCCATGAATGAACTTAACAAAGTTGCAGTTGTAGGTGTTGATCTCAGATGTAGTGGTGTAGTTGCTGGACTAGTAATTCAGAGGCCCAGGGTAATGCCCTGAGAATATCGGTTCAAATCCTGCCTTAATGGATAAAATATGAAATTGGAAGTCTATTGATGACCATGAAACCATTGTTGATTGCTGTAAATCCCACCAGTTTCTCTCATGCCCTTTAGGGAAGGAAATTGTCAGGCCCACATATGACTCCAGATCCCACTTCAATGTGGTTGACTCTTATATTAGGGATGGGTAATAAATCCTGGCCTGGCCAGTGACTCCAACAACCCATGAATGAATATAACAAATTTGCAGTTGTAGGTGTCGATCTCAGATTAAACATTACAATGTGTGGATCTTGCTTGGCCTGTCTACATTTGAGAATTAGGGATTTCACTGTGTGAATCATTCATTCAGCTCGGCCATTAGATCTGGGGTAATGAGGAGAAGAGGAAGTGTGATTGATATTCCATATTATCTGTAATCATGTCTCTATGTTCACCAAATAAACTGAAAACAGTGCTTAGAGGGTGCGCAACAATTGTGCTTGATGTATTGTGCTATTTTTATATAACGGGATACCTGGTAAAGCAGTCGATGATGACGATGATAACAGTGACATGAAAGGGTTCGGATGTGATTTTGGACTAAGGATGGGCAGGAACTTCATGTGGAATCAGTGGTTCTTTGTGTTGACTTGGCTCATCCTCTTGACAAGCCTCGGACTTCCCCACAACGACTTCAAGGTCACTGTTCACACCCGGCCAGGGACTGTATCTCTTGTGAGTCTCCTTGTCTGATCTGTGCCCATGTGTGAGGGGTGAAGTTGTTAAAGAATATAGGATCACATAGGTTCCGGTATGATGCCCTGCCTACCTTTAAAAATGACTCCCTGGGAGATGCTTCGCTTATCCCGATAAGGTCAAATTGAATCAGGCCACCCTTCAATGATGCTTCCACAGTTTCTGTAGAATTTTTCACCGTTCCCTCTTGTAGCTGATGGCATTTGTGTTGTGCTAGATGTATTGGATCAATTGACAGACTTGCATTCTCCTGCAGTTGTAACATTGCAGCTCCCTTGAAACTGCCAATATTATTGAAACTTCCTGTATATTTCAGTGTTATGTCATGAACTGAGGTGATGGGGTAGTTTCTGAGGTTGACCCGTGTGAGGTCTGACAGATTCCATGGATTGTCACTAGTGTGAGGTCACGGCATGCCGATAGACCTGCAATTGCTCAGCCTTTATTCTCCACGATGTAGAAGATCTGTGACACCCAGGAGGATTGATTGTATTTGCACCCCAGGGCTATGGATTCTGCACATGGAGTTAGTGAAGTGTTGTACACAGCAGTAGATTTCACCATGGCCTTCCATGTCCTTGGATACATGTCTTTTAAAATTTGCTGGAGGAGTCGAGGGAGTGGAATGTTGGCACTTGCCCCTGTGTCAAACTTGGCCAAAAAGGGGGAAGTTGCCAACTTTCTTAGGGCAGGTAATTGGAATCTTGGCCAATAGTGTGGGTGATGTGACGGCATCTGTTCTCTATGAGATTGATGGCGTGAAAGGTGTGAAATTGTTCAACAATTGCACAATACATTGAGCACAACTGTTGCACAAACTCTAGGCCGGGGTTTTCCGGCCCAGTCATGGTGGGACCTGCCATGGGAGATTGGGACAGACATAAATCCGTTGGCTTTTGGCCAGACCGGACAATCCTGGCAGTGGGTGGGGCCAGAAAATCCCACCCCTATGGGACATTTTCAGTTTATTTGATGTGCCCAGAGAGATCATTAAAGACAAGAATCCACAATTTATTGGCAAGCCATGTCAGGATATGTGTGAGATGTGGAATATCAATCACCACTCTTCGTCTCACCGTGCACATCATCGCCATTTCCTGGTTTGTCAGTCACCACATGTATATATTCCTGATGGGATACCGGATGGTCATTTTTATTGCTTGAAGGTTCCCTGTTGTGTACGGCCTGTTTGGATCAGTGCACGGCTCTTTGTAGCTGCATCAGCCTTTGCTCTAGTGCCCTGCCACTGCCAATGGCCCTTTCTGCCACAAGCCTTGCAGGATTGGTGGAAAGCTGGGCATTTCCTTGGTGCCTGCAGAATGCCACACCTTCCACACGTCTCATTGGTTTGGATGTTCCAGTGAGTGCGTCAACAATTGATGTTGTACTGAGGACCTCTAAGCTTCGTTGACCTGCGAGGATCACTTCGTATTTATGTCCATCCTCTTAAATGCTAAAGGTTTTTGTCTTATCTAGCAGGTCTTTCTGGAATGCGTCAATGGGAGTGGATGCGATCACCAACTCAACAACTCTGTCTGCAGGCTCTGTGTTTGAAAGCACAGTGCGTACCCTTTTCTCTACATCAGCTGATGAAGTGGTCTATGGATTCTGTAGGCTGATGAAATGACATAAACCCTAGTTGATGAATATGAAGTTTAACCTGATTCGGAACCTGTCTTCCAATGTCGTCCATATCTATTGGGGATCCTTTCGCTCTTCTGCTGTTAATCCTGACGTGTTCAGCCAGTGTAGACCTTCATTCCCAATCGCGAGGTGAATTTTTATGTCTTGCTCGTCTGGTTCAGTCACACCTGAATCAAGAAACCAGAGCTCTGTACGCTGTTTAAACATTCTGAATTCAGATAGTCGGTCAGCTACATCCCAATTCAAACTGGGGAATTTAGTGGACATTTTGACAATATTCCTTTGACCCTCCTTCTCCTACAGTACCTGGGATGAGTGACGCTTTAGCCCCTTTCGTGCACTTTTCCGAAGCTCCACCCACGAAGACAGGTTGTGGCAGGAACACTCCACGGAGTAATGGAGTCTTTGTATTTTATTCAATTTGTTGTTCAGCAATCTCAAAGCCACCCATTATAATCGCTAACTTCTCTGGCCCGACTTTTATAATGGTTTTTGTGTGTTTGACTCTCCCTCACTCACCGATCCGGCCCACACCCTGGTCACTCGCCTTCCCTGACTGAGCTAACCCGCTGCTGGTCCTCGCGATACACGCTGTCCCACTCACTGACCTACAGGCCGTGCGCTGCAATCTCACCACGAGGGATCCGTCTGCTCCCCAGCTCTTTACTTGAGCTCTTTCCCGTCACTGTGTCTTCAAAGGTTTCCTGAGCAGTCAGTACACTGCGATTTCAACACTCGCTGATGCTGTGTCTCTGCTGTGGTCTGACCAAAGCGTCGAGGGTCATCTCATGCCACGTAGCTCGATCTAAGGCTGTTCACCGCGTCATACCTGTACTGAATCTTGCTGCCAGAATGTTTGGCCACCGCTGATCACCATGTTGTGTTTTTATAATGATATAAAGGCACCAGCCACTGATACGGAATTGGGTAAATACATTGTGGGTTAATTTATTTAGTCGAGGGACATGAGAACAGGTATACAGGGATACAAAGCTGGGAGACACCTGAGCCAAACTGTGTGAGCTGTGTTCTGCTCACAGGCCAAAGTGAAACTTTGACTGGATCGTGTTATCATCCCAGCTGATGTTACCACTGGTCAAGTCATATCCCAGGGTGGAACTCAGCTTGATAGGTCCTAACTTTTATTTTTTATTTAGAAATGTGGAGTTCATCTACTGAACAGAGTCACAGGAGTCATCTGATGAACTTCGAACAAAAGAATAAAACATTTATTAAGCTAGGAAAGACAAACTATATTACATTACTCCTTCACCCAGGCCTATACCTTTACAGATATATACAGATTCATAAGTATAACACAAGTTACAATAGCTATCTTATACTCTCATGTTCACACTAAGTACACAGTCCATGTAAACCAATAGACGATCTGTGGTCAGGGACACCACACTCTTAAACCAAGTGACAGAGCCCACTTGAAACAAATGCTACGCGTCCCTCCTCAACTGACTCCAGACACTTGTTATGCTGTGAGTCAACCAGTCTCACTGAAATGCGTCTTTCGTATGAGAGTTTCCAATCTCCACTCTCCAAGAACTCGTTTTGGAATCTTCTCCAATATGACACTTTCACTCAGATACCTTCCACCAGGGTCCACTTCCATGATTTCAAACTTTTCTTCCGATGTTCCTGCCCCCTGGGTCGCCACGTGGTTTCAACCTTCCTTCCACGAGCTGTCTCTCCAATGCCCAGCCGTGACAATGGAACACCATGGCGTCACATGGCCATAGTAATGATCACCAACCTTTGGCTGTCTCCTAGGATCTTCTGGCTTCTCGCAAGCCTATTTTTCTTTAGGCCTGTGTCCTGCTGCTTTCTCCCTTTAAGCTTGAAGCCTTCTTCTGCTCCTTACTGTTAACTTCACTTAACAGGGCCTTTTCCAGATTTGACTAGAAGGTCTTCTTGGGCCCTTTCTCCTGTTCCACTCGATGGTTTTGGCTTCTTCTTTACTTTGGGACTTACTATCTGTCCCCCTCCTATGCTGCTTCTCCTGGCAACTCCTTTCAACAGAACTGAAAGTACTTTTCTGTTTTTCTCTGTCTCTGTTGGTCCCTCCCTCTGGACCACTGTTGCGAGGCAACAACACAGTTTCTTCCACCTTGTGTTTGTTTTGAATTCCCTTCAACAGTCATAAAACCTCAATGGAATGCTGGCTTCTTTTTAACTCAGGTTCCCCCTTTTCTAAACACACAAATACAGAAATACAAACTACACTGGAACTTAAAGATATACCTTATGCCTAACACACACCAATACACATATGACTTATTTATGCCGACCCCAGTTCCTAAAAATCACATGACACACTTCCCCTCCAGTGATGTCATGCTGCTATCCCTGAAAGCCATATTACAACAGTGTTATCACTTGGCAGCTGAAGTGCGCCAGGCAGACAAAGTCAATGAGAGAAAGATGGTCACACTATCATAATGATTTTGCAATTTGTATTTATTATGAAATGTGTGCACTGAATTCAGAAGCAATAAGTCCACCAAGACCTTTAGAGATTTAAAAAAATAAATTAAAATATTTGTCATCAAAATAAAAGATTTCAAACACATACATAAGACTACAATTACTGCTATAATAACTCTTAAAATTCCTAATTAACCTGACTCCCAGTTACACTCCCTTTAAGGCAACGGACCAAAAATAGATGTTAGATTTAAAACAAACTCAGCAAGTTAACACAATGCCCTGGACAGTGGAATTCCGAATGGATTTTCACCAACTTCAGTTCTGTTGGATAGCAGGCTTGTGCACAAACTGGGTCCTGAGGACCATGAGCCAGTGTAGAATGAACTTGTCGGCTCGTGTGTCCAGGATTCTCTTCCATCCGTTGTGAAACCTTGGGGAGATCCCTGTGTGTCCAGTAGATGGTCCACACTGCAGCCACAGTGCCCCAGTGATGGAGGGGGTGGATATCGAGTCTAGTGGATCTACAAAACACCCTGAGTTAAAGAGTGATATTTCTCTCCCCAGTTGGACTGTCACAAGAGTGGAAAAGAAACACTCCACGAGAGGTGACAGCGCAGGAAGGTTGGTGTGTACAGATTCCATGTCATTACAGTTATCCATCACATTTCTTAGAGAAAACACGTGTCGGAATCTGGAATATGAGAAGGTACAAACGGAATACATGGTCTAAACGGTCTATAGCCTTTCACTCCAAGGATCACAGTCACGAGTTACCACGGTTCCGCCATCGGACCCGGCTGTCTGGAGACCTGAAAGATGGCGACTGTTCCCTGATTATAAAGAACATCACACGGGAAGACGCAGGACCTTATTTTTTCCGAATAGAATTTGACAATGGTCCGAGCCATAACTATTACCCTGTAACCCAGCTTCACGTTTCTGGTTTGTGTTATAATTACTCAACAATTCACATTCAACACTCAATGGGAAATAATAGTGTTTGATTTGCTTGTTTTTTGGCCGTGTTAACCAGAGTCACTATTTTTAATGATTTGTCTATTTCTGCTCCCAGATCCATGAGCTTATTGTATGTGATTGAATCGACATTATAGCTGTAACGGAAAACGAGCTGAGGGATGATGACACCGCCCCCCTGAGCGAAGTGTCTCCTCCCGACTACACCTTCCACCCCTCACACCGTCCGTGTAAACCCCCGTCCCATCTCCAGCCTCTCTTTCCCCTCCAAAGTCCTTGAACGTGTTTCCATCTCCCGAATCCGTTCCTATCTTTCCCGGAACTCCATGTTTGAATCCCTCCAATCAGGTTCCCACCCCAGCCACTGCGCTGAAACAGCTCGTATCAAGGTCACAAATGGCATCCTATGTGACTGTGACAAAGGTAAACTTTCCCTCCTCGTCCTTCTCGATCTGTCTGCAGCCTTTGACACGGTCAACCACACCATCCTCCTCCAACACCTCTGCACTGTCGTCCAGCTGGGTGGGACTGCTCTCCCCTGGCTCCATCCTTATCTATCTCATCGTAGCTAGAGAATCACTTGCAATAACTTTGCAGCATCATCTGAACAGTGTTAGTTTTCACCTGTCCACTGAGGATACCCAGCTCTACCTCACCACCACCTCTCTCGACTCCTCCACTGCTGCTAAATTATCAGGCTGCTTATCCGACATCCAGTACTGGATGGGCAGAAATTCCCTCCAATTAAATATTGGAAAGACTGAAGCCATTGCCTTCATTCCCCTCTCCAAACTCTGTTCCCTCGCTACCAACTCCATTCCTCTCCCTGGCAGCTCTCTGACATTGAAGCCAATCTGTTCACAGCTTTGTTGTCCCATTTGATCCTGACATGAGCTTCCGGCCTCATATCTGCGCCCTCACTAACACCGTCTATTTCCACCTCCGTAACATCGCACAACTTCACCCTGTCTCAGCTCATCTGCTGCTGAAACCCTCATCCACGCCTTCATTACCCCCAGACTCGGCTGTTCCAACACACGCTCTACACTCCATAAACTTGAGGTCATCCAAAACTGCTGACCATGTCCTTACTCACACCAAGTCCCGTTCCCTTATCACCCGCTCTGCTCGATGACCAAGTCTGGCTCCTGGTCATGCAAAGTCTCAATGTCAAAATTTTCATCTTTTTTTCTTCCCTATCTCTGTAATCTCCTGCTCCTCCTCCTCCAGCACCTACAACCCTCCCTATCTCTGTAACTTCTTTCAGTCCCTAGAAACCACCCCTACCTCAGATACCTCCTCCAGCCCCTACAACCCTCCGTTTCTCTGCAACCTTCTCCAGCCGCTACAACACCCCCTATCACTATAACGTCCTCCAGTCCCTACAGCACTCTCCAACTCTGTCACCTCCTCCATCTTCTACAACACTCCCTATCTCTGTAAACCCATCCTGCCCCTACAACACTCCCTATCTCTGTACCCAACCTGCGCCTACAACCCTCCCTATGTCTGTAACCTCCTCCTGCCCCTAAAGCCTCCCTATCTCTGTAACCCCCTACAGTCCCTACAACCCTCCCTATCTCTGTAACCTCCTCCTGCCCCTAAAGCCTCCCTATCTCTGTAACCCCCTACAGTCCCTACAACCCTCCCTATCTCTGTAACCTCCTCCAGCCCCTACAACCCTCCCTATCTCTGTAACCTCCTCCAGCCCCTACAACCCTCCCTATCTCTGTAACCCAACCCTGCCACTACAACCCTCCCTATTTCCAGCCCCTACAACCCCCCGAGATCACTGCGCACATCCAATTCCGGCCTCCTGACCATCCCCAAATGCTATTGCTCCAACATTGGCGGCCATGCCTTCAGCTGCCTGTGGCCCTAAGCTCTGGAATTCCTACCCTAAACCTCTCCCTCTCTCTCTCTCTCTCTGTCTCTCTGTCTCTTCCTTTCTGTCTCTTTCTTTCTGTCTCCCCATAAAACCGACATCTTCTGGTCAGCTGTCGCTAATATCTCCACATGTGTCTGGATGTCATACTTTGTTTTATGACTCTCCTGTCTTGCACCTTGGGGTGATTTGTCATGTTAAAGTTGTTGTGTAAATATAAGTTGTTGCCCTTTGACCCTCTACCCCAGCTCGAGTCTTATTTTTGAGGGAATGTACAACCTCCTCAGATTTCTCACTAAAATGTAATTTGATTATTTTTATTGAGTGAATACCAAGCCCCGATGCCGAGCGAGAGTCACCTCATTTACTGAGTTTAAGGTGATGAGTCGGCCCCTTACTCCGTAGAGGGGACTCTCCTCGGTAATGTGCAGCATTGTTTGTGTCTCTCCACAATTGCATGAGGGGTTTATACAGAGGCTGCAGCGCTGGAGGGGGTCTGCACAGGGGTCCTGGCCTGTCCTGAGCCGGTTTTAGCAAGGACCACTCTCGCCTTGGCAGCTGAAAGCCAGCCATTGGACAGACGGGGCCTGTCACAAGGAGCCTGTTAGTCACTCCCCCCGTGTCTCCTGTGCTCGGATCCAGACCATGTTGGCTGGTGGATCTGGCTGAGGAAGGGTCCTCCGCATGGGACACCCAGATGGAAGGTGAGTCGAGCGGGTCATTCACTTGCATGTTTATTCTGCAGCTTTAATATTTTAAGTAGCTAAGAATGTTGGAACATAAGAAAAAGTGAGAGGAGCAGGCCATTCGGCCCTTTGAGGCTGCTCTCGCTGATCTGGTTGTGACTTAACTCCATTTTCCTGCCTGTCTCCCAAACCCTTGACCCCCTTGTCGATCAAAAATCTGCCTCACTCAGCCTTGAGTATATTCAATGACCCAGCCTCCACTGCTCTCTGGGGAAGAGAATTCCACAGGCTAGCGCCCCTCTGAGAGAGGAAATTCCTCCTCATCTCAGTCTTAAATGGGAGAGCCCTCATTCCGAAACTGTGCTCCCTGGTTCTAGATTCCCCCACGAGGGGGAAACATCCTCCCTGCATCCACCCTGTCAAGCCCCCTCGGAATCGGATATGTTTCAATAAGGTCACCTCTCATTCTTCTAAACCCCGATGGATACAGGCCCAACCTGCTCAACATTTCCTCACAGGACAAACCCTTTAATCCCAGGAATCAGCCCAGTGAATCTTCTCTGAACTGCCTGTACACAATGATCCTGTTACAATCTCACCAACGCCCTGTGCAGCTGTTGCAAGACTTCCCTGCTTTTCTACTCCATCCCTTTGCAATAAAGGCCAACATTCCATTTGCCTTCCTCATTCTGTGCTGTTCTTGAATGCTGACTTTCTGTGATTCATGCACAAGGACACCCAGATCCCTCTGTACCGCATTCTGCAGCCTATCTCAATTGAAGTAATATCCTATTTTTCTATTCTTCCCGCCAAAATAATTTGTTGCAGTTCTCCTCAGTATTGACCATCCCCCCAATTCAGCCTCATCTGTAAATATCGAGTCCAGTGGATCCACAAACCATCCAGAGTTAAATATTGATATTTCTCTCCCCAGTTGGACTGTCACAAGAGTGGAAAGGCGACACTCCACGAGAGGTGACAGCGCAGGAAGGTTTGTGTGTACAGATTCCATGTCATTACAGTTACCCATCGTGTCTGGAAAACCAACCTCGAGTCGGAATCTAGTTTAATAATGAGAAAAATGCTCCGAGGGCTCCCCTAGCCTTTCACTCCCAGTATCACAATCGCGAGTTACCACGGTTCCGCCATCGGACCCGGCTGTCTGGAGACCTGAAAAATGGCGACTGTTCCCTGATTATAAACAACATCAGACGGGAAGATGCAGGACCTTATTTTTTCAGAGTTGAATTTGACGGCAGGGATAGATACAACTATTACCCTGCAACCCGGCTTCACGTTTCTGGTAAGTGCTGTGTTATAATTACTCAACAATTCACATTTAACACTCAGTGGGAAATTACACAAACTGTGACGTTTACATATTAACACAAAACACAGCTTATTATAACACACATTCTCAATAACCAGGTGATAGTTTCCAGTTCAGACCTAAAGCAACCTCTAATACTCACTGCAATATCAACGATTAAATGTATTGACTGTGCCCATCAATGTTGTCAGGTTATCCACTCCCATCAATCTCTCCAATCCTGTCTCGAAGTCTGACATATCGACAGAAGAAAGATTCACATTTCTATCGCGCCCTTCACCACCTCAGCATGGACCAAATCACATCACAGCCAATGAGCTGATTCCTGAATTGTCGCTCCTGTTGTAATGTGAGAAACACAGCAGACAATTGGCGAACAGCAAGCTCCCACAAATTGCAAAGTAATAAAGGGCCCAGATCGCTGAGTGAATGATGGGGTAGTGCACTCCAAACTCTGGTCTGGTCCTCCACCCTCGCCCACTATTATCAGTTCAAGTGTCTCGGAGTGAACGTGTATTAAGCTGAGAGACAGAAACACCAAAGTCTCAAAGCAGGAAATTCTCTCCTGATCGTTGTAACCTCTCAGTTCTGATATCATCCTTGTAAAAGTGCTTTCTCTTGTGGGACTGTGATTTCTATTTGAACTGATGCTTCACATTATATTTCTCTAAAAGGATCCATTCTCTGTCTGTTAGATTTCACAGATAAACCCACGATATTCCCTGCTGAAATTATTGCAGGAAAGCGTGTGGATGTAAGCTGCACCTTCAACACAACGTGCAATGGAACAGCAGCACCTGTCTTAACCTGGGACATTCCCACTGACGTACCTGGATCAGTCTCAAACACTGTAACTCAGCATGGCGTCACTCTGACCTACACTTCTGTTCTGACCCTGATCCCATCACTCAAACACCGCGGACAAACTCTCAGCTGCAGAGTGAGATATCCATCTGTTTCATCGGAGCGGACCCTCGTACTAACTGTGCAAGGTAAGTACAGACATCCTTCATTCTACATTGGCCATTATAATCTACATGGTACACAGCAAAACCCCCGTAAACTGCAATTTGTTTACCAACAGATCATCTGCTTTTATTGATAAAAATTCACCTCTGACATTGCAGAGCTCCCTTCCTACTGACACCCCGACAGCACAGCTGTCACTCAGTACACACACACACAGACGCACATAAATGCACACACACAGACACACACACACACACACACAGATGCACACACAGAGACACACACACACAGACACACACACACACACACACAGACACACACACATACACACACCCAGATGCACACACAGAGACACACACACACAGACACACACAGACACACACACATTGACAGACACGCACACACACACAGACAAAAAGAGAGACACACACACACACACAAACATCCACATACACAAACACAGGCACACACACATACGCCCACAAGTACACACACACATTTTCTGATCTCTCAGTTCCGCACTGGATCACTGTGGATCACTGGCCTGGTTTTTGGGCTGTGTTAAACATTCAGTTTGGACGCTCCTTAAAACCAATCTTTTTGACCAAGCTTTTGGTCAGAGAAACATACGAACACAGGAATGAGGAGCTGGAAGAGGCCACTCGGCCCCTCGAGCCAGTTCCGCCTTTCCATAAGGTCATGGATGATCTGATTGTAACCTCAAACCCACATTCCCTGCTCACCCCTGATTATTCAATTCCCCTCACAATAAATGATAACATTCTATTAGCTTTCCGAATTACCTGCTGTACCTGCACACTAACCTTTTGTGATTCATGCACTAGGACACCCAGATCCCTCTGAATCTCAGAGCTCTGCAATCTCTCACCATTTAGATAATAAGCTACTTTTTTATTCTCCCTGTCAAAATGGACAATTTCATATTTTCCCACATTATACACTATTTGCCAGATTTTTGCCCATTCACTTAACCTCTCTCTGTCACTTTGTAGCCTCCTTACGTCCTCTTCACAAGGTCATCCGTCCCTAACATCACCTCATGTGACTCGGGGTCATGATAGGCTTTAATCAACAGTGAACATGCAGAAATTGGAGTTTGATTAATATTCAAATATTACATTCATAAAATTATCAATAAATGTTATATTGAAAAGGGAGAGCTGTATTCATTGAATGATCAGATCGTCCCAAAACACTTTACAGGCAACAAGGTATATTTGAGGTGTCGTCATGTTGTAAAGTAGAAAACACGGCACCAACCTGCGCACAGCAAGGTCCCAAACAACATGGTGACAGTGATCGGATAATGGATTATTTTAATAAGGTTGGTTGATATGTACATAGAGATCACATGCATAATGTAGGTCACTCATGTCCCTTTAGGGAGGGAAACCTGCCCATTTTAACAGGTCTGGGTGTGTATGTGACTCCAGTCTCAAACACAAACGTGGTTAACTCTTACCTGCCCTCTGAACTGGTCTCCCAGTTTGGGTCAAACTAGTGGTTCAGGAGGAAGACTCCCCACCACCTTCTCAAGGGGAAACTAGGGATGGACAATAAATGTCAGCATTGCCCGAGAATGAGTATTTAAACATTGAGCGAGTGTATCGCTTCTCGAGATACATCAGAGCATCATTCTAAACTGTAGTGCAGTAATTAATGGCTGTTTTTACAGGTAGAGACTCCAGTAAATGGACAGTAGGATTGCTCACGGCTGGGATCATGTTGAGTGTTTTCCTGGCTGGAATCTTCATCTTCATCTGTGTGAGAAAGTATGTGTGAAGATTTAACTTGATTTTCATATAAATATTGGCTTCAATGTTCTTTCCCTAAGTCGGTGATTCTTTCCCTTGGGATTAGTACCAGGCGCCTCTCCGTAATTGGGATTTCATCGAATGTGGCTGTCACTGGCGAGGCCGCTATTAAATGCCCATCTCTAATTGCCCCTTGAGAAGGTGGTGGTGAGCTGCCTTCTTGACCCGCTGCAGTCCATGTGGTGTAGGTACACCCGCAGTGCTGTTAGAGAGGGATTTCCAGGATTTTGACCCAGCGACAGTGAAGGAACGGTGATATATTTCCAAGTCAGGATGGTGAGTGACTTGGAGTGGAACTTCCAGGTGGTGGTGTTCCCATGTGTCTGCTGCCCTTGTCCTTCCAGATGGTAGAGGTCGCGGGTTTGGAAGGTGCTGTTGAAGGAGCCTTGCTGAGTTGCTGCAGCGCATCTTGTAGATGGTACACACACTGCTGCTACTGTGTGTTCGTGGTGGAGGGAGTGAATGTTTAAGGTGGTGGATGGGGTGTGGTTCAATCGAGCTGCTTTGTCCTGGATGGTGTCGAGCTTCTTTATTCAGTGCTTTGTGCAGAAGTGATTTAAAGAGACAGTCCAGTCGTTGGTGTAAGGTTACAGTGGGCTCTGTGTCTGTGCTGCACTTACTCTCTGCTATATGATAACCACAGTGTGATATTGTGTTATTGCGGGAGAAAGACAGCGACGGAGGAGAGAGTTTCAGGGACCAGTGACATTGCATTGACCCCCAGGCCACTCTCTGTGAAGCACCAGGTACAGGAGCTGTTTACACTCACTCCAAAGCTTCAATCTAAGTGTGTAGACAACACGTGTACCAGATTCCTAGCCCAGTTACCCACTGATTTGTAACGGTAGAGTCAGCAATGGTTCAGCATCGTGTTGTCTCTCTGTTATGACACAGCATTTGGTAAAGGCTACAAAACAAAAACAGAATTACCTGGAAAAACTCAGCAGGTCTGGCAGCATCGGTGGAGAAGAAATCAGTTAACATTTCGAGTCTTCATGACCCTTCGGCAGAACTGAAGCATAGTTAGGAGAATGGTGAAATATAAGCTGGTTTAAGGTGGGGGGCGGGGGGAGAGAGAAGTTGAGGGTGTGGTGATTGTGGAGATAAGCAAGCAGTGATAGGAGCAGATAATCAAAAGATGTCACAGACAAAAGGATCAACGAGGTGTTGAAGGTGGTGATATTTGTCTAAGAAAAGTGCTAATTAAGAATGGAAGACAGGACACTCAAGGTACAGCTCTAGTGGGGGTGGGGTGGAAAGACTAACAAAGTTTTAGTTTTAGATTTAAAAATAATGGAAATAGGTGGGAAAAGAAGAATCTATATAAATTATTGAAAAAAAAGGGAGGGGGAGAAACGGGGTGGGGATGGGGGGAGGGGGAGTTTAAGATCTAAAGTTGTTGAATTCAATATTCCGCCCGGAAGGCTGTAAAGTGCCTAGTCGGAAGAGGAGGTGCTGTTCCTTCAGTTTGCGTTGGGCTTCACTGGAACAATGCAGCAAGCCAAGGACAGACACGTGGGCAAGAGAACAGGGTGGAGTGTTAAAATGGCAAGCGACAGGGAGGTTTGGGTCTTTCTTGCGGACAGACCGCAGGTGTTCCGCAAAACAGTCGCCCATTTTGCGTTTGCTCTCTCCAATGTAGAGGAGACCGCATTGGGAGCAACGAATGCAGTAGACTAAGTTAGGGGAAATGCAAGTGAAATGCTGCTTCACTTGAAAGGAGTGTTTGGGCCCTTGGACGGTGAGGAGAGAGGAAGTGAAGGGGCAGGTGTTGCATCTTCAGCGTGGGCATGGGGAGGTGCCATAGGTGGGGGTTGAGGAGTAGGGGGAGATGGAGGAGTGGACCAGGGTGTCCCGGAGGGAACGTTAGCTTTTTGTTTTTATATTTGGTAAAGGCTGTTGTTTAAAATACCAGAGGGAAACATTAAACAACTTTCATAATCTATATTTCCCAGTGGAATGTTTGAGATGCAGATCTAAATTTAGGAATAAGACCACCAGTTCTCGAGAGTGTTTAATATCAAACTACATGAGGCATTTATTAATTTACACAAGTTAAAAATATACACATGGCTACAAACTAAACCACAATAACTTTTTAACAAATTCCCAAACTAATCTCCTCTAAGACAACCCATAGACTTTAAGCAGACACCAGGCAAAGCATTTTCACCTTACAAATTCCAAATGAGGTTGCTTTCACTTTGGTTCCTTTGCAGACAGATGTAGGCTTACAGCTGCTTTGATGTTAGAAGCCTCTGCTCTGCACACACAAAACTGCTGAAGTTATACCCAGCGCTTCTCTTTGAATGTAAATTCTCATTGTATCATCAGGACCTTTGAACTCCACCTCTTCTAACAATAAATCCCCTTTCATAGCATCAGTTTTATTAGTAATATAAACGTTTATTGGTTTAAGATTTCACTCCCAGACATTGAATGCTCTATTCAAAATTGCAATTTGCCTCTTTGCCTCTCTGTTTACATCTCAAAATTACTTTACATCAAATGACCCAGACTGTCTGGTTTTAATCCAATTAAAACACACACAGACACATCCACAGACTAAACCTCTATTTTAATAAAAATAATTTCTAATTACATGATAAACATTAATCGCATCATTACAGTCTCTCTCTCTCTCTATCCTTACCACTCTTTCTCTCTTTCTCTCTCTCTGTCACTCTTTCTCATCCTCTCTCTGATTACAAGGGTCATGTTAATGAGCCTCACACCAGACACCTGAGTGCAGAATCCAAGCCGTCACTCACCAGAGCCATTACCCAGGGAGTGCGAGACTGACATAGGGTCAGGACTGAGGGAGTGCTGCACTGTCGAATGGTAAGTACTGAGGGAGTGCTGAACTGTCGCATGGTCAGTACTGAGGGAGTGCTGCACTGTCGGAGGGTCAGTACTGAGGGAGTGCTGCACTGTCGGAGGGTCAGTACTGAGGGAGTGCGAGACTGACAGAGGGTCAGTACTGAGGGAGTGCGAGACTGACAGAGGGTCAGGACTGAGGGAGTGCTGCACTGTCGGATGGTAAGTACTGAGGGAGTGCTGAACTGTCGGATGGTCAGTACTGAGGGAGTGCTGCACTGTCGGAGGGTCAGTACTGAGGGAGTTCGAGACTGACAGAGGGTCAGTACTGAGGGAGTGCTGCACTGTTGGAGGGTCAGTACTGAGGGAGTGCGAGACTGACAGAGGGTCAGTACTGAGGGAGCGCTGCACTGTCGGAGGGTCAGTAATGAGAGAGTGGTGCACTGTCATAGGGTCAGTACTAAGGGAGTGCTGCACTGTCATAGGTGGTTTCTTTCAGATGACATGAGAGAGAGGGTTAAACCCACTGAGCCACGACTGACACTAACAAGACTGAACAATAATTTAACCCTATCAGTGCCAGTAAATGATGTGGGGATGTCTTCTGTTTCCATTTGCACTTGAGTGCAGAATCCAAGCCGTCACTCGCCAGAGCCATTACCGAGGGAGTGCGAGACTTACAGAGGGTCAGGATTGAGGATGTGCTGCACAGTCGGGGGGTCAGTATTGAGGATGTGTTGCACTGTCGGAGGGTCAGTACTGAGGGAGTGCTGCACTGTCAGAGGGTCAGTACTGAGGGAGTGCTGCACTGTCAGAGGGTCAGTACTGAGGAAGTGCTGCACTGCGAAGGGTCAGTACTGAGGGAGTGCTGCACTGTCGGAGGGTCAGTACTGAGGGAGTGCTGCACTGTCGGAGGGTCAGTACTGAGGGTGCACTGCACTGCCATAGGTGGTTTCTTTTGTATGACATGAGAGAGAGGGTTAAACCCACTGAGACACGACTGACACTAACGAGGCTGCACAATAATTTAACCCTATCAATGCCAGTAAATGATGTGAGGATGTCTTCCGTTTCCATTTCTCTGTAGGGTAAACAGAACGTGCTGATTACTGAGCCCCGGAACACAAACAGAGACACAACTAGTGAGGGGGATACCCCAGCTCCCTGGGGTCTCTCTGAAGGTGCAGTTGGAGGCGATGCTGGACATGGGAACCCCGACAAACCCGACAACCTTCTCTACGCCAATCCCCAAGTCTTCAGGGTGCCCAGTGGTGATGGGTCTGTCCACAGGGAAGAGGAGACAGAATTCACACAGATAAGATTCAAGCAAAACTGAGTGTGAAATGTGAAGAGAGGGTGAGGAGGTGTGTGGGTGGGGGTAGGAATTAAGATTCCTGGGAACATGAAACAACCTACTGGGGGAGAGGGGGAGAGAAGGAGGAAGGGACTGAATGAGTCTGTGGTTGGTGTTGTTTGGAATGAAATTCTTCTCCAGTGACAACTTGATGCTGAGCCATTGGGGAAAGATATTCAGTGTGTCTCTCTCTCTATCACTCTGTCTCTCTCTCTCTCCTTCTTTGTCTATCTCTCTCTCTCTCTCTCTCTCCTGCTTTAACACGGTCCTTATTAACTGGCTTTGTTGACTCAGCTTTTGGTCACCTGTCCCTAATATCTCATTATGTGTCTCAGAGATGGATTTATATGTTGTTTACAATCCCCTGAAGTGCCTTGGGACAGTCTGCTACATTAAGGGTGCTAGATCAATGCAAGTTCTTGTGGTAACGTTGATCTGCCTCGATTCAGAATGGAACCACAGAGGATCCTTCGACAGGGCGTGTGTGCAGCAGGCTCGCAATAAATGCATTGCACGGCAACAACTAAGCATGTCATTTGATGCTGATGCATCCCAGTCCTACTGTGTGGACACATCACAACTGAGGAACTGCCTGACTGCGTGCAGCCAACATGGCCGAATAGCAATTAGCAGGAATGTGACGCCGCTCAACTTTGTTAACATTTCAGAATTAGTTTTCTGAATTCTGAAACTTGTTTATTCTGTGGTAGTTTACAATAAGCTTTTGCATTTTCTATAATATTACATTTATTGTCACAAGGGATTAAAATGCTCAGACTGTTCTGCACAGATATCTTTTTATTAAACATCTTACTTTGGGACAACCTCCCTGCTTCAATCTGTTAATTCATGTCATTGCTTTTCCCCACCAAATTATGTAAATTCCTGTGTCCACATTTATCCTGAAAATTTCCCATGTTAACATGTTACACTGTACTTACACTCTGCTGCCAGTGGTGGTGCTGTAAACACACTAATTTGCTTCTCAGAGACTGCAGGACATCTCCCAGTTGTCTTTACGATGTTATTAAGATACAGGGAATGGGGACAACCTTCACACTGTGGTTACGATGTTGTTAAGACAGAGCTGGTGAAAACTTCCCCCCTCCCCAGAGTTGAGGGCTGCGTCACTTCTGGCTGTGAGACCCCCACACTAATCCCACGTGTCCTGTTTATTTCCCCATCCCTGCTTTAACTTAGCGCTTTTAGACATGAAGGGCATGGCCCACAGGAAAGTGTGGAAGGGCTGCCCATCGCAGCTGGAACAAGGAACCTGGCGGGTCTCCCAGGATAGAATGGCGGAGTGGGGGAGGGTGAGCAGTGGGGTCAATATCCACATCCTCCCCAACACCACCATCACTGTCTCTACCAAGAGGGAACATCAGTCTCGAGACAGAGGCCAGAGTGTGACCAACTGAGGCAAACTGACACTGAAACCAGCATCAACCAGTGTCCCAGCAAATAAGGTCAGAGTAGGGGAAAATGGGAAAAAGACAGAAAGGTTCTTAATCGGAATGCACACAAGAGAGAATCTAACCATCTCCCCTTGATATTCAATGTCATCACCATCACTGAATCCCCCACTGTCAACAGCCTCGGGCTTACCATAGGCCAGAAAATGAACTGGATCAGCCACATAAATGCTAAGTCTGTAAGAGCAGCTCAGAGGCTGGGAATCCTGCGGTGAGTACCTCACCCCCTGACTCCCCAAAACCTATCCATCATCGACATAGCACAAGGCAGGAGTGTGAATGGAATACTCTCCACTTGCCTGGATGATTGCAGCTCCAACAACACTCAAGAAGCTCGACACCATTCTGAACTAAGCAGCCCGCTTGATTGGCACCCCATCAACCACAGCAAACATTCATTCCCTCCATCGTCAATGCACAGTGGCAGCAGTGTGTCCCATCTACAATATGAACTTCAGCAAATCAGCAAGGTTCCTTCAACAGCACCTTCCAAACCCACGACCTCTACCATCGAGAAGAACAAGGGCAGCAGACATAGGGGAACACCAGCACCTGGAAGTTCCCCTCCAAGGCACACATCATCCTGATTTTGAAATATAGCGCCGTTCCTTCACCACCGCTGGGTCAAAATCTTGGAATTCCTTCTCTAACAGCATTGTGGGTGTACCTCTACCACATGGACTGCAGAGGTTCAAGAAGGCAGCTCACCAACACCTTCTCAAGGTAATTAGGGATAGGCCATAAATGCTGGCCTAGCCAGTGATGCCCACGTCCCATTGAAGAATGAACATATAAAAAATAAATTTGTAACAAAATGAATGAAGTCATAGCACAATTAGAGATTAATACGTACGATCAGATAGACACTGCAGAGAGTTGGTTGCAAGGTGACCAAGGTCGGAAATTGAAAATTGAAGGATATTTGTAATATTTGAAAGGATAGGAAAAAATGAAAAGGAGGTGGGGTAGCTCTGTTAATAAAAGATGAGACCTGTAAAGTAGTGAGAAATGATTTTGGCTCAGATGTCAAGATGCGCAGTCAGTTTGGGTGAATATAAGTAATTTCAAGGGAAAGAAATCTCTGGTGGGTTTGTTTATACTCCCCCCTGACAGTAGTTACACTGCAGGGACAGATTATAAATCAATGCATGAGGAGGTTTGTGAGAAAGGCACCACAATAATCATGGGAGTTTTCAATCGTGATATAGATTAGGCAAATCAAATTAACTAATGTAGCTTTCAATGTGATTTCACAGATTGTATTCAGGACAGTATTTTAGAACAATCCAACATAGAACCAACCAGGGAAAAGGCTGTTTTAGACCTGGCAATGTTTAATGAGACAAGATTAATTAACATCTCATTGTAAATGACCCTCAAGGAAAGAGTAATCATGCCGTGTTGAAATTTAATATTCAGTTTAGAAACTTGGGTCTTAAACTAGTGTCATAAACTTAACTAAAGGCAGTTACACGGGTTGAAAGCAGAGTCGGCCCAAGTAGAGCGGGACGGCAGGTTATAGGGGAGATGGTAAATAAGGAGTCACGGGCGTCGAAAGAAATCTTTCATAAATGACAATAAAGATATGTTGCATTCAGAAAGAAAGAATCTATAAGGAGGATGGAGCATCTGCGGCTAACTCAGGAAGCTAAGGACGGTATCCAATTGTGAGATAAAGCCGGCAATGTTGGGAAGCTTAGTGACAGGCTGGAGATTGGGAACATTTTATAAACCAGGAAAGTGTGGGATGAAAAATAAGGCGGCAGAAATGGTAATATGAGAGTAAACTAGCAAGAACCATAAACAATGACAGTGAGATTTTGTTCCTTAAAATAAGAGAGTAGCTAAAGTAAAAATGGGACACAGAGAAAATCAGACTGGGGAATTAATAATGGGAAACAAGGAAATGACAGAGACTTTCAACAAGAATTTTGTGTCTGTCTTCACAGTAAAAATCTCTAAAACCATCCCAATAGCAGGAGAAAGTCAAGGTGCAACAAGGAGGGAGGAACATAAAACAATCACTGACACCAGAGAAAAAGTATTCAGAAAACTAATGGGACAAATGTTCACAAGTCCCATGGAGCAGACGGCCTGAATCTGAGGGTCTGAAAGGAAATGGCCTCAGAGACGGTGGATGCATTGGTTGTAATCTTCCAGAATTCCTTAGATTATGGGAAGGTCCCAGCGGATTGGAAAAACGTAAATGAAACACCCCTGTTCAAGAAAGGGGGGAGACAGAAAGCAAGAAACTGCAGGTCAGTTAGCATAACATCTGTCATTGGGAAAATAACAGAATTCATTATAAAGGAGGGTGAAGCAGGACATTTAGAAAACCATAATACAATCAGACAGAGTCAACAGGGGTTTGTGAAAGGGATATCATGATTGAAAAATTTATTAGATTTCCTCGAGGATGGAACAAGTTGATTGGATAAAGGGGAACCTGTAGATGTGGTGTATTTGGGATTATGACACAGCCAATGGTAAAGGCCGAGTTGTTCAAATCCCAGAGGGAAAATTGAAATAACTGTCATAACCCAATTTTGCTATTTGTAATTTTTAGATGAAGACTTTGAATTCATTAGGAATAAGACCACCGAGTCTTGTGGGGTTTTTTTATATAAAACTAAATAAACCATTTATTAATTTAACAACAAATTTAACACATACACATTGGCTACAAATAACTACTTTAATAACTTTTTAAACAAATCCCCCAATTAATCACACCCACGTAAATCTCTACTAAGCATAAAATGAACCATTGACATAATACTGACACCAGGCAAAGCACATTTGACATTACAAATTCAGAATATGATTCCTTTGCAAGTTGATTGGAGGCTACAGGCTGCTTCGGTCTGAAATGCCTCTGCCTCACACACACAAACTCCTTTCTTTATTTGGCTAGCTGTCCCTTTGAATGTAAATTTTCCATTGTATCACTCGGTCTTCTGAACTCCAGCTCTTCGAACAATAAAACCCCTTTCATAGCACCAATTTCATGAGTAAGCTGAAAAAAATAAACACATCTTTTGGATACTTCTAACTAGGTGCAAGATTTTACCACAGTTTTGAATGTTTTTTTCAACAACTGCATAGGAACACTTTACTTTACTGTTCTCCTCACTATTCACCCAATTAACAGCTCAAAACTACTAAACATCAAAGCACACAGGCCAGCTGGCTTTAATCCAATTAAGACACACACAGACGCACACCTATACGTGGACCACCAACTAGAATTCTATTTTAAAAAATAATTTCCAAGAACATTTTACACACAAATATCTCTTCATGACATTGGATTTCCAAAAGACATTCGATAAGGTGCCACATAAAAGGATACTGCACAGGGTGAAATTGGATGGTGTTGGGGGTGATATATTAATATGGATAGAGGACTGGCTAACTGACAGGAAACAGAGAGCCAGGATAAATGGATGATTTTCAGCTTGGTAAATTGTAAGTAGCGGAGTGCCACAGGGATCAGTGCTGAGGCCTCAACTATTCACAATCTACATTAGTGACTTGTATGAAGAGACTGGCTGTACTGTAGGCAGATTTTCTGACTGTATGGTGAAGATAGGTAGGAAATATATAAGCTGGGCAGGAAAGTAAGTTGTGAGGAGGACACAAAGAGGCTGCAGAGGGTGATAAAGAGTTTCAGTGAGTGGACAGAAAAATGAGTGGATGGAATATGAGCAATGAAAATGTCAGGTTGTCCAGCTGGTCCTATTTCTTCATTTCTTATATCCTTATACAGACACAGAGTTTGCTGACAGTGCAGAGCAAAGTGCTGTTCTTTCACTTTGTTCCAACTTCCTCATTTTGACTCACAGTGACACATCAGCTCTTTCTAATTAAATCCACAGATGGATCAGCACAGGATGAGGTCACTCAGCCCAAGCAGAGCGTGTGGGCAGTTCTTCCCCAGGCGAGCAGTCGGACAGGTCTTGGGTAAGTAACGGAACGATTGGAATTCATTTCCACTACCAACACTGTCCTTTGTTGATGTTGTAACTTTATAAAGACAATGATTGATGCCTTTGAAAGATTTCAACTGATTATTGAGATATGGTTGTGACGCTCAAGTCTGTTGTACAAAACATCTTTCTAGCTCAAGGGACATGACCTTTCGGACGTCCTGAGGTGGTGAAAGGTGCTATAGAAATGCAAGTCCTTCCTTGTTTTTCTTTCTTAAAGCCTTGTACCTCTCTGCAGAGCACCTATCATCGAACAGAGAATCAAATAAGTCTGTGAAGACATTGTCTAAAAGCAGTTCTGATCTCTCAAGAGCTGTCGGACAAGAGGTGAGGTCTCATTAAATCCTTTCTCTTTCAGAGTTTGAGAGTGAGAAGCTGGTGAAATATCTGGGAGTGGACAATGATCGGGAAATCTTACTTCCTCCTGTCACTTCTCCAAGGTAATATCATCGTCAGCTCGGACAGATTTATGGTTAATAGTCTTTGTAAAAGATCATTCTTATTGAGCTCTGATTGGGAACTGATTCAGCAGTGAGCCAGTGTACAAACTCACACCAAGTCCCATTCACCCATCACCCCTGTGCTCACTGATATACACTGACTCCCTGTCTGACAGCAGAATTGGAGGAGAGCAGAGGTCTCAGTGGGTTGTAGGGGCTGGAGTAGGTTACAGAGTTAGGCAGGGTTGTAGCAGCTAGAGCAGAATATTAAAATTCAGGTTATATCAGACTTTGGTCGAAGAGCGATGGGGATTGATGGGTTGAGTAGAGAAGCAGGGATACTGCGGGATGAAGTCTATCCTGTTGTGAGGTCTCCGACAGCAATGACCTGAAATTTGTGTCCTTTGCTGGCTTTATTCAAAATTGCCCATGAAGACAACACAGCAGCTCCTAGAATAGACAGGCTGTTCAGTATCGCACTTCTTATCCATTCTCACCATGCTAGAAACTTCGATAAGGGAGCAAGATAACTGAAAGACAGAAGAAAGGCAAAGAAGTCCGTGTGTAAAGGTGTCAAATATTCCGCGTTATCCTGAGTGTCTCTGATCTGCTGCAGAGTTTAAATTTCCCAGAATCTTAGCACTTTGAAGCTCAGAGGGAGATCATTGACTCACTGCCTGAAAGGGCATTGGAAGCAGATTCAACAGGAACTTTCAGAAGGGGAAATGGATAAATACTTGAAGGGAAATTTGCAGGGCTGTGTGAAAGGAGCTGGAGGGGAATTGGGAAAGAGCCAGCACATGCACGATGGCTCAAATGAGCTCCTCCTGTGTTGTATCATTCGACAATCAGACAATTTAAGACCCTTATCAGCAAATCTTCAGAATCCTGCTGAATCATAGATGTTTCGGAAGGACAGGGAACAAGAGGTTTCTGGAATCAGCGTTTCGTGTGGGGCCCAGTTCAGTTTGAACAAATAAACAACACCATCTTTGAAAGTCATGGACCCAACACAGCGGCACCTCCAACACATGCAGAGCTCAGGCTAGAGGCGCTTTGTTACTGTGTTTCACAGTGTCTGCTGGAGTAAGGTCAGTGCTGAGCTTGTGGACAAGTCAGTCTACAATGCTGCATCGGAATCAACAATACAACAATATGGGGTTTGGATCAGAAATAATCCCTTAGACAATGAGAATCCAAAGAGATTCCTTAGACAATGAGGATCCAAAGAAATCCCTTAGACAATGAGGATCCAAAGAAATCCCTTAGACAATGAGGATCCAAAGAGATTCCTTATTCCATTGGCTGTCTAATTGGGGTCCATGATTTTCCAAGGGGTCCTCGGCAGAATCAAATTATCGAGCAAGAGAGAGAAAAACACCGGAGAGAATGGGAAAGGTGGGATAAATGGAAAACTGTTCACTCTGTTTACACTAATGGGAGTTAGTCTCAGTAATGGAGACCATGAAACTATCATTGATTGTCATACACACCCATTTGGTTCAGTAATGCCCTTTAGGGAAGGAAATCTGCCGTCTATATCTGGTCTGGCCTACATGTGACTCCAGACTCATAGCAATGAGGTTCACACTTTAACAGCCCTCAGAAATGGTCAAGCAAACCATCCAGTTCTCACCATGCTAGAAACTTCGATAAGGGAGTAAGATAACTGAAAGAGAGAAGGAAGGCAAAGCTGCCCTTGTGGATTGATGTCAAATATCCCGAGTTATCATGATTGTCTCTACTCTGCTGCAGAATTTATGTCAATAGACATTAGGGATGGGCAGCAAATGCTGGCCTTGCCAGCGACGCCCACATCCCATGAACGAATAATTTTTTTAAAACGTATTACTTGGAAGGAGCAAGTCCAGGTTGTTATGATCCTTGAGCAGACACTTTCAGCACTGACCCTACTCCAGCAGAGACTATGAAACTCAGCAGCAAAGCGCCTCTAGCCTGAGCTCTGCATGTGTCGGAGGTGCCGCTCTGTTGGGTTCATGACTTTCAAAGATGGTGTTGTTTATTTGTTCAAACTGAACTGGGCCCCACACGAAACGCTGATACCAGAAACCTCTTGTTCCCTGTCCTTCTGAAATACCCATGACTTCAGCAGGATTCTGAAGAGTTGCTGATGGAGGAACAGACACCCAATTTTTTTTGGTAATTTACAGTTAGGAACCAATAATGTTTTGTTTAAAGTAGACGTGGTTTGAGATTTAAGACACTTGCGAAGAGAATAAAGCTACAAGATTCCATGGCTTTTGAACAAACAAAAATAAACTTTACTGTACCAGGTCAGAAAGATAAAATAATTCACAATGTCCACCTTATACCCTAACATTCTGGGTTAATATGAGCTCATGTGCATTAACAGGCAAACTGTGGTCTCAGAGCCACACTACTCATTAAATTACAATAGTGACCAAGACAGATCCCATGGATTTCACAACATCCCACCCGGACATCAGTGAACACTGTTAGCCAACCAATCTCAATGAAACGCTGTTTCTCTCATGAGGGATTGCAGTCTTCACCTTTGAAGATCTTGTCTTGGAATTCTCTCCAAAAGTCGCTTCAACTCGGACAGCCTCAGCGACGTTCCACCTCACAGGGCCTCAATCCCGCCTCCTGAGAGTCCGTGCCCCTGGATTCCCGACTATATACTCAAACACCACTAGGTTTAGATGAAAGGTTTTGATTGACTGGGTAGAGAGAGATTGTTCCCTCTTGTGTGAAAGAGAATAACTAAAGGCCGAGTGATTGGTGATTTCTTAAACATTGAAGAGAGCAGCCGCCAATTATATTGAATCAGATTAGCCAATCAGCTGTGTTGAAGAGCAGACAGGAATGTTAGGCTAATTAGTGATTCATGACGGTGATAATGGGGGGAGTTCTGAGGGCTCCTAATCCATTGTCCTGTCTTGTAAATCAGCACTGAATGGATCTCAACTGGTGCGTCTTGTATACACTGTGTTGGGTGGAAGACTGGCTTCACCAAGGGGAAGCAGTAGCAGAGAGGTATTGTCACTGGGCTAGTATTCCAGAGGTCCAAGGTGATGTTCTGAGACCCTGGGTGTGAATCCCATCATGGCAGATGAATGGAATTAAAAAGCCTGGTTCACTGATCACCTTCAGGGAAGGAAATCTGCCACCATTACCCAGTCTGGCCTACATGTGACTCCAGACCCACAGCAAAATGGTTGACTCTTTAATGCCTCTGATGGGCAGGGGATGGGCAATAAATCCCATGAACAAATAATTTGAAAAATAGCAAACAGGGTCCTGAGGACCAGGAGCCAATGTAGAAGGAACTTGTCCACTCCTGTGTCCAGGATTCTCTCCCATCCGTTGGGAAACCTTGGGGAGTTCCTTGTGTGTCCTGTAGATGGTCCAACCTGCAGCCACTGTGCCCCAGTGATGGAGGGGGTGGATATCGAGTCCAGTGGATCAAAAAAACATACAGAGCTAAATATTGATATTTCTCTCCCCAGTTGGACTGTCACGAGAGTGGAAAGGTGACACTCCACGAGAGGTGACAACACATGAAAGTTCGTGTGTACAGATTCCATGTCATTACAGTTATCCATCACATTTGGAAAATCAACCGCGAGGTGGAGTCTGGTTTAATAATGAGGAACGGAGAACATCGTCTATAGCCTTTCACTCCAAGGATCACAATCACGAGTTACCACGGTTCCGCCATCGGACCCGGCTGTCTGGAGACCTGAAAGATGGCGACTGTTCCCTGATTATAAACAACATCAGACGCGAAGATGCAGGACCTTATTATTTCCGAATAGAATTTGACAGCAGAAATAGTTACAGCTACTATCCTGTAACCCAGCTTCACGTTTCTGGTAAGTGCTGTGTTATAATTACTCAACAATTCACATTCAACACCCAATGGGAAATAACACAAACTGTGACGTTTACATATTAACACAAAACACAGCTTATTATAACACAATGTCTGATTCTCAATAACCTGGTGATAGCTTCCAGTTCAGTCCTAAAGCAACTTCTAATATTCACTTTAATATCAATGATTAAATGGATTGACTGTGTCCGTCAATGTTATCAGGTTATGCACTCCCATCGATCTCTCTAATCCTGTTTAAAAGTCTGACAAATCGACAAAGTAAAGACTTGCATTCCTATAGCGCCTTTCACCACCTTGGCACGTACCAAATCGCTTCACAGACAATGAAGAAATTCTTGAAGTGTAGTCACTGTCTAACGTGCCAGTGAGTTTGTGCACAGGAAGCTCCCACAGAGAGCATTGGGATCAGTGACCCAGATCTCTGAGAGAATGATGAGCCAGGGTTCCATGAGCTGTGGGCTGCTCCATCACCCACACCCCAGTGTTGTCAATTCCAGGGACTCGGAGTGAAAGTGTATTCAGCTCAGTGACACATTCCCCACCAAGTTTGAAAATAGGAAAGTTGCTGCTGATTGTTGTAACCTCTCAGTTCTGATCTCATCATTGAAAATGTGCTTTCAAAATACAAAAGCAAGTCTCACATTTCTATAGCGCCATTCACCACCTCAGGACGATCCTAAATCGATTCACAGCCAATGAAGTGATTCTTGAAGCACACATTCTCCCCACTCTCTGGGTAAAGAAGTTTCTCCTGAATTCCCCATTGGATTTATTAGTGACGATCTTATATTGTCAGCCTCTAGTTTTGCTGATTGTGAGGAGTGGAAACACTCTCTCCGTCTCTACTCGATCAAAACCTTTCATTACTTCAAAGGTCAAATAAGGGCACCCCTCAACCTTCTCTGTTCAAGAGAACAGAGACCCAGCCTGTACATCCTCTCCTGATAGATAAACCCCCACATTGCTGAGATCATCCTTGTGAAGCTTTTTACCACCCTCTCCAGTGTCTCTATATCCTTTTTATAATATGGGGACCAGAACTGCACACGTGACTCCAGGTGCGGTCTGACCAAGGTTCAGGACAAATTCCACATTTCTTCTCTACTTTTCAATTCAATCCCTCGAGAAATAATCTCGAGTGTTTAGTTTGTTTGTTTAATCACCTTGTTAACCTGTGTCCCTACGTTTAGTGATTCGTGTATTTCTGCCCCAGATCATGTTGTTCCTCGACCCCAATTAGATTCTTATTTTCGAGGTAATATACAAGCTCCTCATTTTTCTGAACAAAATTCAATGTCTCACATTTATTAACGTAGAAATTCATTTGTCAATGACCTGCCCATTCTGCAAGTTTATTAATATCTTCCTGTAATGTAAAAGCAAAATTCTGCGGATGCTGGAAATCTGAAACAATAACAGGAATTGCTAGAAAAACTCAGCAGGTCTGACAGCATCTGTGGAGAGGAAGACAGAGTTAACGTTTCGAGTCCGTATGACTCTTCATCAGAATGCATATCTTCCTGTAATTTGTTGCAGTCCTCCTCAGTATTGACCAAACACCCAATTCAGCCACATCTGTAAATATCGAGTCCAGTGGATCCACAAACCATCCAGAGTTAAATATTGAGATCTCTCTCCCCAGCTGAACTGTCGCAAGAGTGGAAAGGCGACACTCCACGAGAGGTGAAAGCGCAGGAAGGTTCCTGTGTACACATTCCATGTCATTACAGTTACCCATCGTGTCTGGAAAACCAACCACGAGGTGGAGTTTGGTTTAATAACGAGAAACAGATTCCCTGGGCTCCTATTGCCTTTCACTCCAAGGGTCACAATCACGAGTTACCACGGTTCCGCCATCGGACCCGGCTGTCTGGAGACCTGAAAGATGGCGACTGTTCCCTGATTATAAACAACATCAGACGGGAAGATGCAGGACCTTATTTTTTCAGAATAGAATTTGACAATGGTCCGAGCTATAACTATTACCCTGTAACCCGGCTTCACGTTTCTGGTAAGTGCTGTGTTATAATTACTCAACAATTCACATTCAACACTCAATGGGAAATAGCACAAACTGTGACATTTACATATTAACACAAAACACAGCTTATTATAACACACTGTCTGATTCTCAATAACTTGGTGATAGCTTCCAGTTCATTCCTAAAGCAACCTCTAATACTCACTTTAATATCAATGATTAAATGTATTGACTGTGTCCATCAATGTTATCAGGTTATCCACTCCCATCGATCTCTTTAATCGTGTCTAACAGTCTATCAGGATCGTTAAAACATCTCAATTCTGATATCATCCTTGTAAAAGTGCTTTCTCTTGTGGGACTGTGATTTCTATTTGAACTGATGCTTCACGTTATATTTCTCTAAAAGGATCCATTCTCTGTGTCTTAGATTTCACAGATAAACCCACGATATTCCCTGCTGAAATTATTGCAGGAATGTGTGTGGATGTAAGCTGCACCTTCAACACAACATGCAATGGAACAGCAGCACCTGTCGTAACCTGGGACACTCCCGCTGACGTACCTGGATCAGTCTCAAACACTGTAACTCAGCATGGTGTCACTCTGACCTACACTTCTGTTCTGACCCTGGTCCCATCACTCAAACACCACGGACAAACTCTCAGCTGCAGAGTGAGATATCCATCTGTTTCATCGGAGCGGACACTCGTACTAACTGTGCAAGGTAAGTACAGACATCCTTCATTCTACATTAGCTAGAAAGCTCTACATAACACACAGCAAGATCCCACAACTGCATTGTGTTTAGCAACAAATCAATAGTCTTTAACTGATACAAATTCACCTCTGACACTGCAGCACTCCCTGAATACTGACTTTCCAACAGTGCAGCACGCCCTCAGTACTGACCCCTTGACAGTGCAGCACTCCTCAGCACTGACCCTCCGACAGTACAGCACTCCCTCAGTACTCATCCTCTGACAGTGCAGCACCCCCTCAGTACTGACCCTCTGACAGTGCGGGACTCCCTCAGTACTGACCCTCTGACAGTGCGGGATTCCCTCAGTATTGACCCTCTGACAGTGCAGCATTCCCTCAGCACTGACCCTCCGTCAGTTCAGCACTCCCTCAGCACTGACCCTCCGACAGTACAGCACCCCCTCAGTACTGACCCTCTGACAGTGCAGCACCCCCTCAGTACTGACCCTCTGACAGTGCGGGACTCCCACAGTACTGACCCTCTGACAGTGCGGGATTCCTTCATTACTGACCCTCTGACAGTGCAGCACTCCCTCAGTACTGAACTGAAGTGTCTGCCTGAATTAAGTGCTTTGTGGTGAAGGAACCTACACTGATATCAAACCTTTCACATTCTCAGGGTCTTTCAATGTGCTTCACAGTCAATGTGAGTAACTGATCTTTATTTGTTTTTAGATGCTCCACGGAATCTCTCAATTAAATCTCTTGATATGATTAACACCTCATCGATCAATATAATTGAGGGGAAATCTGCAGTGATAATCTGCTCTGTCGAGAGCTTCCCAGCTTCTAACCTGACGTGGCGACATCTTAATGTCCCAATGAACAGAACAAGTTCCAACAATGAGCTGTGGTTGGTGATTTCTCACGTTACATCCAGGGACACTGGAGACTATCAGTGTGTGGCAGAGAATAAACATGGAGCAATGGAGGGGTTCATAACCATCACTGTGGAATGTGAGTTAATGCAAACTTCAACATCTCTCTCAAACACACACACACACACACACATAGGTGCACACAGGTGCACACAAACGAGCATTCATGTACAATCCCACATGTGCACAGGTGTGTACGCCTGCATGCTCGCACACAAAAACATACATACAGAATCACACGTGTGCTTGCTCACACACCCGCAGTCATGTGTGAGTTGTCTGTTCTCCCTGTGCTGCACTGGAGTGTTGCTCCAGATTCTGTTCTGAAACAATGACGACATCAGCTGAACAAGACCCTGTATTGGACGAGCAGCCCCCTCCACAGAAAATTGTAGGTTTATCACTCAATACCCCATTATTCTAAAGCAATTCCTCGACTGTCAAATCCCCGTGAACATCCTGATGATGTGAAAGGCATTTTCTTTTCTTCTCGCCCGACAGTGTCTCGTCGGGTGGAAGGCTGTAATTACAGAGTGACAATTTACATGTCCATATGCAGCAAGAGCTGAACAACACTCAGCTTGGTCTGAGAAATGACAAGTAATGTTCACGCCACACAAGTACCAGGCAGTGATCAACTCCAACCAGAGAGAATCTAACCATATCCCCTTGATATTCAGTGACTTTACCATCGCTGAATCCCCCATGATCAACATCCTGGGGGATGTTACCAAACAACTAACTGGATCGGCCATAAATACAGTGGCTTAGGAGCAGGTCAGAGGCTGGGAATTCTGTGTGGGTGGGTAACTCACCACCACCTTCTCAAGGGCAATTAGGGATGGGTAAATAAATGCTGGTCTAGATAGATACATCCACTTCCCATGAATGTACAAAAAGAAAAACGCCGGCAGTGACCATTATAAAAGTTGACATAGGAACTTAAAACGGGAAAGAAGCCTTGAAATGCACATAGACACCAAATAGAGAGCGATGAAGCATTGAGTCTTGCTGTGCTCTGTGTTTGCTCACAATGAAACCTTTATTTGTTTTCAGATGCACCACAGAATCTCTCAATTAGTTCACTTGATATGATTAACGCTTCATCGATCAATATAATTGAGGGGAATTCTGCAGTGATAATCTGCTCTGTCGAGAGCTTCCCAGCTTCTAACCTGACGTGGCGACATCTTAATGTCCCAATGAACAGAACAAGTTCCAACAATGAGCTGTGGTTGGTGATTCCTCATATTACATCCAGGGACACTGGAGACTATCAGTGTGTGGCAGAGAATGAACATGGAGCAGTGGAGGGGTTCATAACCATCACTGTGGAATGTGAGTTAACGCACACTTCAACATCACTCAGACACTCACACACACAAACACACACACACACGTGTGTAGGCACACACATGCACACTTATACACACACAGTCATACACATGCAAACACATACACAGGAACATACACACCCAACTCACACACACACACACATTCATGCACACACATAGACACACACATGCACATATACTCACTCATGGACAGACGTAGACACATAGACACACGCACATGCGCACACACAGATACATGTGTGGATAGACACACAAGCACACTCACTTGTGCAGAAACACAAACACACACACACACAAACACAAACACACACATACACACAAACACACACACATGTGTGAGTTCCCTCTCCTCTCTCAGGGCTGCACTGGAGTCTCGGTATCAGCTCTGATTCTGTGTTGAAGGAAGGTAAACTCCAGATCAACAAGACCCTGAATTGGGTGAGCAACCTCCTGAACAAATAATTGTAGATTTACCCCTCAGTGCTCCATCGATCAAATACAATTCATAGCCAGGCAAGTCCTTGGCGAAATCTTGAGGATGTGAAAGCAAGCTTCTTTCATTCTAGATGGACAACACCTCTACTGGTGGGAGAATGCAACTGCAGTGTGACAGTTTACATAGGCAGTGTCAATTATAAATGTGGCTTTAGACCTTATCCTGAGGGAAGATACCTGCAAATGCATTCAGACATCAGATACAGAGAGATGATGCATGGAGTCTTGCTGTGCACTATCTTTGCTCACATTAAAAACTTTATATGTTTTTAGATGCACCACGGAATCTCTCAATTACTTCTCTTGATATGATTAACACTTCATCAATCAATATAATTGAGGGGAATTCTGCAGTGATAATCTGCTCTGTCGAGAGCTTCCCAGCTTCTAACCTGACGTGGCGACATCTTAATGACCCAATGAACAGAACAAGTTCCAACAATGAGCTGTGGTTGGTGATTTCTCACGTTACATCCAGGGACACTGGAGACTATCAGTGTGTGGCAGAGAATGAACATGGAGCAGTGGAGGGGTTCATAACCATCACTGCGGAACGTGAGTTAATGCAAACTTCAACATCACTCACACACACGCAGATACACACACATACACTCATGTGTAGACACATACATGCACATTTACACTTACAGTCATACACATGCAAACACATACACAGAAACACACACACACTCAACTTACACACACACACTCACACGTGCACACACATAGACATACACTTGCACAAACACTCACTCATGCACAGACGTAAACACAAAGACACACGCACACATGCGCAAACACATACAGAAACGCACACACAGACACATGCGTGCATACACACACAAACACACTCACTTGTGCAGAAACACAAACACACACGTACACATGAGTGAGGTCCCTCTCCTCTCTCAGTGCTGTACTGGAGTCTCGGTATCAGCTCTGATTCTGTGTTGAAGGAAGGTAAACTCCAGATCAACAAGACCCTGAATTGGATGAGCAACCTCCTGAACAGAGAATTGTAGATTTACCCATCAGTGCTCCATCGATCAAATACAATTCATTGCCTGTCAAGCCCTTGGCGAAATCCTCAGGATGTGAAAGGAAGTTTCTTTCATTCTAGGTGGACAGCACCTCTACTGGTGGGAGAATGTAACTGCAGCTTGACTGTTTACATAGGAAGTGCCCATTATAAATTTGACAGTGGACATTATATGGAGGGAAGGTACCTGGAAATGCATTCAGGCAGCAGATACAGAGAGATGATGCATGGAGTCTTGCTGTAAACTGTGCTTGCTCACATTAAACACTTGATTTGTTTTTAGATGCACCACAGAATCTCTCAATTGCTTCTCTTGATATGATTAACGCTGCATCGATCAATATAATTGAGGGGAATTCTGCAGTGATAATCTGCTCTGTCGAGAGCTTCCCAGTTTCTAACCTGACGTGGCGACATCTTAATGTCCCAATGAACAGAACAAGTTCCAACAATGAGCTGTGGTTGGTGATTCCTCACGTTACATCCAGGGACACTGGAGTCTATCAGTGTGTGGCAGAGAATCAACATGGAGCAGTGGAGGGGTTCATAACCATCACTGTGGAACGTGAGTGTACACAGACTTGAACATCACTCACACACACACACACACACTCACATGCATACAAACAAGCATTCATGTTTGCTTGCACAGGTGTGCACACCTGTAAGCTCACACACAGAAACATACATACAGAATCACACGTGTGCTTGCTCACACACACAGACATGTGTGAGTTGTCTGTTCTCCCTGTGCTGCACTGGAGTGTTGCTCCAGATTCTGTTCTGTAGCAATGGCGACATCAGCTAAACAAGACCCTGTATTGGACGAGCAGCCCCCTGCACAGAGAATTGTAGGTTTATCACTCAATACCCCATTATTCTAAATCAATTCCTCGACTGTCAAATCCCCGTGAACATCCTGATGATGTGAAAGGCATTTTCTTTCCTTCTAGCCCGACAGTGTCTCCTCTGGTGGAAGGCTGTAATTACAGCGTGATATTTTACATATCCACATGCAGCAAGAGCTGAACAACACTCAGCTTGGCCTGAGAAATAACAAGTAAGGTTCATGCCACACAAATACCAGGCAGTGATCATCAACAAGAGAGAATCTAACCATCGCCCCTTTATATTCAATGGCTTTACCATCAGTGAATGTTAACCAAACAACTAACTGGATCGACCATAAATACTGTGGCTATAGGAGCAGGTCAGAGGCTGGGAATTCTGTGGGGTTGAATAACTCACCACCACCTTCTCAAGGGCAATTAGGGATGGGTAAAAAATGCTGGCCTAACCAGTGACACTCACTTCCCATGAATGTACAAAAAGAAACGCTAGAGTAGTGACCATCATTAAAATTGACATAAGAAATTATAATGGGGAAAGATGCCTTGAAATGCCCATAGAAACCAGATAGACAGAGATGAATAATGGAGTCTTGCTGTGCAATGTGTTTGCTCACAATGAAATCTTTATTTGTTTTTAGATGCACCACGGAATCTCTCAATTACTTCTCTTGATACGATTAACGCTTCATCGATCAATATAATTGAGGGGAATTCTGCAGTGATAATCTGCTCTGTCGAGAGCTTCCCAGCTTCTAACCTGATGTGGCGACATCTTAATGTCCCAATGAACAGAACAAGTTCCAACAATGAGCTGTGGTTGGTGATTCCTCACGTTACATCCAGGGACACAGGAGACTATCAGTGTGTGGCAGAGAATAAACATGGAGCAATGGAGGGGTTCATAACCATCACTGTGGAATGTGAGTTAATGCAAACTTCAACATCTCTCTCAAACACACACACACACACACACATAGGTGCACACAGGTGCACACAAACGAGCATTCATGTACAATCCCACATGTGCACAGGTGTGTACGCCTGCATGCTCGCACACAAAAACATACATACAGAATCACACGTGTGCTTGCTCACACACCCGCAGTCATGTGTGAGTTGTCTGTTCTCCCTGTGCTGCACTGGAGTGTTGCTCCAGATTCTGTTCTGAAACAATGACGACATCAGCTGAACAAGACCCTGTATTGGACGAGCAGCCCCCTCCACAGAAAATTGTAGGTTTATCACTCAATACCCCATTATTCTAAAGCAATTCCTCGACTGTCAAATCCCCGTGAACATCCTGATGATGTGAAAGGCATTTTCTTTTCTTCTCGCCCGACAGTGTCTCGTCGGGTGGAAGGCTGTAATTACAGAGTGACAATTTACATGTCCATATGCAGCAAGAGCTGAACAACACTCAGCTTGGTCTGAGAAATGACAAGTAATGTTCACGCCACACAAGTACCAGGCAGTGATCAACTCCAACCAGAGAGAATCTAACCATATCCCCTTGATATTCAGTGACTTTACCATCGCTGAATCCCCCATGATCAACATCCTGGGGGATGTTACCAAACAACTAACTGGATCGGCCATAAATACAGTGGCTTAGGAGCAGGTCAGAGGCTGGGAATTCTGTGTGGGTGGGTAACTCACCACCACCTTCTCAAGGGCAATTAGGGATGGGTAAATAAATGCTGGTCTAGATAGATACATCCACTTCCCATGAATGTACAAAAAGAAAAACGCCGGCAGTGACCATTATAAAAGTTGACATAGGAACTTAAAACGGGAAAGAAGCCTTGAAATGCACATAGACACCAAATAGAGAGCGATGAAGCATTGAGTCTTGCTGTGCTCTGTGTTTGCTCACAATGAAACCTTTATTTGTTTTCAGATGCACCACAGAATCTCTCAATTAGTTCACTTGATATGATTAACGCTTCATCGATCAATATAATTGAGGGGAATTCTGCAGTGATAATCTGCTCTGTCGAGAGCTTCCCAGCTTCTAACCTGACGTGGCGACATCTTAATGTCCCAATGAACAGAACAAGTTCCAACAATGAGCTGTGGTTGGTGATTCCTCATATTACATCCAGGGACACTGGAGACTATCAGTGTGTGGCAGAGAATGAACATGGAGCAGTGGAGGGGTTCATAACCATCACTGTGGAATGTGAGTTAACGCACACTTCAACATCACTCAGACACTCACACACACAAACACACACACACACGTGTGTAGGCACACACATGCACACTTATACACACACAGTCATACACATGCAAACACATACACAGGAACATACACACCCAACTCACACACACACACACATTCATGCACACACATAGACACACACATGCACATATACTCACTCATGGACAGACGTAGACACATAGACACACGCACATGCGCACACACAGATACATGTGTGGATAGACACACAAGCACACTCACTTGTGCAGAAACACAAACACACACACACACAAACACAAACACACACATACACACAAACACACACACATGTGTGAGTTCCCTCTCCTCTCTCAGGGCTGCACTGGAGTCTCGGTATCAGCTCTGATTCTGTGTTGAAGGAAGGTAAACTCCAGATCAACAAGACCCTGAATTGGGTGAGCAACCTCCTGAACAAATAATTGTAGATTTACCCCTCAGTGCTCCATCGATCAAATACAATTCATAGCCAGGCAAGTCCTTGGCGAAATCTTGAGGATGTGAAAGCAAGCTTCTTTCATTCTAGATGGACAACACCTCTACTGGTGGGAGAATGCAACTGCAGTGTGACAGTTTACATAGGCAGTGTCAATTATAAATGTGGCTTTAGACCTTATCCTGAGGGAAGATACCTGCAAATGCATTCAGACATCAGATACAGAGAGATGATGCATGGAGTCTTGCTGTGCACTATCTTTGCTCACATTAAAAACTTTATATGTTTTTAGATGCACCACGGAATCTCTCAATTACTTCTCTTGATATGATTAACACTTCATCAATCAATATAATTGAGGGGAATTCTGCAGTGATAATCTGCTCTGTCGAGAGCTTCCCAGCTTCTAACCTGACGTGGCGACATCTTAATGACCCAATGAACAGAACAAGTTCCAACAATGAGCTGTGGTTGGTGATTTCTCACGTTACATCCAGGGACACTGGAGACTATCAGTGTGTGGCAGAGAATGAACATGGAGCAGTGGAGGGGTTCATAACCATCACTGCGGAACGTGAGTTAATGCAAACTTCAACATCACTCACACACACGCAGATACACACACATACACTCATGTGTAGACACATACATGCACATTTACACTTACAGTCATACACATGCAAACACATACACAGAAACACACACACACTCAACTTACACACACAGTCACACGTGCACACACATAGACATACACTTGCATAATCACTCACTCATGCACAGACGTAAACACAAAGACACACGCACACATGCGCAAACACATACAGAAACGCACACACAGACACATGCGTGCATACACACACAAACACACTCACTTGTGCAGAAACACAAACACACACGTACACATGAGTGAGGTCCCTCTCCTCTCTCAGTGCTGTACTGGAGTCTCGGTATCAGCTCTGATTCTGTGTTGAAGGAAGGTAAACTCCAGATCAACAAGACCCTGAATTGGATGAGCAACCTCCTGAACAGAGAATTGTAGATTTACCCATCAGTGCTCCATCGATCAAATACAATTCATTGCCTGTCAAGCCCTTGGCGAAATCCTCAGGATGTGAAAGGAAGTTTCTTTCATTCTAGGTGGACAGCACCTCTACTGGTGGGAGAATGTAACTGCAGCTTGACTGTTTACATAGGAAGTGCCCATTATAAATTTGACAGTGGACATTATATGGAGGGAAGGTACCTGGAAATGCATTCAGGCAGCAGATACAGAGAGATGATGCATGGAGTCTTGCTGTAAACTGTGCTTGCTCACATTAAACACTTGATTTGTTTTTAGATGCACCACAGAATCTCTCAATTGCTTCTCTTGATATGATTAACGCTGCATCGATCAATATAATTGAGGGGAATTCTGCAGTGATAATCTGCTCTGTCGAGAGCTTCCCAGTTTCTAACCTGACGTGGCGACATCTTAATGTCCCAATGAACAGAACAAGTTCCAACAATGAGCTGTGGTTGGTGATTCCTCACGTTACATCCAGGGACACTGGAGTCTATCAGTGTGTGGCAGAGAATCAACATGGAGCAGTGGAGGGGTTCATAACCATCACTGTGGAACGTGAGTGTACACAGACTTGAACATCACTCACACACACACACACACACTCACATGCATACAAACAAGCATTCATGTTTGCTTGCACAGGTGTGCACACCTGTAAGCTCACACACAGAAACATACATACAGAATCACACGTGTGCTTGCTCACACACACAGACATGTGTGAGTTGTCTGTTCTCCCTGTGTTGCACTGGAGTGTTGCTCCAGATTCTGTTCTGTAGCAATGACGACATCAGCTAAACAAGACCCTGTATTGGACGAGCAGCCCCCTGCACAGAGAATTGTAGGTTTATCACTCAATACCCCATTATTCTAAATCAATTCCTCGACTGTCAAATCCCCGTGAACATCCTGATGATGTGAAAGACATTTTCTTTCCTTCTAGCCCGACAGTGTCTCCTCTGGTGGAAGGCTGTAATTACAGCGTGACATTTTACATATCCACATGCAGCAAGAGCTGAACAACACTCAGCTTGGCCTGAGAAATAACAAGTAAGGTTCATGCCACACAAATACCAGGCAGTGATCATCAACAAGAGAGAATCTAACCATCGCCCCTTTATATTCAATGGCTTTACCATCAGTGAATGTTAACCAAACAACTAACTGGATCGACCATAAATACTGTGGCTATAGGAGCAGGTCAGAGGCTGGGAATTCTGTGGGGTTGAATAACTCACCACCACCTTCTCAAGGGCAATTAGGGATGGGTAAAAAATGCTGGCCTAACCAGTGACACTCACTTCCCATGAATGTACAAAAAGAAACGCTAGAGTAGTGACCATCATTAAAATTGACATAAGAAATTATAATGGGGAAAGATGCCTTGAAATGCACATCGAAACCAGATAGACAGAGATGAATAATGGAGTCTTGCTGTGCAATGTGTTTGCTCACAATGAAATCTTTATTTGTTTTTAGATGCACCACGGAATCTCTCAATTACTTCTCTTGATACGATTAACGCTTCATCGATCAATATAATTGAGGGGAATTCTGCAGTGATAATCTGCTCTGTCGAGAGCTTCCCAGCTTCTAACCTGATGTGGCGACATCTTAATGTCCCAATGAACAGAACAAGTTCCAACAATGAGCTGTGGTTTGTGATTCCTCACGTTACATCCAGGGACACAGGAGACTATCAGTGTGTGGCAGAGAATGAACATGGAGCAGTGGAGGGGTTCATAACCATCACTGTGGAATGTGAGTTAACGCAAACTTCAACATCAATCACACAAACTCACAGACAAACACACTCATGTGTAGACACATACGTGCACACTTACACACACAGTGATGCACGTTCAAACACATACATTGAAACACACACACACTCAACTCACACACACACTCACATGTGCACACACATAGGCAAATACATGCACACACACTCACTCATGCACAGATGTATACACACAGGCACATGCACACATGCACAAACACATACACACATGCACACACAAACACACTCACTTGTGCAGAAACGCAAACACACACATACACACAAACACACACACATGTGTGAGTTCCCTCTCCTCTCTCAGTGCTGCACTGGTGTCTCGGTATCAGCTCTGATTCTGTGTTGAAGGAAGGTAAACTCCAGATCAACAAGACCCTGAATTGGATTTGCAACCTCCTGAACAGAGAATTGTAGATTTACCCGTCAGTGCTCCATCGATCAAATACAATTCATTGCTTGTCAAGCCCTTGGGGACATCCTGAGGATGTGAAAGGAAACTTCTTTCAATCTAGATGGACAACACCTCTACTGGTGGGAGAATGCAACTGCAGTGTGACAGTTTACATAGGCCGTGTCGATTGTAAATGTGGCTTAAGACCTTATCCTGAGGGAAGTTACCTGGAAATGCATTCAGACATCAGATACAGAGAGATGATACATGGAGTCTTGTTGCGCACTATGTTTGCTCACATTAAAATCTTTATATGTTTTTAGATGGACCACGGAATCTCTCAATTACTTCTCTTGATACGATTAACACTTCATCAATCAATATAATTGAGGGGAATTCTGCCGTGATAATCTGCTCTGTCGAGAGCTTCCCAGCTTCTAACCTGATGTGGCGACATCTTAATGTCCCAATGAACAGAACAAGTTCCAACAATGAGCTGTGGTTGGTGATTCCTCACATTACATCCAGGGACACCGGAGACTATCAGTGTGTGGCAGAGAATGAACATGGAGCAGTGGAGGGGTTCATAACCATCACTGTGGAACGTGAGTTAATGCAAACTTCAACATCACTCACACACACACTCATGTGTAGACACATACATGCACATTTACACACACAGTCATACACGTGCAAACACATACACAGAAACACACACACACTCAACTCACACACACACACTCACACGTGCACACACATAGACATACACATGCACACACACTCATTCATGCACAGACGTATACACAAAGACACACAAACACATGCGTAAACACATACACAAAAACGCACACAGACACATGCGTGCATAAACACACAAACACACTCACATGTGCAGAGAAACAAACACACACACAAACACACACACACACACACATGCGTGAGGTCCCTCTCCTCTCTCAGGGCTGCACTGGAGTCTCAGTATCAGCTCTGATTCTGTGTTGAAGGAAGGTAAATTCCAGATCAACAAGACCCTGAAATGGATGAGCAACCTCCTGAACAGAGAATTGTAGATTTACCCCTCAGTGCTCCATCGATCAAATACAATTCATTGCCTGTCAAGCCCTTGGGGACATCCTGAGGATGTGAAAGGAAGTTTCTTTCATTCAAGGTGGACTACACCTCTACTGGTGGGAAAATGTAACTGCAGTTTGTCTGTTTACATAGGCAGTGCCCATTATAAATTTGACAGTGGAAGTGAAATGGAGGGAAGGTACCTGGAAATGCATACAGGCAGCAGATACAGAGAGATAATGCATGGAATCTTGCTGTAAACTGTGCTTGCTCACATTAAACACTTGATTTGTTTTTAGATGCACCACAGAATCTCTCAATTACATCTCTTGATACGATTAACGCTTCATCGATCAACATAATTGAGGGGAATTCTGCAGTGATAATCTGCTCTGTCGAGAGCTTCCCAGTTTCTAACCTGACGTGGCGACATCTTAATGTCCCAATGAACAGAACAAGTTCCAACAATGAGCTGTGGTTGGTGATTCCTCACGTTACATCCAGGGACACTGGAGACTATCAGTGTGTAGCAGAGAATGAACATGGAGCAGTGGAGGGGTTCATAACCATCACTGTGGAACGTGAGTGTACACAGACTTGAACATCACTCACACACACACACACTCACATACACAAAAACACTCATGTGTAGACACATACATACACACTTACACACACAGTCACATAAGTTCCAACATATACACAGAAACATTCACAAACTTAACTCACGCACACACTCATTCATGCGCACACATAGACACATGCATGCACACGCACGCACTCATTCATGCACACACGTAGACAAACGCATACACACTCACTCAAGCACAGATGTAAACGCACACACACGCACACACGCGCCCACACATGCGCACACAGACACACGTGCATACACACAAAAACCAACTCACTTGTGAAGTACATACACACTCAAGTGTGAGTTCCCTCTCCTCTCTCAGGGCTGCACTGGAGTCTCGGTATCAGCTCCGATTCTGTGTTGAAGGAAGGTAAACTCCAGATCAACAAGACCCTGAATTAGACGAGCAACCTCCTGAAGAGAGATTTGTAGATTTACCCCTCAGTGCTCCATCGATCAAATACAATTCATTGGCTTTCAATCCCTTGGGGTCATCTTGAGAGTGTTAAAGGAAGTTTCTTTCATTCTAGATGGACAGCACCTCTACTGGTGGGAGAATGCAACTGCAGTGTGACAGTTTACATAGCAAGTGCCCATTATAAATGTGACAGTAATTTTTCCTGAGGGAAGGTCCCTGGAAATGCATTCAGACATTAGATACAGAAAGATGATGCATGGAGTCTTTCTGTGCACTATGCTTGCTCACATTAAAATCTTTTTATGTTTTCAGATGCCCCACAGAACCTCTCAATTACTTCTCTTGATATGATGAATGCTTCACCGATCAATATAATTGAGGGGAATTCTGCAGTGATAATCTGCTCTGTCGAGAGCTTCCCAGCTTCTAACCTGACGTGGCGACATCTTAATGTCCCAATGAACAGAACAAGTTCCAACAATGAGCTGTGGTTGGTGATTTCTCACTTTACATCCAGGGACACTGGAGACTATCAGTGTGTGGCAGAGAATGAACATGGAACAGTGGAAGGGTTCACAACAATCACTGTGGAATGTGAGTTAATGCAAACTTCAACATCTCTCTCTCACACACACACACACACACACACACACACGCATACAAACAAGTATTCCTGTGGAATCCCACATGTGCACAGGTGTGCACACCTGTATGCTCACACACAGAAACATACATACAGAATCATACGTGTGCTTGCTAACACACACAGACATGTGTGAGTTGTCTGTTCTCCCTGTGCTGCACTGGATTGTTGCTCCAGATTCTGTTTTGAAACAATGACGACATCAGCTGAACAAGACCCTGTATTGGACGAGCAGCCCCCTGCCCAGAGAATTGTAGGTTTATCACTCAATACCCCATTATTCTAAAGCAATTCCTCGACTGACAAATCCCCGTGAACATCCTGATGATGTGAAAGACATTTTCTTTCCTTCTAGCCCGACAGTGTCTCCTCTGGTGGAAGGCTGTAATTACAGCGTGACAGTTTACATATCCACATGCAGCAAGAGCTGAACAACACTCAGCTTGGGCTGAGAAATGACAATTAAGGTTCACGCCACACAAATACCAGGCATTGATCATCTCCAACAGGAGAGAATCTAACCATCCCCCCTCGATATTCAATGACTTTACCATCGCTGAATCCCCCACGATCAACATCCTAGGGGATGTTGACAAAACAACGAACTGGAAAGGCCATAAATACTGTATAGGAGCAGCGCAGAGTCTGGGAATTCTGTGGGGGTGAAAAACTCACCACCACCTTCTCAAGGGCAATTAGGGATGGGTAAAAAATGCTGGCCTAGCCAGCGACACTCACTTCCCATGAATGTACAAAAAGAAACGCACCACTAGTGAACATTATAAATTTTGACATAAGAACATATAATGGGGAAAGATGCCTTGAAATGCACATAGAAACCAGATAGAGATGAAACATGGAGTCTTGCTGTGCACTGTGTTTGATCACAATAAAATCTTTATTTGTTTTTAGATGCACCACAGAATCTCTCAATTACTTCTCTTGCTACGATTAACGCTTCATCGATCAATATAATTGAGGGGAATTCTGCAGTGATAATCTGCTCTGTCGAGAGCTTCCCAGCTTCTAACCTGATGTGGCGACATCTTAATGTCCCAATGAACAGAACAAGTTCCAACAATGAGCTGTGGTTTGTGATTCCTCACGTTACATCCAGGGACACTGGAGACTATCAGTGTGTGGCAGAGAATCAACATGGAGCAGTGGAGGGGTTCATAACCATCACTGTGGAATGTGAGTTCACGCAAACTTCAACATCTCTCTCACACGCACACACACACACACACTCATGTGTAGACACATACACGCACACTTACACACACAGTGATGCACGTTCAAACACATACACAGAAACACACACTCAACTCAAACACACACTCACATGTGCACACACATAGACAAATACATGCACACACACTCACTCATGGACAGATGTATACAAACAGGCACACGCACACCTGCGCAAACACATACACACACGCACACACAAACACACTCACTTGTGCAGAAACACAAACACACACATACACACAAACACACACACATGTGTGGGTTCCCTGTTCTATCTCAGTGCTGCACTGGTGTCTCGGTATCAGCTCCGATTCTGTGTTGAAGTAAGGTAAACTCCAGATCAACAAGGCCCTGAATTGGATGAGCAACCTCCTGAACAGAGAATTGTAGATTTACCCCTCAGTGCTCCATGGATCAAATACAATTCATTGCCTGTCAAGCCCTTGGGAACATCCTGAGCAAGTGAAAGGAAGTTCCTTTCATTCTAGGTGGACAGCACATCGACTGGTGGGAGGATGTAATTGCAGTTTGACTGTGAACCGAGCCCATATAAATTTGACGGTGGAAGTAATATAGAGGGAAGGTACCTGGAAATTCATACAGGCAGCATATACAGAGAGATGATGCATGGAGTCTTTCTGTAAACTGTGCTTGCTCACATTAAACACTTGATTTGTTTTTAGATGCACCACAGAATCTCTCATTTACTTCGCTTGATATGATTAACGCTTCATCGATCAATATAATTGAGGGGAATTCTACAGTGATAATCTGCTCTGTCGAGAGCTTCCCAGCTTCTAACCTGACGTGGCGACATCTTAATGTCCCAATGAACAGAACAAGTTCCAACAATGAGCTGTGGTTGGTGATTCCTCACGTTACATCCAGGGACACTGGAGACTATCAGTGTGTGGCAGAGAATGAACATGGAGCAGTGGAGGGGTTCATAACCATCACTGTGGAATGTGAGTGTGGAGATACATTTGTTTATTCGTTTATTCGTTGTCACCTTGGTCTCCGTGGAGCCATTGGGATCGTGTTGTTTTTAATCCAGTTTTCTTCAATCCTCGCTCAGTCCACGTTATCCACACATCCAATTTTTCCTCTCCCCTTCTGTTTTTGCTCTCAGTTTCTCCTTCAATGGTTGCTTTTATCAAGGCTGTCAGGTCTTCGTTTCCAATCTCCGTATTTGACGACCTTTCTCTCTCTAACTGCCCTGAACAACCCTTTTAATTGCTGAACTTCTCATTCTTTAATTGATAAATATTATATATAAATATTACATGGATTACATCGATAAATATTATATATAAATGTTACATAGATTACATCGATAAATATTATATATAAGTGTTACATAGATTACATTGATAAATATATATAAATGTTACATGTATTACATCGATAAATATTATATATAAATATTATATGGATAACATTGATCAATACTATATATAAATGTTACATGGATTACATTGAAATGCAACACTTATATTCATAAGTTGCTTAGAAATTATCAAAACGTTCGACAGCCAATGAAGCATTATCGAAGTGAGCTCACTGTTGTAATGTAGGAAACACAGGTACTGATTTGTGCACAGCAAGATCCCACAAACCACAGTGTGATAATGACCTGATAGTCGATTATTTCAGTGAGGTTGGTTGTTACATGTGTAGAGATTACATGCCCTTTAGGGAGGGAAGCATGTCTCGATGTGTATGTGACTCCAGTCTCAAGCGCCAACGTGGTTAACTCTTACCTGCCCTCTGAACTGCTCTCCCAGTTTGGGTCAAACCAGTGGTTCAGGAGGAAGACCCCCCACCACCATCTCAAGGGGAAACTAGAGATGGACAATAAATGTCAGCATTGCCGGAGAATGAGTATTTAAACATTGGGCGAGTGTATCGCTTCTCGAGATACATCGGAGCATCATTCTAAACTGTAGAGCAGTAATTAATGGCTGTTTTTACAGGTAGAGACTCCAGTAAATGGACAGTAGGATTGCTCACGGCTGGGATCATGCTGAGTGTTTTCCTGGCTGGAATCTTTATCTTGATCTGTGTGAGAAAGTAAGTGTGAAGATTTAACTTGATTTTAATATAAACATTTACTTCAATGTTCTTTCCTTAAGTCGGTGATACTTTCCCTTGGGATCAGCACCAGGCGCCTCTCCGTTAGTGGTCCCTGTGTCCACTATGATCCGGAGAGAACCTTTCATTGTCCTGTATCCAGGTAAACGATCACGAGACCCAGAGATTCCTCACTCTGCACGATTACTCCTGGATAAATATTTGCTTCAATGTTCTTTCCTTAAGTTAGTGATTGTTTCCCTTGTGTTTAGCACCAGACACCTCTCCATAACTGGACTCTTTGTCCCTTATGATCCAGAGAGTGTTTTTCATTGCTCATTATCCAGATAAATAATAATCAGTTGCTGTGATCTGGAAGGTGCTGCCTGAAAGTGCGGTGGAAGCAGATTCAATAGGAACTTTCAAAAGGGGAATTGGATAAAGACTTGAAGGGGTAAAATTTGAAGGGCTGTGGAGGGAAGAGCAGGGGTGGAGCGGGGTTCAAAGATATGGCGCGTTATTATAATGATATTATACCTTTGGCTTATTTACTGTACAAGACACAAGGCACCAATCGCTCGCAGGGATTGGGTGAGAATGTTATGGGCTCGTTTATCAAGACTAGGCACAAGAACAGTTATACATACGGATAAAGCTTGGAGGCATCAGAGCTGTGTGTGTGTGTGCTCTGCTCAAAGCAAAAGTGAAACTAAGATTGGATCCCAGGACACACTTCCATTATAGTGATGTCACACTGATATCCCTTATTACAACAAGAGACAGTCCAGTCGTTGGTGTAAGGTTACAGCGGGCTCTGTGTCTGTGCTGCACTGACTCTCTGCTATATGATAACCACAGTGTGATTTTGTGTTATTGCAGGAGAAAGACAGCGATGGAGGAGAGAGTTTCAGGGACCACTGACATTGCATTGACCCCTAGTCCACCCACTGTGAAGCACCAGGTACAGGAGCTGTTTACACTCACTCCAAAGTTTCAATCTCAGTGTCCCAGATTCTCAGCCAGGTTACCTACTGATTTCTAACTGTGGTATCAGCAATGGCTCAGTAGGTAACACTGTCTCTCGTTCTCCCCCCCCCCCCTCTCTCTCTCCATCACTCGCTCTTTGACCAGAAACCTGAACACAATAATGACAAGGCACCTGATGTCAGTGCTGAGGGATTGCTGCACTGTCGGAGGGTCAGTGCTGAGGGAGTGCTGCACTGTGTGAGGGACAGTACTGAGGGGGTGCTGCACTGTCGGAGGGTCAGTGCTGAGGGAGTGCTGCACTGTGTGAGGATCAGTACTGAGGGAGTGCTGCACTGTCGGAGTGTCAGTACTGAGGGAGTGCTGCACTGTCGGAGGGTCAGTGCTGAGGGAGTGCTGCACTCTGCGAGGGACAGTACTGAGGGGGTGCTGCACTGTCGAAGAGTCCTTATTCAAGGGGTGCTGTCCTCTGGAAGGGGCAGTTGTGAGGGAGTGCCGCACTGTTAGGCATCAGCACTGAGAGATTGCAGTGTTCGAGGTGCCGACTTTCAGAACAGTTGTATAATGCTGACCATGTTTCCCCTCTCAGGTGGTCGTATAAGATCCCACGTTATAAGATCCAACATTATAACAGTGACACCCTTCAATAAAATTCCTTCATTGGCGTGAGGTGCTTTGGATGCCTGTGTTTGTGAATAATGGAGCACAAATCTCACGATTCAGATGGTAACATAGGACTTCCAGAAACAGGTCAGCGATAGAGAGAGAGAGTAAATGATAAAGAGAGAGAGAAAGCGAGAGAGAGAGAGAGAGTGAAAAAGGGTTAACCCCACTGAGCCACGACTGACACTAACGAGGCTGCACAATAAGTTAACCCTATCAGTGCCAGTAAATGATGTGAGGATGTCTTCTGTTTCCATTTCTCTGTAGGGTAAACAGAACGTGCTGATTACTGAGCCCCGGGACACAACCAGAGACACAACTAGCGAGGGGGAAACCCCAGCTCCACGGGATCTCTCTGAACGTCCAGTGGGAGGCGATGCTGGACATGGGAACCCCGACAAACCCGACAACCTTCTCTACACCAACATCAACTTTTCAAAGCTGCCCAGCGGTGACAGGACTGTGCACAGGAGCGAGGACATGGAATACGCACAGATCAGGTTCCAGAAAAACTGAGTGTGAAACAGGGAGCGGGGCTGTGGGGTGTGTGCAGCCAACATGGCCAAATAGTAATGAACAGAAATATGATGTTGCTCAACTTTTTTTATTGGTTCTGAGTGAGCTTTCTGAATGCTGCACCTTTTTTCATGCTGTCAAAGATTACGAGAAGCTTATGAATTATGTGTAATTTTACATCTGTTAATACAAGGTGAGGTGAGAGTGACTGCCCTTAACATTAAGGCAACATTTGACCGAGTATGGCATCATGGAGCCCTAGCAAAACTGGAGTCAATGGGAATCAGGGGTGCTATGAAAGTATAATAAATTTCATAATATTTTTCTGGTTTGTTGTAAAGTAGGTTTATGGGTGTGAGTATAGATGGGTCTGTCTGTGTGGTTTAATTACATCTGGAGTCAGGTAGACCACAAGTTTCAGATTATCAAAAGAAGCTCGGTGTAGAAATGTGCTTGAAGTGCGAATGAGAAAACATGGAGGCTGCCTTAGCATGTAAGGTGTGAAGGGGATGTTTAGATTTCAAAGGGATGTTGGTCTGTTCAGGACAAGCCCAATAAGCAAAGCTAAGGAGTTTTTTTTTAATTTTACCCAAACTTCATTGACAATATTGGCAACATGAAAGTTTATATTATGGGAAAGGTAGACTTCCAAAGACGTATGGAACAATGGAATTTACACATCAAAGAGAGAGAAACATTTATAAAGAAGAATGAAAGGTTATGTTGGGGCCATGTAAGATCTAACAGGAGTGTGTGAAACAGGCTTGAAGAAGCGTCCAGGCATTTGTGCATAAGTCTGTTATGCTCAGTAAATAAAGTTGGAGAAATCCGTTTAGAATTCCACGGTCAAGTGTGTACTGTGTTAACTCACTGGTTTTGTTTTTAAATCTAAAATCTTATTTTGGACTGTAGCCTTAAACGGGGTCTGTAACTGGGAGTCAGGTTAATTAGGAATTTTAGAATTTATTTTAGTTGTAACTAACTGTGGTATTATGTATGTGCTTGAAATCTTTTATTTTGTTAATAAATAATTTAATCAAATTTTAAAAATCTCTAAAGGTTGTGGTCAACTCATTACTGCTGAATTCATTGCATGCATCTTGTAATAAATACAAATTGCAAAACTATTGTGATAGCACGACCAATTTTCCCTTGTGGATTTGGTTCACCAAGCACACATCATCTGCCATGTCATGACACAGGGAAAGCTCTCTGCTGTTTGGATTCATACCAAGCACAAAGGAAGGTGGTTGTGGTTGTTGGAGGTCAGTCATCTCAGTTCCAGGACAACACTGCAGGAGTTGCTCAGGGTAGTGTCTTCGGCCCAACCATCTTCAGATGCTTCATCAATGACATTCATTCTATCAATATGGTCAGAATTATGGATTTTCGCTGATGATTGCACAATGTTCAACATCATTCGTGACTCATCAGATACTGAAGCAGTCCATGTCCAAATGCAGCAAGACCTGGACAACATCCAGGCTTGGCCTGACAAGTGGCAAGCAACATTCATGCCACACAAGTGCCAGGCAATGACCATCTCCAACAAGAGAGAATCTATCCATCTCCCTTTGATGTCCAATGGCATCACCATTGCTGAATCCCCCACTATTAACATTCTGGGGGTTACACTTCACCAGAAACTGAACTGGACTAGCCATATAAATACTGTGGCTACAAGAGCAGGTCAGAGGCTGGGAATCCTGTGGTGAGTAACTCACTCCTGACTCCCCAAAGCCTGTCCACCAACCTCAAGGCACAGGTCAGGAGTGAGATGGAATACTCTCCACTTGCCTGAATGAGTGCAGCTCCCACAACATTCAAGAAGCTCAACACCATCCAGGACAAAGCAGCCCCGCTTGATTGGTACTCCATCCACAAACATTCACTCTCTCCACAACTGACGCACAGGGGCAGCAGTGTGTGTACCATCTACAAGATGCAACGCAGGGACTCACCAAGCCCCCTTAGACAGCACCTTCCAAACACACGACCACTACTATCTAGAAGGACAAGGGCAACAGACACATGGGAACACCACCACCTGAAAGTTCCCCTCCAAGTCACACACCATCCTGACTTGGAAATATATCGCCATTCCTTCACTGTCACTGGGTCAGAATCCTACAACTCCACCCCCCACCCCCCATCCCCCACCGCCCCAAGCAGTTCTGTGGGTGTACATACACCACATGGACTGCAGCAGCTCAAGAAGGCAGCTCACCACCATATATTCTCAAGGACAATTAGGGATGGGCAATAAATTCTGGCCTAGCCAATGACGTCCACATCCCATGAATGAATAAAAAAAAGAAGCAATTAAAATGCTCTGACATTTCTGTACATTTTTTTTTTCAAATTAAATACCTACTCTAGTGAATAATTCCATTCTCCAAGGCACCATTTCCTGTTTTCACATGCCCTTCTGATTATTTAAATTTCTGTGTCATTGGTAATGGAACATTCCCATGTAAACATGTCACACTGTAATTACAGCCTTATGCCAGTGGTGGTGCTCTAGTGTCAGAGTTTTGCTTCTCAGAGACTGGAGGAGCTGTATACGTTGTGTTTACAATATGAGTAACACTCAGGGGTGACCAAGGGGATTCTTTTGGCCATGTTTACGATGTTGCTAAGATACAACGGCCCGTGGGATTTTTCCTGCTGCGTTCACAAGGTTGAATTGAAGAGATTTTTGAAGTATCTGGCACAGTTTTATAAAGGTCCCCTTGCTGCGTTCAGGTCTGGGGCCTGCAGCTTAGGGAGGATATATTGTCCATGGACGGGGTGTAGCGCAGAGTCACCAGAACGATCCCGGGGCTGAAAGGGTTAAATCCCGAGGACAGGTTGCACAGACTAGTCTTGTGTTCCCCCGAGTCTCGAAGATTAAGGGGTGATCTAATCGAGGAGTTTAAGGTGATTAAAGGCTTTGATACGGGCAATAGAGAGAAACTATTTCCTCTGGTGGGGCTGAGGTGAGTGGGGTGGGGGGTGGGGTCCAGAACAAGGGGTCAGAACCTTAAGATTGGAGCCAGGCCGTTCAGGGGGTGATGTCAGGAAGCACTTCTTCACACAAAGTGGGGGGTGGAAATCTGGAACTCCCTCCCCCAGAAAAAGCTGTCGAGTCTGGGAGGCGTCAATTGGAAATTTCAAAACTGAGATTGAGAGATTTTTGTTGGGTCGGGGGGGGGTTAAGGGTCACGGAACCGAGGCGGGTGGATGGGGTTAAGATACAGATCACCCGTGATCCAATCAAATGTGAGGACGGTGTGTCTCAGGGAGGCTGGCCCAGCCCCAGACTGAGCCGTCTCTGTGACGTTCTTCAACCCTGTTGGTCAGCAATGACCACATGAATTGATGTCAGCCTGATATGTAGTGCATGGAGGGATATTGCTCTGCACGGTGTGTGTGCATCACAGCGCTCATTCACATGGGTTCCATGTGCACCTACATCAGCTGTGTACACATCCAAGCCTCAATGCTGCATCCGGGGAATGTGCCATGTCTCACACCTTAGCTGCAGCCCGACCCTTCCCTTGGAGCTCTGTGTGCTGGAGACCAGCTGCTTACCTTACCGGGACGCAGCAGCTCATTGAACTTTCTCCCTGCGCTGAATCCGTCAGCGCTGATGGTCTCGTGTTGCACTCACCACAGCCGCTATTTGAATCCCAGACCCTCTTGGTTGCTGCAGGATCATTCCGGTGACCAGCGGAATACGGAGCTGCTCTCCTCTTCTGTATCTCTTCCACCAAAACAGGGAAGGTCCTGGTCCAGGAGACCAGGGAGCAGCTGGACCCATCCCTTCCCCGGCCTCCCCGCTGTCTGACACTCTATCAACGGAAATGTCCGGTGAAAAGGGTCACGGTCCATTCAGATTACAAAGCTCTCCTTCACTTTTGCTTTGCTCGCTCACACCAACCATTTTCACCACATCCCGAGTGATGACTGGGAAGGTTTGGTGGAGAAACCGGCTCTGCCCGAATGCTCGGTGCCGGGCATGTTGTGGCTGTGAGTCTGTGGGAACACGCGGTGCTCCGTCACCACCCACAGCCCTACCGGTTTCCTCCCTCTGACTCCCACTGTTATGTGGTGACACTGAGCAGCTGCGAGGGACCTGGGCAAGGGTCAACAGTGTGGGCACATACTGATGGACGGGTGGCAAGGGGGAAAATGGATGTGATAATGAGCATGTCACTGTCCATCCTTCCTCCACCCTCTGAGTCTTTGGCAGATAACCACATGAGTGCAGAATATCTGTACCAGCGAGTGGTGGCGGGGCGATGCCAACTCCGAGTCTGTGTCTTGTGAATCCATCCCAAGTTTTCACTCGAGCCCACAGACACCCACAGGAAACCCACAGAGAGACAATCACTGGGAAAGACACTCGCTCCTTGTGGCTTCACGTTTTAACCCTATCCTGTCTGCATGTCTCAAATGTTAAACACACCAGCCACATTCAGGGAGGTTTCACTCTGTGAATCACTCACTCTCTCTGCCCCACACAAACACACACACACACACACACACACAGAGCTCCTGTGTATGTGTGTATGTTTTTGCGCATGTGCGTGTTTGTGTGTATGAGTTTGTGCCTGTGTGTGTGAGTGTTTTTGTGCGTGTGTGTGTGTTTCTGTTTGTGTGCGTCTTTGTTTGTGTTTGTGTGTTCGTGTGTAGTGTTTGTGTATGTTCATTTGTTGTGTGTGTGTATGAGTATGTGCCTGTGTCTGTGTATGTTTTTGTGTGTGTGTGAATGTTATTGTGCGTGTGAGTGTGTGTTTATGTTTGTGTGCGTCTTCATGTGTGTTTGTGTGTTCGTGTGTAGTGTTTGTGTATGTTCATTTGTTGTGCGTCTGTGTGTTTGTGCCTCTCTGTGAGACTGTGTGTTTCTGACAGCAGGTCAGGGAGAAATAGTCCAGAATGCCCTTTGGTTTTGTAGCATTGAAACAATGACAGGAGGTAAACGAGTGTTGCACCAAATAAAGACATGGAGTTACCACACCAAAAAACCACGTGACTTCCCCAGTTTCACATCTCCCTCAAACGCATAAAAACTGTGTTAACACTGACCCTCCTCCCAGAGCCAGTTCTCCTCTTGTCCGATGCAGTCAGGAGAGGAAGATCATCTCACCTCCGATCCTGGTAGACTGAACATTTCCAGAATTAGATCAGTTCCCTGAAGTGTCTCCAGTTAGTCATTCATCTGTCAGGATTGACTCTACAACCCTGGGGACTCATTCTCCTGTAAGTAAAACACTTGCTGCTCCAGTCAAATCTCTTCTGTATAACATGATCTCTGGATGTCCCAGAGCACTTTACAATTGAGTTCACACTTTTTTCGAAGTGTAGTTACTGTTGTAATGTAGGAAATGCAGCAGCCAATTAGTGCACAGCAAGCTCCCACAAACAGCAATGTGATCATCTGTTTTTAGTGATGTTGGTTGAGGGATAAATATTGGCCCCGGGACACCGGGGAGAACTCCCCCCCTGCTCTTCTTCCAAATAGTGGCTGTGGGATCTTTCACACCCGCCCGAGAGGGCAGACGGGGGCCTCGGTTTAGTGTCTAATATTGGACTAATCTCCAGGCGAGGTTGGCTGGATGGATTATTGACAAGGTCCATTCACCCTGTAAAGAGTTTCTCTGTTTTGAAATATCTGATAAAACATCGAGTTCTGTGTCTAAACCTTGTGTTGAAAAGACACCTTTCCAGCTATTCACCTGCCATTAGCTTGTTGAGTCTTCATACACTCCGTCTGTCTGTGACCAACCCCTCTTGGCTCATCCTTTCCTTATCGTACATCGAGCTGTTCATCCTGACGGGTTCCATCCTTCCCAGTAACACTCCATCTCCAACATCAAACTAACTCCCAGCACGTTGATGAATTGTATCGATTCCAGCGTCACTTGGTTCTGTCTGAGGCTGTTTCTCTGATCGGGGACCGAGCTGTTCTGAACGGACATTGTGTTCAGCAGTTCTTATTGCCGATCAGGCTGTTCAACCAATGCTGCTGTTCACTGAGGTGACTCCGATTCTACATTCACACATTAATGAATTCATGTCCAGCAGCAAACATCTGAATGAAGCAAGGTTCAAGAAAAAACCGAGCCGCTTGATCCTACAGTTATCTGTTCAGGCATGGCCCCTTGTTCAAAATAACAAACATTATTTACAAATAGTGATCACACGAGCCTGGTTTCTAAGGAAATGAAACCATGAACAATTTGCAGTAAAGTGAAACGTACAGGACTAATCTATTTATTTTGAGCTGCTGATATAGAATTATACACGAGGCATGTTTCTAATTTCTAATATCATCTAAAATACGGCAGTTCTGACAGTGCACCATTCCCTCAGTACTCACCCTCCGACAGTGCAGCACTCCCTCAGTACTGTCGCTCTGACAGTGCAGCACTCCCTCAGTGCTGACCCTCCAACGGTGCAGCACTCCCTCAGTACTGACCCTCCAACAGTGCAGCACTCCCTCAGTACTGACCTTCTGACAGTGCAGTGCGCCCTCAGTACTGACCCTCTGGCTGTGCAGCACTCCCTCAATACTGACCCTCCGACAGTTCAGCCCTCCCTCAGCACTCCCTCACTGTGTGTCCATCTGCGTTTTGAGCTGAAATCTTGAGCAGGCCTTAAAACCACAACCTTCCGTGTCAGAGAGAGAGAGAGAGTGTGTGTGAGAGAGAGAGAGAGCGAGAGACTGTGTGTGTGAGAGAGAGAGCACGTGAGAGAGTGTGTGTGAGAGAGAGAATGTGAGAGAGTGTGTGTGAGACAGTGTGCATGTGAGAGATTGAGAGTGTGTGTGTATTTGAGAGAGGGGGCACGAGTGTGTGTGTGAGTGTGTGTGAGTGAGAGAGAGTGTGTGTGAGAGAGTGTGTGAGAGTGTGTTTGAGAGAGAGAGAGTGTGCGTGTGAGAGAGAGAGTGTGTGTGTGAGGGAGAGAGTGTGTGTGAGGGAGAGAGTGTGTGTTTGAGAGAGTACGTTTGAGAGAGAGAGCGAGAGAGTGTGTGAGTGAGAGTGTGTATAAGTTCGAGATAGAAAATGTCTGTGCGAGAGAGTGTGTGTTTGAGAGAGAGGGATAGTGTGTGTGAGAGAAAGAGTGTGTGAGAGAGTGTCTGTACGAGAGTGTGTGTTTGAGAGAGAGGGAGTGTGTGTGTGAGTGAATATGTATGTGTTTGAGGTAGAGAATGTCTGTGCGAGAGAGTGTGTTTGAGAGAGAGATTGTGTATGTGAGAGAGTGTGTATGAGAGTGTGTGTGGGAGAGAGAGAGTGTCTGTGCGAGAGAGTGTGTTCGAGAGAGGGAGCGAGAATGTGTGTGTGAGAGAGAGAGACTGTGTGTGTTTGAGAGAGAGTGTGTTTGAGAGAGGGAGCGAGAGAGAATGTGTGTGTGTGAGAGAGAGATAGAGCAGAAGAGCACGATAGATAGAGAATGTGAGGGCTAAACTCACTGAGAGAAAAAGCTGGACACCCAGCAGAGGGAGTGAGGGACCAATTAATTTTTGGCGTGTTTGGTGAATCGGTTTGCGATGTCCCTTCTCAATCTCTCCTTCCTTGTCTTGACATTACTTTATTCCCTGGGGCTGTTCAACTCCCTGAAAGGTGCCATTTAAACACAAGTTGTTGTTGTTTGAGGAAGAGACGCTGGGGGCAATTTCTGAAAAAGTCTCTGTCTTTGTCATTTTCCATTTAGACGAGGAACTGAAGATGGGAGTGGTCAGTCTGATATTGATCTTCATCAGCTTGCTGCCAGATACAAATTCATTACTGATCGGAACTCAGGGAATTTGATTCTTTCCTGGATTGAGGAAGTGAACATTTAATTTTAGAGAGCAGAGTTAGTGATCACACAGAGAGTGAGTGAATAGCGAGTCAGAGAATGTAGCAAAAGAAAAAGACTCAAAAGGACTCGAATCATCAACTCTGTTTCTCTCTCCACAGATGCTGTCAGACCTGCTGAGTTTTTCCAGCATTTTCTGTTTTTGCATCAGAGAATGTCTTTCAATAGGAATGACATTGCATTTATATAGTGCCTTTAATGCAGTAAAACGTCCTTATTGCTTCACAGGATTCCCCCACAAGGGGAAACATCCCCTCAGCATCCACCCTGTCAAACCCTCCACCACCTCAGAATCTTATATGTTTCAATAAGATCACCTCTCATTCTTCTAAACTCCAATGGATACAGGGCCAACCTGCTCAAAATTTCCTCATAAGACAAACCCCTTCATCCCAGGAATCAGCCCAGTGAACCTCCTCTGAACTGCCTCCAATGCAAGTCTATTCCTCCATAAGTAAGGAGACCAGAACTGTACACACTGCTCCTGATACAATCTCACCAACGCCCTGTACAGTTGTAGCAAGACTTCCCTCACTTTGCACTCCATCCCTTTTCGAGGCCAACATTCCACTAGCCTTCCTCATTCCGTGCTTTTGCTGAATGTTGACTTTCTGTGATTCATGTACAAGGACACCCAGATCCCTCTGTATCGCATTCTGCAGTCTCTCTCCATTGAAGTAATATTCTGCATTTTGATGTCCTGTCCCCTCCCTTGTTGCCTTTCAGGAGTGACGTCAGAGGGATGGTCTATGAAGGCACTGCCTCGGAGGGCCATCAGCAGCTCTTGTGTGGCTATTCCATGTAACTTTGACATTCCTTCCCACTCTTACACAGCACTGCACGGAGCTTGGTTTAAATATTGGTATAGATGGAAATATACCATCACATACACCAAAGATCCCAATTATGCGATGGCCGCATTCGTGGGACGTGCTAAAATAATCGGCGACTTGGAAGGGAAGAATTGTTCGGTGAGGATTGACAGTCTCAGAGCTGAAGACAGTGACGTGTATTACTTTTACGTGGATGCGGAGGGCTACACAGATCACACTTTTACAAAACCAGTCCAACTCCAGGTTCTTGGTAAGTCCCAGTTCCTTTCACACTCAGTATCTTAGCACAAGGGGGTCATGTTTTCACCGCAGAGTCAGACAGTCATGGGTTCAATTCCTGCTCCAGGAGATGTCAGAACAAAGTCCAGGATGTGATCAGGCGCAGTACTGAGGGAGTGCCGCAATGTCGGGGGGTCAGTACTGAGGGAGCACTGCACTGTCGGAGGGTCAGTAATGAGGAAGTGCTGCACTGTCGGAGGGTCAGTAATGAGGGAGTGCTGCACTGTCAGAGGATCAGTACTGAGGGAGTGCTGCACTGTCGGATGGTCAGTACTGACGGAGTGCTGCACTGTCGGATGGTCAGTACTGAGGGAGTGTTGCACTGTTGGAGGGTCAGTACTGAGGGAGTTCTTCACCGTTGGGGAGTCAGTGCTGAGTGAGTGCTGCACAGTCTGAGGATCATTACTTGTGTCAAAAGGTTTTATTTTTATTTTTGTTCCAACTTCTGCAGCAACTGCACCACATCCCCATGTGTTAACTGGAGCATGTCAGCCTGGAGTTACGTGGAATTCCAGAGCAGAATCTGCCATCACACATTGAAGCTGGCATCACTAAGTGTCCCTCAGTGATGATGTTTTCTGATGGAATGAAATTTGGCAAAGCAGTGGGTAGCAATAAGGAGAGATTAGGCATGAGAGGGGCAGGATCAGGATGAGGTGGGCAGACACATGGCAGATGCAGTTCAGCGCAGTGAAGGGTGAAGTGACGCACTTTGTCAGATTGAATACAGAAATATATTGGACAAGAACAATTTGGACAAGTGTAGGTGAGCAGAGAGACCTAGGTGTCTCTCTACACACATTCTGAAAGATTAAAGGGCAACTTGTTGAGGTGATTAAGAAAGAAAATGTCTTCCTCGTGTTTCTCGACTGAGGAGCCGAGTTAAAAGCAAAGAGATCATGCTGGAACTTTATAAACCACTGGTTAGACCTCAGCTGGAATATTGTTCAGAACTCTGGGCACCCACACTTCAGGAAAGAGGTAAGAGCTTTAGAAAGGGAGCCCAGGAGGACAAAACAGTAAAAACTGGGACATAAGAGTCCTGGTCCAAACTGGTCTTGTATAGCTTAATATAGAACACCATTAAAACTGGGGAATAAGCATACTGGTCTAAGCTGTTTTTTCTTTCTGGGTGGGGAGGAGATTGACCAGAATGGGTCCAGGGATGAGGGATTTTAGCTCCAAGGATGGTTTGATAAGCTGGGGTTGTTCTCCTTGGAGCAAAGGAGATTGAGGGGGGATCTGATCGTGGAGTACAAGATCATGACGGGTTTAGATAAGGTAGACAAAGAGAAGCTGTTGCCAATAGCTGATGGTACAAGGGCTAGGGTCTCACAGATTGAAGGTTTTGGGCAGGGGGTGGATGTGAGGAGGAACTTTTTTACACAGCGAGTGGTAATGAGCTGGAACTCGCTGCCTACGAGGATGGTGGAAGTGGAGACGATGAACGATTTCAAAAGGAAATTGGAAGGACACTTGAGGGAAATAACCTCGCAGGGATACAGGGATAGAACGGGGGGAATGGGACTGATTGGATTACTCTGCAGAGAGACAGCATGGACTCGATGGGCTGAATGGCCTCCTTCTGTGTTCTGAGTGTCTGTGACCCTATTGAAAAATCATAGGACAAATCAAATCTCTCTTCTACTTGTCTGTTAACATCTGGATCTTTTTATTAAAGATGTCCCAAATAAGCCAGATATCGTGCTTCCAAAGTATTTACAGGAGGGGACTCCTGCACATATCATCTGTAAATACCTCTACACCTGCCCTAATAACCACCCCAATCTAACCTGGAGTGAATTGTCGACTTCCTCGGTCAGCAGCATCACAGAGACCGGTGGCGAGGTTTCCGCTGTACTGACCTTTAACCCTTCGTTCAAGCATCATGGTCAAAGTCTCAGCTGTACGTGTGACTACCCTCAAACCAACCATCGAGTGGTCAACTCAGTTACTCTGAGTGTAAAGTGTAAGTATTGGTTAGAACATCCTGCTTGTGATGGAGGGGGAGTCGGTCTCCTATTAAATGAGGCATTGGAGAAGGTGCAAGTGGGATTGACAAGGGCGATCCCAGAACTGAGAGGTTATAACTATCAGGAAAGACTGAACAGGCTGGGATTCTTTCCTCTAGAAAAGAGAAGGCTGAGGGGGTGACCTGATCAAGGTCTTTAAAATGGTGAAAGGCTTTTGATAGGGTAGATGTAGAGAAGATGTTTCACTTGTCGGAGCGACCCAAAGCTTGGGGGCCATCAATATAAGATCATCACTAATAAACCCAATGGGGAATTCAGGAGAAACTTCTTCACCCAGAGAGTGGGAGGAATGTGGAACTCGCTCACACAGGGAGTGGTTGAGGAGAATAGTATCGATGTATTTAAGGGGGAAGCTGGATAAACACATGAGGGGGAAACCAAGAGAAGGGTATGGGGATGGGGTGAGAGAGCCACTCGTAGGCTCGCTGTAATTCTGTGCAACATCATCTGCTGGTGAGGAATAGAGTGCAGTTTGTACAGGTGCTGGTGTTGGAGCTGTATCCAGTCCATGATTCAAAACAGACCCTATCCCAATCTAGATGTTAAACCTCATCAGTTCACTCTTATTTTCATTCTTTTTCGGGATGTGGCCATTACTGGCTGGGCCCAGCATTTATTGCCCATTCCTAATTGCCCCTTGGGAAGGTGGTGGTGAGCTGCCTTCTGGGACTGTTGCAGAGCATGTGGTGAAGGTACACGAAAAGTGCTTCCTGGAGAGAGTTCTAGGATTTTAACCCAGAAACAGTGAAGGAACGGTGAAATCGTTCCAAGTCAGGATGGAGAGTGCCTTGGAGGGGAACCTGCAGGTGGTGATGTTCCCATGTATCTGCTGCCCTTGTTCTTCTAGGTTTCAGAGGTCATGGGTTTGGAAGGTGCTGTTTTAGGAGCCTCGGTGAGTTGCTGCAGAGCATCTTGCAGATGGTACACACACTGCTGACAATGTGCGTAGGTGGTGGAGGGAGTGAATGTTGAAGAGGGTGGGTGGGATGCCGATCAATCAGGCTGCTTTGTCCTGGATGGTGTCGAGTTTCTTGGGTGTGTTGGAGCTGCACACATCTCGGCAACTGGAGAGCATTCCATCACACTCCTGACTTTAGCTCAGTCGTTAATGTGTTGATAATTTTGGATTTGAAATATTCTCCTCACAACACGTCTGTCAGGATGACACTGGAAAAAGGAAAGAGGATTTCTCTAAGTTGTTCCAGTGACGTAAATCCAGCAGCACACAATTTCACCTGGGTTAAGATCTCCCAAGGAAAGGTGACGAATCTGGCGCTCGCTGGTCAAACTATTATGGTTCCTTATGGATTTGAAGAGGAAATCTCCTACTACTGTGAAGCAACAAGTATCCTGGGCAGTTCCCAGTCTCTGCCCATTAGAATTCCTACTGAATGTGAGTATATTTTTTATTTGTTCATGGGATGGAGGTGTCACTGGCTAGACCAACATTTATTGCCCATCCCAAATTATCCTGGAACTGAATGGCTTGCTGGCCATTTCATGAGGGTATTGAAGAGTCAACCACATCGCTGTGGGTCTGGAGCCACATGTAGGCCAGACCAGGTAAGGACAGCAGATTTCCCTCCCTAAAGGACATTAGTGAACCAGATGGGTTTTAACGACAATCGGCAATGTTTTCATGGTCATCGTTAGACTTTCAATTCCAGATTCTAATTGAATTGTTTGGCAAGTGGACATTTGACACTTAGGCCACAATTTGTCCACAATTATCTGCTTGCCAGCCAATCAGCATCTTCTCCTCATGCAGTAGAAATTGTTGTTCCCTTTGAGATTTGGTATTCTTGCAATTCTGTCCTGATGAGTGAAAGATGAAAAGCTTTGTCAGAATGTCTCCTTTCACACCAATGCTCAGGTTCTATGCAGCCAAGTGATTGTAAACATGATCTTCTGTAAATCAGAATCCTGAATAGTCTCTCAAATGACTAGTACATCATTCCTGGTACATGAATCATACAAAGTTAGTATGCAGGTGCAGCAAGTGATTAGGAAGGCAAATGGAATGTTGGTGTTTATTGCAAGGGAGCTTGAGTGTAAAAGTAGGGACATATATACTACAACTGTAGAGGCTCTTGGTGAGACTGCATCAAGAATACTGTGTATAGTCTTGGCTTCTGACATAGAAAAGATGGGCCGAATTTGCAGCTGAAGGCTACCTGTAATACTGTGTAACGTTATCTGCTGGTGAGGAATACAGTGCAGTTTGTACTTTTGCTAGTGTTGGAGCTGTATCCGGTCCATGATTATATAAAAAAACTATTCAAATCTAAATTTTAAACCTCATGAGTTTGCCCATATTTAATTCATTCACAGGATGTGGGAGCAGCTGATATAGGCAACATTTATTGTCCATCCCTAATTAGCCCTTGTCCTGAACTGCTGCAGTCCATGTGCTGTACGTATATCCACAGTGCTGTTAGGGCGGGAGTTCCAGGATTTTGACTCAGCGATAGTGAAGGAATGGCAATAGATTTCCAAATCAGGATGGTGAGAGGCTTGTAGGGGAACTTGCGGGTGGCGTTGTTCCCATTTTTCTGCTGCCCTTATTCTTCTAGGTGTTAGGGTTTGGAAGGTGCTGTTCAAGGAGCCTTGGTGTGCTGTTGCAGTGCATCTTGTAGATGGTACACACAACTGCCAATGTGCATCGGTGGTGGAGTGAATGAATGTTGAAGATGGTTGGTGGGATGCCGATCAATCGGGCTGATTTGTCCTGGATGGTATCGAGCTTCCTGAGTGTTGTTGGAGCCGCACTCATCCCAGCAACTGGAGAGTTCCATCACACTCCTGACTTTAGCTCAGTCGTTAATGTGTTGATAATTTTGGATTTGAAATATTCTCCTCACAACACGTCTGTCAGGATGACACTGGAAAAAGGAAAGATGATTTCTCTAAGTTGTTCCAGTGATGGGAATCCAGTAGTCCACAATTACACCTGGTTTAAGATCTCCCAAGGAAAGGTCATTAATCTGACACTCGAAGGTCAAACTATTACCGTTCCTTATGGATTCGATGAGGAAATCTCCTACTACTGTGAAGCAACAAGTATCCTGGGCAGTTCCCAGTCTCTGCCCATTAGAATTCCCACTGAATGTGAGTAATTTTTTTATTTGTTCATGGGATGGAGGTGTCACTGGCTAGACCAACATTTATTGCCCATCCCAAATTACCCTGGAACTGAGTAGCTTGCTGGGCCATTTCGGAGGGTCTTGTAGAGTCAACCACATGGCTGTGGGTCTGGAGCCACATGTAGGCCAGACCAGGTAAGGACAGCAGATTTCCCTCCCTAAAGGACATTAGTGACCCAGATGGGGTTTTAACGACAATCGGCAATGTTTTCATGGTCATCGTTAGACTTTCAATTACAGATTCTAATTGAATTGTTTGGCAAGTGGACATTTGACCGCTTTGGCCACAATTTGTCCACAATTATCTGCTTGCCAGCCAATCAGCACCCTCTTCTCATGCAATGTCAATTGTTGTTCCCTTTGAGATTTGGTATTCTTGCAATTCTGTCCTGATGAGTGAAAGATGAAAAGCTTTGACAGAATGTCTCCTTTCACACCAATGCTCAGTGCCGCAAAAGGATGAATGATCTCTTCCGTTCCGCCAGGGTAAGTCACCCTTTTCATCACTCCCAACTCACACATTCACAAAACCATCACACACCCACAGGACCCTCACTCACTGCCAGTGCAAGAGACATCACCATTCACTCTCTCACACACACCGTCATTGTCCTCATCCCATCCGTGGGACCACTCACCACCCACACAGGTCAGGCATACTTATCATCTGGCCTGGCAGTCATCCTGATACACTCTCCCTATCTCTATCCATGGAGGAGAAACTGGCTCACAACAGGAGGGGAAGCTCCCAGACAGGCGGAGAGATGCCGGAGGTCAAAGCTCTGACAGAATTGGAAAACAGAGCCATCCAGCTGGCCGGCAATGACCGGGATCGGTCCTGTGCTGACGGTGAGGTTGGCGCTGCTCTACCAAGTGAGGATCCAGCAGTAAAACATCCATCAGACAACCATGCTGTGAGTGAAGTGTCCTCTTTCACAGTTCACTGCCAGGCACTAATTATCTCCCTTTGCTTTCACAGACACATCTGGGAAGCAGCAGACGGAGTCCACGACCCAGAACCTCCAAGCAAGCTCCGAAGAAACCTCTGAAGAGGAATCTGAAGGCACCCTCCCTGAACTCCCCTCACAGCGCTCATCCTCACCCTCACCCTCCATCAGCGCAGAGACACACACCTCGGTGGGACCTAGCTTTAGAATAGCCTCGGGATCACAATCTGGTGAGCTCATCGCACTTTTTGATCCACAGCAGGCTGAGGTAGGGACTTACCAGGTCCCCGGCACTCAGAGGACTTCTGGAGGCCAGAACGTTGCTGAGTCCGAGTCAGATGAGGAGCCTCTGGACTCGGTCATGTCACAGATGCTGGAGCTGCAAAGGCAAGCTGGGGAACATCAGGAAGGGATGTCCACTGCACTCCTCAGGTTGCAAGGCATGATGGAGGAGTCCGTCCACCTTCAGGCTGAGGTGATAGTGCCAGCATGCCAACGAACCGAGGTCAACACTGGCAGGATGACGGCGGCCATGGAGACCTTGGTCCAGGACCTCGCTCATGTACTGCTACATGGGTTTAACCCCATAGCTAATGCCATAGTTGGCCTCCTACAGTGTGCACGCGAGAGGGATGCCGGGCAGCTCGATCTCACTGTACCTACACCCCATCCCTCATCCCCATCGACGTCCTCCTCATCAGAGGAGACCTCCAGCTCCTACATCTCCTCCTCAGCCAGCTCCTCTCCCAGTTGCAGCGCCAGGTTGTAAAGGGCGCAGCAGACGATGATGATGTGCGATACCCTCTGTGGACTGTATTGCTGGGCTCCACCAGACTGGTCCAGGCACCGGAACCACATCTTCAGCATCCCGGGTCTGTTCTACCAAGTTACGAGTTGCTGCCTGAGCCTCATTATAGCGTCGCTCTGCTGCGGTCTGAGGCCGCCGCACGGGTGTCATCAGCCATGGCCTCTGCGGGTAGCCCTTGTCCCCAAGGAGCCAACCCTGCAGCCTCTGTGGACCCTGGAAAACTGTAGGGATCTGCGAGTGACTCAGGATGTAGGCAATGTGCGCACTCCCTGGAAACCGTGTGCATACCTGCAGGATGCGTTGCTGGTGGTCACATACCAGCTACATGTTCAATGAGTGGAATCCCTTGTGGTTGATGAAGTCCACTGGGTGTAGCGATGGAGACCTGAGCGCCACATGAGTGCAGTGAATCGCACCCTGCACCTATGGGAATCCCGAGATCAGGGCGAATCCAATGGCCCTGGCATCCTGGCTGTCCCGGTCCTGGGCGAAATGCACAAAGTTGTTGCCATGGAGAAGATGCATCCGTGAACTCATGGATGCATTTGTGGGTGGAGGATTGTGAAATCCCACAGAGGTCACCTGTGGAGCCCTGAAAGGAGCCACTGGCATAGAAATTGAGTGCCACAGTCACTCTCACAGCCATTGGCAGTGGATGCCCTCTATGTTCCCTTGGATCCAAGTCCTGCAGTAAGTGGCAGATGTGAGCCAACAGGTCCCTCGACATGCACCGTCATTGGCGACGCTGGTAGTCAGTCATCTGCAGGAATGACAGGCGGTGTCTATAGACCCTGGGTGTCGCTAGGCGCTGACCAGCCATGGCTCACTGTCGTTCCTCAGCAGCGTATGCGAGACCCTCCGCTGCCCCTTCTTCATGAGGCTGCTGTTCCTGCCTTTGCACAGCCAGGAGCCTTAGTTGCTCTCTCCTCCGTCTTCTACAGCCTCCGTGGACCATCAGGCACACAGCTAGGTCACCAGGGTCCATCATCCCAACATGGTCCTCCTGCAGTATGAAAGAGAGAGAGAGAGAGAGAGACTTGGTTATCATGGCTGTACTTAGCACCTTTCCTGGCCCTGTGTGACCACCCCTTAATGCTTCCTGGGAAGTGCTGGTCACCGCTCAGATGGCCAGAGATGAGTGCGCTGCATGGCTGCCCTGTCAACCTGCGACATGTGGGACACTGGTCCAAACCGAGATGCTGAGAGTCCTGAGAGAGTTTTGTGTGTGGAAGTCAGAGGCTTGTAACATCAAAGCAGCCGTAGCCATAAGCCTGCACCTGTCTGCAAAGGAACCAAAGTGAAAGGAGCCTCATTTGGAATTTGTAAGGTGAAAATGCTTTGCCTGGTGTCTGCTTAAAGTCAATGGGTTGTCTTAGAGGAGATTAGTTTGGGAATTTGTTAAAAAGTTATGATCGTTGTAACTTTTAGCCATGTGTCTATATTTAACTTGTTGTAAGTTGACAAATGTCTTATTTAGTTTGATATTAAAACCCCTTGAGAACTGGTGATCTTATTCCTGAATTTAGAGCTGCAACTCAAACATTCCACTGGAAAATATAGGTTATGACAGTTGTTTAAAGTTCCCCTCTGGGATTTTAAACAACAGCCTTTACCAACTGCTGTGTCGTAACATCTATAAATGTTACATAGATTACATCGATAAATATTACATATACATATGACATAGGTTATATCGAAATGCAAGGCATTTATTCATAAATTGCTTATAAATTCTTGAAACTCTCGACAGCGAATGAAGCAGTTTCAATGTGAGCTCACTGTTGTATTGTTGGAAACGCAGCTACTGATTTGTGCACAGCAAGATCCTAACAATCAGCATTGTGATAATGAGCTGACAATCGATTATTTTAGAGAGGTTAGTTAATTCATACAAAGAGATTACATTTATGACGTGGATCACTAATGACCCTTTAGGGAGGGAAACCTGTCCATTTTAACAGGTCTGGCTGTGTATGTGACTCCAGTCTCAAACACCAACGTAGTTAAACCTTACCTGCCCTCTGAACTGCTCTCCCAGTATGGGTCAAACCAGTGGTTCAGGAGGAAGACCCCCCACCACCTTCTCAAAGGGAAACTAGAGATGGACAATAAATGTCAGCATTGCCCTAGAATGAATATTTAAACATTGAGTGAGTGTATCGCTTCTCGAGATACATCAGAGCATCATTCTAAAACTGTAGTGCAGTAATTAATGGCTGTTCTTACAAGTAGAGACCCCTGTAAATGGACAGTAGGATTGCTCACGGCTGGGATCATGTTGAGTGTTTTCCTGGCTGGAATCTTCATCTTCATCTGTGTGAGAAAGTAAGTGTGAAGATTTAACTTGATTTTATTATAAACATTTACTTCAATGTTCTTTCCTGAAGTCGGTGATTGTTTCCCTTGTGTTAAGCGCCAGATGCCTCTCCGTAAGTGGTCTCTTTGTCCCTTATGATCCAGAGAGTGTTTTTCATTGCCCGTTATCCAGATGAATAATAATCAGTTGCTGTGATCTGGAAGGCGCTGCCTGAAAGGGCGGTGGAAGCAGATTCAATAGAAACTTTCAAAAGGGGAATTGGATAAATACTTGAAGGGGCAAAATTTGAAGGGCTATTGGGGAAAGAGCAGGGGTGGAGCGGGGTCAAAGATATGGTGTGTTATTCTAATGATATTATACCTTGGGCTTATTTACTGTACAAGACACAAAGCACCAATCGCCCGCAGGGATAGGATGAGAATGTTATGGGCTCGTTTATCAAGACTCGGCACGAGAACAGTTATACATACGGATAAAGCTTGGAGGCATCAGAGCTGTGTGTGTGTGCTCTGCTCAAAGTAAAAGTGAAACTAACACTGGGTCACATGACACACTTCCATTATAGTGATGTCACGCTGATATCCCTTATTGCAACTACAGACAGTCCAGTCGTTGGTGTAAGGTTACAGTGGGCTCTGTGTCTGTGCTGCACTGACTCTCTGCTATATGATAACCACAGTGTGATATTGTGTTATTGCAGGAGAAAAACAGCGAAGGAGGAGAGAGTTTCAGGGACCAGTGACATTGCATTGACCCCCAGTCCACACTCTGTGAAGCACCAGGTACAGGAGCTGTTTACACTCACTCCAAAGTTTCAATCTCAGTGTGTAGACAACACGTGTCCCAGATTCCCAGCCAGGTTACCCACTGATTTCTAACTGTGGAGTCAGTAATGGTTCAGTTGATAGCACTGTCTCTCGCTCCCTCCCCCTCTCTCCCTCAGTCTCTCTTTCTCCAGAAACCTGAGCACAAAAATGCCGATACATCTGAGGTCAGCACTGAGGGAGAGCAACACTGAAGGAGGGTCAGTACTGAGGGAGTGCTACACCATCGGAGGTCAGTACTGAGAGAGTGCTGCACCATCGGAGGTCAGTACTGAGGGAGTGCTGCACCATCGGAGGTCAGTATTGAGGGAGTGCTGCATTGGAGAAGGCTCAGTACTGAGAGAGTGCTGCACTGTCGGAGTGTCAGTACTGAGAGAGTGCTGCACTGTCGGAGTGTCAGTACTGAGAGAGTGCTGCACTGTCAGAGGGTCAATACTGAGTGAATGCTGGACTGTCAGAGGGTCAATACTGAGTGAGTGCTGCACTGTCGGAAGTTCAGTACTAAGGGAGAGCTGCACTGTCGGAAGTTCAATACTGAGGGAGCGCCGCACTGTTGGAGTGTCCATATTGAAGCAGTGCTGCCCTCTCAAAGGGGCAGTTCCGAGGGAGTGCCGTACTGTCAGGAGCCAGCATTGAGAGAACAATGCAGTGTTCAAAGTGCCGTCTTTCAGAACAGTTGTGTAATATAAGATCCAACATTATAGCTGTGACACACTTCAATAAAATTCCTTCATTGGCGTGAGGTGCTTTGGATGCCTCTGTTTGTGATTAATGGAACACAAATCTCACAATTCATATGGTAACGTAGGACTTCCAGATTCAGGTGAGCGAGGGAGAGAGAGAGAGAGAGAGAGAGGGAAAGAGAGTGAGCGAGAAAAAGGGTTAAACCCACTGAGCCACGACTGACACTAACGAGGCTAAACAATAATTTAACCCTATCAGTGCCAGTAAATGATGTGAGGATGTCTTCTGTTTCCATTTCTCTGTAGGGTAAACAGAACGTGCTGATTACTGAGCCCCAGGACACAACCAGAGACACAACTAGCGAGGGGGAGACCCCAGCTCCCCAGGATCTCTCTGAAGGTCCAGTAGGAGGTAATGCTGGACATGGGAACCCCGACAATCCCGACGATCTTCTCTACGCCAACATCAACATTTCAAAGCTGCCCAGCGGTGACAGGACTGTGCACAGGAGCGAGGACATGAAATACACACTGATCGGATTCTAGAAAAACTGAGTGTGAAACAGGGAGCGGGGCTGTGGGGTGCGCAGCCAACATGGTCAAATAGTAATTAACAGAAATATGATGTTGCGCAACTTTATTTTATCAGTTCTGAGTGAGCTTTCTGAATGCTGCACCTTTTTTCATGCTGTCAAGGATTGTGAGAAGCTTATTAATTATGTATCATTTTGCATCTATTAATACAAGGTGAGTTGAGAGTGACTGCCCTTGATACTAAGGCCGCATTTGAACAAGTGTGACATGAAGGAGCCAAGCAAAACTAGAATCATTGTGTATCGGGTGGTATGAAAGTCCAATAATTTTTATAATATTTTTCTGGTTTGTTGTTAAAGTAGGTTTATGGGTGTGAGTGGAGATGGGTCTGTCTGTGTGGTTTAATTACATCTGGAGTCAGATATTCTGCAAGTTTGAGATTATCAAAAGAAGCTAGGTGCAGAAATGTACTGGAAATGCTGAAATGGAGGCTGCCTTAGCATGTAAGGTGTGAAGGGAATTTGCATTTTTGGATAAGTGAAGGGATTGTTTGGATTTCAAAGGCATGTTGGTCTGTTTACAACTATCCCGATAAGCAAGGCAAAGGAGTGTTTTAATTTTTCCCAAAGTTTACTGACAATATTGGCAACATGAAAGTTATATTATGAGAATGTTACAGTTCCAAAGACATATGAAACGATGGAATTTACACATCAAAGAGAGAGAAACACATGTAAAAGAGAATGAAAGGCTTTGTTGGGGGCCATGTAAGATCCAACAGGAGTGTGTGAAACAGCCTTGAAGAAGCCTCCAGGCATTTGTGCATAAGTCTGTTATGTCCAGTAACTAAAGTTGGAGAAATCCGTTGAGAATTCCACGGTCAAGTGTGAACTGTGTTAACTCGCTGGTTTTGTTTTTAAATCTAAAATCTATTTTAGACTGTTGCCTTAAACGGGGTATGTAACTGGAAGACACGGTAATTAGGAATTTTAGGATTTGTTTTAGTCATAAATGCTGCCTTAGGTACGTGCTTGAAATCTTTTATTTTGTTAATAAATATTTTAATTTAGTTTTTAAGATCTCTAGATGTCTTGGTCGATTCATTTCTCCTGAGTTCAGTGGATGCATCTCGTAATAAATACAAATTGCAAAATTGTTGTGATCGCGCGATCAAGTTGCCATTGTGGATTTAGTGCACCTTGCACACATCATCTGCCATGTCATAAGGGGGGGGAAACACTCAGCTGGTTGGATTCATACCTATCACAAAGGAAGGTGGTTGTGGTTCTTGGAGGTCAGTCATCTCAGTTCCAGGACATCACTGCAGGAGATGCTCAGGGTAGTGTCCTCGGCCAAACCATCTTCAGCTGCTTCATCAATGACATTCATTCCTTCATAAGGTCAGAAGTGGAGATGTTCGCTGATGGTTGCACAACGTTCAGCACCATTCATGACTCATCAGATACTGAAGCACTCCATGTCCAAATGCAGCAAGACCTGGAAAATATCCAGGCTTGGGCTGACCAGCGGCAAGCAACATTCATGCCACACAAGTGCCAGGCAATGACCATCTCCAACAAGAGAGAATCTATCCATTTCCCCTTGACATTCAATGGCATTACCATTGCTGAATCCCCCACTATCAACATTCTGGGGGTTACCATTGACCAGAAACTGAACTGGACTAGCCATATAAATACTGTGGCTACAAGAGCAGGCCAGATGCTGGGAATCATGTGGTGAGTAACTCACCTCCTGATTCCCCAAAGCCTGTCCACCATCTTCAAGGCACAGTTCAGGAGTGTGATGGAATACTCCCCACTTGCCTGAATGAGTGCAGCTCTCACAACACTCAAGAAGCTCGACATCATCCAGGACAAATCATCCCGTTTGACTGGCACCCCATCCACAAACATTCACTCCCTCCACAACTGACGCACAGTGGCAGCAGTGTGTACCATCTACAAGATGCACCGCAGGGGCTCACCAACACTCCTTAGACAGCACCTTCCAAACACACAACCACTACCATCTAGAAGGACAAGGGCAGCAGGTACATGGTAACACCACCACCTGGAAGTTCCCCTCCATGTCCCTCACCATCCTGACTTGCAAATATATCGCCATTCCTTCACTGTCACTGGGTCAGGATCCTGCAACTCCCTCCCAAACAGTTTTGTGGGTGTACATACACCACATGGACTGCAGCGGTTCAAGAAGGCAGATCACCAGCATGTTCTCAAGGACAATTATGGATGGGCAATAACTTCTGGCCTAGCCAGTGACGCCCACATCCCATCAATGAATTAAAAAAAGAAGCAATTACAATGCTCTGATGTTTCTGTACATTTTTTCCAAATTAAATACGTACTCTAGCGATTAATTCCATTCTACAAAGCACCATTTCCTGTTTTCACATGCCCTTCTCATTATTTAAATTCCTGTGTCATTGGTAATGGAACATTCCCATGTAAACATGTCACACTGTAATTAAAGCTTCCTGCCAGTGGTGGTGCTCTAGTGTCATAGTTTTGCTTCTCAGAGACTGGAGGAGCTGTATACGTTGTGTTTACAATATGAGTAACACTCAGGGGTGACCAGGGGGATTATTTTCGCCATGTTTACGATGTTGCTAAGATACAACGGCCCGTGGGATTTTTCCTGCTGCGTTTACAAGGTTGAATTGAAGAGATTTTTGAAGTGTCTGGCACAGTTTTATAAAGGTCCCCTCACTGCGTTCAGGTCTGGGGCCTGCAGCTTAGGAAGGATATATTGTCCATGGAGGGTGTCCTGTGCAGCGTCACCAGAACGATCCCGGGGCTGAAAGGGTTAAATCCCGAGGACAGGTTGCACAGACAAGGCTTGTGTTCCCTTGAAGATTAAGTGGTGATCTAATCGAGGGGTTTAAGGTGATCAAAGGCTTTGATACCGGCAATAAAGAGAACGCAGCAGCTCATTGAACTTTTCCCTGCGCTGAATCCGTCAGCGCTGATGGTCTCGTGTTGCACTCACCACAGCCGCTATTTGAACCCCAGGCCCTCTTGGTTGCTGCAGGATCATTCCGGTGACCAGCCGAATACAGGGCTGCTCTCCTCTTCTGGATCTCTTCCCCCAAAACAGGGAAGGTCCTGGTCCAGGAGAGCAGGGAGCAGCTGGACCCATCCCTTCCCCGGCCTCCCCGCTGTCTGACACTCTATCAACGGAAATGTCCGGTGAAAAGGGTCACGGTCCATTCAGATTACAAAGCTCTCCTTCACTTTTGCTTTGCTCGCTCACACCAACCATGTTCACCACATCCCGAGTGATGACTGGGAAGGTTTGGTGGAGAAACCGGCTCTGCCCGAATGCTCGGTGCCGGGCATGTTGTGGCTGTGAGTCTGTGGGAACACGCGGTGCTCCGTCCCCATCCACAGCCCGACCGGTTTCCTCCCTCTGACTCGCACTGTTATGTGGTGACACTGAGCAGCTGCGACGGACCTGGGCAAGGGTCAACAGTGTGGGCACATGCTGATGGACGGGTGGCAAGGGGGCAAATGGATGTGATAATGAGCATGACACTGTCCATCCTTCCTCCACCCTCTGAGTCTTTGGCAGCGAACCACATGACTGCAGAATATCTGTACCAGCGAGTGGTGGCGGGACGATGCCAACTCCGAGTCTATGTCTTGTGAATCCATCCCATGATTTCACTCGAGCCCACAGACACCCACAGGAAACCCACTGTCACTGGGAAAGACACTCGCTCCTTGTGGCTTCACGTTTTAACCATATCCTGTCTGCATGTCTCAAATGTTAAACACACCAGCCACATTCAGGGTGGTTTCACTCTGTGAATCACTCACTCACTCTGAAACCACCCCCCCGCCCCCCCCCCCACCCCCCACACACACCCCCCCACCACACAGACACACACATACAGTGAGCATCTGCGTCTGCGTCTGTGTGTGTGTGTGAGAGAGAGAGAGATTCTGTGTGTGTGTGTGTTTATGTTTTAGCGCATGTGCGTGTTTGTGTGTATGTGTGTGCCTGTGTGTGTGTGTGTGTGTGTGTGTTTTTGCGCGTGAGTGTGTGTTTCTGTTTGTGTGCGGCTTCGTGTGTGTTTGTGTGTTCGTGTGCAGCGTTTGTGTATGTTCATTTGTTGTGTGTGTGTGTGTGTGTGCGTCTGTGTGTTTGTGCCTCTCTGTGAGACTGTGTGTTTCTGACAGCAGGTCAGGTAGAAATAGTCCAGAATGCCCTTTGGTTTTGTAGCATTGAAACAATGACATGAGCTAAATGAGTGCTGCACCAAATAAAGACATGGAGTTACCACACCAAAAAACCACGTGACTTCCCCAGTTTCACATCTCCCTCAAACGCAGTAAAACTGTGTTAACACTGACCCTCCTCCCAGAGCCAGTTCAACTCTTGTCCGATGCAGTCAGGAGAGGAAGATCATCTCTCCTCCGATCCTGGTAGACTGAACATTTCCAGAATTAGATCAGCTCCCTGAAGTGTCTCCAGTTAGTCATTCATCTGACAGGATTGACTCTACAACCCTGGGGACTCATTCTCCTGTAAGTAAAACACTTGCTGCTCCAGTCAAATCTCTTCTGTATAACATGATCTCTGGATGTCCCAGAGCACTTTACAATTGAGTTCGCCTTTTTTTCGAAGTGTAGTTACTGTTGTAATGTAGGAAATGCAGCAGCCAATTTGTACACAGCAAGCTCCCACAAACAGCAATGTGATCATCTATTTTTAGTGATGCTGCTTGAGGGATAAATATTGGCCCCGGGACACCGGGGAGAACTCCCCCCTGCTCTTCTTCCAAATAGTGGCTGTGGGATCTTTCACACCCGCCCGAGAGGGCAGACGGGGGCCTCGGTTTAGTGTCTAATATTGGACTAATCTCCAGGCGAGGTTGGCAGGATGGATTATTGACAAGGTCCATTCACCCTGTAAAGAGTTTCTCTGTTTTGAAATACCCGATCAAACACCGAGTTCTGTGTCTAAACCTTGTGTTGAAAAGACACCTTTCCAGCTATTCACCTGCCATTAGCTTGTTGAGTCTTCACACGCTCCGTCTGTCTGTGACCAACCCCTCTTGGCTCATCCTTTCCTTATCGTACATCGAACTGTTCATCCTGACGGGTTCCATCCTTCCCAGTAACACTCCATCTCCGACATCAAACTAACTCCCAACACGTTGATGAATTGTATCGATTCCAGCGTCACTTGGTTCTGTCTGAGGCTGTTTCTCTGATCGGGGACCGAGCTGTTCTGAACGGACATTGTGTTCAGCAGTTCTTATTGCCGATCAGGCTGTTCAACCAATGCTGCTGTTCACTGAGGTGACGCCGATTCTACATTCACACATTAATGAACTCATGTCCAGCTGCAAACATCTGAATGAAGCAAGGTTCCAGAAAAAGCCGAGCCGCTTGATCCTACAGTTATCTGTTCAGGCATCGCCCCTTGTTCAAAATAACAAACATTATTTACAAATAGTGGTCACACGAGCCTGGTTTCTAAGGGAATGAAGCTCAATCAATATACAGTGAAGTGAAACGTACAGGACTAATCTATTTATTTTGAGCTGCTGAGAAAGAATTATACACGAGGCATGTTGCTAATTTCTAACATCATCTAAAATACGGCTCAGGAGAAGGCCTTTGACAGAATATCGCACACCTACATGGGGGATGTGCTCTCCAAAATGGGGTTTGGGGAGGGAATTCGAAATTGGATCCAACTGCTCTACACTAACATCAGTAGCGCAGTCTCAATCAATGGGTGGGAAACAGATAGCTTTCCGATTAAATCTGGAGTCAGGCAGGGCTGTCCTCTCTCGCCTGTCCTTTTCGTGTGTTGCATAGAACCCTTTGCCGAGTCCATCAGGAAGGATCCGGGCATAAGAGGAGTGACGATCCCAGGCAGTGGAGGCACTCAGGTAAAAGCCTCCCTGTACATGGACGACGTCGCCGTCTTCTGCTCGGATCCGCTGTCGGTGCGCAGACTGATGCACATCTGCGACCAGTTCGAACTGGCCTCGGGAGCCAAGGTAAATCGTGGGAAGAGCGAGGCCATGTTCTTTGGGAACTGGGCTGACCGATCCTTTGTCCCCTTCACTGTCAGGGCTGACGGCCTGAAGGTGCTGGGGATATGGTTCGGAGGGACCGGGGCATGCGTTAGAAACTGGAAGGAGCGAGCGGCTATGGTGAAAAGGAAACTGGGCATGTGGGAGCGACGCTCCCTCTCCATTGCGGGAAAGAACCTGGTCATCAGGTGTGAGGTACTCTCGCTGTTGCTGTACGTGGCGCAGGTCTGGCCCATTCCAGACTCCTGCGCGATGGCGATCACTCGAGCCATCTTCCGCTTTATCTGGAGGTCGAAAATGGATCATGTCCGCAGGGACGCGATGTACAAGCCTCTAGATAAAGGGGGAAAAAACGTGCCCAACATCGCCCTCATACTGATGGCCACCTTTGTGTGTGGCTGCATCAAGCGGTGCGTAGACCCTCAGTACGCAAACACCAAGTGTCACTACGTGCTGAGGTTCTACCTGTCCCCGGTGTTGCGAAGGATGGGTCTGGCCACGCTGCCGCGGAACGCTCCAAGTAGTTGGACCGTGCCGTACCACCTGTCCCTGGTGGAAAAATTTATGCAGAAAAACACCTTTGACCACAAGTCCATCAGGCAGTGGTCAGCACGTAACGTCCTAGAGGCCCTGAGGGAAAAGGAGAGGGTGGACCCTGTGGGATGGTTCCCCGAGCAGACTGTCAAAGTCATTTGGCAGAATGCCTCATCGCCAGAACTTTCCAACAAGCACCAAGACGTAGCTTGGCTGGTGGTGAGAAAGGCCCTCCCCGTCAGATCCTTCCTACACGCCAGGAGGCTCACCCCCTCTGCACGTTGCCCTCGAGGTGGCTGTGGTGAGGAAGAGACCGTTGTTCACCTCCTTGTGGATTGTGCCTTTGCAAAGAAAGTCTGGAGAGAGATGCAGTGGTTGCTGTCGAGGTTCATCCCGAGCAGTTCTGTGACACAGGACTCTGTGCTCTACGGGCTGTTCCCAGGGACACACACCGAGACAAACATCAACTGCAGCTGGAGGATCATCAACTCGGTGAAAGACGCGCTTTGGTCTGCCCGAAACTTGTTGGTCTTCCAGCACAAAGAGTTGTCCCCGACCGATTGTTGCGGACTGGCACAATCCAAAGTCCAGGACTACGTGCTGAGGGACGCACTAAAGCTTGGGGCAGCTGCCGCAAAGGCGCAATGGGGAAGGGTCGCTGTCTAAGACCTTTCTACCACAGCGCACCGAGAGACTGGGAACTGTTTAGAGCCCCTCGGGCTGTACAGATCAAAATGAAAGGCTGTAAATGATTGTAATATTGTTTGTACTGATGCACCTGGTGATACATTTTGTAAAAGTTTAACCTGGATTGTACCCTTGTAATGTTGTTTTTGAAATGGTTTGGAATGTGATTGAAGATATTTTATGAATAAAGTATATTTTTACAAAAAAAAAAAAAAAAAATCTAAAATACGGCATTTCTGTCAGTGCAGCATTCCCTCAGTACTCACCCTCCGGCAGTGCAGCACTCCCTCAGCACTGTCCCTCCAATAGTGCAGCACTCCCTCAGTACTGAGCCTCCAACAGTGCAGTGCCCCCTCAGTACTGACCCCCTGACATTGCAGCACTCCCTCAGTACTGACCCTCCAACAATGCAGCACTCCCTCAGTACTGACCTTCTGACAGTGCAGCACCCCCTCAGTACTGACCCTCTGGCTGTGCAGCACTCCCTCACCACTGTCCCTCCGACAGTGCAGCGTTCCATCAGCACTCCCTCACTGTGTGTCCACCTGCGTTTTGAGCTGAAATCTTGAGCAGGCCTTAAAACCACATTTCCGTGTCAGAGAGAGAGAGAGAGTGTGTGGGAGAAGGAGCGAGAGACTGTATGTGTGAGAGAGACAGTGCGTGAGAGTGTGTGAGAGAGAGAGAATGTGAGAGTGTGTGTGAGCCAGTGTGCATGTGAGAGAGTGAGAGTGTGTGTGTATTTGAGAGAGGGAGCAACCGTGTGTTAGTGAGAGGGTGTGTGTGAGTGAGAGAGTGTGTGTGAGAGTGTGTGTGTGAGAGAGAGAGTGAATGTGTGAGAGTGTGTGTGTTTGATAGAGAGTGTGTGCATGTGTGTGAGAGTGTATTTGAGAGAGAGTGTGTTTGAGAGAGAGAGTGTGTGTCTGAGAGTGTGTATGTGTTTGAGATAGAGAATGTCTGTGCGAGAGAGTGTGTGTTTCAGAGAGTGATTGTGTGTGTGAGAGTGTGTGAGAGAGTATGTGAGAGAGTGTCTGTGTGAGAGAGAGTGTGTGTGAGAGAGAGAGTGTGTGTGTGAGAGTGTGTGTGTTTGATAGAGAGTGTGTGCATGTGTGAGAGTATTTGAGAGAGAGTGTGTTTGAGAGAGAGCGTGAGTGTGTGTGTGAGAGTGTGTATGTGTTTGAGATAGAGAATGTGCGAGAGAGTGTGTGTTTGAGAGCGAGATTGTGTGTGTGAGAGAGTGTGTATGAGAGAGTGTGTGTGAGAGAGTGTGTGTGTGAGAGAGTGTGTTTGAGAGAGGGAGCGAGAATGTGTGTGTGTGAGAGAGAGATAGAGCAGATGAGTGCGATAGAGAGAGATTGTGAGGGCTAAACTCACTGAGAGAAAAAGCTGGACACCCAGCAGAGGGAGTGAGGGACTAATGAATTTTTGCCATGTTTGGTGAATCGGTTTGCAATGTCCCTTCTCAATCTCTCCTTCCTTGTCTTGACATTACTTTATTCCCTGGGGCTGTTTAACTCCCTGAAAGGTGCCATTTAAACACAAGTTGTTGTTGTTTGAGGAAGAGATGCTGGGGACAATTTCTGAAAAAGTCTCTGTCTTTGTCATTTTCCATTTAGACGAGGAACTGAAGATGGGAGTGGTCGGTCTGATATTGATCTTCATCAGCTTGCTGCCAGGTACAAATTCATTACTGATCGGAACTCAGGGAATTTGATTCTTTCCTGGATTGAGGAAGTGAACATTTAATTTTAGAGAACAGGGTTAGTGATCACACAGAGAGTGAGTGAATAGCGAGGGAGAGAATATAGCAAAAGAAAAGACTCATACGGACTCGAAACGTCAACTCTGTTTCTCTCTCCACAGATGCTGTCAGGCCTGCTGAGTTTTTCTAGCATTTTCTGTTTTTGCATCAGAGATCTTGTTTCAATAGGAATGACAGTGCATTTATATAGCGCCTTTAAAGCAGTAAAACATCCTTATTGCTTCACAGGATTCCCCCACAAGGGGAAATATCCCCTCAGCATCCACCCTGTCAAGCCCCCCACCACCTCAGAATCTTATATGTTTCAATAAGGTCACCTCTCATTCTTCTAAACTCCAGTGGATACAGGGCCAACCTGCTCAACATTTCCTCATAAGACAAACCCCTTCATCCCAGGAATCAGACAAGTGAACCTTCCCTGAACTGCCTCCAATGCAAGTCTATCCCTCCCTAAGTAAGGAGACCAGAACTGTACACACTGCTCTTGATACAATCTCACCAATGCCCTGTACAGTTGTAGCAAGACTTCCCTCCTTTCATACTCCATCCCTTTGCAATAAAGGCTAACATTCCACTTGCCTTCCTCATTCCGTGCTTTTGCTGAATGTTGACTTTCTGTGCTTCATGTACAAGGACACCCAGATCCCCCTGTATAGCATTCTGCAGTCTCTCTCCATTGAAGTAATATTCTGCTTTTTAATGTCCTGTCCCCTCCCTTGTTGCCTTTCAGGAGTGACGTCAGAGGGATGGTCTATGAAGGCACTGCCTCGGAGGGCCATCAGCAGCTCTTGTGTGGTTATTCCGTGTAGCTTTGACTTTCCTTCCCACTCTTACACAGCACTGCACGGAGCTTGGTATAAATATTGGTATAGATGGAAATATACCATCGCATACACCAAAGATCCCAATTATGGGATGGCCACATTCATAGGACGTGCTAAAATAATCGGCGACTTGGAAGGGAAGAATTGTTCAGTGAGGATTGACAGTCTCAGAGCTGAAGACAGTGACGTGTATTACTTTTACGTGGATGCGGAGGGCTACACAGATCACACTTTTACAGAACCTGTCCGACTCCAGGTTCTTGGTAAGTCCCAGTTCCTTTCACACTCAGCATCTCAGCATAAGGTGGTCATGTCCTCATCTCGGAGCCAGACAGTCATGGGTTCAATTCCTGCTCCAGGAGATGTCAGGACAAAGTCCAGGATGTGATCAGGCGCAATACTGAGGGAGTGCCGCACTGTTGGAGCATCAGTACTGAGGGAGTGCTGCACTATTAGAAGGTCAGTACTGAGGAAGTGCTGCACTGTCACAGGGTCAGTACTGAAAGAGGGCTGCACTATCACAGCGTCAGTACTGAGAGAGTGCTGCACTGACAGAGGGTCAGTACTGATGGAGTGCTGCACTGTAGGAATGTCAGTACTGAGGGAGTGCTGCACTGTCACAGGGTCCGTACTGAGGGAGTGCTGCACTGACAGAGGGTCAGTACTGAGGGAGTGCTGCACTGTCGGAGGGTCAGTACTGAGGGAGTGCTGGACTGTCAGAGGGTCAGTACTGAGGGAGTGCTGCACTGTCAGAGGATCAGCACTGAGGGAGTGCTGCACTGTCAGATGTTCAGTACTGACAGAGTGCTGCACTGTAGGAGTGTCAGTACTGAGGGAATGCTGCACTGACAGAGGGTCAGTACTGAGGGAGTGCTGCACTGCCACAGGGTCAGTACTGAGAGAGTGCTGGACTGTCAGAGGGTCAGTACTGAGGGAATGCTGCACTGTCAGAGGATCAGCACTGAGGGAGTGCTGCACTGTCAGATGGTCAGTACTGATGGAGTGCTGCACTGTAGGAGTGTCAGTACTGAGGGAGTGTTGCACTGTCAGAGGGTCAGCACTGAGGGAGTGTTGCACTGTTGGAGGGTCAGGACTGAGGGAATGCTGCACTGTCAGAGGGTCAATACTGAGGGGGTGCTGCACTGTCAGAGGGTCCATACTGATGGGGTGCTGCACTGTCAGAGGGTCAGTACTGAGTGAGTGCTGCAGTGTCAGAGTGTCAGTACTGAGGGAGTGCTGCACTGTTGGACGGTCAGTACTGAGGGAGTGCTGCACCGTTGGGTGGTCAGTGCTAAGTGAGTGCTGCGCAGTCTGAGGATCATTACTTGTGTCAAAAGGTTTTAGTTTTATTTTTGTTTCAACTTTGGCAGCAATTGCACCACATCCCCATGTGTTAACTGGAGCATGTCAGCCTGGAGTTATGTGGAATTCCAGAACACAATCTGCTATCACACATTGAAGCTGGCACCACTAAGTGTCCCTCAGTGATGATGTTTTCTGATGGAATGAAATTTGGCAAAGCAGTGGTCAGTGATAAGGAAAGATTGGGCATGAGAGGGGCAGGATCAGGATGAGGTGGGCAGACACATGGCAGATGCAGTTCAGCGCAGTGAAGTGTGAAGTGACGCACTTTGTCAGGATGAATACAGAAAGATATTGGACAAGAACAATTTGGACAAGTGTTGGACAAGAGAGACCTGGGTGTCTCTCTGCACACATTCTGAAAGATTAAAGGGCATGTTGTTCAGGTGATTAAGAAAGAAAATGTCTTCCTCGTGTTTATAGACTGAGGAACCGAGTTAAAAGCAAAGAGATCATTCTGGAACTTTATAAACCACTGGTTAGAACTCAGCTGGAATATTGTTCAGAACCCTGGGCCGCCACACTTCAGGAAAGATGTAAGAGCTTTAGAAAGGGAGCCCAGGAGGAAAAAACAGTAAAAACTGGGAAATAAGAGCCCTGGTCCAAACTGGTCTTGTACAGCTTAAGAAAGAACACCAGTAAAACTGGGAAATAAGAATACTGCTCTGAACTGTTTTTTTCTTTCTAGGTGGGGAGGAGATTGACCAGAATGGGTCCAGGGATGAGGGATTTTAGCTACAAGGTTGGCTTGGAGACGCTGGTGTTGTTCTCCTTGGAGCAAAGGAGATTGAGTGGGGATCTGATCCAGGTGTACAAGATGATGACGGGTTTACATAAGGTAGACAAAGAGAAGTTGTTGCCATAAGCTGATGGTGCAAGGACTGGGGGACACAGATTGAAGGTTTTGGGCAGAGAGGGATGTGAGGAGGAACGTTTTTTACACAGCGAGTGGTAATGAGCTGGAACTCGCTGCCTACGAGGATGGTGGAAGCGGAGACAATGGGCGATTTCAAAAGGAAATTGGAAGGACACTTGAGGGAAAAAAACTCGCATGGATACAGGGATAGAGCGGGGGGGGGGGAGTTGGTGGGGGAATGGGACTGACTGGATTGCTCTGCAGAGAGACAGCATGGACTCGATGGGCTGAATGGCCTCCTTCTGTGTTCTGAGTGTCTGTGACCATATTGAAAAATCATAGGATACATCAAATCTCTCTTCTACTTGTCTGTAAACATCTGGATTTTTCTATTACAGATGTTCCAGATAAGCCAGATATCGTGCTGCCGAAGGATTTACAGGAGGGGACTCCTGCACATATCATCTGTAAATGCCTCTACACCTGTCCTGATAACCACCCCAATCTAACCTGGAGTGAATTGTCGACTTCTTCAGTCAGCAACATCACAGAGACCGGTGGCGAGGTTTCTGCTGTACTGACCTTTAACCCTTCGTTCAAGCATCATGGACGAACTCTCCGCTGTACGTGTGACTACCCTCAAACCAACCATCGAGTGGTCAACTCAGTTACTCTGAATGTGAAGTGTAAGTATTGGTTAGAATATCCTGCTTATGATGGAGGGGGAGTCGGTCTCCTATTAAATGAGGCATTGGAGAAGGTGCAAGTGGGATTGACAAGGACGATCCCTGAACTGAGAGGTTATAACTATCAGGAAGGACTGAACAGGCTGGGATTCTTTCCTCTAGAAAGGGAAGGCTGAGGGGGTGACCTGATCGAGGTCTTTAAAATGATGAAAGGGTTTTGATAGGGTAGATGTAGAGAAGATGTTTCCAATTGTCGGAGTGACCCAGAGCTAGGGGCCATCAATATAAGATCATCACTAATAAATTCAATGGGGAATTCAGGAGAAAGTTCTTTACCCAGAGAGTGGGGGGAATTTGGAACTCGCTCACACAGGGAGTGGTCAAGGTGAATGGTATCGATGTATTTCAGGGGGAGCTGGATAAACATATGAGGGGGAAAGCAAAAGAAGCGTATGGGGATGGGGTGAGAGAGCCACTTGTAGACTCGCAGTAATTCTGTGTAACATCATCTGCTGGTGAGGAATAGAGTGCAGTTTGTACAGGTGTTAGTGTTGGAGCTGTATCCAGTCAATGATTCAAAACAGCCCCTATCCCAATCTGGATGTTAAACCTCATCAGTTCACTCTTATTTTCTTTCTGTTTCGGTATGTGACCATTACTGGCTGGGCCAGCATTTATCGCCCATTCCTAATTGTCCCTTCGGAAGGTGGTGGTGAGCTGCCTTCTGGGACTGCTGCAGAGCATGTAGTGAAGGTACACCAAAAGTGCTTTCTGGAGAGAGTTCAAGGATTTTCACTCAGCAAGAGTGAAGGAACGGTGAAATTATTCCAAGTCAGGATGGTGTGTGGCTTGGAGGGGAACTTGCAGGTAGTGATGTTCCCATGTATCTGCTGCCCTTGTCCTTCTAGGTTTCAGAGGTCGTGAGTTTGGAAGGTGCTGTCTTTGGAGCCTTGGTGAGTTGCTGCAGTGCACCTTGCAGATGGTACACATTGCTGACAATGTGCGTCGGTGGTGGAGGGAGTGAATGTTGAAGATGGTGGGTGGGGTGCCGATCAATCGGGCTGCTTTGTCCTGGATGGTGTCCAGCTTCTTGAGTGTTGTTGGAGCCGCACTCATCCCGGCGACTGGAGAGTATTCCATCACACTCCTGACTTTAGCTCAGTGCTTAATGTGTTGATAATTTTGTATTTGAAAGATTCTCCTCGCAACACGTCTGTCAGGATGACACTGGAAAATGGAAAGATGATTTCTCTAAGTTGTTCCAGTGACGGGAATCCAGCAGCCCACAATTTCACCTGGGTTAAGATCTCCCAAAGCAAGGTGACAAATCTGGCGCTCGCTGCTCAAACTATTACAGTTCCTTATGGATTTGAAGAGGAAATCTCCTACTGCTGTGAAGCAACAAGTATCCTGAGCAGTTCCCAGTCTCTGCCAATTAGAATTCCCACTGAATGTGAGTACATTCGTTCATGGGATGGAGGTCTCACTGGCTAGACAAAAATTTATTGCCCATCCCAAATTTCCCTGTAACTGAGTGGCTTGGTGGGCCATTTCAGAGGGTACTGAAGAGTCAACCACATCACTGTGGGTCTGGGGTCACATGTACACCAGACCAGGTAAGGACAGCAGATTTCCCTCCCTGAAGGACATTAGTAACCCAGATGGCGTTGTAACGACAATCGGCAATGTTTTCATGGTCATCGTTAGACTTTCAATTCCAGATTCTAATTGAATTGTTTGGCAAGTGGACATTTGACCACTTTGGCCACAATTTGTCCACAATTATCTGCTTGCCAGCCAATCAGCACACTCTTCTCATGCAGTATAATTTGTTGTTCCTTTTGAGATTTGGTATTCTTGCAATTCTGTCCTGATGAGTGAAAAATGAAAAGCTTTGACAGAATGTCTCCTTTCACACCAATGCTCAGGTTTTGTGGTGCCAAGCGGCTGTAAATATCTTCTTCTGTAAATCAGAGTCCTGAATACCTTCTCAAATGACTAACACATCATTCCTGGTACATGAATCATAGAAAGTTAGTATGCAGGTGCAGCAAGTGTTTAGGAAGGCAAGTGGAATGTTGGTGTTTATTGCAGGCAAGCTTGACTGTAAAAGTAGGGACGTATGTTACAACTGTACAGGCTGTTTGTGAGACTGCATCAGGAGTACGGTGTACAGTGTTGGATTCTGACATAGAAAAGATGGGCCAAATGCACAGTTGTAGACTACCTGTAATTTTGTGTAACATTAACTGCAGGTTAGGAATACAGTGCAGTTTGTATGTGTGCTAGTGTTGGAGCTGTATCCAGTCCATGAATATATAAAGAGAGTATTCAAATCTAGATCTTAAACCTCATGGGTTTGCCCAGATTTAATTCATTTTCTGATATGGGCAACATTTATTGCCCGTCCCTAATTACTCCTTGAGCCATTGTCCTGAACTGTTGCAGTTCATGTGCTGAAGGGATGCCCACAATGCTGTTAGGGAGGGATTTCCAGGATTTTGACTCAGCGACAGTGAAGGAATGGTGATAGATTTCCAAATCAGGATGGTTACTGCCTTGGAGGGTAACTTGCAGGTGCAGGTGTTCCCATGAGTCTTCGGTCCTTGTCCTTCCCGATGTTAGAGGTCACAGGTTTGGAAGGTGCTGTTAAAGGAGCCTTGGTGAGCAGTTGCAGCGCATCTTGTAGATGGTACACACTGCTGCCACTGTGCGTCGGCGGTGGAGGGCGTGAATGATGAAGATGATGGGTGGGATGCCACTTAAGTGAGCTGCTTTGTCCTGGATGGTGTCGAGCTTCTTGAGTGTTGTTGGAGCTGCGCTCTTCCAGGCAAGTGGAGAGTATTCCATCACACTCCTGACTTTAGCTCAGTGGTTAATGTGTTGATAATTTTGTATTTGAAAGATTCTCCTCACAACACGTCTGTCAGGATGACACTGGAAAAAGGAAAGATGATTTCTCTAAGTTGTTTCAGTGACGGGAATCCAGCAGTCCACAATTTCACCTGGTTTAAGATCTCCCAAGGAAAGGTGACGAATCTGGCACTCGATGGTCAAACTATTACAGTTCCTTATGGATTTGAAGAGGAAATCTCCTACTACTGTGAAGCAACAAGTATCCTGGGCAGTTCCCAGGCTCTGCCCATTCGTTTTCCCACTGAATGTGAGTACTTTTTTTTATTCGTTGATGGAATGGACGTGTCACTGGCTAGGCCGACATTTATTGCCCCTCCCAAATTACCTTTGAACTGAGTGGCTTCCTGTGCCATTTCGGTGGGTATTGACGAGTCAACCACATCGCGGTAGGTCTGGAGTCACATGTAGGCCAGACCAGGTAAGGACGGCAGATTTCCCTCCCTGAAGGACATTAGTGAACTAAATGCGTTTTTAACGACATTCGGCAATGTTGTCATGGTCATCATTAGATTTTCAATTCCAGATTCTAATTGAATTGCTTGACAAGTGGACATTTGACACTTTGGCCAAAATTTGTCCACAATTATCTTCTTGCCAGCCAATCAGCACCCTCTTCTCATGTAGTATAAATTGTTGTTCCCTTTGAGATTTGGCATTCTTGCAATTCTGTCCTGATGAGTGAAAGATGAAAAGCTTGTACAGAATGTCTCCTTTTACACCAATGCTCAAGTTTAGTACTGCCAAGTGACTATAAAGATCTTCTTCTGTAAATCAGAATCCTGAATGCTCTCCCAATTGACAAACACATCATTCCTGGTGCATGAATCATAGAAAGTTAGTATGCAGGTGCAGCAAGTGATTAGGAAGGCAAATGGAACAAAGGTGTTTATTGCAAGGGAGCTTGAGTGTAAAAGTAGGGACGCATGTTACAACTGTCCAGGCTCTTGGTGAGACTGCATCAGGAGTACAGTGTACAGTCTTGCCTCCTGAAATAGAAAATATGAGCCGAATGCGCAGTTGAAGACTACCTATAATTCTGTGTAACATTATCTGCAGGTTAGGAATACAGTGCAGTTTGTATGTGTGCTAGTGTTGGAGCTGTATCCAGACCATGATTATACAAAGAGACTATTCAAATCTAGATTTTAAACCTCATGCGTTTGCCCATATTTAATTCATTTGCTGATATGGGCAACATTTATTGCCCATCCCTAGTTACCCCTTGAGCCGTTGTCTTCAACTGCTGCAGTCCATGTGCTGTAGGTACACCCACAGCACTGTTAGGCAGGGAGTTCCAGGATTTTGACCCAGTGATAGTGGAGGAATGGCAATAGATTTCCAAGTCAGGGTGGTGAATGACTTGGAGAGGAACTTGCAGGTGGTGGTGTTCCCATGAGTCTTCTGTCCTTGTCCATCTCGATGTTAGAGGTCACAGGCTTGGAAGGTGCGGTTAAAGGAGCCTTGGTGAGCAGTTGCAGTGCATCTTGTAGATGGTACACACTGCTGCCACTGTGCGTTGGCGGTGGAGGGAGTGAATGATGCAGATGGTGGGTGGGATGCCACTCAAGTGAGCTGCTTTGTCCTGGATGGTGTCGAGCTTCTAGAGTGTTGTTGGAGCTGCACTCTTCCAGGCAAGTGAAGAGTATTCCATCACACTCCTGACTTTAGCTCGTGGTTAATGTGTTGATAATTTTGTATTTGAAAGATGCTCCTCGCAACACGTCTGTCAGGATGACACTGGAAAAAGGAAAGATGATTTCTCTAAGTTGTTTCAGTGACGGAAATCCAGCAGTCCACAATTTCACCTGGTTTAAGATCTCCGAAGGAAAGGTGACGAATCTGGCGCTCGCTGGTCAAACTATTACAGTTCCTTATGGATTCGAAGAGAAAATCTCCTACTACTGTGAAGCAACAAATATCCTGGGCAGTTCCCAGTCTCTGCCCATTAGAATTCCCACTGAATGTGAGTACATTTTTTTATTTGTTCATGGGATGGAGGTGTCACTGGCTCGACCAACATTTATTACCCATCCCAAATTACCCAGGAACAGAATGGCTTGCTGGCCATTTCAGAAGGTATTGAAAAGTCCACCATATGGCTGTCGGTCTGGAGCCACATGTAGGCCAGACCAAGTAAGGACAGCAGATTTCCCTCCCTAAAGGACATTAGTGACCCAGATGGTTTTTTAAAGACAATTGGCAATGTTTTCATGGTCATCGTTAGACTTTCAATTCCAGATTCTAAATGAATTGTTTGGCAAGTGGACATTTAACACTTTGGCCACAATTTATCCACAATTATCTGCATGCCAGCCAATTAGCACCCTCTTCTCATGCAGTATAAATTGTTGTTCCCTTTGAGATTTGGTATTCTTGCAATTCTGTCCTGATGAGTGAAAGATGAAAAGCTTTTACAGAATGTCTCCTTTAACACCAATGCTCAAGTTTAGTACTGCCAAGTGATTATAAATATCTTCTTCTGTAAATCAGAATCCTGAATGCTCTCCCAATTGACTAACACATCATTCCTGGTACATGAATCATAGAAAGTTAGTATGCAGGTGCAGCAAGTGATTAGGAAGGCAAATGGAACGTAGGTGTTTATTGCAAGCGAACTTGACTGTAAAAGTAGGGACGCATCTTACAACTGTCCAGGCTCTTGGTGAGACTGCATCAGGAGTACTGTGTACAGTCTTGGCTTCTGACATAGAAAAGATGGGCCGAATGTGCAGTTGTAGACTACCATTAATTCTGTGTAACGTTATCTGCAGGTGAGGAATACAGTGCAGTTTGATTGTGTGCAAGTGTTGGAGCTGTATCCAGTCCATGATTATACAAACAGACTATTCAAATCTAGATTTTAAACCTCATGGGTGGATATGGGCAACATTTATTGCCCATCCCTAGTTACCCCTTGAGCTGTTGTCTTCAACTGCTGCAGTCCATGTGCTGTAGGTACACCCACAGCACTGTTAGGCAGGGAGTTCCAGGATTTTGACCCAGTGATAGTGGAGGAATGGCAATAGATTTCAAAGTCAGGGTGGTGTATGACTTGGAGGGGAACTTGCAGGTGGTGGTGTTCCCAGGAGTCTTCTGTCCTTGTCCATCTCGATGTTAGAGGTCACAGGCTTGGAAAGTGCGGTTAAAGGAGCCTTGGTGAGCAGTTGCAGTGCATCTTGTAGATGGTACACACTGCTGCCACTGTGCGTTGGCGGTGGAGGGAGTGAATGATGCAGATGGTGGGTGGGATGCCACTCAAGTGAGCTGCTTTGTCCTGGATGGTGTCGAGCTTCTAGAGTGTTGTTGGAGCTGCACTCTTCCAGGCAAGTGAAGAGTATTCCATCACACTCCTGACTTTAGCTCGTGGTTAATGTGTTGATAATTTTGTATTTGAAAGATGCTCCTCGCAACACGTCTGTCAGGATGACACTGGAAAAAGGAAAGATGATTTCTCTAAGTTGTTTCAGTGACGGAAATCCAGCAGTCCACAATTTCACCTGGTTTAAGATCTCCGAAGGAAAGGTGACGAATCTGGCGCTCGCTGGTCAAACTATTACAGTTCCTTATGGATTCGAAGAGAAAATCTCCTACTACTGTGAAGCAACAAATATCCTGGGCAGTTCCCAGTCTCTGCCCATTAGAATTCCCACTGAATGTGAGTACATTTTTTTATTTGTTCATGGGATGGAGGTGTCACTGGCTCGACCAACATTTATTACCCATCCCAAATTACCCAGGAACAGAATGGCTTGCTGGCCATTTCAGAGGGTATTGAAAAGTCCACCATATGGCTGTCGGTCTGGAGCCACATGTAGGCCAGACCAAGTAAGGACAGCAGATTTCCCTCCCTAAAGGACATTAGTGACCCAGATGGTTTTTTAAAGACAATCGGCAATGTTTTCATGGTCATCGTTAGACTTTCAATTCCAGATTCTAATTGAATTGTTTGGCAAGTGGACATTTAACACTTTGGCCACAATTTATCCACAATTATCTGCATGCCAGCCAATCAGCACCCTCTTCTCATGCAGTATAAATTGTTGTTCCCTTTGAGATTTGGTATTCTTGCAATTCTGTCTTGATGAGTGAAAGATGAAAAGCTTTTACAGAATGTCTCCTTTAACACCAATGCTCAAGTTTAGTACTGCCAAGTGATTATAAATATCTTCTTCTGTAAATCAGAATCCTGAATGCTCTCCCAATTGACTAACACATCATTCCTGGTACATGAATCATAGAAAGTTAGTATGCAGGTGCAGCAAGTGATTAGGAAGGCAAATGGAACGTAGGTGTTTATTGCAAGCGAACTTGACTGTAAAAGTAGGGACACATCTTACAACTGTCCAGGCTCTTGGTGAGACTGCATCAGGAGTACTGTGTACAGTCTTGGCTTCTGACATAGAAAAGATGGGCCGAATGTGCAGTTGTAGACTACCATTAATTCTGTGTAACGTTATCTGCAGGTGAGGAATACAGTGCAGTTTGATTGTGTGCAAGTGTTGGAGCAGTATCCAGTCCATGATTATACAAACAGACTATTCAAATCTAGATTTTAAACCTCATGGGTGGATATGGGCAACATTTATTGCCCATCCCTAGTTACCCCTTGAGCTGTTGTCTTCAACTGCTGCAGTCCATGTGCTGTAGGTACACCCACAGCACTGTTAGGCAGGGAGTTCCAGGATTTTGACCCAGTGATAGTGAAGGAATGGCAATAGATTTCCAAGTCAGGATGGTGAGTGGCTTGGCGGGGAACTTGGTGGTGGCATTGTTCCCATTTTTCTGCTGCCCTTGTTCTTCTAGGTGTTAGGGTTTGGAAGGTGCTGTTCAAGGAGCCTTGGTGTGCTGTTGCAGTGCATCTTGTTGATGGTACACACTGCTGCTACTGTGCGTTCATAGTGGAGGGAGTGAATGTTGAAGACGGTGGGTGGGATGCCGTTCAAGTGGGCTGCTTTGTCCTGGATGGTGTCGAGCTTCTTGAGTGTTGTTGGAGTAGCACTCATCCAGGCAAGTGGAGAGTGTTCCATCACACTCCTAACTTATGCACAGTGTTTAATGTGTTGATCATTTTGTATTTGAAAGATTCTGCTCGCAACACATCTGTCAGGATGACACTGGAAAAAGGAAAGATGATTTCTCTAAGTTGTTCCAGTGATGGGAATCCAGCAGTCCACAATTTCACATGGTTTAAGATCTCCCAAGGAAAGGTGACGACTCTGGCGCACGCTGGTCAAACTATTACAGTTCCTTATGGATTCGATGAGGAAATCTCCTACTACTGTGAAGCAACAAGTATCCTGGGCAGTTCTCAGTCTCTACCCATTAGAATTCCCACTGAATGTGAGTAATTGTTTAATTCGTTGCTGGGATGAAGGTCTCACTGGTTAGGCCAACATTTATTGCCCATCCCTAAATACCCTGGAACTGAGTGGCTTGCTGTGCCATTTCGGTGGGTATTGAAGAGTCAACCACATCGCTGTGGGTCTGGAGCCACATGTTGGCTAGACCAGGTAAGGACGGCAGACTTCCCACCTTAAAGGACATTAGTGAACCAGATGGGTTTTCAACAACAATCGGCAATGTTTTCATGGTCATTGTTAGACTTTCAATTCCAGATTCTAATTGAATTGTTTGGCAAGTAGACATTTGACCACTTTGGCCACAATTTGTCCACAATTATCTGCTTGCCAGCTAATCAGCACACTCTTCTCATGCAGTATAAATTGTTGTTCCCTTTGAGATTTGATATTCTTGCAATTCTGTGCTGATGAGTGAAAGATGAAAAGCTTGGACAGAATGTCTCCTTTTACACCAATGCTCAAGTTTAGTAATGCCAAGTGACTGTAAATATCTTCTTCTGTAAATCAGAATCCTGAATTATCTCCCAATTGACTAACACATCATTCCTGGTACATGAATCATAGAAAGTTAGTATGCAGGTGCAGCAAGTGATTAGGAAGGCAAATGGAACATTGGTGTTTATTGCAAGGGAGCTTGAGTGTAAAAGTAGGGACGCATGTTACAACTGTCCAGGCTCTTGGTGAGACTGCATCAGGAGTACAGTGTACAGTCTTGCCTCCTGAAATAGAAAATATGGGCCGAATGCGCAGTTGTAGACTACCTATACTTCTGTGTAACATTATCTGCAGGTGAGGAATACAGTGCAGTTTGCATGTGTGCTAATGTTGGAGCTGTATCCAGACCATGATTATACAAGAGACTATTCAAATCTAGATTTTAAACCTCATGAGTTTGCCCATATTTAATTCATTTGCTGATATGGGCAACATTTATTGCCCATCCCTAGTTACCCCTTGAGCCGTTGTCTTCAACTGCTGCAGTCCATGTGCTGTAGGTACACCCACAGCACTGTTAGGTAGGGAGTTCCAGGATTTTGACCCAGTGATAGTGGAGGAATGGCAATAGATTTCCAAGTCAGGGTGGTGAATGACTTGGAGGGGAACTTGCAGGTTTTGGTGTTCCCATGAGTCTTCTGTCCTTGTCATTCTCGATGTTAGAGGTCACAGGTTTGGAAGGTGCTGTTAAAGGAGCCTTGGTGAGCAGTTGCAGTGCATCTTGTAGATGGTACACACTGCTGCCACTGTGCAACGGCGGTGGAGGGAGTGAATGATGAAGATGATGGGTGGGATGCCACTCAAGTGAGCTGCTTTGTCCTGGAAGGTGTCGAGCTTCTTGAGTGTTGTTGGAGCTGCACTCTTCCAGGCAAGTGAAGAGTATTCCATCACACTCCTGACTCTAGCTCGTGGTTAATGTGTTGATAATTTTGTATTTGAAAGATTCTCCTCGCAACACGTCTGTCAGGATGACACTGGAAAAAGGAAAGATGATTTCTCTAAGTTGTTTCAGTGACGGGAATCCAGCAGTCCACAATTTCACCTGGTTTAAGATCTCCCAAGGAAAGGTGATGAATCTGGCGCTCGATGGTCAAACTATTACAGTTCCTTATGGATTCAAAGAGGAAATCTCCTACTACTGTGAAGCAACAAGTATCCTGGGCAGTTCCCAGTCTCAGCCCATTAGAATTCCCACTGAATGTGAGTACATTTTTTTATTTGTTCATGGGATGGAGGAGTCACTGGCTAGACCAACATTTATTGCCCATCCCAAATTACCCAGGAACAGAATGGCTTGCTGGCCATTTCAGAGGGTATTGAAAAGTCAATCAAATGGCTGTGGGTCTGGATTCACATGTAGGCCAGACCAAGTAAGGACGGCAGATTTCCCTCCCTAAAGGACATTAGTGACCCAGATGGTTTTTTAAAGACAATCGGCAATGTTTTCATGGTCATCGTTAGACTTTCAATTCCAGATTCTAATTGAATTGTTTGGCAAGTGGACATTTAACACTTTGGTCACAATTTGTCCACAATTATCTGCTTGCCAGCCAATCAGCACCCTCTTCTCATGCAGTATAAATTACTGTTCCCTTTGAGATTTGGTATTCTTGCAATTCTGTCCTGATCAGTGAAAGATGAAAAGCTTTGTCAGAATGTCTCCTTTCACACCAATGCTAAGATTCTGTGCAGCCAAGTGATTGTAAATATCGTCTTCTGTAAATCAGAATCCTGAATACGCTCTCAAATGACTAACACATCATTCCTGGTACATGAATCATGGAGCAAGTTAGTATGCAGGTGCAGCAAGTGGTTTGGAAGGCAAATGGAATGTTGGTGTTTATGCCAACGGGGCTTGAGTGTAAAAGGAGGGACGTATACTATACTACAATTGTACAGGGTCTTGGTGGGACTGCATCAGGAATACTGTGTACAGTCTTGGCTTCTGACATAGACAAAATGGGCCAAAAGTGCAGCTAAAGGCTACCTGTAATTCTGTGTAACGTTATCTGCTGGTGAGGAATACAGTGCAGTTTGTATGTGTGCTAGTGTTGGAGCTGTATCCAGTCCATGATTATATAAAGAGGCTATTCAAATCTAGATTTTAAACCTCATGAGTTTGCTTATTTTTGATTCATTCACGGGATGTGGGAGCTGCTGATATGGGTAACATTTATTGCCCATCCCTAATTACACCTTGTCCTGAACAGTGCAATCCATGTGCTGTACGTATACCCACAGTGCTGTTAGGGAGGGAGTTCCAGGATTTTGACCCAGCGATAGTGAAGGAATGGCAATAAATTTCCAAGTCAGGATGGTGAGTGGCTTGGCGGGGAACTTGGTGGTGGCATTGTTCCCATTTTTCTGCTGCCCTTGTTCTTCTAGGTGTTAGGGTTTGGAAGGTGCTGTTCAAGGAGCCTTGGTGTGCTGTTGCAGTGCATCTTGTAGATGGTACACACTGCTGCTACTGTGCATTCATGGTGGAGGGAGTGAATGTTGAAGATGGTGGGTGGGATGCCGTTCAAGTGGGCTGCTTTGTCCTGGATGGTGTCGAGCTTCTAGAGTGTTGTTGGAGCCGCACTCATCCAGGCAAGTGGAGAGTGTTCCATCACACTCCTGACTTATGCACAGTGTTTAATGTGTTGATCATTTTGTATTTGAAAGATTCTGCTCGCAACACATCTGTCAGGATGACACTGGAAAAAGGAAAGAAGATTTCTCTAAGTTGTTCCAGTGATGGGAATCCAGCAGTCCACAATTTCACCTGGTTTAAGATCTCCCAAGGAAAGGTGACAACTCTGGCGCACGCTGGTCAAACTATTACAGTTCCTTATGGATTCGATGAGGAAATCTCCTACTACTGTGAAGAAACAAGTATCCTGGGCAGTTCCCAGTCTCTACCCATTAGAATTCCCACTGAATGTGAGTAATTGTTTTATTCGTTCTTGGGATGAAGGTCTCACTGGCTAGGCCAACATTTATTGCCCATCCCAAATTACTCTGGAACTGAGTGGCTTGCTGTGCCATTTCGGAGGGTATTGAAGAGTCAACCACATCGCTGTGGGTCTGGAGCCACATGTTGGCTAGACCAGGTAAGGACGGCAGATTTCCCACCCTAAAGGACATTAGTGAACCAGATGGGTTTTCAACAACAATCGGCAATGTTTTCATGGTCATCGTTAGACTTTCAATTCCAGATTTTAATTGAATTGTTTGGCAAGTGGACATTTGACACTTTGGCCACAATTTGTCCACAATTATCTGCTTGCCAGCTAATCAGCAAACTCTTCTCATGCAGTATCAATTGTTTTTCACTTTGAGATTTGGTATTCTTGCAATTCTGTTCTGATGAGTGAAAGATGAAAAGCTTTTACATAATGTCTCCTTTCATACCAATGCTCAAGTTTAGTACTGCCAAGTGACTATAAATATCTTCTTCTGTAAATCAGAATCCTGAATACTCTCTCAGTTGACTAACACATCATTCCTGGTACATGAATCATAGAAAGTTAGTATGCAGGTGCAGCAAGTGATTAGGAAGGCAAATTTATCGTTGGTGTTTATTGCAAGGGAGCTTGAGTGTAAAAGTAGGGACACATGTAACAACTGTACAGGGTCTTGGTGAGTCTGCATCCGGAGTACTGTGTACATTCTTGGCTTCTGACATAGAAAACATGGGCCGAATGCGCAGTTGTAGACCACCTGTCATTCTGTGTAACATTATCTGCAGGTGAGGAATACAGTGCAGTTTGTATGGGTGCTAGTGTTGGAGCTGTATCCAGTCCATGATTATACAAAGAGACTATTCAAATCTAGATTTTAAACCTCATGAGTTTGCCCATATTTCATTCATTTGCTGATATGGGCAACATTTATTGCCCATCCCTAGTTACCCCTTGAGCCGTTGTCTTCAACTGCTGCAGTCCATGTGCTGTAGGTACACCCACAGCACTGTTAGGCAGGGAGTTCCAGGATTTTGACCCAGTGATAGTGGAGGAATGGCAATAGATTTCCAAGTCAGGGTGGTGAATGACTTGGAGGGGAACTTGCAGGTGGTGCTTTCCCATGAGTCTTCTGTCCTTGTCATTCTTGATGTTAGAGGTCACAGGCTTGGAAGGTGCTGTTAAAGGAGCCTTGGTGAGGAGTTGCAGTGCATCTTGTAGATGGTACACACTGCTGCCACTGTGCGTCGGCTGTGGAGGGGGTGAATGATGAAGATGATGGGTGGGATGCCACTCAAGTGAGCTGCTTTGTCCTGGATGGTGTCGAGCTTCTTGAGTGCTGTTGGAGCTGCACTCTTCCAGGCAAGTGGAGAGTATTCCATCACACTCCTGACTTTAGCTCAGTGGTTAATGTGTTGATAATTTTGTATTTGAAAGATGCTCCTCGCAACATGTCTGTCAGGATGACACTGGAAAAAGGAAAGATGATTTCTCTAAGTTGTTTCAGTGACGGGAATCCAGCAGTCCACAATTTCACCTGGTTTAAGATCTCCCAAGGAAAGGTGACGAATCTGGCACGCGATGGTCAAACTATTACAGTTCCTTATGGATTCGAAAAGGAAATCTCCTACTACTGTGAAGCAACAAGTATCCTGGGCAGTTCCCAGTCTCTGCCCATTAGAATTCCCACTGAATGTGAGTACATTTTTTTATTTGTTCATAGGATGGAGGTGTCACTGGCTAGGCCAACATTTATTGCCCATCCCAAATTACCCAGGAACAGAATAGCTTGCTGGCCATTTCAGAAGGTATTGAAAAGTCAACCATATGGCTGTGGGTCTGATTTCACATGTCAGCCAGACCAGGTAAGGACGGCAGATTTCCCTCCCTAATGGTCATTAGGGACCCAGATGGGTTGTAACGACAATCGGCAATGTTTTCATTGTCATCGTTAGACTTTCAATTCCAGATTCTAATTGAATTGATTGGCAAGTGGACATTTGACCACTTTGGCCACAATCTGTCCACAATTATCTGCTTGCCAGCCAATCAGCACACTCTTCTTATGCCATATCAATTGTTGTTCCCTTTGAGATTTGGTATTCTTGCAATTCTGTCCTGATGAGTGAAAGATGAAAAGCTTTGACAGAATGTCTCCTTTCACACCAAAGCTCAAGTTTAGTACTGCCAAGTGACTATAAATATCTTCTTCTGTAAATCAGAATCCTGAATACTCTCTCAAATGACCAATACATCATTCCTGGCACATGAATCATAGAAAGTTAGTATGCAGGTGCAGCAAGTGGTTCGGAATGCAAATGGATCGTTGGTGTTTATTGCAAGGGAGCTTGAGTGTAAAAGTAGGGACACATGTTACAACTGTACAGGGTCTTGGTGAGTCTGCATCCGGAGTACTGTGTACAGTCTTGGCTTCTGACATAGAAAACATGGGGCCGAATGCGCAGCTGTAGACTACCTGTCATTCTGTGTAACATTATCTGCAGGTGAGGAATACAGTGCAGTTTGTATGTGTGCTAGTGTTGGAGCTGTATCCAGTCCATGATTATACAAAGAGACTATTCAAATCTAGATTTTAAACCTCATGAGTTTGCCCATATTTCATTCATTTGCTGATATGGGCAACATTTATTGCCCATCCCTAATTACCCCGTGAGCTGTTGTCTTCAACTGCTGCAGTCCATGTGCTGTAGGTACATCCACAGCACTGTTAGGTAGGGAGTTCCAGGATTTTAACCCAGCGACAGTGTCAGAATGGAAGTAGATTTCCAAGTCAGGATGGTGAATGACTTGGAGGGGAACTTGCAGGTGGTGATGTTCCCATGAGTCTTCTGTCCTTTTCCTTCTAGATGTTAGAGATCACAGGCTTGGAAGGTGCTGTTAAAGGAGCCTTGGTGATCAGTTGCAGTACATCTTGTAGATGGTACACACTGCTGCCACTGTGCATCGGCGGTGATGGGAGTGAATGTTGAAGATGATGAGTGGAATGCCACTCAAGTGGGCTGCTTTGTCCTGGATGGTGTCGAGCTTCTTGAGTGTTGTTGAAGCTGCACTCTTCCAGGCAAGTGGAGAGTATTCCAGTCACACTCCTGACTTTAGCTCAGTGATTAATGTGTTGATAATTATGTATTTGAAAGATTCTCCTCGCAACACGTCTGTCAGGATGACACTGGAAAATGGAAAGATGATTACTTTAAGTTGTTCCAGTGATGGGAATCCAGCAGTCCACAATTTCACCTGGTTTAAGATCTCCCAAGGAAAGGTGACGAATCTGGCGCTCGCTGGTCAAACTATTACAGTTCCTTATGGATTTGAAGAGGAAATCTCCTACTACTGTGAAGCAACAAGTATCCTGGGCAGTTCCCAGTCTCTGCCCATTAGAGTTCCCACTGAATGTGAGCAATTTCAATCCTGACTTTTGAACAATTCCACATCTTGTCCAAACTCCGAGGTGAACCAAATCTCCCCTTGGGTGTTGCTGAAAACATGCTGTCGAAGGTTTCAATCCTCGTCAGGACAGAGTCAGAGAAAACCCAATCTCAAAGGGAACAGCCATTTATGATGCAGGGGAAGAGGGCGTGCTGATTGGTTGGCAAGTCGACATTTCTCCACAGTTTGTTCACAATTCTCAGTGATGGTGACCATTAAACTACCAGATTGTTGTAAAAACTCATCTGGTGCACTAATCTCCTTTAGGGAGGGAAATCTGCCATCCTTACCCGGTCTGGCCTACATGTGACTCCTGACCCACAGCGATGTGTGGGTGAATCTTAACTGCTCCTCTGAATGGACCGGGCAAGCCACTCAGTTGCATTCGAGCGGGCGGCTCACCACTGACTTCTCAAGGTGCAACTAGGGATGGGCAATAAACGCTGGCCCTGCCAGTGATGCCCACATTACTGAATGAATTCCAATAGAAGAGGAATCCTCCCATTCCAGAGATTGGTGATCCATACACTGGGCTGATATTCCCAGTCATTCAATAATCAGCCTGTTCCCCCATTCAATCAGATCACGGCTGGTCTGTATATTAACCCCATCCACCCGCTTCCGTTCCGTGACCCTTAACCCCCCGACCCAACAAAAATCTCTCAATCTCAGTTTTGAAATTTTCAATTGACCCCTCCCACCCTCGACAGCTTTTCTGGTGGAGAGAGTACCAGATTTCCACCCCCCCCCCCTCCCCACCCTTTGTGTGAAGAAGTGCTTCCTGCCATTACCCCTGAATGGCCTGGCTCAATTTTAAGATTCTGCCCCCTTGTTCTGGACTCCTCGTCACCCAGAGAAAATAGTTTCTCTCTATTGCCTGTATCAAATCCTTAAATCATCTTAAACCCCTCGATTAGATCAACCCTTAATCTTCGAGACTCGAGGAACAGAAGCCTGGTCTGTGCAACCTGTCCTCGGGATTTAACCCTTTCAGCCCCGGGATCGTTCTGGTGACTCTGCGCTGCACCCCCTCCAAGGACAATATATCCTCCCTGAGGTGCGGGACCCAGAACTGAACCCACTAACTGCAGGTGGGTCTGAGCAGAGATTTATAACCTGACGCATCACTCCGACCCTCTTTGTATTCCCGCTTCCTTGGGATAAAGGCCTCTATTCCACCGGAATTCTCTATTGTTAAGGTATGGCTGACACGGGACACATTAACGGGCGGTTTTCCTCTGAACTGTATCTCACAGATGGTGCGGTCATACTGCCAGAGTCCAGGTGTACACAGTATCTGACCAACCTCACCTGCCTCTGTCTGGTCCGGACAAACTCCTCAGTTCACATCACGTGGGCTCTGCCAGGAAGGACGCTCAGACAGACAGGATCGGACGGGATCTACAAGACGGAGTCGGCCAGGGTCGGTCCCTTGGTAACCAACACGCTGACCATCAGTGGGAGCAACATGGCCGTTCAGACGGTGAACTGCTCTGTGGTGAATGATCGAGGGGACAGACACTTACAGAGGCGATTGGAAATCCAGGCTGTGGGGGAACAAGGTCAGTCTCTGCCCAAGGTTAAATCAAGGCTCATTAAAGAGGAAATGGACACACGGGGAATTCAGAAACCTGTCCCTATTCAGGACAAAACAAGGCCAGGTTATTGTAGTGCGGGGCCACGGCACATCCCAAAAGATATTCCCATCGTATCCACGTCGGATGTCGAAGGCTGTGGCTCGGTGTGCTCAGAGCTGTGTCAGAGTGTGGCGCTGTCGGAGGGTCAGTACTGAGGGAGTGCCGCACTGTCAAAGGGTCAGTACTGAAGGAGGTTATAACCATCAGGAAAGATTGAACAGGCTGGGGCTCTTTACTCTAGTAAAGAGAAGGCTGAGGGGGTGAACTGATCGAGGTCTTTAAAATGAAGAAACGGTTTCGATAGGGGAGACGTAGAGAAGATGTTTCCACTTATGGATGAGACCAGAACTAGGGGGGCCATCGATATAAGATCGTCACTAATAAATCCAATGGGGAATTCAGGAGAAAGTTCTTTATCCAGAGAGTGGGGAGAATGTGGGACTCGCTCCCACAGGGAGTGGTCGAGGTGAATAGTGTCGATGTATTTAAGTGGGAAGCTGGATAAACACATGAGGGAGAAAGAAATAGAAGGACATGGTGACAGGGTGAGATGGAGAGGGGGTGGGAGGAGGCTCGTGTGGAGCGGAAACACCAGTATGGAGCAGATGGGCCGAATGGCCTTTTGCTGTGCTGGAAGTGAAACCTATTCTGTGATAATTCCAGGTCTCTTGCATTTATTCAAAGCGCTGAACGCGCGTCCCACATAGAGTCCCAGCCTTTGCTTGGAGTGTGGTCACAGCCCCACTTCTGCACAGCAAGATCCCACAAATGCCAATGGCCAAATAATCAGTTGATAATTATTTTATTTTAACTGTTGTGGTTTCAGAGCTGGGAGAACTCCCCCTGCACCCATCGCCTTTGCTCTTCTACACCTGGCCAAGAGACCTTGAACGACCAGGCTATTATCTGTGATGCCTCCCACAGTAGGATAGTCAGCCCAGTAGGCTGCCACTTGAGGATAATTGTGTGCTGCTTGGTAATTTGTGGGAAGTGATTTTTACAGGGTGCGTGTGAGAATTTAAGGGATTTCTCACCTGATCATTTCTAATTCTCCCCCTTAGCTGGAACAAGGTCTGGCCTGATGTGGAAAATTGGATTAGGTTCTGTGGGCGGGGCTGTCCTGCTCATCACCACGGCAATCGCGATTTACCTCATTACAAAGACATTCAGGAGAACGGACAAGTGAGTGTGGACGCAACTGGGAAATCAACCCTCCCTTTCTCTGTAACCTCCTCCAATCCTTACAACCCTCCCTATTTCTGTAACCTCCTCCAGTCCCTACAACCCTCCCTATTTCTGTAACCTCCCCCAGTCCCTACAACCATTCCTTTCTCTGTAACCTCCCCCAGTCCCTACAACCATTCCTTTCTCTGTAACCTCCTCCAGTCCTTACAACCCTCCCTTTCTCTGTAACCTCCTCCAGTCCCTATGACCCTCCCTTACTCTGTAATCTCATCCAGCCCCTACAACCCTCCCTATCTCTGTAACCTACTCCAGCCCTTACAACCCTCCCTATCTCTGTAACCTCCTCCAGTCCCGACGACCCCCCCATCTCTGTAACCTCCTCCAGTCCCGATGACTCTCCCTATCTCTGTAACCTCCTCCAGGCCCTACAACCCTCCCTATCTCTGTAGCCTCCTGCATCCTGCCAGAATCGGGAAAAGAACCAGAGGGGGAGATGAGGGGAATTTTTTTTTGACACAGCGAGTTGTTGTGACCTGGAAGGCGCTGCCTGAAAGGGCAGTGGAAGCAGATTCAATAGGAACTTTCACAAGGGGAATTGGATAAATACTCGAAGGGGAAAATTTTGCAGGTCTATGGGGGAAAGAGTGGGGTCACGGACAGTGGGGACTAATTGGGCAGATCTTTCAAAGAGCCAGCACAGGCACGATGGGCCGAATGGTTTGTTTTGTCTCCTTATTCCTCCTCCTGAAATATATCAACTCTGAATTCTCTGCATTAAATGTCATCTCTCTATCCAAACTCCCAATTAGTTCCTGTCCTCCTGAAGTCACTGACCCATCCTTTTCCCAGTTTATCATGTTCCTGAACTCAACACCGATCCGGAGTCGGGAAAATTTCAGCCAGTGAACCAACCACAAGAATTAAAATTCAGTCAAAATATTATAATCTGGTTGCAACCTCCGGCATTACAATGGGAATCTCTCCAGTCATTTCCCTGGTTTGTAATTTTGTCTTAACCTATGTCCTCAGACCAGGAGGAATTGGAACAAAACAGACAGGAAAGACAATCCCAGAGGAGCAGTCTGAAATGACGTCCGTGAGACAGAAACCAAACAGAACGAAATATGTTTAAATATTCTCTTCCCTTCCCGAAATGGGCCAGGTAATAACTTTCCCCATGACTGATGCACGTGGTGCAATTACTCCTTCACCTCATAGGTGGAGTACAAGATGCTAAGGTTAAGGACAGACATCCATTTGTACGGCACATTCCCCTTCTCTCTCGATAAGGCTTCAGTTATTACATGTTAAGCAGGAGCCATGGTGCACAGTGTGCTGAGGAGTGACAATAGTTAACAGGGCTCCCATTAACAACCCACCTTCATCCCATGAGGCTGACAAGTCCCCAGGTCCTGGTGGGCTGCATCCTCACCTCTCAACAGTTACTGTGGAGATAGTGGATGGTGTTGCTTGTAATTTTCCAAAATTCCCTGGATTCTGGAAAAGTCCCAGCAGATTGAAAAAAAATCTCAAATGTAACATTTCTATTCAAGGCAGGAGGGGGAAAGAAAACAGGAAATTACAGGCTAGTTAGTCTAACGTCTGTGACAGGGAAAATACTAGAATCCGATAATAAGGAGGTTAGAGAGAATATTTAGAAAATAAGAATGGCAATCAGGCAGAGTCACCATGGTTTTGTGAAAGGGAAATCATGCATTCATTCACAAAGTATCAAGCAACTGTGGACAAAGGGGAACCTGGAGATGTGGTATGCTTGGATTTACAAAAGGCATTCAACATGGTGTCACATCAAAGGTTACAACATAAAATATGAGTATCGGGGGTAACATATTAGCGTGCAGAGAGGATTGGTTCAGGAACAGGGGCATAGAATAGGGATAAACATGTTATTTTCGGGTTAGCAAGGTTTAATGGGTGCAGTGCAATAGAGATCAGTGCTGGAGCCTCAACTATTTACAACTTACATCAATGACTTAGATGAAGGGACCGAATGTATTGTTGCTAATGTTACTGATGACACAAAGATAGGCAGGAGAGTGAGTTGTGAAGAGGACATAAGGCGTCTGCAAAGGGATATAGATAGGCTAAGTGAATGGGTAAAAAATTGGCAGATGGAGCACAAGGTGGGAAAATGTGAACGTGTCCACTTGGACAGGAGAAATAGAAAAGCAGCAAATGATCTAAATGGAGAGAGATTGCAGAACTTTAAGGTACAGAGGGATCTGGGTGTCCTGGTATATGAATCGCAATAAGTTAGTAAGCAGATGCAGCAAGTGATTAGGAAGGCAAATGGGATGTTGCCATTTATTGCGAGGGGACTGGAATATAAAAGTAGGGATGTTTTTCTACAGTTGCACAGGGTGTTGGTGAGACCACATCTGGAGAACTGTGCACAGTTTTGGTCTCATTTTAGAAAGGACATTATTGCATTAGAAGCAGTTCAGGGAAGATTCACTCGACTGGTTCCTGGAATGTGGGGGTTATCTTACGAGGAAAGGTTGGACAGGCTGGGCCTGTACCCATTGGAGGCAACACAGTTTCAAAATAAGGAGTTTTCCATTTAAAATGGTGATGAGGGGGGATTATTTTCCCTCAGAAATTCTTCAGTATTGGGAATTCTCTTACCCGGGCAGCAGTGGAGGCTGAATCATTGAACATGTTTAAGGCTGAGTTAGTTGGATTCCTGACTGACAAGAGAGCCAAGGGTATAGGAGGTAAACAGGAAAGTAATGTTAAGGCCACAATCAGATTAGCCATGATCATATAAAATGGTGGAACAGGCTCGAGGGGCCGAAAGGTCTGTGTCTATCCCTAATTCATATGTGCGTGTGTCCCAGAGCATTTCACAGCCAATGAAGTACTTTTGAAGAGTAGTCATATGTTGTAATGTAGGATACGAGGCAGCCAATTCTTACACAGCAAGATCCAACAAACAGCAATGTGATAGTGACCCAGGTCACCTGTGTGGATCTGCTGATCGAGGAGAAATCAGCCGCACATCTTTAAAAGTGACAAAAATTCAAATTCAATCCCAATCAGTATCAATAATCAAACCCCGTTCAGTATCAATAATCAAACCTCGTTCAGTATCAATAATCAAACCCCGTTCACTGTCAATAATCAAACCCCGTTCAGTATCAATAATCAAACCCCTTTCACTATCAATAATCAATCACCGTCCAGTGTCAATAATCAAACCCCGTTCAGTATCAATAATCAAACCCCGTTCAGTATCAATAATCAAACCCCGTTCAGTATCAATAATCAAACATCATCCAGTATCAATAATCAAACCCCGCTCAGTATCAATAATCAATCCCTGATCAGTATCAATAATCAAACCCCGTTCAGTATCAATAATCAATCCCGGTTGAGTATCAATAATCAAACCCCGTTCAGTATCAATAATCAATCCCGGTTGAGTATCAATAATCAAACCCCGTTCAGAATCAATAATCAAACACCGTTCAATGTCAATAATCAAACCCCATTCAGTATCAATAATCAAACTCCGTTCAGTATCAATAATTAATGTATCTATTGCGGGTGGAATTTTCGATTTGGATCAATAATACTAAACACTGATCACTCTGATTGTCAATCTGATCATTTCTGTTTCTATTATAGAAGAAAGATGAGGAGGATCAGAAAATGAAATCTAACCGTGGAGTCAGTCCTTATACAAATGATGATCTTTACGCAAACTGTTATTTTGCTGAGGATTCTGTTTATGGGAATTTATAAACTGAGCAAGAATGAGACACACACAGTGTGGGGAGAACACAGAACGGGAGAATCATTCAAAACTCCAACTTATCTTCCTAAAATCCACAGGAACTCACTCCCAGGAAATAGTTTTAAACCTCTTGTTACAATCCGATGGAATTTCTTCGGAATGATCTATCCAGGATGATTGTCTGTGGGTTTCAATTCGAACATCCTCCTTCAGGATTGTTCCTCACTGTTGGAAACATCCTTCTCTCCATTCTGATTGTAAATATCTTTTGATATCGTTCGATGATCCACCAGGACAGAACGGACAAATTCAATCCCGTGTCCGTGATTATGAGTTAATTTTCATTCTGTTATTCACCTTCCTGTCTGTCAGTGTTTACAGAATATTCATCAGTCAGCGTAGACTTAAGGAAATGCATGATTAGTGGATAATTGGAGCAGAGGAGATCGGAATAATTTACTCAGCATTTTACAGTCAAACTTATTTTCAGATATTTGGATTTCATATTTCATCATTAAATAGCAAAACTAACAACAATCTGGGAAACAGGGAAACAGAGTTGCTTGTAGAATTGGGAAATTCTCTCCAGCACAAAGGAAAACAGAAGACCTAGAGTGCCACCACTGGTGGGAGGACATCATTACAGCGTGACGTGTTTACATTGTAATTGTGGACAGAGGAAATTATGATGTATGTTTTTCAATACATCATAGATGGATGAGACACAATGTGATTACAGAATGAGCTAAAGCTACAATAAACAACCATTTTAGTCTCTCAGTCTCTGAAAGTGCATTTAGCATTCATCCTGATGGCTGAGGTGATGGGTGGACTGTACTGTGTGTTACAGATTACAGAGACCGATACCCTAGATCCTGGATCAGCTCTGTGTTTGATTAAAAGATCCCAACCAGATTCGTAGAACAAAGATTGGGAAAATAAGTAATTCTCCAGCATTAATCTGTAATTGATTAATCTCCCTCTGTTAATCACTTTAGGACAGGATTGGGTTTGAGGGTGCTACCCTCCAGAATCAGACACATCCATTGACTGCCCGTTGAATAGGAACAGGAGGCCATTTAGCCCCCTTGAGCCTGTTACATAGGAACAGGAGTAGGTCCATTCAGCCCCTTTGACGCTGTTACAAAGTTACAGGAGGAGGCCATTCAGCCACCTTGAGCCTGTTGCACTGGAAGAGGATGAGGCCCATTCAGCCCCCTTGAGTCTGTTACACAGGAACAGGAGGACGCCCATTCAGCCCCCTCTAGTCTGTTACACAGGAACAGGAAGAGGCCCATTCAGCCCCCTTGAGCCTATTACACAGTAACAGGAGGAGGTCCATTCAGCCCCCTTGAGTCTGTTACACAGGAACAGGAGGAGGCCTTTTCAGTCCCCTTGAACCTGTTACAAAGGTACAGGAGGAGGCCCATTCAGCCCCCTCGAGTCTGTTACACAGGAACAGGAGGAGGTCATTCAGCCCCCTTGAGCCTGTTATACAGGAACAGGGCAAGGCCCATTCAGTCACCCAGGTGCCTGTTACACAGGAACAGGAAGAGACCCATTCAACCACCTAGCTGCCTGTTACACAGGTACAGGAAGAGGCCCATTCAGCCCCCTTGAATCTGTTACACAGGAACAGGAGAAGGCCATTCAACCACAGCCTTGGCACCAAAGGGGTTACCAGTTTGCTTACGGTGCAAGGCAAAGAGTTGGTTTCTCACAATCACACCAACCACCTCACATTTTGACTCACAGTGACACATCAACCCTTTCTAATTAAATGCACAGAGGGAGCAGCACAGTAAGAGGTCATTCAGCCCAAGCAGAGCGTGTGGGCAGTTCCTCCCCAGGCGAGCAGTCGGACAGGTCCTGGTAAGTAACAGAACGATTGGAATTCACTTCCACGACCAACACCGTCCTTTGTTGATGTTGTGACTTTATAAAGACAGATTCCAATGATTGATGCCTTTGAAAGATTTCTAATGATTATTGAGATCTGGGTGTGAGGCTCAAGTTTGTTGTACAGAACATCTTTCTAGCTCAAGGGATGAGGTAAGTGCAGAGACATGAGCTTTGGGGCATCCTGAGGTGGTGAAAGGCGCTATAGAAATGCAAGTCCTTCATGCTGTTTCTTTCGTAAAGCCTTGTAACTCTCTGCAGAGCACCTATCATCCCACAGAGAATCAAATTAGTCTGTGAAGACATTGTCTAAAAGCAGTTCTGATCTCTCGAGAGCTGTCAGACAAGAGGTGAGGTCTCATTAACTCCTTTCTCTTTCGGAGGTTGAGAGTGAGAAGCTGATGAAATATCTGGGAGTGGACAATGATCGAGAAATCTTACTTCCTCCTGTCACTTCTCCAAGGTAATATCATCGTCAGCTCGGACAGATTTATGGTTAATAGACTTTGTAAAAGATCATTCTTACTGAGCTCTGATTGGGAACCAATTCAGCAGTGAGCCAGTGTACAAACTCACACCAAGTCCCGTTTACCCATCACCCCTGTGCCCACTGATATACACTGACTCCCTGTCTGACAGCAGAATTGGAGGAGAGAGAGATCTCAGAGGGCTGCGGGGGCTGGAGGAGGTTACAGAGCTAGGGAGGGGAGAGGGGGTTGGAGGGATTGGAATTGAGGATGAGGATCTTAAAATCGAGGCGTTGCTTGACTGGGAGCCGAAGTAGGTCAGCGAGAATGTGGGTGGGTGGTAAAAGGTTGAGTAGAAAATCAGGAATAAAAACTGGGGATGAAGTCTATCCTGATGCTAGGAATCCGATAGCCATATTCTGAAATTTGTGCGTTTTGCTGATTTTAGTCAGAATTGCCCGTGAAGACAACACAGCAGCTCCTAGAATAGACAGACTGTTCAGCGTCACATTTCCTGTCCATTCTCACCTTGCTAGAAACTTCGATAAGATTGCAAGATAACTGAAAGAGAGAAGGAAGGCAAAGCAGTCGTGTGTGAAGGTATCGATATTCAGTTTGCATACTTGTCTTTGCTCTTGACACATGCAGAGCTCAGGCTAGAGGCGCTTTGTTAGTGTGTTTCACAGTGTCTGCTGGAGTAGGGTCAGTGCTGAGCGTGGGGACAAGTCAGTCTACAATGCTGCATCGAAATCAACAATACAACAATATGGAGTTTGGATCAGAAAAATGAGGATCCAAAGAGATTCCTTAGAGAATGAAGATTACAAAGTGCACCAATCAGATTGAGTCAGATTAGCCAATCAGCTGTGTTGAAGAGCAGACAGGAATGTTAGGCTAATTAGTGATTCATGACGGTGATAATGGGGGGAGTTCTGAGGGCTCCTAATCCATTGTCCTGTCTTGTAAGTCAGCACTGAATGGATCTCATATTGGTGCGTCTTGTAGACACTGTGTTGGGTGGAAGACTGGCTTCACTAAACAAGGTCCTGAGGACCATGAGCCAATGTAGAATGAACTTGTCCAACCCTGTGTCCAGGATTCACTTCCATTCGTTGTGAAACCTTGGGGAGTTCCTTGTGTGTCCTGTAGATGGTCTACACTGCAGCCACTGTGACCCAGTGACGGAGGGGGTGGATATTGAGTCTAGGGATCTACAAACCATCCAGAGTTAAATATTGATATTTCTCTCCCCAGCTGGACTGTCACAAGAGTGGAAAGGTGACACTCCACGAGAGGTGACAGCGCAGGAAGGTTCATGTGTACAGATTCCATGTCATTACAGTTATCCAGCAGATTTGGAAAACCAACCGCGAGCTGGAGTCTGGTTTAATAATGAGAAACAGATTCCCTGGGCTCCCATTGCCTTTCACTCCAAGGGTCACAGTCACGAGTTACCACGGTTCCAACATCGGACCCGGCTGTCTGGAGACCTGAAAGATGGCGACTGTTCCCTGATTATAAACAACATCAGACGGGAAGATGCAGGACCTTATTATTTCAGAATAGAATCTGACATCAAGAATAGTTACAGCTACCTTCCTGTAACCCAGCTTCATGTTTCTGGTAAGTGCTGTGTTATAATTACTATTCCAATGCACTCCTGGCTGGTCTCGCACATTCTACCCTCTGTAAACTTGGGGTCATCTTAAACTCTGCTGCCCCTGTCTTAACTCGCAGTAACTCCCGTTCCCTTATCCCCCCTGAACTCTCTGATCTAGATTGGCTACTGGTCAAGCAATGTCTTGATTGCAAAATTCTCGTCCTTGCTTCCTCCCTATTTCTGTAATCTCCTCCTGTCCTACAGCCTTCCCAGATCTCTGCGCTCCTCTACCTCTGGACTCTTCAGCATCCCCGATTTCCATCGCTTCAGCATAGACGGCCATGCCTTCAGTAGCCTCGGTCCTGAGACTTAAATCCCTTCACCTCTCTATCTCCTCCTTTAAGACGCTCCTTCAAACCCACCTCTTCGACCAAGGTTCTGATCACCTGACCTAATATCTCCTTATATGGCTTGGGGTCATACTATGTATTATAATGCTCCTGTGAGGCACCTTGGGATGTTTTATTACAATAAAGGCACTATATAAATATAATCTATTGTTCAATGCTCCTCTACTCCATTTACATTCTTAATATCAAGGTAATATGCAACCTCCTTATTTTCCTGACCAAAATGTAATACCTCACATGTATTAATGTTGAAATTAATTTGTCAATTATCTGCCCATTCTGCAAGTTTATTAATATCTTCCTGTAATTTGTTGCAGTCCTCCTCAGTATTGACCATCCCCCCAATTCAGCCTCATCTGTAAATATCGAGTCCAGTGGATCCACAAACCATCCAGCGTTAAATATTGAGATTTCTCTCCCCAGCTGAACCATCACAAGAGTGGAAAGGCGACACTCTACGAGAGGTGACAGCGCAGGAAGGTTCCTGTGTACAGATTCCATGTCATTACAGTTACCCATCATGTCTGGAAAACCAACCACGAGGTGGAATCTGGTTTAATAATGAGGAACAGATTCCCTGGGCTCCCCTAGCCTTTCACTCCAAGGATCACAATCACGAGTTACCATGGTTCTGTCATCGGACCCGGCTGTCTGGAGACCTGAAAGATGGCGACTGTTCCCTGATTATAAACAACATCAGACGGGAAGATGCAGGACCTTATTTTTTTAGAATAGAATTTGACAATGGTCTGAGCCATAACTATTACCCTGTAACCCAGCTTCACATTTCTGGTAAGTGCTGTTTATAATTATTCAACAATTCACATTCAACACTCAATGGGAAATAACACAAACTGTGACATTTACATATTAACACAAAACACAGCTTATTATAACACACTGTCTGATTCTCAATAACCTGGTGATAGCTTCCAGTTCAGTCCTAAAGCAACCTCTAATACTCACTTTAATATCAATGATTAATTGGATTGACTGTGTCCATAAATGTTATCAGGTTATCAACTCCCATCGATCTCTCTAATCCTCTTTAAAAATCTTACATGGCGACAAACGAAAGACTTGCATTTCTATAGCGCCTTTCACCACCTCAACACGTCTCCTGCACGTTCACAGCCAATGAAATAATTCCTGAATTGTCGTTATCATTGTCATGACAGAAACACAGCTTGTAATTAATGCACAGAAAGATCCCACAACTGCAATAAAATAAAAGACCCAGATAACTGAGACAATGGTCAGAGGGTGCACTCCAAACTCTGATCTGCTCCTCCACCCTCGCCCACTATTATCAGTTCAAGTGTCTCGGAGTGAACGTGTATTAAGCTGAGAGACAGAAACACCAAAGTCTCAAAGCAGGAAATTCTCTCCTGATCGTTGTAATCTCTCAGTTCTGATATCATCCTTGTAAAAGTGCTTTCTCTTATGGGACTGTGATTTCTATTTGAACTGATGCTTCACATTATATTTCTCTAAAAGGATCCATTCTCTGTCTGTTAGATTTCACAGATAAACCCACGATATTCCCTGCTGAAATTATTGCAGGAAAGCGTGTGGATGTAAGCTGCACCTTCAACACAACGTGCAATGGAACAGCAGCACCTGTCTTAACCTGGGACACTCCCACTGACGTACCTGGATCAGTCTCAAACACTGTAACTCAGCATGGCGTCACTCTGACCTATACTTCTGTTCTGCCCCTGGTCCCATCACTCAAACACCACGGACAAACTCTCAGCTGCAGAGTGAGATATCCATCTGTTTCATCGGAGCGGACCCTCGTACCAACTGTGCAATGGAAGTAGACATCCTTCATTCTACATTAGCGACTGTCCAGCACTCCCCCGGTACTGATCTCCAACAGTGCATCACTCCCCCAGTACTGATCTCCGACAGTGCAGCACTCCCCCAGTATTGATCTCCAACAGCGCAGCGCTCCCCCGGTATTGATCTCCGACAGTGCAGCGCTCCCCCAGTATTGATCTCCGACAGTGCAGCACTCCCTCAGTACTGATCTCTGACAGTGCAGCACTCCCAAGTCCTGATCTCCGACAGTGCAGCACTCCCCCAGTACTGATCTCCGACAGTGCAGCACTCCTTCAGTACTGACCCTCTGACAGTGCAGCACTCCCTCAGTACTGATCTCTGACAGTGCAGCACTCCCTCAGTACTGACCATCTGACAGTGCAGCACTCCCTCAGTACTGATCTCTGACAGTGCAGCACTCCCTCAGTACTGATCTCCAACAGTGCAGCACTTCCTCTGTACTGACCATCTGACAGTGCAGCACTCCTTTAGTACTGATCTCTGACAATGCCGCTCTCCCTCAGCACTGATCTCCGACAGTGCAGCACTCCCTCAGTACTGATTTCCGACAGTGCACCACTCCCCAAGTCCTGATCTCCGACAGTGCAGCACTCCCCCAGTACTGATCTCTGACAGTGCAGCGCTCCCCCAGTATTGATCCTCCGACAGTGCAGCGCTCCCCCAGTATTGATCCTCCGACAGTGCAGCGCTCCCTCAGTACTGATCTCCGACAGTGCAGCACTCCCCCAGTACTGATCTCCGACAGTGCAACACTCCCCCAGTACTGATCTCCGACAGTGCAGCGCTCCCCCAGTACTGATCTCCGACAGTGCAGCGCTCCCCCAGTACTGATCTCCGACAGTGCAGCGCTCCCCCAGTATTGATCTCCGACAGTGCAGCGCTCCCCCAGTATTGATCTCCGACAGTGCAGCGCTCCCCCAGTATTGATCTCCGACAGGGCAGCGCTCCCCCAGTATTGATCTCCGACAGTGCAGCACTCCCCCAGTACTGATGTCCGACAGTGCAGCACTCCCCCAGTACTGATCTCCGACAGTGCAGCACTCCCCCAGTACTGATCTCCGACAGTGCAGCACTCCCCCAGTACTGATCTCTGACAGTGCAGCACTCCCCAAGTCCTGATCTCCGATAGTGCAGCACTCTCCCAGTACTGATCTCCGACAGTGCAGCACTCCCCCAGTACTGATCTCCGACAGTGCAGCACTCCCCCAGTACTGATCTTCGACAGTGCAGCGCTCCCCGGATACTGATCTCCAATAGTGCAGCACTTCCTCTGTACTGACCATCTGACAGTGCAGCACTCCTTTAGTACTGATCTCCGACAGTGCCGCTCTCCCTCGGCACTGATCTCCGACAGTGCAGCACTCCCTCAGTACTGATTTCCGACAGTGCAGCACTCCCCAAGTCCTGATCTCCGATAGTGCATCACTCCCCCAGTACTGATCTCCAACAGTGCAGCACTCCTTTAGTACTGATCTCCGACAGTGCAGCACTCCTTTAGTACTGATCTCCGACAGTGCTGCTCTCCCTCAGCACTGATCTCCGACAGTGCAGCACTCCCTCAGTACTGATTTCCGACAGTGCAGCACTCCCCAAGTCCTGATCTCCGATAGTGCAGCATCCCCCAAGTACTGATCTCCGACAGTGCAGCACTCCCCCAGTATTGATCTCCGACAGTGCAGCACTCCCCCAGTACTGACCATCTGACAGTGCAGCACTCCTTTAGTACTGATCTCCGACAGTGCAGCACTCCCCCAGTACTGATCTCTGACAGTGCAGCACTCCCCCAGTACTGATCTCCGACAGTGCAGCACTCCCCCAGTACTGATATCCGACAGTGCAGCACTCCCCCAGTACTGACCCTCTGACAGTGCAGCACTCCCTCAGTCGTGACCCTCCGACAGTGCAGAGTTCCTTGTGGGAAAGGCAGTGGTGTAGTCACTGGAAGAGTAATCCAGAGTCCTGGGGTAATGTGCTGGGGACCTGGGTTCAAATCCCATCACGGCAAATGGTGAAATTTGAATTCAATAAAAAAAACCTGATGATAACCATTGTCGTAAAAACCTCTCTAGTTTCACTAATGCCCTTCGGAGAAGGAAATCTGCTGTCCTTACCTGGTTTGGCCTACATGTGACACCGGGCCCACAGCGATGTGGTTGACTCTTAACTCGCCCTCTGAAATGGCCGAGCAAGACATTCAGTTGTGTTACAAAGGAATGAAACCGGATGGACCACCCAACATCGACCAAGGCACTGGAAACGAAAATGGCAATCTCAGCCCTGTCGACCCTGCAAAGCCCTCCTTACTAGTCCTCCTCACTAACATCTGTGGGAGAGCTAGCAACAGCCTGACATAGTCATCCTTACAGATAATGTCCCAGACACCACCATCACCATCCCTGGGTATGTCTTGAGCCACTTGAGGCCCAGCAGAGGTGGCAGCAGAGGTAAACAGTCGGGAGGGATTTGCCCTGGGAGTCCTCATCATCAACTCCAGATCCCATGAAGTCTCATGCCATCAGGTCAAACATGGGCAAGGAAACCTCCTGCTGATTACCACGTACCAGAGTGCCTCCTTGGCACCTCTGAGGATCCAAAGAGATTCCTTAGACAATGGGGATCCAACAGCATCTTCCTAAATCACGACCTCTACCACCTAGAAGGACAAGGGCAGCAGACACATGGGAACACCACCACCTGGAAGTTCCCCTTCAAGCCACTCACCATCCTGATTTGGAAATATATCACCGTTCCTTCACTGTCGCTGGGTCAAAATCCTGGAACTCCCTCCCTAACAGCACTGTGGGTGTACCTACACCACATGGACTGCAGCAGCTCAAGAAGGCAGCTCACCACCACCTTCTCAAGGGCAATTATGGAACAATAAACGCTGGCCCAGCCAGCGACACCCACATCAGCAGCTTGTTGAAAAAATGGTTCTCGATGCTCACTTCCTCTTCCTCAGTGCAAGTGGGTAGTCATCTCACTCTGTCTCTTATCATCAGGAATATCAGTTCTGCTTATGTGGCACAGGGTTAGGGTCCGCTGAAGATTTATTGCTTACCAAATATCATCTTTCAGTCACAAGTTAAGGAACCACTGATCATGCAACAGAAACTATGAGGGAGCTGACATCATTATGAGAGTAGCCCTCCCTCAGTACTGACCCTCCGACAGTGCAGCCCTCCCTCAGTACTGACCCTCCAACAGTGCAGCACTCCCTCAGTACTGACCCTCTGACAGTGCAGTACTCCCTCAGTACTGACCCTCTGACAGTGCAGCACTCCCTCAGTACTGACCCTCTGACAGTGTAGCACTCCCTCAGTACTGACCCTCTGACAGTGCAGCACTCCCTCAGCACTGACCCTTGAACAGTGCAGCACTCCCTCAGTACTGACCCTCCGACAGTGCAGCACTCCCTCAGTACTGACCTTGACAGTGCAGCACCCCCTCAGTACTGACCCTCTGACAGTGCAGCACTCCCTCAGTACTGACCCTCTGACAGTTCAGCACTCCCTCAGTACTGAACCTCCGACAGTGCAGCACTCCCTCAGTACTGACCCTCTGACAGTGCAGCACTCCCTCAGTACTGACCCTCCGACCTGACTCTCCCACAGTGCAGCACTCCCTCAGTACTGACCTTGACAGTGCAGCACCCCCTCAGTACTGACCCTCCGACAGTGCAGCACTCCCTCAGTACTGACCCTCTGACAGTGCAGCACTCCCTCAGTGCTGACCCTTGAACAGTGCAGCACTCCCTCAGTGCTGACCCTGACAGTGCAGCACCCTCTCAGTACTGACCCTCTGACAGTGCAGCGCTCCCTCAGTGCTGACCCTCTGACAGTGCAGCACTCCCTCAGTGCTGACCCTCTGACAGTGCAGCACTCCCTCAGTGCTGACCCTCTGACAGTTCAGCACTCCCTCAGTACTGACCCTGTGACAGTGCAGCACTCCCTCAGTACTGACCCTCCAACAGTGCAGCACTCCCTCAGTACTGACCCACCGACAGTACAGCACTCCCTCAGTACTGACCCACCGACAGTGCAGCACTCCCTCGGTACTGACCCACCGACAGTGCAGCGCTCCCTCAGTACTGACCCTCCGACAGTGCAGCGCTCCCTCAGTGCTGACCCTGACAGTGCAGCACTCCCTCAGTACTGACCCTCTGACAGTGCAGCGCTCCCTCAGTGCTGACCCTCTGACAGTGCAGCACTCCCTCAGTGCTGACCCTCTGACAGTTCAGCACTCCCTCAGTACTGACCCTCCAACAGTGCAGCACTCCCTCAGTACTGACCCACCGACAGTACAGCCCTCCCTCAGTACTGACCCACCGACAGTGCAGCACTCCCTCAGTACTGACCCACCGACAGTGCAGCACTCCCTCAGTACTGACCCACCGACAGTACAGCACTCCCTCAGTACTGACCCACCGACAGTGCAGTACTCCCTCAGTACTGACCCACCGACAGTGCAGCACTCCCTCAGTACTGACCCACCGACAATGCAGCACTCCCTCAGTACTGACCCACTGACAGTGCAGCACTCCCTCAGTCCCAGGACGTGCCAAATGGCCTTTTGCTGTCATATGCACTCGATTTACCAGGCGGCGAACAGAGTATGAATGCGAGCTCTTCCTTCCGACTGTTACCGCTCTAGCCATCGGCTTTCTGCTGATCTGCCTTTTCAGATAGACATGGACGACAAAAGACAGTTCCTGCTTTCAACCGCTCCTTCGAGGCAGGAGACGTGGCGAATCTCACCGGGGGTTCACTCAGCCGGGCCTGGGTTAGGCCTGAGCCTATCGCTGCACCTCATGGTGTTCGTGCTGGGGCTCGGCGGCAATGGGCTTGTGCTGTGGATTGGCCGGATTCAGGATGGAAAAGACCGCGGGCAGAGTCTTCACTGGCAGCCGGTGGTTTCACCTTCATCCTCTTCCTGCCATTTTCCTTCGCCCGCCTGGCGATGGGTTTCCACTGGCCCTTCGGGAGGGCCCCGGGCAAGCACGGCGTCTCCATCGAGTACCTCGACCTCTCTGGCAGCGTCTTCCTGCTGGCGGCCATCAACGTCCAGCGCTGTGCCTCCCTCCGCCTGCCCGGGTGGTCCCGCCACCTCCTCAGCCCCCGCGTGGCCGCTCGTGCCAGCCTGCTCCGCTCGTCATGGGCGGCAACGCCGGTCATCGTCGACAGGCCGGGGAGGGGGGCAGGCGGAAGGACCCCGGAAGGCCGCCTCAGGGTCACCCCGGCCATGGTGGCCGCCTTCTTCGTCTGCTGCGGGCCTGCCCTGCCACATCTTCGGCCTCCTCAAGATGGCCGCCGGCCTCACCGTCTCCGTCCAGCCGGGCATTGCCCTCAGCCACAACCTCGCCCTCTTCAACTGCTGCCTTAATCCAGTCATCTACGTCTTCATGGGCCGCAGGTTCCGAGAGGCTTTCAAACAGTTGATCTTGGAGAGGGTGGGCTCGGAATAGGAGAGCGGCAGATGCCATAGTGAAGAAAGCAGAGCTGTATTGCTCTAGCGCCTTTCCCCACCTCAGGACATCCCAAAGCGCTTCACAGCCAATAAAGGGCTTTTCAGAAGTGCACTTGCGGTAGTAACGCAGGAAACGTGGCAGCCAATTTGCGCACAGCAAGCTCCCACAAACAGAAAACGACCCAGGTCATCTGATTCTGGCAATGTTGTTTAAGGGATAAATATTGGCTACAGGACACGGGGAGAACTCCTACCCCGAGCCCCCCATCGGCCATCTTCCTCCATGCAGTACACCCTCAGTACTGACCCTCTGACAGTGCAGCACTCCCTCAGTACTGACCCTCCGACAGTGCAGCACTCCCTCAGTACTGACCGACCGACAGTGCAGCACTCCCTCAGTACTGACCCTCCGACAGTGCAGCACTCCCTCAGTACTGACCCTCCGACAGTGCAGCACTCCCTCAGTACTGACCCTCTGACAGTGCAGCACTCCCTCAGTACTGACCCTCCGACAGTGCAGCACTCCCTCAGTACTGACCCTCCGACAGTGCAGCACTCCCTCAGTACTGACCATTTTTCAGCTAACAGGAACTGAGTAGGGCCTTAAGGGGCCTGGCCAGGTTACAAATCGCACCATCACGGAAAACGAACGTCATCATCATGATGCAGGACAACAATAGCTAGCAAATTTATTTAGACTTCTATTCATGTTATGCTGTGTATTTTACTGCCAATTAATAAATTTAAACTTCTGAATGAACATTACAAGGCAATTTTAAATTATATCAGAGGATTTCACCTCACTTTGCAACAAGTTGTTGTTTAAAAACAATTCTCCTCATCTCCCCCTCTGGTTCCTTTCCCGATTCTCTTCAATCTGTGTCCCTCTGGTTACCGACCCTCCTGCCGCTGGAAACACTTTCTCCTTATTCACTCTACCGAAACCTCTTCACGATTCTGAACGCCTCGATTCAATTTCCTGTTAGTCCTTACTGTCCGAATAGAATTAACAGCTTGCAGCCCTCAAATTCCTGCATCCCACAATCTCTGTAACCTCCTCCAGTCCCTACAACCCTCCCTATCTCTGTAACCTCCTCCAGCCCCTACACCCCTCCCTATCTCTGTAACCTCCTCCAGCCCCTACACCCCTCCCTATCTCTGTAAACTCCTCCAGCCCCTACCACCCTCCCTATCTCTGTAACCTCCTCCAGCCCCTACACCCTTCCCTATCTCTGTAACCTCCTCCAGCCCCTACAACCCTCCCTATCTCTGTAACTTCCTCCAGCCCCTACAACCCTCCCTATCTCTGTAACCTCCTCCAGCCCCTACAACCCTCCCTATCTCTGTAACCTCCTCCAGCCCCTACAACCCTCCCTATCTCTGTAACCTGCTCCAGCCCCTACAACCTTCCCTATCTCTGTAAACTCCTCCAGCCCCTACAACCCTCCCTATCTCTGTAACCGCCTCCAGCCCCTACATCCCTCCCTATCTCTGTAACCTCCTCCAGCCCCTACAACCCTCCCTATCTCTGTAACCTCCTCCAGTCCCTACAACCCTCCATATCTCTATAACCTCCTCCAGCCCCTACAACACTCCCTATCTCTATAACCTCCTCCAGCCCCTACAACCCTCCCTATCTCTGTAACCTCCTCCAGCCCCTACACCCCTCCCTATCTCTGTAACCTCCTCCAGCCCCTACACCCCTCCCTATCTCTGTAACCTCCTCCAGCACCTACACCCCTCCCTATCTCTGTAACCTCCTCCAGCCCCTACAACCCTCCCTATCTCTGTAACCTCCTCCAGCCCCTACAACCCTCCCTATCTCTGTAACCTCCTCCAACCCCTACAACCCTCCCTATCTCTGTAACCTCCTCCAGCCCCTACAACCTTCCCTATCTCTGTAAACTCCTCCAGCCCCTACAACCCTCCCTATCTCTGTAACCGCCTCCAGCCCCTACAACCCTCCCTATCTCTGTAAACTCCTCCAGCCCCAACAACCCTCCCTATCTCTGTAACCTCCTCCAGTCCCTACAACCCTCCATATCTCTATAACCTCGTCCAGCCCCTACAACACTCCCTATCTCTATAACCTCCTCCAGCCCCTACAACCCTCCCTATCTCTGTAACCTCCTCCAGCCCCTACAAACCTCCCTATCTCTGTAACCTCCTCCAGCCCCTACACCCCTCCCTATCTCTGTAACCTCCTCCAGCCCCTACAACCCTCCCTATCTCTGTACCAACCTCCGACCTCTACAACCCTCCGTATCTCTGTAACCTCCTCCAGCCCCTACAACCCTCCCTATCTCTATAACCTCCTCCAGCCCCTACAACCCTCCCTATCTCTGTAACTTCCTCCAGCCCCTACAACCCTCCCTATCTCTGTAACTTCCTCCAGCCCCTACAACCCTCCCTATCTCTGTAACCTCCTCCAGCCCCTACAACCCTCCCTATCTCTGTAACCTCCTCCAGTCCCTACAACCCTCCCTATCTCTGTAACCCCCTCCAGCCCTACAACCCTCCCTATCTCTGTAACCTCCTCTAGCCCCTACAACCCTCCCTATCTCTGTAACCTCCTCCAGCCCCTACAACCCTCCCTATCTCTGTAACCTCCTCCAGCCCCTACAACCCTCCCTATCTCTGTAACCTCCTCCAGCCCCTACAACCCTCCCTATCTCTATAACCTCCTCCAGTCCCTACAACCCTCCCTATCTCTGTACCAACCTCCGACCTCTACAACCCTCCCTATCTCTGTAACCTCCTCCAGCCCCTACAACCCTCCCTATCCCTGTAACCTCCTCCAGCCCCTACAACCCTCCCTATCTCTGTAACCTCCTCCAGCCCCTACAACCCTCCCTATCGCTGTAACCTCCTCCAGCCCCTACAACCCTCCCTATCTCTATAACCTCCTCCAGTCCCTACGACCCTCCCTATCTCTGTACCAACCTCCGACCTCTACAACCCTCCCTATCTCTGTAACCTCCTCCAGCCCCTACAACCCTCCCTATCTCTATAACCTCCTCCAGCCCCTACAACCCTCCCTATCTCTGTAACCTCCTCCAGCCCCTACAACCCTCCCTATCTCTGTAACCTCCTCCAGCCCCTACAACCCTCCCTATCTCTGTAACCTCCTCCAGTCCCTACAACCCTCCCTATCTCTGTAACCCCCTCCAGCCCTACAACCCTCCCTATCTCTGTAACCTCCTCCAGCCCCTACAACCCTCCCTATCTCTGTAACCTCCTCCAGCCCCTACAACCCTCCCTATCTCTGTAACCTCCTCCAGCCCCTACAACCCTCCCTATCTCTGTAACCTCCTCCAGCCCCTACAACCCTCCCTATCTCTATAACCTCCTCCAGTCCCTACAACCCTCCCTATCTCTGTACCAACCTCCGACCTCTACAACCCTCCCTATCTCTGTAACCTCCTCCAGCCCCTACAACCCTCCCTATCCCTGTAACCTCCTCCAGCCCCTACAACCCTCCCTATCTCTGTAACCTCCTCCAGCCCCTACAACCCTCCCTATCTCTGTAACCTCCTCCAGCCCCTACAACCCTCCCTATCTCTATAACCTCCTCCAGTCCCTACAACCCTCCCTACCTTTGTACCAACCTCCGACCTCTACAACCCTCCCTATCTCTGTAACCTCCTCCAGCCCCTACAACCCTCCCTATCTCTATAACCTCCTCCAGCCCCGACAACCCTCCCTATCTCTGTAACTTCCTCCAGCCCCTACAACCCTCCCTATCTCTGTAACTTCCTCCAGCCCCTACAACCCTCCCTATCTCTATAACCTCCTCCAGTCCCTACAACCCTCCCTATCTCTGTAACCCCCTCCAGCCCTACAACCCTCCCTATCTCTGTAACCTCCTCCAGCCCCTACAACCCTCCCTATCTCTGTAACCTCCTCCAGCCCCTACAACCCTCCCTATCTCTGTAACCTCCTCCAGCCCCTACAACACTCCCTATCTCTGTAACCTCCTCCAGCCCCTACAACCCTCCCTATCTCTGTAACCTCCTCCAGCCCCTACAACCCTCCCTATCTCTGTAACCTCCTCCAGTCCCTACAACCCTCCCTATCTCTGTACCAACCTCCGACCTCTACAACCCTCCCTATCTCTGTAACCTCCTCCAGCCCCTACAACCCTCCCTATCTCTATAACCTCCTCCAGCCCCCCTCCCTATCTCTGTAACTTCCTCCAGCCCCTACAACCCTCCCTATCTCTGTAACTTCCTCCAGCCCCTACAACCCTCCCTATCTCTGTAACTTCCTCCAGTCCCTACAACCCTCCCTATCTCTGTAACCCCCTCCAGCCCTACAACCCTCCCTATCTCTGTAACCTCCTCCAGCCCCTACAACCCTCCCTATCTCTGTAACCTCCTCCAGCCCCTACAACCCTCCCTATCTCTGTAACCTCCTCCAGCCCCTACAACCCTCCCTATCTCTATAACCTCCTCCAGTCCCTACAACCCTCCCTATCTCTGTACCAACCTCCGACCTCTACAACCCTCCCTATCTCTGTAACCTCCTCCAGCCCCTACAACCCTCCCTATCTCTGTAACCTCCTCCAGCCCCTACAACCCTCCCTATCTCTGTAACCTCCTCCAGCCCCTACAACCCTCCCTATCTCTGCAACCTCCTCCAGCCCCTACAACCCTCCCTATCTCTGTAACCCCCTCCAAATCCTACAACCCTCCCTATCTTTGTAGCCTCCTCCAGCCCCCATACCCTTCCCTATCTCTGTAACCTCCTCCAGCTCTTACACGCCTTCCTATCTCTGTAACCTCCTCCAGCTCCTACAACCATCTCTGCAACCTCCTCCAGCCACTGCAACCCTCCTTATCTCTGTAACCTCCTCCAGCCCCTACAACCCTCCCTATCTCTGTAACCGCCTCCAGCCCCTACAACCCTCCCTATCTCTGTAACCTCCTCCAGCCCCTACAACCCTCCCTATCTCTGTAACCTCCTCCAGTCCCTACAACCCTCCATATCTCTATAACCTCCTGCAGCCCCTACAACACTCCCTATCTCTATAACCTCCTCCAGCCCCTACAACCCTCCCTATCTCTGTAACCTCCTCCAGCCCCTACAAACCTCCCTATCTCTGTAACTTCCTCCAGCACCTACACCCCTCCCTATCTCTGTAACCTCCTCCAGCCCCTACAACCCTCCCTATCTCTGTACCAACCTCCGACCTCTACAACCCTCCCTATCTCTGTAACCTCCTCCAGCCCCTTCAACCCTCCCTATCTCTATAACCTCCTCCAGCCCCTACAACCCTCCCTATCTCTGTAACTTCCTCCAGCCCCTACAACCCTCCCTATCTCTGTAACTTCCTCCAGCCCCTACAACCCTCCCTATCTCTGTAACCTCCTCCAGTCCCTACAACCCTCCCTATCTCTGTAACCTCCTCCAGCCCTACAACCCTCCTTATCTCTGTAACCTCCTCCAGCCCCTACAACCCTCCCTATCTCTGTAACCTCCTCCAGCTCTTACACGCCTTCCTATCTCTGTAACCTCCTCCAGCTCCTACAACCATCTCTGCAACCTCCTCCAGCCACTGCAACCCTCCTTATCTCTGTAATCTCCTCCAGCCCCCACAACCCTCCCTATCTCTGTAACCACCTCCAGCTCCTACAACCATCTCTGCAACCTCCTCCAGCCACTGCAACCCTCCTATCTCTGTAATCTCCTCCAGCCCCTACAACCCTCCCTATCTCCGTAACTACCTCCAAATCCTACAACCCTCCGAGATCTCTGAGCTGCTCCAATTCCCACCTCTTGAGCATCCCCTGATTCCCATCGCTCCACCACTGGAGGAGCCTTCAGCTGCCTGGGGGCCCTGAGCTCTGCAATTCCCTCCCTTAATCCCATTGCGCCTCTTTCTCTCTCTCCTTCTTTAAGACGCTTCTTAAAACCAACCTATTTGACAGGGCTTTGGGTCGCCCGCCCCAATATCTCCTTCCGTGGCTCGGGATCAAACTGAGTTGGGTAATCACTCCTGGTAAGTGCCTCAGGGCAGTTAACCATATTAAACGTGCGATATAAGCGCCAGTTGCTATTGTCGATAACTGAATCCCCTGTGAGCTGCCGTGAAACACAAATAGGTCTGGATGAGGGGCGTCTGAAGGAAACATTTGTACCATCTTTATTAGGCAACAATCTGCAACTCGCTCTGCATCAACCAACAGGGCAGGAAACAAAAAGAGAACCAACCTTTCAAAACACAACGTTGCAACCGGAGAGGTAAAGAACGAGAGAGTGCGAGCGAGGGAAAGGGTGGGCGGAGCGGGGAGGGGAAGCAAGGGAAGGAGAGGAAACAAGTGGAACCGAGGGTGGGGGGGGGAGAAAAGGAGAACGAGGCAGTGGTTTCGGCGAAGTGGAAAAAGCCGTCACGAGGCGGCCGCTGACGTCCAGCTTCGGGCCGAGGGGTCGAGTCGCTCAGGCCATTCATTTACTCCTCGGGACGTGCACATTAGCATTGCCGGGAGGTGGGGGGAGGAGTCGCTGCCAGTCGTGCGGGGCGTTCTGTTGCCCACGGTCGGGACCTTCAACATCTCACTCAGCGTGGCTCCACTCCGTCTTAATTCAGGCACAGCACTAGAGAGAGAGAGAGGGAAGCGGGTGAGGGAAAGGGCGGATTAAAGATCGGGAGAGCAGGCATTACCCCACGGAGGAAATCCGCCCGGTGCAGGGGTACAAAGCATCAAAGGCAGTGGGGCAGGCCATTCAGCCCATCAGGTCCATGCCGGCGTTCACTCCCCTCTCGAACATCGCCCCATTCAACTCTAACAGCCTAGGCCTGGATTCCTTTCTCCCCCCCGTGTGTTTATCCAGCTTCCCCCTTTAATGTATCTGTACTATTCACTGCACCCACCCACTATGGCCCCTCATGCCAGCCATCACCCTTGCCACCCCATTCAAGTTAAGGCACCTCCCTACCCATTCACCCACTGTGCACTGTATATAGAACCAATGCAACCTATAGTGACGGTAGGACATGCGTAAAAAAAACTCTTTTATAAAAATCGTTCGTTGATAACATTCCACTTGCTTCAAAAAAACTCATTTTTCCTACAAGACAATAAAAGTGTCAATCATCAAGACCCTTCAAAGTATCAATAGCTGAAACAGCAAGCACTTGAAACCTCTTAACCTTGTGCAAATAAACATTGCGAAATTGACAACAGAGGTCAGAGATCCAGAGCTGTCAATCAGACAAATGTTTTCTTCCTGGGGTTTAGGTGTGTCAGTGCTCTAATGGATTTGCGGGCTCTAAACCAAGCCTCATTATGTACCCTTGGCTGAGAGTCCGGCATCCAATAGAGTTCTTCCTCCCTCCCCACTCTCTGGGTAACGAGGTTTCTCCTGATTTCCCCATTGGATTTATTAGTGACTATCTGATATTGATGGCCCCTAGTTCTGGTCTCGTCTCCACAAATGGAAACATTTTCTATCACGTCTGCCATACCGAAATCTCTCTATAAGTTTTGAAGACCTCGATCAGGTTGTAACACTGTACCATCTCGATGGTAGCTTCTTTCTGTTTACGCAGTCCCCATTCTCTGCTTCTCAAGTTCCTGGAGCCTAGCTGGCTCCTTCTGAAGGTGATGGGTGGCAGGTTCTTGACAGGGGAGGGAGGGGGGGGGGGTGGGGTGGGGGCGGAAGGAGCATCAGTCGTGTGAGAGTTGGTCACACTGACTCCCGGCCCATGCCTCAACCCGGTTGGTCGAGAGAGCGGGTGACGTCGGGCATTTCTGAGCACGAACGCAGGAAGGGGACTGGGTCTGGGTCACTCCTCGAGTAATGTGCGCACCCACTCCCAGGGAGGGAAAGCGAGAGGACATCCGATTGCTTCCCCACCACCCCCCACCACCCTCATGCCCCTCCCTCCCGGGACCGCCACTGATTCCCCCTTTCACTGTTACCACCATCTGCCCCACCGTCAGGGAAATCTGAACCGCTCGCCACTCACCAATTAAAGCTTCCTGGGCAAAGTATTTGACGTCTACGTCTTGGTCCCGGCTCAGTTTGTCGAGTACAGGCTTAATCTCATTATTCAAGGGGCTGAAGGAAAACAGGAAGCGAGGGAGGAAATAATTAATCAGACTGAAAACAGGAAAACACCCAGGCTCTTGCTGACATCGCTCGCTGTCACAACCTGCACGCCCGCAAACCGATTGTTCCCTCAGAGGTCACTCGAAAGCTGGTGTCAAACCCGGTAAACGCCAGCAGGATTCTAATGAAGAGTCCTGTTGGAGCCGGGACATTAAATCTGTTTCCCTCCCCACAGACGCTGCCCGGCCTGCTGAGTTTTTCCAGCATTTTCTGCTTTTATTTCAGAGTTTCCAGCATCCGCGGTATTTTGCTACCACCAAACGCAAGATTGCATTTCTCTAGCGCCTTTCCACACCTCAGGACGTTCCAAAGCGTTAAACGGCCAATGAAGATTTTTGTTTTTGGGAGTGTGGTCACTGTTGTCATGTAGGAAACCCAGCAGTCAATTTGCGCACAGCAAGATCCCACAAGCAGCAATGTAATAATGACCCTATCATCTGCTTTTTTAGTGATGTTGGTTGAGGGGTAAATATTGGCCCCAGGACACCGGGGAGAACTCCCCCCTGCTCTTCTTCCAAATAGTGGCTTTGGGATCGTTTACACCCATCTGAGAGGGCAGATGGGGGCCTCGGTTTAATGTCTCATTTGAAAGGTGGGGTCATCAGCAGTGTAGCGCTCCCTCAGTACTGACCCTCTGACAGTGCAGCACTCCCTCAGTACTGATCTTCTGACAGTGCAGCGCTCCATCAGTACTGACTCTCCGACAGTGCGGCACTCCCTCAGTACTGACTCTCCGACAGTGCGCACTCCCTCAGTACTGACTCTCCGACAGTGCAGCACACCCTCAGCACTGACCTTCCGACAGTGCAGCACTCCCTCAGTACTGACTCTCCGACAGTGCGGCACTCCCTCAGTACTGACTCTCCGACAGTGCAGCACTCCCTCAGCACTGACCCTCCGACAGTGCAGCACTCCCTCAGCACTGACCTTCCGACAGTGCAGCACTCCCTCAACACTGACCCTCCAACAGTGCAGCACTCCCTCAGCACTGACCCTCCGACAGTGCAGCACTCCCTCAGCACTGACCTTCCGACAGTGCAGCACTCCCTCAGCATTGACCCTCCGACAGTGCAGCACTCCCTCAGCACTGACCTTCCGACAGTGCAGCACTCCCTCAGCACTGACCCTCCAACAGTGCAGCACTCCCTCAGCACTGACCCTCCGACAGTGCAGCACTCCCTCAGCACTGACCCTACGACAGTGCAGCACTCCCTCACTGACGCTCCGACAGTGCAGCACTCCCTCAGCACTGACCCTCCGACAGTGCAGCACTCCCTCAGCACTGACCCTCCGACAGTGCAGCACTCCCTCAGCACTGACCCTACGACAGTGCAGCACTCCCTCAGCACTGACCCTACGACAGTGCAGCACTCCCTCAGCACTGACCCTACGACAGTGCAGCACTCCCTCACTGACGCTCCGACAGTGCAGCACTCCCTCAGCACTGACCTTCCGACAGTGCAGCACTCCCTCAGCATTGACCCTCCGACAGTGCAGCACTCCCTCAGCACTGACCTTCCGACAGTGCAGCACTCCCTCAGCACTGACCCTCCGACAGTGCAGCACTCCCTCACTGACGCTCCGACAGTGCAGCACTCCCTCAGCATTGACCCTCCGACAGTGCAGCACTCCCTCAGCACTGACCCTCCGACAGTGCAGCACTCCCTCAGCACTGACCCTCCGACAGTGCAGCACTCCCTCAGCACTGACCCTACGACAGTGCAGCACTCCCTCAGCACTGACCCTACGACAGTGCAGCACTCCCTCACTGACGCTCCGACAGTGCAGCACTCCCTCAGCACTGACCCTCCGACAGTGCAGCACTCCCTCAGCACTGACCCTCCGACAGTGCAGCACTCCCTCAGCACTGACCCTCCGACAGTGCAGCACTCCCTCAGTACTGACCCTCCGACAGTGCAGCACTCCCTCAGTACTGACCCTCCGACAGTGCAGCACTCCCTCAGTACTGACCCTCCGACAGTGCAGCACTCCCTCAGCACTGACCCTCCGACAGTGCAGCACTCCCTCAGTACTGACCCTCCAACAGTGCAGCACTCCCTCAGTACTGACCCTCCGACAGTGCAGCACTCCCTCAGTACTGACCCTCCGACAGTGCAGCGCTCCCTCAGCACTGACCCTCCGACAGTGCAGCACTCCCTCAGTACTGACCCTCCGACAGTGCAGCACTCCCTCAGCACTGACCCTCCGACAGTGCAGCACTCCCTCAGCACTGACCCTCCGACATGCAGTGTGGGGGTGGTGCTGTTAAGCATCGCAGGCTCCTCCCAGTTGAGATGATTGTGACCTTGCTCTGTATTATCAGGGAGCGGAGCTGAAGAAGCTTCGTGATGGGGGGAGTTTGGAGCTGGTGCGAGCTCAGGCATGGTAGGGGGCAGGGGGGGTTGGCTGCAAAGACTGGGACCAGCTGAGGTGGAGGAAGAGCGGAAGACAGGGGGCCGGGCGGGTAGGGCACTGCAACCGTCACCATCGGGAGGCACGGGGCCCTGGTCGACTCACCAACCTGAGGGCACTGCCTCCAACTCCCAGAGCTCGGGAGGGGCAAACCCAAGGCCAGCTGGCCTGAGCTGCTCAGTTCTATGTTCAACAATGCCTCGAAGGCCTGGTGTGGTTCAGGGCAGTGTCCTTGCACGGTCAGGTTTGACACTGTCACAGGCGAGGGAGTTCTGCACTCTCTGTGAGGAGCCGGTGGCACAGTGGTAACGGACGAATGACCCAGGCTGGCGCTCTGGGCACACGGGCTCAAATCCCACTCGGGGGGGGTGGGGCAGCTGTTTTGGGATTTAAATCCAAGTAATAAATCTGGAATGGAGAGCGGGTCTCAGCGACGGTGACCATGACAACCACCGTCGACTGTTGTGAAAACCCGCCTGGTTCACTCATGTCCCCTTTAGGGGAGGGGGAAATCTGCCGTCCTTACCCTGGGCCTGGCCTACATGTGACTCCAGGCCCACAGCGACATGGTTGACTCTTAACTGCCCCTCTGAATTGGCTGAGCAGGCCATTGCCCAGTTCAAGGGCAATTAGGGATGGGGCAACAAGCGTCGGCTTTGCCAGCGACGCCCGCATCCCATGAAACAACGAAATGAAAAAAACACCCCATTGGGAACCGGTGTCAATTTTTCTTTATTTATTTATTCTTTCATGGGGTGTGGGGCGTCGCCGGCCAGGCCAGCATGTGTTGCCCATCCCTAATTGCCCTTGAACTGGGCAATGGCCGGCTCAGCCATTTCAGAGGGGCAGTTGCTGCGGGGTCTGAGGTCACATGTAGGGCAGGCCAGGGTAAGGAGGGCAGATTTCCCTCCCTAAAGGGACATCAGTGAACCAGGCGGGTTTTCACGGCAAGCGGCGATGGTCCCTGTCACCGGCTCTCAGTTCCAGGTTTATTAACCGAATTTAAATTCCACCAGCTGCCGCGTTGGGATTTTAACCCATTCAGCCTGATTCGCCTGGATTACTCACCCAGTGACACTCCCACTACGCCACCATCTTCGCCCCCTCCCCCACAGCTATCCCTTATTTATCATTCCTAACATGTCTCCGAAAAACAGCGTGCTAAATGTCGGCGTGCTGAACAAAAATCACTTTCCCAAGAGAAAGCATGTACTAAGGGTGGGCTACATACCTCACCTGTAAAAACTATCCTTACATATTAATTTAATGCACTTTGAACATGTTTGTGGCTTTGCCCTGTTAATACAGAGTCAGGGAGGTGGGGGGAGGGGGGGGTCGCTCAAAAGGAGGAATTCAATAGGAAGGAGCTGTCAATTCATGGCAACCTCGAGGCTCAAAGATCCTCTTTTTCACCCGTCCTGTTATCTGAAGCAGTCCCGGCCTGGCTTATTAACAACCCCTTCACCAGCTGCTTAAAAACTCTCGCTGGGTTTCAAGGGGCCTTTTGTTTTTTTTAAAACCAGAAAGAATAATTTGCCCGTGCCTGCCCCCTTTGCCAGATTTGAACAGTTGATTAAGGGAGATCGGTATCCGGACCTGAAATCACTCCAGTTTTGACTTCAGTAAATTGAAGTGAAGTCGCCCATCTTCAACTTCAGGAGGGGCACAGCAACTGAACAGGAAGACACCGAGTCATTGGCTGGTGCATCCTCCATGGCAACGCGTCTGCCAATCAGAGGCCACTTGCCAATCGATCAGCACTCTCTTCTCATGCAGTATAATTTGTTGTTCCCTTTGAGATTTGGTATTCTTGTGGTTCTGTCCTGATGATGTTCAAGACGAAAAGCTTTGACAGAATGTCTCCTTTTATCAACAATACTCGAGTCCTGTATCACCAAATGACTATTTTTACGCTGAATCGTACGTGGATTTGGCTCCAGTGTCCAGGCATGTGGACGAGCAAATCTTTTTCACGAAGCGCATGTTTAGGATCTGGAACGTACTGCCTCAGGGTGTGGGGAAGGCAGATTCAATGGTGGCTTTCAAAGAGGGAATTGGGTCATTGTCCAAAATGGAAAAATGTTGGGGGAGGGGCTACGGGGGAAAAGGGGGGGAGAACGGCCCTTTGGTGTGTTGCTCCTTCAGAGGGCCAGCACAGGCACGTGGGCCGAATGGCCTCCGTCTGTTCTGTCAACCGTACAATGATTCTATGACAGTGGCTGAACACGTGTAGTCAACAACACAGTAACCGTGTTAAAGTGATAACAGAGGCGGCTTTACCCGGGTAGGTTTTCCTGGTGATCAAGACGGAAACACGTTATCACAGGGTGGGGTGGGGGGAGGTGGGGGAAAGCGGGAATATCTGTCCAGGTGCTGGTTAGGAGCAGTCCACTTGCCTGTAATCCAGGACGGGCCCGATCCTCTGCAGCGTCTTGGCCACGTTGAAACGCACATTCGCCACCGGGTCACTCCCCATCCGCAGGACGGTGGGCAGCATGATTTTGGTTGTGATGTCCTTTCCACACACATCGTACAGAACCTGGAGGGAGGATGGTGGGGGTGGGGGTGGGGGTGGAGGGGAGGGAGGGGAGGGGGAGGGGAGGGAGGGGAGGGGGAGGGGAGGGGGGATGGAGGAGGGGGTGGGGGAGGGGGTGGGGCGAGGCGAGGGGAGGGGTGTGGTGTGGGCGTGGGGGGAGGGGATGGGGTGGTGGTGTGGGAGGGGTGGGGGTGTGGGGGTGGATGGGAGGGGGTGTGGGGGTGGGTGGGAGAGGAGTGGGGAGGGGAGGGGTGGGTTGGGGGTGGGGGGGGAGGGGAGGGGTAAGTTGGTGGTGTGGGGGTGAGGGGGTGGGGAGGGGTGGGGGTGTGGGTGGGGGAGGGGGGAGGAGAGGTGGTGGTGTGGGGGTGTGGGGGAGGGTGGGAGGGGAGGGGGGAGGGGTGGGGGTGTGGGTGGGGGAGGGGGAGGGGGGAGGTGTGGTGGTGTGGGGGGGAGGTGTGGGGGTGGGGGGAGGGGAGGGGGGAGGTGGTGGTGTGGGGGTGGGGGTGTTGGGGGAGGGTGGGAGGGGAGGGGGGAGGGGAGGGGGGAGGGGTGGGGGTGATGAGGGTGGGGGAGGTGTGGTGGTGTGGGGGGGAGGTGTGGGGGTGGGGGGAGGGGAGGGGGGAGGTGGTGTGGGGGTGAGGGTGGGGGTGGGGGGGAGGTGAGGGGGGTGTGTGGGGGGGTGGGGGGGAGGGTGGGGGTGGGGGGAGGGGAGGTGTGGTGGTGCGGAGAGGGGGAGGGGAGCAGTAGATTTACACAGGAAAGAGATCTCGCGCTGGTTCGGGACATCGGCGAGCAGCTTCCTCGAGCGCTGCCCCTGCAGTGACCTCAGAAACACGGCACAGCCAGATCCCAGAAACAGCAGCGGATTTCCACTGACACCCCTGTTCCCTCACAATAATCCTCCCTGCTGGGAGGCACCCTGGGTAGTGGGGGTGCGGTGGAACCCAGACTTAATTACCCCTGAAAGAGGCATCTCCAATTTTAGGAATTGGCGACAAAATAAAAAACTCGAGGGTAAATCCCAAATGGAGGTGAAGGATCCCACAGCCACGAATTGGAAGAACACGTGCGGAGAATGGGCAGAGGGGTTTTGCTCAGTATCCTGGGACCAATATTTATGCCTCAAACTACATCGCTATAAAGATCCAGTTCATTGTCACATTGCCGTTTCTGGGATCTTGCTGTGTGCAATTCGGCTGCCATGTTTCCTACATGACAACAGTGACCTCGCTTCAAGGCACTGGCAGCATTTTGGGACAACTTGAGGATGTTTACTCTGCAGTGCCGGCCTGGATTAAGGGTCGCAGCCTGAGGGGAGGAGAGAAAAGACAAGGACACAGAGAGAGAGAGAGAGAGAGACAGAGAGAGGGAGACATGGAGAGGGACAGGAAGAGACAAAGAATCAGAGAGAGAGAGACAGACAGGGAAACAGAGGGGGAGACAGTGGCGGGGAGATAGAGAGAGAGGCAGAGATAGAGAGAGAGAGTGGGAGAGGCGGGGAGAGAGAGGAGGAGAGGGAGAGGAGGAGAGGGAGAGGAGGAGAGGGAGAGGAGGAGAGGGAGAGGAGGAGAGGGAGAGGAGGAGAGGGAGAGGTGGGGGAGGGAGAGAGGGGGAGGGAGAGAGGGGGAGGGAGAGAGGGGGAGGGAGAGAGGGGGAGGGAGAGAGGGGGAGGGAGAGAGGGGGAGGGAGAGAGGGGGAGGGAGAGAGGGGGAGGGAGAGAGGGGGAGGGAGAGAGGGGGAGGGAGAGAGGGGGAGGGAGAGAGGGGGAGGGAGAGAGGGGGAGGGAGAGAGGGGGAGGGAGAGAGGGGGAGAGAGGGGGAGGGAGAGAGGGGGAGGGACAGGGAGAGGGAGAGATAGACAGGGAGAGAGAGAGACAGAGAGAGGGAGAGAGAGAGAAAGAGACAGAGAGAGAGAAAAAGAGACAGGGAGAGAGAAAAAGAGACAGGGAGAGAGAGAGAGAGAGAAGGGAGAGAGAGAGAGAGAAACGGGGAGAGACAGGGAGTGAGAGAGAGAAAGGGGGAGAGTGAGAGAGAGACAGGGAGAGAGAGGCAGCGAGAGAGAGAGGCAGCGAGAGAGAGAGGCAGCGAGAGAGAGAGAGGCAGCGAGAGAGAGAGGCAGCGAGAGAGAGAGGCAGCGAGAGAGAGAGAGGCAGCGAGAGAGAGAGACAGCGAGAGAGAGAGACAGCGAGAGAGAGAGAGATACAGAGAGAGCGAGAGAGATACAGAGAGAGAGATACAGAGGGAGAGAGAGGGAGAGAGAGAGAGAGACAGGGAGAGAGAGAGAGAGACAGGGAGCGAGATAGAGAGAGACGGAGGGAAAAAGAGATGGAGGGAGAGAGAGATGGAGGGAGAGGGAGATGGAGGGAGAGGGAGATGGAGGGAGAGAAAGAGAGGGAGGGAGAGAGAGGGAGGGAGAGAGAGGGAGGGAGGGAGAGAGAGAGAGGGAGGGAGAGAGAGGGAGGGAGAGGGAGGGAGCGAGAGGGAGGGAGAGAGAGGGAGGGAGAGAGACACAGGGAGAGAGAGATAGAGGGAGAGAGAGACAGGGGGAGAGAGAGAGACGGGGGAGAGAGAGAGAGAGAGACAGGGAGAGAGTGAGAGACAGGGGTAGAGAGAGCGAGACAGGGAGAGAGAGAGAAGGGGACAAGGAGAGAGAGAGAGAGACAGGGAGAGAGAGAGACAAGGAGAGAGAGGATGAGAGAGGGTGAGAGAGGGTAAGAGAGGGAGAGAGAGGGGGAGAGAGAGGGAGAGAGAGGGGGAGAGAGAGGGAGAGAGAGGGAGAGAGAGGGAGAGAGAGGAGATACAGAGACAGGCAGAGAGAAAGAGAGACAGAGAGAGAAGAGATACAGGGACAGGCAGAGATAGAGAGATACAGAGGCAGAGAGAGAGATAGAGAGAGGGAGATGCAAGAGCAGACAGAGGGAGGCTGAGAGAGGGAGATACAGAGACAGACAGAGAGAGAGAGAAAGATAGGGACAGAGAGGCAGGCAGTGAAACACAGAGAGCGATAGAGGCGGAGAGAGAGGGAGAGAGAGAGGTACAGGGACAGAGAGAGAGAGTGGGAGAGACAAGACAGTGGGAGAGAAGAGAGTGGGAGAGAAGAGAGTGGGAGAGAAAAGAGAGTGGGAGTGAGAGAGTGAGAAAGGGAGACAGAGAGAGGGAGATAGAGAGATGGAGATAGAGAGAGGGAGACAGAGATGGACAGAGAGAGAGAGACAGAGAGAGAGAGAGAGAGAGAGATAGAAACAGACAGAGAGAGAGAGAGAGAGATAGAAACAGAGAGAGAGGGAGAGACAGTGTTAAACCATTAAACCATGGCTCCCTCTAGTGGTTGCAAGTAGAATGCTGGACTTTTTAAAATTCATTCACGAGATGAGTGTCTTTGGCAAGGCCAACAGTTGTTGCCCATCCCTAATTGCCCTTGCGAAGGTGCTGATGAGCTGTCTCCTTCAACTGCTGTACCCCATGTGGGTAGGTACACCCCCGGTGCTGTGGGTAGGAGGGAGGGAGTTCCAGGATTTTGACCCAGCGACAGTGAAGGAACGGTGATATATTTCCAAGTCAGGATGGTGAGTGACTTGGAGGGGAACTTCCAGTGGTGGTGTTCCCCATGTGTCTGCTGCCCTTGTCCTTCTAGATGGTAGAGGTCATGGGTTTGGAAGGTGCTGTCTAAGGAGCCTTGGTGAATTCCTACAGTGCATCTTGTAGATGGTACACACACTGCTGCTACTGTGCGTCGGTGGTGGAGGGAGTGAATGTTTGTGGCTGTGGTGCCAATCAAGCGGGGCTGCTTTGTCCTGGATGGTGTCGAGCTTCTTGAGTGTTGTGGGAGCTGCACTCATCCAGGCAAGTGGGGAGTATTCCATCACACTCCTGACTTGTGCCTTGTAGATGGTAGACAGGCTTTGGAGGGGGTGGGGAAGTCAGGAGATGAGTTACTCTGTGCAGGATTGTTGGCCTCTGACCTGCTCTTGTAGCCACAGTAATGAAATGGCTAGTCCAGTCCAGCTTCTGGTCAATGGTGACCCACCAGGACATTGACGGTTTTGGAAGGATATATTAGCAGCGACAGACCATTTCTTTCACTTCCTGCCTAGTACCCACAAGGTGCTGGAACGCTCCCAGCAGATCGGGGGTTAGAAAATGTAACCCCGCTGTTCAAGAGCGGAAGGAAGAGAGAAAACAGGGAACTGCGGCCTAAAACATCAGCTGTTGTGAAAAATAAGGCTGGGATCTGTTATTGAGGATGTGGTGAGAGGTCACAGAGATTCAAAACACGATTAGGCAGAGTCAGCTTGGTTTCTGAAAGGAAGCTTGTGGTTGATAAATCGGTTTGAGGATTTTGGAAGGTATCATTAAACAAGTCAATAAAGGGTGAACTGGCAGATGTGGTCTTTCAATGTGCAGAAGTCATTCGAGCAGGTGCTGCAGAGAAGTTTAATGGGGCTCAGGGGATTGGGAGGACAGTGGGAGCGTGGCAATGTCACTGGGCTAATGCTCGGGCCCGTGGGTTCGAATCTCACCAGGGCAGCCGGTGAAATTTAAATTCAATGAATAAAATCAGGAACTGAAAGCCGGTCTCAGTGACGGTGACCGTGAAACTGTCATCGATTGTTGAAAAAACCCATCTGGGTCACTAACGTCTCCTTTCGGGAGGGGAAATCTGCCGCCCTTACCCGGTCTGGCCTACAATGTGACTCCAGACCCCACAGCGATGTGGTCAACTCCTATCTGCCCCTCTGCAATGGCCGAGCGAGCCCCTCCTTTGTGCCACACCATTATCAGGGGTGGGCCGCAGTGGTTGACCACCACCTTCTCAAGCGGCAGTTAGGAACGGGACAATAAAAATGCTGGCCCAGCCAGCGACGCCCGCGTCCTGTAAATGAATGAGAGAAGAGAAAAAAAACGGCAGCGAGGCTTCCTTCATCTTGTGCTCTTTGCGGGAGGGGTGTCGGGTGGGCTGGGGGGTAATGGAGCCTGCGGATGAGGGTGGTGGGAGATGGGGGAACAACAGTCCAGCCTGTAGCAGAGACTTACGTTGACACAGAAGAGAGTGGTCATCCTGTGCAGGTAGTTGGGGTTGCTGGACATGGCTAGAACCTTGGGAACGATGGTGTTCTGGGCCCAAACCTTGCCGAACTTCTGGGTGAGCTTCTTCAGGTTGTTAGTGGCCGCCTCGCGAATGGCATAGACTGAAGGTGGAGCGGGGTGGGTGGGGAGAGGGGGTGGAGAGGTGGGGGGAGAAAAGGAAAGAGTCACAAACTAAGCTGGAAAAATCTGCACCCAGAACCATTACCTGCCAGCCCTGTACCACTCTCGGCAGCACAGCCTCTCACCTAGCAACAGTCCTTCATAATATTCCTTAGTGGCACCAGGCAAGGTAACTGAGTTCTAATGTTCCACTTAATCTCTAACACATCGAGTCCACAGCACAGAAACAGGCCATTCAGCCCATCTGCTCCGTGCTGGTATTTCTGCTCCACTCAAGCCTCCTCCCACCCCCTCTCCATCTCACCCCATCCCCATGTCCTTCTATTCCTTTCTCCCTCATGTGTTTATCCAGCTTCCCCATTAAACACATCGATACTATTCACCTCGACCACTCCCTGTGGGAGCGAGTCCCACATTCTCCCCACTCTCTGGGTAAAGAGGTTTCTCCTGAATTCCCCATTGGGTTTATTAGTGACGATCTTATATCGATGGCCCCTAGTTCTGGTCTTCCACACACAAATGGAAACACCTTCTCTACATCCACCCTATCGAAACCACCGTCCCCACCCTCCCCCCGCCGGCCACTTCATCACTTTGATCAAGGAAGCGTTACAAGTGCAACTGGAAATACTTCCCCTCAGATGCAGGGAGCTCGGGAGAGGTGAAGATCAGGCAGTTTAGACAGGGTCGCAGTTTAAAAAGGTAAAGGGACAGCAAAAGACTGAACACAGGAGCATGTTGCAGCTTCTGATAAAATGGCACAACACAGCGATTTGAGCAATTTCTCTACCAGGGACTGCAGTGCAATAAAATGCCATGTGGAATACCTGGGTGCAGGTTTGGTCTCCTTATTTAAGCAAGGATATACTTGTATTGGAGGCGAACACAGATTGGTTCCTGCGGATGAGGGGGTTTGTCCGATGATGTGGGGCTGAGTAAATTGGGTCTATACTCTCTGGAGTTTAGAAGAATGAGAGGCGATCTCATTAAAACCTACAATATTCTGAAGGGGCTTGACAGGGTGGATGCGGAGAGATTGTTTCTGCTGGTTGGGGGCTCTAAAACACTGGGGGAGGCAGGGGGCACAGTCTCAGGATAAGGGGCTGATCATTTAGGGCTGAGATGAGGAGAAATTTCTTCCCTCAAAGGGTGGTGAATCTTTGGATTTCTCTACCCCAGAGGGTTGTGGATGCTCCTTCGTTGAACACATTTAAGGCTGCGACAGACAGATTTTTGATCTCTGAGGGAATTAAGGGATATGGGGAGCTGGCGGGAAACTGGGGTTGAAGCCCAAAATCAACCATGATCGCACTGAATCGCGGAGCAGGCTCGATGGGTTGTGCGTGATCTACTCCTGCTCCTATCTCTTGCGCTCTGGTATTTTGTGTCACATGCCATCTGCTCAGTGACGAGGTTGTGATGAGAGAAGCTGGAATCAGTCCGTACTCAGGCACCAGCCTGAGTACCTGGGGCAGCTATTACTGCTGGCCAGTCACTGCCCCTCTGAGATCAGGCAAAACCGAGAAGCATTGAGAACCAGGAGAAGGAGTGCGTAGAACTTCAAGAGGACGTAGACAGGTTGGTGGAATGGGTAGACACGTGGCAGGTGAAATTTAATGCAGAGGAGCGTGGACTGGTTCATTTTGGTAGGAAGAACATGGAGAGACAGTATAAAATAAGGGTGCAACTCTAAAGGGGGTGCAGGAGTGGAGGGACCTGGGTGTATATGTCATTGAAGGTGGCAGGACAGGTTGAGAGCGCAGTTAATAAAGCATACAGTATCCTGGGCTTTATTACTAGTGGCATAAAGTACAAGAGCAGGGAGGTTATGTTAAACGTGTATAAAACACTGGTTCATCCTCAACTGAAGTATTGCGTCCAGTTCTGAGCACCACACTTTAGGGATAATCAGAAGGCTTTAGAGAGAGAGTGCAGAAAAGATTCACGAGAATGGTTCCAGGGATGAGGGACTAGGTTGGGACTGTTCTCCATGGAGAAGAGAAGATTGAGAGGAGATTTGATCGAGGTGTTCAAAATCATGAGGGGTCCGGACAGTGTAGAGAGGGAGAGTCTGTTCCCATTGGTGGAAGGATCGAGAACCAGAGGGGCACAGATTTCAGGCAATTGGCAAAAGATGCATCGGAGACATGAGGAGAAACTTTTTCACGCAGCGAACCTGCATACTAACTTTTTGTAACTCATGCACCCGAGCACCCAGGTCCCTCTGCAGCTCGGAGTTCCGCAGCCGTTCTCCGTTTAAGTAACACTCTGCTTTCACATTTTATAAACCATCGCCTCCTTCTGTGCTGTAACCATTCTATGATTACAGGAGCCTGAGGCAAAAGCCCCCTCACAAGGTGGCTCCCTCTTAAATTAAACCGTACAATACTTATAGAAACGATGATGACAATGAGATAGTAAGTGGATGACGCTGGTTCCCGTCCTTACCGTGATCTACCAGCCAGGCCATGCAGATCGCGTTTAACTTTTCATTGAAGAACTCAACACCCTGTGGAGGTAAAGGGACAGTTAAAGAGATGTCTAAAGTTGACACGTGTTCACTTCATGCAGCACACAGGTTAAATATCACACTGGCCACGTGTCACTAGCCTCCCAATCACACTGCCAGTCTCTAGTGGCCAAGGGATCCGAAGCCAAGGCACAGAAACAGCTCCCTATGTTGCCGCAACAGCTATCCAAATGTCTTTACATATCCATCAGAATTCGAGGAGGTCCATTCAGCCCCCTCGAGCCCATTACACAGGAACAGGAGGAGGCCCATTCAGTCCCCTCGAGCCTCTAACACAGGAACAGGAGGAGGCCCATTCAGCCCCCTCGAGCCTGTTACACAGGAACAGGAGGAGGCCATTCAGCCCCTCGAGCCTGTTGCACAGGAACAAGAGGAGGCCCATTCAGCCCCTTGAGTCTGTTCTCCCATTCAATGAGATCATGGCTGATGTGCGACCTAACTCCATGTTCCCACCTTTTACTCCTTATCCCTTAATACCTTTGCCTAACAAAAATCTATCAATCTCCCCAATATAATATGAACAATTTGATCTGAGCATCAATTACCATTTGGGGAAGAGAGTTCCAAACTTCCCCCACCCTTTGTGTGTAGAAATGTTTCCTAATTTCACTCCTGAAAGGTCGGCCTCTCATTTTTAGACTCTGCCCCCTTGTCCCAGACTCCCCCAAACAGCGGAAATAGTTTCTATCAACCCTTGTTCTCATTAATATCTTGGTTCAAATCACTTGTTAATCTTCTAAACTCAGAGGAAAACAACTTCCTTTTCAATTCCACTCACTGTTGTAATGTTGGGTAACACAGCAGCCAAATTAAAAAACGGAACTAACTGAGATAATGGCGAGCTTTCTTCACTTGTGTTTTGAATGAGACATTAAACAGAGGCCCCCGTCAGCCCTCTCAGGCGGGTGTGAAAGATCCCACGGCCACTATTTGGAAGAAGAGCAGGGGGGAGTTTTCCCTGGTGTCCTGGGGCTAATATTTAATCCCTCAAACAACATCGCTGGGCACTGGTTAGCCCAAGCAGCTGGTTGGAGTCACACCTAGCATAAAGGAAGATGGTTGGGGTTGTTGCGGGTCAATCATCTCAGCTCCAGGGCATCACCGCAGGACTTCCTCAGGGTAGTGTCCTCAGCCCAACCATCTCCAACTGCTTCATCAACGATCTTCCCTCCATCATAAGGTCAAAAGTAGGGATGTTCGCTGATGATTGCATAATGTTCAGCACCATTTGCAACTCTTTAGATGCTGAAGCAGCCCATGTCCAAATGTGGCAAGACCTGGACAATATCCAGGCTTGGGCTAACAAGTGGCAAGTAACATTCATGTCACACAAATACCAGGCAATGACCTTCTCAAACTAGAGAAAATCCAATCATCTCCCCTTGACATTCAATGGCATTACCATCGCTGAATCCCCCACTATCAACATCCTGGGGTTACCATTGACCAGAAACTGAACTGCACCAGCCATATAAATACTGTGGCTACAAGAGTAGGTCAGAGACTGGGAATTCTGCAGTGAGTAACTCACCTCCTGACTCCCCAAAGCCTATCTACCATCTACAAGAAAGTCAGGAATGTGATGGAATACTCCCCACTTGCCTGAATGAGTGCAGCTCCGACAACACTCAAGAAGCTCGACATCATCCAGAACAAAGCAGCCCCACTTGATTGGCACCCTATCCACCACCTTAAAACATTCACTCCCGCCACCACCGATACACATTAGCAGCAGTGTGTGTACTATCTACAAGATGCACTGCAGCAACTCACCAAGGCTCCTTCGACAGCAACTTCCAAACCTGCGACCTCTACCATCTAGAAGGACAAGGGGAGCAGACACATGGGAGCACGATCGCCTGTAAGTTCCCCTCCAAGTCACTCACCATCCTGACTTGGAAAATATTGGCCTTTCCTGCACTGTGACTGGATCAAAATCCTGGAACTCCCTCCCTAACAGCGCCGTGGGTGTACCTACAAAACATGGACTGCAGTGGTTCAAGAAGGCAGCTCACCACCACCTTCTCAAGGGGCAATTAGGCATGGGTAATAAATGCTGGCCCAGCCAGAGAAGCCCACATCCCCCGAACAAATCAATAGAAACAAAAAAAATCAGATGATCTGGGTCATTATCCCCTTGCTATTTTTGGGATCTTGCTGTGCACAAATTGGCTGCCGAGTTTCCTACATTACAACAGTGACCACATTTCATAACAAGTCCTTCACTGGCTGTGAAACACTTTGGGACAACCAGAGGTGGGGAAAGGAGCTACAGAAATGCAAATCTGTCTTTCTCACATGACTAAATCAGGTCACAAGCTTACCAGCTGTCCCGCTAACAGGGGCATGTACTCGATGATGGCCAATCGCACGCGCCATTTGGCATCTTCTGCCAGCTCGACAATGGCGGGTAGCAGGGACTGTGACAGCTGCCTGATGCCAATCACCTCGTTAACACAGTCCAAGTTAGAAATGATATTCAGTCGGACCTCTGGGCACTGCAGAGAGAGTCAGAAAGAGAGAGAGAGTGAAAGAGAGAAAGGGGGAAGGACAGACAGACAGACAGGGAGACAGGGGGAGAGACAGAGCGCATTGAGAGAGAGAGCGTGCAAAGAGATACAGAGTTCAGGGAGAAAGGGAAAGAGACAGAGAGAGACACAGAGTGCAGACAAAGAAAAAGGGGGAGAGACAGAGAGAGAGGCCGAGACAGAGGAAGAGACCGAGTGCAGAGGGAGAGAGAGAGACGGAGAGAGACAGAGAGAGAGGGGATGAGATAGAGAGAGAGAGAGACAGAGTCCAGAGTGAGAGAGAAAGAGTGCACAGAGAGTGAAGAGCACACAAGGGTGGGTGGAGAGACACAGAGAGACAAAGGGGGAGAGGGAGAGGGAGAGAGAGACAGAGGGGGAGAAGGGAGAGAGAGAGAGGGATAGGGATTGAGAGACAGAGGGGGAAGAGGGGGAGAAGGACAGTCGGGAGCAGGGGAAAGGTGGAGAGAGAGACAGAGGGGGAGGGAGAGACAGAGGGGGAGGGAGAGTCAGAGGGGGAGGGAGAGACAGAGGGGGAGGGAGAGACAGAGGGGGAGGGAGAGACAGAGGGGGAGGGAGAGACAGAGGGGGAGGGAGAGACAGAGGGGGAGTGAGAGACAGAGGGGGAGTGAGAGACAGAGGGGGAGGGAGAGACAGAAGGGGAGGGAGAGACAGAGGGGGAGGGAGAGACAGAGGGGGAGGGAGAGACAGAGGGGGAGGGAGAGACAGAGGGGGAGGGAGAGACAGAGGGGGAGGGAGAGTCAGAGGGGGAGGGAGAGACAGAGGGGGAGGGAGAGACAGAGGGGGAGGGAGAGACAGAAGGGGAGGGAGAGACAGAGGGGGAGGGAGAGGCAGAGGGGGAGGGAGAGAGAGATAACAGAGAGAGGGGGGCATATGCAGAGGGACAGAGAGAGAGAGAGCACACACGTCGCGAGAGGGAGAGAGAGAGAGACAGAGTGCAGAGAGCATGGGAGCGACAGTGACACCACAGAAAGCGTGAGAGAGGGAGAGACAGAGTGCAGAGAGAGAAAGCGTGCAGAGAGAACATAAGAAATACAATCAGGCATCGGCCATTCAGCCCCTCAAACCTGCTCTGCCATCCAATAAGATGATGGCTGCTCTGACTGTGGCCTTAATTATACTTTGCTGCCTGACTCCCTGCGTAATCCTCGACTCACTTGTCGATCAAACTCAGCCATGAATATATTCAATGACCCAGCCTCTACTGCTCTCTGGGGAAGAGAATTCCGAACTCGAATGACCCTCTGAGAGAAGAAATTCCTCCTCATCTCTGTCTTAAGAGGCCCCTTATCTTTAAACTGTGCCCCCCAAGTGCTAGATTCTCCCACGAGGGGAAATAATATGCTCTCAGCATTACCCTATCAATAGAGGTGGAGAGAGAGGGGGTGAGAGAGAAAAGATGAGAGATGGAGAGAGAGAGAGAGAGAGACAGGGTGAGAGAGAGAGAGAGGGACAGGGAGAGAGAGGGACAGAGAGAGGGAGAGAGAGAGACAGAGAGGGAGATAGGGGAGAGAGAGAGAGACAGGGAGAGAGAGAGAGAGACAGGGAGAGAGAGAGACAGGGAGAGAGAGAGAGAGGCAGGGAGCAAGAGAGAGAGGCAGGGAGCGAGATAGAGAGAGATGGAAGGAGAAAGAGATGGAGGGAGAGAGATGGAGGGAGAGAGACGGAGGGAGAGAGACGGAGGGAGAGAGACGGAGGGAGAGAGACGGAGGGAGAGAGACGGAGGGAGAGAGACGGAGGGAGAGAGACGGAGGGAGAGAGACGGAGGGAGAGAGACGGAGGGAGAGAGACGGAGGGAGAGAGACGGAGGGAGAGAGAAGGAGGGAGAGAGACGGAGGGAGAGAGACGGAGGGAGAGAGACGGAGGGAGAGAGACGGAGGGAGAGAGAGAGAGAGGGAGAGAGAGAGACAGGGAGAGAGAGAGAGAGACAGGAGAGACAGGGAGAGAGAGAGAGAGACAGGGAGAGAGAGAGAGAGAGAGAGAGAAAGAGAGACAGGTGGAGAGAGAGACGGGGGAGAGAGAGAGCGCAAGAGAGACAGGGAGGGAGAGAGCGACAGGGAGAGAGATAGACGGGGAGAGAGCGAGAGAGAGACGGGGAGAGAGCGAGAGAGAGACGGGGAGAGAGCGAGAGAGAGACGGGGAGAGAGCGAGAGAGAGAGGCGGGGAGAGAGCGAGAGAAAGAGGCGGGGAGAGAGCGAGAGAGAGAGGCGGGGAGAGAGCGAGAGAGAGAGGCGGGGAGAGAGCGAGAGAGAGGCGGGGAGAGAGCGAGAGAGAGGCGGGGAGAGAGCGAGAGAGAGGCGGGGAGAGAGCGAGAGTGAGGCGGGGAGAGAGCGAGAGAGAGGCGGCGAGAGAGCGAGAGAGAGGCGGCGAGAGAGCGAGAGAGAGGCGGGGAGAGAGCGAGAGAGAGGCGGGGAGAGAGCGAGAGAGAGGCGGGGAGAGAGCGAGAGTGAGGCGGGGAGAGAGCGAGAGTGAGGTGGGGAGAGAGCGAGAGAGAGAGGCGGGGAAAGATTGAGAGAGAGGCGGGGAAAGAGCGAGAGAGAGGCGGGGAGAGAGCGAGAGAGAGGCGGGGAGAGAGCGAGAGAGAGGCGGGGAGAGAGCGAGAGAGAGGCGGGGAGAGAGCGAGAGAGAGGTGGGGAGAGAGCGAGAGAGGGGCAGGAAGAGAGCGAGTGAGGGGCGGGGAGAGAGCGAGAGAGGGGCGGGGAGAGAGCGAAAGAGGGGCGGGGAGAGAGAGAGTCAGGGACAGAGAGAGTCAGGGAGAGAGAGAGAGACGGGAGAGAGAGACAGGGGCAGAGAGAGAGAGAAAGGCACAGTGAGAGAGGCAGAGAGAGAGAGAGGCAGAGAGAAATAGAGGCAGGATAACGAGAGAGGCAGGACAAAGAGAAAGTGATGTTATACAGAGGGCACGGAGAGGGAAACAGGCAGGGAGAGAAAGACAGGCACCCAGGGCAAAAAGGATAAACTAAGTGTGGAAGAGGATGTCAACCCACCTGACACAACTTGTTGTGAGGACACTGAGAGCTTATTTTTCACGCAGCGAGTTGTGATCTAGAACCGCCTGAAAGGGCGGTGGAAGCAGATTCAATCGGAACTTTCAGGTGCACAGAGGGGAATGGGAGCAGGGGCAGAGTCAGGTTACTGGGTAGGGCAGGGGGAGATTGTGGAACGAGAAATGTTTCATTTCCCATCCAGGCCAGGGGATCCTAGGGGTCTGTGTCGGTACCCAAGCAATCAAAGAGCTGAGCAAACTCAGCAGAGCCCACACACGCGAGATGTATCCTCCCTCTCAGTCTGCAAATGCTTACTCTAACCCTACTCCAAAGTGGGAAAGCTGATGGTGAACCAGAGTATCAGGATTTCACATGTCAACAAGTATCAGGTGCACGGGCCCCAGTACCAGAGAGACGACTGGAGCCCAGAGAACCAACCTCATCTTTCAGCTGCGCCAGGAACATGGGCAGGAGGTGTTCCACAGTGCTGTCCTTCCCCAGCATTGGAGACAAACCCATGATGACTGAGGCCAGAGCGGACTTCACATGCTCATTCGCATCCGATACGAGCTCCTGTTTGAAGCAGAACACAGCTCGGTGAGCACTCATCTGACTTTTTACATTGCAGGTACTGCATGCGGTTAGATACGGAGTAAAACTCCCTCTACACTGTCCCCATCAAACACTCCCAGGACAGTTACAGCACGGGATTAGATACAGAGTAAAGCTCCCTCTACACTGTCCCCATCAAACACTCCCAGGGCAGGTACAGCACGGGATTAGATACAGAGTAAAGCTCCCTCTACACTGTCCTCATCAAACACTCCCAGGGCAGGTACAGCATGGGGTTAGATACAGAGTAAAGCTCCCTCTACACTGTCCCCATCAAACACTCCCAGGGCAGGTACAGCACGGGGTTAGATACGGAGTAAAACTCCCTCTACACTGTCCCCATCAAACACTCCCAGGACAGGTACAGCACGGGGTTACATACAGAGTAAAGCTCCCTCTACACTGTCCTCATCAAACACTCCCAGGACAGGTACAGCACGGGAGTAAATTCAGAGTAAAGCTCCCTCTACACTGTGCTCATCAAACGCTCCCAGGACAGGTACAGCACAGGAGTAAATACAGAGTAAAGCTCCCTCTACACTGTCCCCATCAAACACTCCCAGGACAGGTACAGCACATGGTTAGATACAGAGTAAAGCTCCCTCTACACTGTCCCCGTCAAACACTCCCAGGGCCGGTACAGCAAGGGGTTAGATACAGAGTAAAGCTCCCTCTACACTGTCCCCGTCAAACACTCCCAGGACCGGTACAGCACGGGGTTAGATACAGAGTAAAGCTCCCTCTACACTGTCCCCATCAAACACTCCCAGGACAGGTACAGCATGGGGTTGGATACACGTTGAGTGTTGTACAAGGGAAAGGTGGATATGGCTGTGGGTAAACGGGGCAAAGGTTTGGTCAGGGGAAGTGACAGCTGGGTTCGGTTGGGAGAGCTCACCTTAATGGAGGGTAGGATGTGCGTCAGGATGATCTGCTGCCGCCCATCAGTGGACAGGTTCTCACAGAAATCTGAAAGAAACAAAGATTCACTGAAGAGCTCACAATTCTTATCCCAATATCCTTGAACATTTCAGAGTGCACCCACATTACAACGAAAACTAACTGAATGGATTGCGAAAAAACACTGAAAGACTTGACGATAGAAAGGCAATGGCTGGTATTTAAAGGAATATACACAGTCTACAACAGATATACATCCCTCTAAGACACAAGCAGCCAAAGGGAAAGGTAAATCCATTTTGGTTAACAAAAGGAGTTAAAAACAGCATTAAATCAGAGGAAATGGTTTGTAAGATTGTCAGAAAATGTAGTGAGACTGAGGATTGGGAGCAATTTAGAAAGCAGCAAAGGAGGGCCAAGAAACTGATAGAGAAAGGGAAAAGAGAATATGAATATAAACTAGTGAGGAACATGGCTATGGCCCAGTGGTATTGTCACTGGACTAGTGACCCAGAGACCCAGGGGAATGCTCTGTGGGCCTGGGTTCGAATCGCAGATGGTGAAATTTGAATTCAATAAACATCTGGAATTGAAAGTCTAATGGTGACTAGGAAACCATTGCTGATTGTCGTAAAGACTCATCTGGTTCACTAATGCCCTTTAAGGACAGAAATCTGCTGTCCTTACACACAGAGAAAAGCTCCCTCTACACTGTCCCCATCAAACACTCCCAGGGCAGGTACAGCACGGGGTTAGATACAGAGTAAAGCTCCCTCTACACTGTCCCCATCAAACACTCCCAGGACAGGTACAGCACGGGGTTAGATACAGAGTAAAGCTCCCTCTGCACTGTCCCCATCAAACACTCCCAGGACAGGTTCAGCACGGGGTTAGATACAGAGTAAAGCTCCCTCTACACTGTCCCCATCAAACACTCCCAGGACAGGTACAGCACGGGGTTAGATACAGAGTAAAGTTCCCTCTACACTGTCCCCATCAAACACTCCCAGGACAGCTACAGCACAGGGTCAGATACAGCAATATGGTTGACTTTTAAATGGCCTTGGAAGCCACTCAGTTTCTGAACGGTAATTAGGGATGGGCAATAAATGCTGAGCCAGCGGGGCACATGTCCCCTGAAGGAATTTTAAAAAAATAAAGGCAGACTGTAAAAGCTTCTTTAGGTAGGTGGGAAGGAAAAGGTTAGCAAGGACAAATGTGGGTCAATTACAGGTGGAGACAGGAGAATTTATAATGGAGAACAGGGAAATGGCGGAGAAACTAAAAAATTACTTTGCATCTGTCTTCACGGAGGAAGATACAGAAAATCTCCCAGGAATATTATGTGACCAAGGGACTTGTGAAACTGAGGAACTAGAAGAAATGGGTATTAGTACAGAGGTAGTACTTGAAAAGTTAACTGGACTGAAGATTGGTAAATCCCCTGTATCTGACGAGCTTCATCCCAGAGTGATGGAGGAGGTGGCTGGAGAGATGGTGGATGCATTGGTGGCTATCGTTCAAAATTCACCACATTTTGGAAAGGTTCCTGCAGACTGGAAAGTAGCAAATGTAACCCCACTATTTCAGGAGGGAGGGAGAGGGAGAATGGAGAACAACAGACCTGTTAGTCTGACGTCAGGAGCAGGGAAAATGTTGGAATCTATTATTAAGGTCATTTAGAAAAGAATGGTAAAATTGGGCAGAGTCGACATGGATTTATGAAAGGGAAATCATGTTTGACAAACTTCTTGGAGTTTTCTGAGGATGTCACTTGCGGCATGGGTAAGGAGAACCAGTGGATGTGGTGTATTTGGATTTTCAGAAAGTTTTATATAAGGTCCTACACAGGAGGTTAGTGAACAAAATTGGAGCACGTGGGATTGGGGGTAATACCAAGGCTCCTTTGACAGCACCTTCCAAACCCACAGCCTCTAACATCTAGAAGGACAAGGGCAGCAGATAGATGGGAACACCACCACCTGGAAGTTCCTCTCCAAGCCACTCACCATCCTGATCTGGGAATATATCGGCTGTTCCTTCGCTGTCACTGGGTCAAAATCCTGGAACTCCCTTCCTAACGGCTACACCACATGGGCTGCAGCGGTTCAAGAAGGCAGCTCACCACCACCTTCTCAAGGGGCAACTAGGGAAGGACAATAAATGCTGGCCCAACCAGTGAAGCCCACATCCCGTGAATGAATAAAAAGCAATAACCTAGTATGGATGGGGACTTGGTTAGCAAGCAGAGAGCAGGAATAAACGGATGATTTTCAGGATGGCAGGCTGTTATTACTGGGGAACCACAGGATCCATGCTAGGCCCACAGCTGTTCACAATCTATGTTCATGGTTTGGATGTGGAGACCAATTGTAATCTTTCCAAATTTGCTGGTGACACCAAACTGGGCGGGAATGCAAGTTGCGAGGAGGATGCGAGGAGGCTTCAAGGGGATTTGGACAGGCTAAGTGAAAAGGGCAAGAACATGGCAGATGGAATATAATGTGACTAAGTGTAAAGTTCGAAAAAAACAGAAAGGCAGAGTATTTCTATAATGGCAAGAGGTTGGGAAGTGCAGGTGCACAAAGGGACCTGGGAGTCCTTGTTCATGAGTCTCTAAGGGTTAGCATGTGGGTATGTTGGCCTTCATTGCAAGGGGATTTGAGTACAGGAGTAAAGATGTCCGGCTGCAATTATATAGAGCCTTGGTGAGATCCCACCTAGAACCATAGAACCATCGAACACTACAGCACAGAAAACAAGCCATTCGGCCCTTCTAGTCTGTGCCGAAATATTATTCCGCTAGTCCCATTGACCTGCACCTAGTCCATAACCCTCCAGACCTCTCCCATCCATGTATCTATCCAATTTATTCTTAAAACTTAAGAGTGAGCCCACATTTACCAGTGTTGGTCCCCTTATCTAAGGAGGGGGTGCATTTGCCACAGAGGGAATGTAACAAATGTACACCAGATTAATCCATGGATGGGAGGATTCTCTTCTGAAGGGAGAGTGAGGAGACTGGGCCTGTATTCCCCAGAGTTTCTAAGAATGAGGGGTGACCTCATTGAAACTTACAAAGTTCTGACAGGGTGTGACAGGGTGGATGTAGATAGGATGATTCCCCTGGCTGGTGAGTCTAAAACCAGGGAACACAGTTTCGGAATAAGGGGTAGGCCATTTAAGACTGAGGTGAGGAGGAATTTCTTCACTCACAGGGTGGTGAATCTTTGGAATTCCCTGCCCCATTGAGCATCTTCAAGAAAGAAATCAATAGGTTTCTGGAGACCAATGACATCAAGGGATATGGGGATAGCACAGGAAAGTGGCGGTGATGTAGATGATCAGCCGTGATTTAGTTGAACAGTGGAGCAGGCTTGATGGGCCGAATGGCCTAATCCTCATCTTATGTTCCTATGCTGCCAGTGCGAGTACTGAGGGAGTGCTACACTGTCAGAGGGTCAGTACTGAGAGAGTGCTGCACTTTCAGAGGGTCAGTTCTGAGGGAGCACTACACTGTCGGAGGGTCAGTACTGAGGGAGTGCAGCACTGTTGGAGGGTCAGTACTGAGGGAGTGCTGCACTGTCGGAGGGTCAGTACTGAGGGAGTGCTGCACTGTTGGAGGGTCAGTACTGAGGGAGTGCTGCACTGTTGGAGGGTCAGTACTGAGGGAGTGCTGCACTGTTGGAGGGTCAGTACTGAGGGAGTGCTGCATTGTCGGAGGGTCAGTACTGAGAGAGTGCTGCACTGTCAGAGGGTCAGTACTAAGGGAGTGCTGCACTATCAGAGGGTCAGTACTGAGGGAGTGCTGCACTGTTGGAGGGTCAGTACTAAGGGAGTGCTGCACTGTCAGAGGGTCAGTGCTGAGGGAGTGCTGCACTGTTGGAGGGTCATTACTGAGGAAGTCCTGCACAGTCGAAGGATCAGTACTGATCGAACGCTGCACTGTCGGAGATGCTGTCTTTCAGACGAGTCATTAAACTGAGGCTCGACCTGCCCTCTCTGGTGTGTGTAACACATCCATGGCCACCATGAGAAGGGCTTCCCCTGGTGGCCACAGAGCAACATTTCTCCCTCAAACAATATGATGGAAAACAGATGGTCTGGGTCATTGTCACGTCACTGTTTTGTGGGATCTTGCTGTGCGCATCATTGGAGCCGCATTTCCTCCATCACAACGGTGACTCCGCTTCAAAAAAAAACTCCGCCATTCGCTTCGGAGACCGCGGGGCCGAGCTCTTTCTGCGCGGTGAACTTAGCGCAAACGCTGACCTTTGACCTTGTTGGCAGCTGACGCCCGGACTTCTGCTTCACAGTCCTTCATGAGGTTCTGGAAGGCTGGTACCAGGTCCTTCTTAGTAATCTCAGGCCCGATAGCTTTCTGCAACTGCCCAGCACAACACACGCGCGTGGGCAGGTGGAAGAACAAAGGAGAAAAGCGAATAAGAAGCTGTTAAAGCTCAGTGCAAACGTCACCTGGGATTCCCCAACGGAGCAGAGGGGGTTAAATTACCAGCACCGGTCACATAGGCCCGGCTTGCATTGCCCGAGTGAGACCTCACCCGGAGTCACTGGGTTCAGTCCTGGACCCCGCACCTCAGGGAGGATATATTGTCCATGGAGGGGGTGCAGCCCAGAGTCACCAGAACGATCCCGGGGCTGAAAGGGTTAAATCCCGAGGACAGGTTGCACAGACCAGTCTTGTGTTCCCTCGAGTCTCAATGATTAAGGGGTGATCTAATCGAGGGGTTTAAGATGATTAAAGGATTCGATAGGGTCGATAGAGAGAAACTATTTCCCCTGGTGGTGGGGGAGGGGGTCCAGAACAAGGGGGCAGAACCTTAAAATTGGAGCCAGGCCGTTCAGGGGGTGATGTCAGGAAGCACTTCTTCACACAAAGAGGGGGTGGAAATCTGGAACTCCCTCCCCCAGAACAAGCTGTCGAGGGTGGGAGGGGTCAACTGAATATTTCAAAACAGAGATTGAGAGATTTTTATTGGGTCGTTGGGGTTAAGGGTCACGGAACCGAGTCGGTGGATGGGGTTAATATACAGATAGATGTCTGATTGAATGGTGGAACAAGATCAAAGGCCTAAATGGGCCTCCTCCTGTTTCTGTGCAATAGGCTCATGGGGTCTGAATGGCCTCCTCCTGTTCCTGTGTAACAGGCTCGAGGGGCTGAATGGGCCTCCTCCTGTTCCTGTGTAATAGGCTCGAGGGGCTGAATGGGCCTCCTCCTGTTCCTGTGTAATAGGCTCGAGGAGGGGCTGAATGGGCCTCCTCCTGTTCCTGTGCAACAGGCTCGAGGGGCTGAATGGGCCTCCTCCTGTTCCTGTGTAACAGGCTCAAGGGGGCTGAATGGGTCTCCTCCTGTTCCTGTACAACATACTCGTGGGGCTGAATGGGCCTCCTCCTATTCCTGTGTAACAGACTCGAGGGGCTGAATGGGCCTCTTCCTGTTCCTGTACAACATACTCGAGGGGCGAAATGGGCCTCCTCCTGTTCCTGTGTAACAGACTCGAGGGATCTGATTGGGCCTCCTCCTGTTCCTGTGTAACAGACTCCAGGGGCTGAATAGGCCTCTTCCTGTTCCTATACAACATACGCGAGGGGCTGAATGGGCCATCTCCTGTTCCTTTGTAACAGGCTCAAGGGGGCTGAATGGGCCTCCTCCTGTTCCTGTGTAAAAGGCTCAAGGGGGCTGAATGGGTCTCCTCCTGTTCCTGTACAACATACTCGAGGGGCTGAATGGGTCTCCTCCTGTTTCTGTGTAACAGGCTCGAGGAGGGGCTTAATGGGCCTCCTCCTGTTCCTATGTAACAGGCTCGAGGGGCTGAACGGGCCTCCTCCTGTTCCTGTGTAACAGGCTCAAGGGGGCTGAATGGGTCTCCTCCTGTTCCTGTACAACATACTCGAGGGGCTGAATGGGCCTCCTCCTGTTCCTGCATAACAGACTCGAGGGGCTGAATGGGCCTCCTGCTGTTCCTTTGTAACAGACTCGAGGGATTTGATTGGGCCTCCTCCTGTTCCTGTGTAACAGACTCGAGGGGCTGAATAGGCCTCTTCCTGTTCCCGTGTGACAGGCTCAAGGGGGCTGAATGGGCCTCCTCCTGTTTCTGTGTAACAGGCTTCAGGGGGCTGAATGGGCCTCCTCCTGTTCCTGTACAACATACTCGAGAGGCTGAATGGGCCTCCTCCTGTTCCTGTACAACAGACTCGAGGGGTTGAATGGGCCTCCTCCTGTTCCTGTGTAACAGACTCATGGGGTCTGAATGGGCCTCCTCCTGTTCCTGTGTAACATACTCGAGGGGCTGAAAGGGCCTCCTCCTGTTCCAGTGTAACAGGCTCGAGGGGCTGAATGGGCCTCCTCCTGTTCCTGTGTAACAGACTCATGGGGTCTGAATGGGCCTCCTCCTGTTCCTGTACAACAGACTCGAGGGGCTGAAAGGGCCTCCTCCTGTTCCAGTGTAACAGTCCCGAGGACATGACTGGGCCTCCTCCTGTTTCAGTGTAACAGGCTCAAAGGGGCTGAATGGGCCTCTTCCTGTTCCTGTATAAGAGGCTCGAGGAATTGATATTATAAGAGGAGAATCGGCAATCACCCAAAAGGGACAGGGAATTGTTCAGTTCCAGGTAGAAAGCACCTTGGGCCAAACACACGGCTTTGTGGGCCGCCTCGAAGCCGGAATAGTTCTCCTTCAAGCAGACGGGGAAGTTTGACAGCAGCGTTCAAAACCCTGAAGGGGACAACTGGGAACAAAAGCTTTTCCCTCGCGCGGGGCCGACGCGACTCATTCCTCCCGCCTCGCCGGCTTACCTCGGTGAACTTGTCCGCCACCATGTAGCGCACGCGCCACGACTTGTCCTCCACCGCCTGGCGCAGAGTGGGCATGACCAGGTTCTCCACCTCCTCGCGCTTCAGGAGCTGAGCGATGCTCACGCAGGCTTCGACAGCCAGCAGCCGCACGGAGTCCTGCAAGAGCCGTGCAGTCAGTTAGCAAGAGGAACCCGGGAGCAGCAGTCTTCATCGAACCATCCCGCCATCGAACTATCCCGCCATCGAACTATCCCGCCATCGAACTATCCCGCCATCGCTACGTCAGGTCCGTAACATCAGCGGGCGGCGTTGCTGTTGGGAGACTGACATCGAGACTACGCTGCATAAAGAGGCCATTCGGCCCCACTGCTCCGTGCTGGTGTTTCTGCTCCACACGAGCCTCCTCCCACCCCCCCCACCTCTCCATCTCACCCCATCCCCATACCCTTCCATTCCTCTCTCCCTCGTGTGTTTATCCAGATTCCCCATCGACACTATTCACCTCCACCACTCCCTGTGGGAGCGAGTTCCACATTCTCCCCCCACTCTCTGGGTAAAGAATTTTCTCCTGAATTTCCCCATTGGATTTATTAGCGACGATCTTATATCGATGGTCCCTAGTTCTGGTCTCCGCCCCTCACAAGTGGAAACATCTTCCCTACGTCTACCCTATCGAAACCCTTTCATCATTTGAAGACCTCGATCAGGGTGAAAGAGCAGGGTGGGGTAGACACGGGACTAATCGGGTAGATCTTTCAAAGCGCCAGCGTAAGCACGATGGGCTGAATGGCTTCTGATACGAGCCCCAGGAGAACGTTTCTGTCTGTGAATCAGAAGAGACTTGGAAGATCAAAGGGGGCAAATATTTGATTATTGGAAACATATGAATATCAGTCAAGGTGAGTGTAAATGTTTGGTTATTATTCATAATGGTCATCCCTTATCGGCATTTCCCGGAGAGGCTAGAACTAGGGGGACACAGTTTAAAAATAAGAGGTCTTCCACTTAAGACGGAGATGAGGAAAGATTCTCTTCTCTCAGAGGGTCATTAGGTTCTGGAATTCTCATCCCCAGAGAGCAGGGGAGACTGGGTCACTGAATATGTTCCAGGCTGAGTTAGACAGATTTTTGACTGACAAGGGAGTCAAAGGTTATTGGGGGGGCGCGGGTGGACAGGAAAGTGGAGATGAAGCCACATCAGATCAGCCATGATCTTATCCAATGGCGGGGCAGGCTCGAGGGGCCGAATGGCCTACTCCTGGCCCTCCTTCGTCTGCATCCACGAGGGTGGTTTCTTGGTTTCGTTAGTTGCCTCCCTCAGCTCGAAGGTGGCCGTGTGAATGGTTAAAATTTTTCACTCCAAAACACGGGTAGAGAGAATCCCGCCTCGTGGGTCCCCACGTGTTACGTTCGATCGATCCGTTAGACGCTGAGACGTGTTTCACCCAGGGTTTCAGCACCCAGGGCGGAAAACGGACCCTTTAGCTCGGTTGGGGTTTGCAGGCGACCATGCGGCAATAAGGGGTTCGGCCTGACTGCAGGATTACTGCAGGTGCGCGTGATCCTTGGTGATCAGGCAAATTTGGCTTCTCGCTGATGAAAGATCGGAGTGCGCCTTGTATTTGGATGCGTATTATTGCCGGAAAATTGCGGGAAAGCACCTATCGATGTTTGTTTTCCACCCCCCCCATCGCTCTTATCCGTCGGAGGGCCACGAGTCGTCACATGGAAAGCGTTTGTTCGAATCTCGTTCTGCAGAGACACCTGCTGTTCTTCTTCTCTGGCGAGTTCTCAATGGGCCTTCTGAATTAACTGGGCTTGTGAAGCCCAGGTCTCTGAGCCACAGCAAGGGGAGCTGTGGGTGTAGATGAGAGAACAGTTCACCTCTGGAGTTGGTTAGAAGGTGCGATAAGTTATTAAGCAGATGGGTGCGTGCAGGGTACCAACGGGCAAATGCCTTGAAAGGAAGGGGAAGTTGTTCAAATATGAGTTGAGGGTTGCATTCAGCAGAGGAAAACCAGAAGGGGAAAGAGTACATATCGCTCTTCACTAAGTTCAACGGTAAGCTGTCTCAGGATGTGGACAGACTTGGAGGTGCCATCTTTAGGGTTTATCGTTACATCCACGCACAGCTTTTGACACAGTGCTTTCCATGAGCTATTCTGTCTGGCGGGCGTGTACGGTTAATGTTCTGTCGGGAATGACGGGCCCGAGTCCATGCAATGGTGGGTAGCGCTCCCACTTCTGAGTTAGTGGGGCATGGGTTTGAGCCCCACTCCTGGAGACTGACAACGAAGTTTTGGGCAGACGTTCCAGTGCAGATAGCGAGGGGGTGCTGCACTGTCGGAGGGTCAGTGCTGAGGGAGCACTGCACTGTCAGAGGGTCAGTACTGAGGGAGTGCTGCACTGTCGGAGGGTCAGTACTGAGGGAGTGCTGCACTGTCGGAGGGTCAGCACTGAGGGAGTGCTGCGCTGTTGGAGGATCAGTACTGAGGGAGTGCTGCGCTGTCGGAGGGTCAGTACTGAGGGAGTGCCGCACTGTCGGAGGGTCACTACTGAGGGAGTGCTGCACTGTCAGAGGGTCAGTACTGAGGGAGTGCTGCACTGTCAAAGGGTCAGTACTGAGGAATTGCGGCCCTGTCGGAGGGTCAGTACTGGTGGGGTGCTGCACTGTCGGAGGATGAGTAATGAGGGAGTGCTGCACTTTCAGAAGATCAGTACTGAAGGAGTGCTGCACTGTCAGAGGGACAGTACCAAGGGAGTGTTTTGCTGTCATCGTGTCAGTACTGAGGGAATGCCGCACTGTGGGAGGATCAGTACTGATGGAGTGCTGTACTGTCGGAGAGTCAGTACTGAGGGAGTGCTGCACTGTCAGAGGGTCAGTACTGAGGGAGTGCTGCACTGTCAGAGGGTCAGTACTGAGGGAGTGCTGCGCTGTTGGAGGATCAGTACTGAGGGAGTGCTGCGCTGTCGGAGGATCAGTACTGAGGGAGTGCTGCGCTGTCGGAGGGTCAGTACTGAGGGAGTGCCGCACTGTCGGAGGGTCACTACTGAGGGAGTGCTGCACTGTCAGAGGGTCAGTACTGAGGGATTGCTGCACTGTCAAAGGGTCAGTACTGAGGAATTGCGGCCCTGTCGGAGGGTCAGTACTGGTGGGGTGCTGCACTGTCGGAGGATGAGTAATGAGGGAGTGCTGCACTTTCAGAAGATCAGTACTGAAGGAGTGCTGCACTGTCAGAGGGTCAGTACCAAGGGAGTGTTTTGCTGTCATCGTGTCAGTACTGAGGGAATGCCGCACTGTGGGAGGATCAGTACTGATGGAGTGCTGTACTGTCGGAGAGTCAGTACTGAGGGAGTGCTGCACTGTCAGAGGGTCAGTACTGAGGGAGTGCTGCACTGTCAGAGGGTCAGTACTGAGGGAGCGCTGCACTGTCAGAGGGTCAGCACTGAGGGAGTGTTGTACTGTCAGAGGGTCAGCACTGAGGGAGTGCTGTACTGTCTGAGGGTCAGTACCGAGGTAGCGCTTTGCTGTCATCCTGTCAGTACTGAGGGAGTGCTGCACTGTCGGAGAGTCAATACTGAGGGGGTGCGGCACCGTCAGAGATGTGGTCTTTCTGATGAGCCATTAAGCCGGGGCCTCGTCTGCCCTCTCAGACACTATTTGGAAGAAGAGCAGTAGGGAGTTCTCCCCGGTGTCCTGGGGTCAATGTTTATCCCCCAATTAACATCGTTATCACGTTGCCGTTTGTGTGAGCTTGCTGTGCACAAATTGGCTGCTGCGTTTCCTACATTACAACAGAGACCACACTTCAAAAGAAAGTCTTTCATTGGTTGTGAAACGCTTAAATAAGGGCAACTATGTGGGCATGAAAGCTGAGCTAGCTGAAGTGAACTGGGATACTAGGATAGGGGATAGATCAATAGGGAAGCAGTGGCAGACATTTAAGGGAGTATTTCAGAATACTCAGAATATTACCTCTATAAAGAAACATTTTATAGTGAGGATCCACTATGCGTAGTTGACTAAAGAAGTTAAGGAAAGCGTCAAACTTAAGGAAAAAGTATATAACTGCGTAAAGATGAGTGGCAGGTCAAATGATTGCTCAGGCCTCATCTGGAGTATTGCATCCAGTTCTGGGCTTCAATCTTGAGGAAGGATGTGAAGGCTTTGGACAGAGTACAGAGGAGATTCACAAGAATGTTTCCAGTGATAAATGTAGCACCTTATCAAATGCTTTCTGGGAATCCAAGTACAGTACATCGACAAGCTCCCTTTTGTGTACAGCGATAAAGAACTGTAGCTATGAGGATAGATTGGAGATGATGGGAATGTTTTCCTTGGGGAAAAGAAGGTTGAGAGGAGACTTGATAGAGGTATTCAAGATCCTGAGAGGTATGGACAGGGTAAATAGTGAGAAATTGTTCCCACTCAAGAGAGTATCAAGAACTAAAGGGCACAGACTCAAAATAATTGGCAAAAGGAGTAAATGTGACGTGAGGAAACATTTTTTCACCCAGAGGGTGATGTTGGAACCTGGAACAAACTTCCTGAGAGGGTGGTGGAGGCAGGTTCAATCGAGGTGTTCAAAAGAGAATTGGGTTGCTTCCTGAAAAGAGAGAATATGCAAGGTTACGGGGATAAGGCAGGAGAGTGGGACTAGGTGGAATGCTCTTTCAGACAGCCAGTGCAGACTCGATGGACCGAATGGTCTCCCTCTGCATTGTAAAGGTACTGTGATAGAATATAAAGAACAGCAAAGAATGACTAAAGGTTAATCAGGAGAAAGAAGTTGGAGTATGAGAGGAAGCTAGCTAGAAATGTAAACATGGATAGCAAGAGTTTCTACAGGCATTTAAAAAGGAAAAGAGCAAGTAAAGTGAGTGTTGGTCCTCGAGGGAGTGAGAATGGGGAGTGAATAGTAGATAATGAAGAAATGGCAGATGAAATAAACGAATATTTTGCTTCTATCTTCACTATAGAAGGTATAAAAAACATTCCAGTGATAGCTGTAAATCGGGAAGTGGAGGTGGGAGGGGAGCTTGGTGAAATTACAATCACTTGGGAAGAGGTACTGAGCAAACTAATTGAGTTGCGGGCTGACAAGTCTCCGGGTCCAGAGGGACTTCATCCTGGGGTCTTAAAAGAGGTGGCTAATGAGGTAGTGGATGCGTTGGTGTTAATTTTCCAAAATTCCCTAGATTCTGGAAAGGTTCCATCAGACTGGAAAGTTGCAAATATTACCCTTATATTCAAGAAGGGAGGGAGGCAGAAAATGGGAGATTATAGGCCAGTTGGCTTGATGTTTGTCGTGGGGAGGGTGTTAGAATCGATCATTAAAGAGGTTATAGCGGGGCACTTGGAAAAACTAAAGGTATTTGGGAAGAGTCAGCATGGTTTTGTGAAAGGGAAATCAGGTTTAACCAACTTATTGGGTGTCTTTGAAGGGGTAATATGTGTGGTGGATACAGGGAGCCTGTAGACGTACTGTACTTGGATTCCCAGAAGACATCTGATAAGGTGCCACATCAAAGGTTATTGTGGAAAATAAAAGCTCATGGTGTAGGGGGTAACACATTAGCCTGGATAGAAGATTGGCTGGCAGGCAGAAAACAGAGAGTATGCATAAATGGATCTTTTTCCGATTGGCAGGATGTGATGAGTGAAGTCCCGCAGGGGTCTGTGCTGGGTCCTCAACTTTTTACAATTTATATCAATGACTTAGATGAGGGGAGCGAAGAGATGGCTACTAAATTTGCAGGCGACACAAAGTTAGATAGGAAAGTATGTTGTGAAGAAGACATAAGGAGTTTGCAATGGATATAGATAGGTTGAGTGAGTGGGCAAAAATCTGGCGAATGGAGTTTAATGTGGGAAAATCTGAAGTTGTTCGCTTTGGCAGGAAGGATAAAAAAAGCAGAGAATTACTTAACGGAGGGCAATTGCAGAATTCCGACGTGCAGAGGGATCTAGGTGTTCTCGTGCATGAGTCACAAAAAGTTAGTGTGCAACTACAGCGAGTAATCAAGAAGGCTAATGGAATACTATCCTTTATTATGAGAGGAATTGAACATAAATGTTATACAGGGCATTGGTGAGACCACATCTCAAATACTGTGTGCAGTTTTGGTCTCCTTACTTAAGGAAGGATGTAAATGCATTGATACCGAGAATGAGTGGGTTGTCTTATGAGGAAAGGTTGGACAGACTGGGCTTGTTTCCACTGGAGTTTAGAAGAGTGAGAGGTGATTTGATTGAAGTATACAAGATCCTGAACGGCCTTGACAAGGTGGACGTAGAAAGGATGTTTCCTCTTGTGGGTGAGTCCAGAACTAGGGGGCACTGTCTTAAAATTAGGGGTCGTCCTTATAGGGCAGAGAGGGGGAGAATTTTTTTCTCTCAGGGGGTTGTGCGACTTTGGAACTCTCCGTCTCAGAAGGCGGTGGAAACATGGTCACAGAATATTTTTAAGGCAGAGGTAGATAGATTCTTGCTAGACAAGGGAATTAAAGGTTATCGGGGGTAGTTAAGGATGTGGAACTCGAAACACAAGCAGATCAGCTATGATCTTATTGAATAGCAGAGCAGGCTCGAGAGGCCGAATGGCCTATTCTTGCTCCTATTTCGTATCTTCGTATGTCCTGAGGTGGTGAAAGGCGCTTTGAAATACAACTCTTTTTCCCTTTTATTTTAAATTGACAAATATATTACAGCCTCTCATTCGAACAGATCTATTTATGAGGGTGAGGGAGGGATTCTCTGACAGGTACCTGCTCATCAGAGGCCAGGGTGGTGAACATGGGGATGATCTCAGATTTCAGGTTGTCCAGTTCGAGGACCTTGGCGAACTCGCCCAGTTTGGAGGCTGCTGCTCGCCGCACCATGGGAGTGTCGTCCGTACACAGGTTCTTAAAGTTCCTGCAAGGGAAATGGCGAGGAGGAGCAGAGGAGGAGAGGGAGGAGGAGTGAGAGGAGGAGGAGGAGGAGGGGGAGGAGAGGAAGGAGATGCAGGAGGAGGAGACGGGGAAGGAGGAGTAGGAGGAGGTGGAGACGGGGAAGGAGGAGGTGGAGACGGGGAAGGAGGAGAAGGAGACGGGGAAGGAGGAGAAGGAGACGGGGAAGGAGGAGATGGGGGAGGAGAGGGAGGAGAAGGAGGAAAGATGGAGTAAGAGGAGGGGGAGAGGGAGGAGGAGGAGAGGGAGGAAGGGGAGAGGGAGGAGGGGGAGAGGGAGGAGGGGGAGAGGGAGGAGGGGGAGAGGGAGGAGGGGGAGAGGGAGGAGGGGGAGAGGGAGGAGGGGGAGAGGGAGGAGGGGGAGAGGGAGGAGGGGGAGAGGGAGGAGGGGGAGAGGGAGGAGGGGAAGAGGGAGGCGGGGGAGAGGGAGGAGGGGGAGAGGGAGGCGGGGAGAGGGAGGCCGGGGAGAGGGAGGCCGGGGAGAGGGAGGAGGGGGAGAGGGAGGAGGGGGAGAGGGAGGAGGGGCAGGGGGAGAGGGAGGAGGGGGAGAGGGAGGAGGGGGAGGGGGAGAGGGAGGAGGGGGAGAGGGAGGAGGGGGAGAGGGAGGAAGGGGAGAGGGAGGAAGGGGAGAGGGAGGAAGGGGAGAGGGAGGCGGGGGAGAGGGAGGAGGGGGAGGCAGGGAGAGGGAGGAGGGGGAGAGGGAGGAGGGGGAGAGGGAGGAGGGGGAGAGGGAGGAGGGGGAGAGGGAGGAGGGGGAGAGGGAGGCAGGGAGAGGGAGGAGGAGGAGGGGGAGAGGGAGGAGGGGGAGAGGGAGGAGGGGGAGAGGGAGGAGGGGGAGAGGGAGGAGGGGGAGAGGGAGGTGGGGGAGAGGGAGGCGGGGGAGAGGGAGGCGGGGGAGAGGGAGGAGGGGGAGAGGGAGGAAGGGGAGGAGGGGGAGAGGGAGGAAGGGGACGGGGAGAGGGACCCCAAATTGGAGGAAGGCAAAGTTTCGGAAGGGAAAGGAAAATCAAGTAAATAAACAGATCATGTTGAAAACACATAGCACGCCTGTCAGTACAAATAGTTTAATGTATCCAGCAAAGATCTTTTCAACTAAATCTTCCCAGCACAGAAACAGGCCATTCGGCCCATCTGCTCCATGATGGCGTTTCTGTTCCACACGAGTCTCCTCCACCACCTCTCCATCTCACCCCATCACCAGACCCTTCTATTCCTCTCTCCCTCATGTGTTTATCCAGCTTCCCCCTTAAATACATCGACACTATTCACCTCAACCACTCCCTGTGGGAGCGAGTTCCACATTCTCCCCACTCCCTGGGTAAAGAAGTTTCTCCTGAATTCCCCATTGGATTTATTAGTGACGATCTTATATTGGTGGCCCCTAGTTCTGGTTCTTGGTTGCTGCATTTCCTACATTACAACAGTGACGGCACTCCTTCATTGGCTGTGAAACACTTTGGGGTGTCCTGAGTTGGTGAAAGGCGCTAGGGGAACGCAGATCGATCTTTATATCGAGATTCTCAAAGCGCCGTCCCGGTGTTCATGCGGAGTGAGGCTTCATGGTATATCCCCGCATTGACACCACACACCCCAAATGGCCTCTACCTGTGCCACGCGCAATGCTCGATACACCATACTTACAGCCTCAGGTCTGCCTTGACGGTGTTGGAGACTCTCTGGTAACACACGCTGAAGAGGCCGCAGGCCGAAGTCCGGGAGGTGAACCAGTCCCCGCTGGTGAGGCGCTTCACCAGCGGCACAAAGTGGCGTTCCAGATCGGAGGGCGAGTGCTCCTTGGAGATGGCGCGCAGAGATTCCACTGCCTTGTCCCGCACCACCGTCTCCTCCACTGTGGCCAGGCTTTCGAGGGGAGGCTGAGTGCGGGGGGGAGGGGAGGGGAGGGGGGGGTGGGTGGGAATGACAGACAGGGTTACACACAGTGGGACACCCGAAAGCAACCATTACTACAGTGCGCTCCAGAAACTGTATCATCTGCACAGCATGGAGACAGGCACAAGGGGCCTCCTCCTGTTCCTGTGTAACAGGCACAAGGGGCTGAATGGCCTCCCTCATGTTCCTGTGTAACAGGCTCGAGGGGGCTGAATGTGCCTCCTCCTGTCCTTGATGTGTGCAACCTGTCCCCGGGATTTAACCCTTTCAGCGCCGGGATCGTTCTGGTGACTCTGGCCTGCACCCCCTCCAAGGACAATATATCCTCCCTGAGGAGCGGGGCCCAGAACTGAACCCAGTGACTTCAGCTGGGGCTCTGAGCAAAGTGCCAGAGAACTGCTTCAGTTTGTGATCCAGGCCACTTGAGATAAAGACCTACATTCCAATCACCTTTTGATAAAAATTTTCTTTGGAGCTGTCCACTTGCACTTTGTGACTTTGCTGAAAACCTCTGCTGTTCCCTTTATTCAGACGCATCGGGGAATGTCACCCGCTCCCTTCGCGCCGCACAGCACAGGGGAGATCTCTATAACTCACCAGCAAACAGTGGACAAATGGCGGGCCTCCCACCAGGGCCGTGAACGATCCCAGCTGTTCAGCCAAGGCCAGCAGTACCTCGTCCTCATCATATATCGTGTCTAGAATAGAAAAGAGGACACGTTTACGTTCACTCAGAATCCACCCAGCATGAAAATCAAGCACTGGGGTTTGTTTCTGGAGGAAATAGTAGAGAAGCTGTATTTGACTTGTATCGAACCTCGGTTAGACCGCACTTGGAGCACTGTGCACAGTTCTGGTCTCCATATCCCTTGGTTAGACCGCACTTGGAGCACTGTGCACAGTTCCGGTCTCCATATCCCTCGGTTAGACGACACTCAGAGCACTGTGCACAGTTCTGGTCTCCATAAACCTCAGTTAGATCACACTTGGACCATTGTGCACAGTTCTGGTCTCCATAAACCTCGGTTAGACCGCACTTGGAGCATTGTGCACAGTTCTGGTCTCCATAAACCTCGGTTAGACCACACTCAGAGCACTGTGCACAGTTCTGGTCTCCATAAACCTCAGTTAGACCGCACTTGGAGCACTGTGCTCAGTTCTGGTCTCCATATCCCTTAATTAGGCCACACTTGGAGCACTGTGCTCAGTTCTGGTCTCCATAAACCTCAGTTAGACCACACTTGGAGCACTGTGCACAGTTCTGGTCTCCATATACCTCGGTTAGATCACACTTGGAGCACTGTGCACAGTTCCGGTCTCCATATACCTCGGTTAGATCACAATTGGAGCACTGTGCACAGTTCCGGTCTCCATATCATAAAATAGTTAAGGAGGCACTGAAGAAAGATTAATTGGAAGGATCCCAGAATTATGAGCCTATAACGATCAGGAAAGAGTGAACAGGCTGGGGCTCTTTTCTCTAGAAAAGAGAAGGCTGAGGTGGGTGACCTGATCGAGGTCTTTAAAATGAGGAGAGGGTTTCGATAGGGTAGCCGTAGAGAAGATGTTTCCACTTGTCGGAGTGAGACCAGAACTAGGAGCCATCGATATAAGATCGTCACTAATAAACCCAATGGGGAATTCAGGAGAAACCTCTTTACCCAGAGAGTGGGGAGAATGTGGAACTCGCTCCCACAGGGAGTGGTCGAGGTGAATAGTGTTGATGTGTTTAAGGGGGAAGCTGGATTAACACATGGGGGAGAAAGGAATAGAAGGATATGAGGATAAGGATAGAAGGATGGGGGTGAGATGAAGAGGGGGTGGGAGGGGGCTCGTATGGAGCAGACTGGCCGAATGGCCTGTTTCTGTACTGGAAATGGTGTCGTCCGAGCAGCGTATGCTGCTGATGTTAAACCCGGGGCAAGAGAAGCTCCGTGGAACGAGAAGCGCTGAACCTGAGCAAAGCGTGGGATATTGAGATACGATACGCAGCCAGGAATACCACTCTCTGTCTCTGTCATTCTCTCTCTCTCTCTCTCTCTCTCTCTCTCTTTCCCTCGCACTCACCTGTTAGGAATGGGAGGAGCTCGCTGCGTGTCCGTTCCACCCCCAGAGCCAGAGCAATGGTGGACAGCTTCTTGATGCTGTTGAGACGGAGCTGGAACACAGAGCAGTAACATTAAGGAACAGCTCAGACCATCGCTATACCTGCAACGATTTCCACCTGCCATCATTTCTGGCCATGGGGGTCTTTTTTTTTGAGTGGGGGGGGGGCGTTCAGGATCCAGAGACCAAAGCGTACAAGCAATGATGTTCAACCTTCCTTGCCTGTTGAATCTCACTTCTGGAAAGCGTAAAGTCCCGAGTCTTACAGCCTCTCTGATAACTAGGACACCTCATGCAGGCAAGTTCCTTGCCAGACACTTCCACAAGCAGAGGAAATATCTTTCTCCATCTCTACCCTATCAAATTATTAGAACACCCCTCAATTTTCTAGACTTGAGGGAACACTAGCCCAGTCTGTGCAACCTTTCCTCGTAACCTAACCTGGCATCACCTTCAGGGGCACTGCTGTCTCCTTTCCAAGGATAATACATCCAGCAAAGGGCATCACATGCAGTACGTCCATCCGTGACCTCCCATGTACCAGTAACTCGCCGGTAAAAATATCAGAAATAGGAGAAGGCCATTCAGCCCCTCGAGCCTGCTCCACTTCAACAAAATCCTCTTATCTCACATTCCCAGACACCTCTCCATCACTGAGTCCTCTCACTCACAGAGCTTCATCCCCTCACTGAGCCTTCCCCCTCACTGAGCCTTCCCCCTCACTGAGCCTTCCCCCTCACTGAGCCATCCCCCTCACTGAGCCATCCCCCTCAGACCCCTCCCCCCCACTGACCCCCTCCCCCTCAATGAACCCTCCCCCTCAGACCCCTCCCCCTCACTGAACCCTCTCCCTCAGACATCTCCCCCTCACTGACCCCTCCCCTCTACTGATTCCCTCCACCTCCACTGACCCCTCCCTCCCCACTGACCACTCAGCCTCAATGACCCCTCCCTCTCCATTGACCCCTCCTCCTCCACTGACCGCTCCCCTTCACTGACCGGCTCCCCCTCACTGAACCCTCCCCCTCAGACATCTCCCCATCACTGACCCCTCCCCTCCACTGATTCCCTCCACCTCCACTGACCCCTCCCTCCCCATTGACCACTCAGCTTCAATGACCCCTCCCTCTCCATTGATCCCTCCCCTTCCACTGACTGCTCCCTTTCACTGACGCCCCCCCCTCCACTGACCCCTCCCCTTCCCTGACCGGCCCTCTCCACTGACCCCTCTCCCTCCACTAACCCCTCCCCTTCACTGACCTCTCCCCTTCACTGACCTCTCCCCTTCACTGACCTCTCCCCTTCACTGACCCCTCCCCCTCCACTAACCCCTACCTTCACTGACCCCTCCCCTCAACTGACCGCCACACTGACTGCTCCCTTCCACTGACCCCTCCCCTTCACTGACCGCTCCCCTTCATTGATCCCTCCCTTCACTGACCCCTCCCCTTCACTGACCCCTCCCCCTCCACTAACCCCTCCCCCTCCACTAACCCCTCCCCCACAGACATCTCCCCCTCACTGACCCCTCCCCGCCACTGATTCCCTCCACCTCCACGGACCCCTCCCTCCCCACTGACCACTCCTCATCAATGTCCCCTCCCTCTCCATTGACCCCTCCCTCTCCACTGACCCGTCCCTCTCCACTGACCCGTCTCCATCCACTGACCCCTCCCCTTCACTTCCCCCTCCCACTCCACTGACCGCTCCCCTTCACTGACCCCTCCCCTCCGCTCCACTGACCCCGCCCCCTCCACTGACCACTCGCCTTCACTGACCCCTCCCCTCCACTGACCCCTCCCTTTCACTGACCCCTCCCCTTCACTGACACCTCCCCCTCCACTGACTCCTCCCATTCACTGTGCCCTCCCCCTCCACTGACCCCTCAACTCAACTGACCCTCACACTGACTGTTCCCCTCCACTGTCCCCTCCCGCAGCCCTGACCGCACCCCCTCCCTCTCCTCCCTCTCCCTCCCCCTTCCGCCTCGCCCACCCCCTCCACTAACCGCTCCCTTCACTGACCCCGCCCCCTCCACTGACCACTCCTCTTCACTGACCCCTCCGCTCAACCTCCACTGACCCCTCCCCTTCACTGTCCCCTCCCCCTCCACTGACCCCTCCTCTTCACTGACCCCTCCCATCCACTGACCCCTCCCATCCACTGACCCCTCCCCCTCCCCTCCCCTCCCCCTCAACTGACCCCTCCCTCCCACTCAGCCTCTCCACTCCCCCTCCACTGACCCCTCCCCCTCCCCTCCACTGACCCCTCCCCCCACCCACTCCACTAACCACTCCCCCTCCACTGACCACTCCCCCCACCCCTCCACTGACCACTCCCCCACCCCTCCACTGACCACTCCCCCAACCCTCCACTGACCACTCCCCCCACCCCTCCACTGACCACTCCCCCCACCCCTCCACTGACCACTCCCCCACCCCTCCACTGACCACTCCCCCAACCCTCCACTGACCACTCCCCCCACCCCTCCACTGACCCCTCCCCCTTCCCCTCCACTGACCCCTCCCCCTTCCCCTCCACTGACCCCTCCCCCTTCCCCATCCACTGACCCCTCCCCTTCCCCTTCCACTTACCCCTCCAACTCCAATGACCCCGCACCCACCCCTCCCCCTCCACTGACCCCGCCCCCACCCCACCCCTCCCCCTCCACTGACCCCGCCCCCACCCCACCCCTCCCCCTCCACTGACCCCTGCCCCTCACTGATCGCTCCCCCATCGCACTTTAAGTTTATATATATTATATATTTATTTTTTGCAGTATTAATGTATATTATTCTCTCTCTGTCTCTCACCTGAACGTCTTCATTCCGCAGCTCGTCGATGAGGACGGCAATGGGATACAGAGAGTCATCACCAAGCGCCGAAGAGGCCGCCATGACGGGTGGGAGGGGTCTGGAGAAAGGGGTTGGGCCCCGGGGGAGGGGGCGGGGTTCCGGAGGGAGTGGGAGTGGCCTGAAGGGAGGGGGTGGGGACAGGAGCGAGGTGGGGGTTTCGGATGGGGAGGGGGGGCCTGGATGAGAGGGGAGGGACCTGGAGGGATGGGCAGGGGTCTGGAGAAAGGGGGAGGGGCCTGGAGAGAGGGGGCGGGGCCTGGAGAGAGGAGGAGGGGCCTAGAGGGAGGGGTTGGGGCGTGAAGGGGTGGGGCGGGGACCTTAGTGTGGGGTAGGGGCCTTGAGAGAGGGAGCGGGGCCTCGAGAGAGTGGACGGGCCCTTAGACCGGAGGAGGTACCTGGAGCGAGTAGGCGCGGCCTACGGAAATTGGGAGGTACATGGAGAGATTGGGTGGGGCTTATAGAGAATGGGCGTGGCCTCAAGGCAGGAGGCGTGGCCAGGGGAAAGGGTTGGGGGGAACTGGTGAGAAGGGGTGGGGCCTGCAGAGATGGGGTGGGTGGCAACTGAAAGGGGGCGCGGTTAGTTTGAGTTATGTGGCCTTGGTGAGAGGGGCATGGGTCGGGGCGAGGGGTAACCGAGCCCGGCTGTGAGGGGAGTGCGCGTGTCTTCAACATGACGCGTTACCCCGCCCACCACCCTGCAGCTTCTGCGCACTGGCATCTCCCACCCAGCGGGGCAACCCGCCGAGAAACACGCGCCAGCCCCCACCCAGCGCCGGTTGCCGGCACCTCGACGCATGCATACTACAGCGCCCTCGCGCCTGGTGGGACCGAAGACGGCGGTTGGTCTTCCGCGCGTGCGCACTCCGGCCAGGCCCTCGAGCTGGTCAACGTTTCGCGCCCATTCCGGTTGCCAACCGTCGCGGAAGGTCCCCTGGAACCGATTGCAAGGTGATTTTCCTCGGCAAATCCTGACTGGGGGGTTCGGCCCAACCTCACCAAAGAAAACGCAAGAAAGCAAAATTTCCCCTTCCCCACCCTCATGAGTTGTAGATATGGTGGAGGCTGCCTGGGCAAGACGTTGACCGGGGGAGACCAAAAGCACCCGGTCCTCACGGGCATGGCCTGGCCTGGCCTCGCGAGGTCAGCCACGGGCGCTGACCGAAAGCGAGGGCCGCTTGGGGATCGGGCGTAGGGGGGGGGAATGGCCGACGATTCAAGGTGCAAAACTCGGAGGACGCCAGCTCCAGGAATGCGGCCAACAGGAGTTGGCAACACGATTCGCGCTTCAGGGGGAGGGGGTGAAGCCAACGGACGTTTTTGCTGGACCCGAATCGCTCGCTCGAGGGGAAGGAAACCTGCCATCGTTTGAGGGAGACTTGAAGAAATTCAGGGCAGGGGAATTGAACAGATTGAGTGTCAGCTTTGGGAAAAGAAAGCGGATGGAGAAAATAACAGGACTGAAGTTGGTAAAGCCTTCCCGGGTCCGACGCTTTCCAGCCCAGGCTATGGCGAGGAAATGGTGGTTGCATCAGTCACCAGCTTCCAAAAGGCCCTTCATTCAGGAAGTGTCACTTTGAACGTGGAAAACTACCAAGGCTCAGTCCATCACTTAAGAATCACGGCACAGAAGGAGACCATTCGGCCCATCGTGTCTGCACTGGCTCTCCAAATGAGCATTATGACCTAGTGCCATTGCCCTGCCTTTTCCCTATATATACCTATAGAAGTCTTTGGGATTCCCCTTTATGTTGGTTGCCAGTCTTTTCTCATAATCTCTCTTCACTCCTCTAATATGCTTTTTCACCTCCCCTTTGAACCTTCTGTATTCCTGTTGGTTCTCAATTGTATTTTCTACCTGGTACCTATTGTAAGCGCACTTTTTCTTTTTTATCTTAATTTCTATCTCCTTTTTCACCCAGGGAGCTCTGGATTGGTTTGCCCTACCTTTCCCTTTCGATGGAATATACCTTGACTGTGCCCGAACCAATTCTTTTTTGAAGGTAGCCCAATGTTCAGCTATAGTTTTACCCACCAATCTTTCATTCCAGTCTCTCTGTTCTTGCCCCAGCGAAGTCAGCTCTCATCCAGTTAACTGTTTTTACCCTGGATTGCCTACCATCCTTTTCTATCATCATCCTAAAACGTATAATACAATGATCACTGTCTCCTAAATGACACTTGATTTACTTGGCCCTCTTCATTTCCAAGAACCAGTCCAACAATGCATCTTTTCTTGTTGGATTGGACATATACTGCTGTACAAAATTCTCCTGAACACAATCTTGGAACTTTTGCTCCTCTCCACCCTTTATACTACCACTGTCCCAGTCTACATTTGGGTAATTAAAGTCACCCATTATAACTACTCTATAATGTTTGCATCTCTCTGTAATTTCCTTGCAGATTTGTTCTTCTATGTCCTTCTCATGAGTGGGCGGTCTCTCGACTACAGCGAGCAATGTAATTGCACCCTTTTTGTTCCATAGCTCTAGCCAAATTGATTCTGTCCTTGAACTCTCTGGGACATCTATACTCCGTGCATTCACATACATGCCTAGTAATCCTGATTTAGATTTTGTCACTTTCTTCTTCACCCACGACTTTACCTATTAACTTACTATTCTCCATACTAGTGCTGTCTGTCCCTCCCAGTATTTTGTGCACACTAGTATTCTCTCTAATATTGTCTCTTGGTTCCCACTTCCCTGCCAAGTTAGTTTAAAGCCCTCCCAACAGAACTAGAAAAACGCCGCACGGGGAACTCAGTCCTCTGTTCAGGTGCAACCCGCCTGGCTTGCACAGGTGTCATCTCCACCAGCGCCGGGAAAGGGGGATACATTGGCTAATTATCGACTTGCAGAAGGTGTGGAATTAGGTTCCAAATGAGAGACTGTTAACAGAAATGAAAGTCCACAGAATTGAAGGCAACTTATTAACATGGGTACAGATATGGTTAGGAGAGAGAAGACAGAAAATGGGGATAATGGGTGTGTACTCAAACTGGAAGAATAGAACTTGTGGGGCTCCCCCAGGATATGTCCTGGGGGCTCAGCTTTTCATTATATCTATGACTGCGTTGGTCATGGGAATATAACCATGGAATAGTTACAGCGCAGAAAGAGGCCATTCAGCCCATCATGTCTGCGCTGACCAAAAAGAGAAAACAGAAATTAGTGGCTCATTTCAATCCCACTTTCCAGCACCTGGTCTGTAGCCTTGCAGGCTACAGCACTTCAGATGCATATCCAGGTACCTTTCAAATGAGTTGAGCGTTTCAGCCTCAACCACAATTTAGGCAATGATTTCCAGACGCTCACTACCCTCTGTCCCCTCTAATCCTACCAATCACCTTAAATCTATGCCCCCTGGTAACTGACCCCCTCAGCTATGGGAAACAAGTCTTTACTGCCTACCCTATCTAGGCACCTCATAATTTTGTACACCTCAATTAGGTCACCCTTCAGCTTCCTCTTCTGAGGAAAATAATCCCAGCCTAACCAATCTTTCCTCATAGCTGCAATTTTCAAGCCCTGGCAACATTCTTGTGAATCTCCTCTGTACTCTCTCCAGAATAACAATGTCCTTTCTGTAATATGGTGACCAGAACTGTACACAAAATTCCAGCTGTGGCCGAACCAGTGTTTTATGCAGTTCCATCATTACACCCCTGTTGTGTTCAATACCTCGCCTAATAAAGTAAAACATTCCATATGCTTTCTTTACCACCTTATCCACCTGTCCTGCAACCTTCAGGGACCTGGGGAATCGAGAGCCCTATATCTTAGATTACTGACGACACAGAGTTTGATGATACAGTAAATAATGTAGATACGAGCAGGGTGTTATGCAAGGGACTTTGGTGAGTGGGCAAAGCAGTGTCTGATGCAATTTAAATGGCGGCAAGTGTGACATCATTCACTTTGGGCCTGAGAAAGATTGGAGTATTTTCCTTTACGAAGAAGAAACTTAGGAGAAGCTAAGAACTGAGGAGCAGAGCGATTTAGCAATCGCAAACACAGAAATCACAGAAAACTAGTGGGCGGGTACCAAAATGTGTATCTCAAAGGGGCTGGAGTATAAAGGAGCAGAGGTTATGTCACAGTTTTGCAAAGCTCTGTGCACCCATCTGGAATATTCTATATAGTTTTGGTCTCCTTGAGGAAAAAGATAGAATTGCGTTGGAAGCAGTTCAGAGAAGGTTCGCTCGACTAATACCTGGGATGAAGGGGTGGTCTCATAAAGAAAGGTTGGACAGGCTGGGCTCATACCCATTGCAATTTAGACGAATGAGGGGTGATCTTATTGAAACATATAAGATCCTGAGGGGACTTGACAGGGTGGCTAACTGGAGGATGTTCCCGCTTGTCGGGGAGACTAGAACTCTAGGGCACAGTTCCTGAATAGCAGGCCTCTCTTTTAAAACGGAGATGAGGAAAAACATTTTTTCTCTCTCAGAGAGTCTGTGGAATTCTCTCTCCCGGAGAGCAGTGGAGGTTAGGTCATTTTGATATACTCAAGGCTGAATTAGACAAATATTTGATCGATGAGGGGGGTCAAAGGTTATGAGGGACAGGCAGGAAAGCACAAATAAAGCCACAACGAGATCAGCCATGATTGTATTGAATGGCGCAGCAGGCTACAAGGGCTGAATGGCCTACTCCCGCTCCTGAGTCCTATGTTTCTATGTTCCCATCTGGCGTATGGTAGGTACTCGCTTTCAGTCCCCCCTGCCTTTAGTCACTACATTCTAAAGTCTTAGGGCTGGAATTCCTGATTTACATCTTCAGCTCCAATTTTCTGTCATTTTGCATCATTATCGTGCACCATTGCATCGTTTCGCAACGTCGCAATATTTTCACGTTGGTTGACGGCAGCTCCCAATCAGCGCCACTCTGAATCGAGTGCCTGCAGAAGCGTTTGATTTGCACTCGAAGGATTTGCTATTCCTCTTTTCAAAAACTCCAAAGCAGACTTTTCCAAGAAGAATATCCAAACGGACAGGATTTTCCTTTTTTCGCAAGGAAGAAGCAGGAGACTGTGCTGCACATTTCAGGGAGCTGATTTGAATTTTGCAGCCCTAGGTGCACCTGCTGGACGAGGAGCTTTACATCGGGTGAAAAGCGTTCCCAGGGCTTGAAAATTTGCAGCTATGAGGAGAGATTGGCTAGGCTGGGGTTGTTTTCCTAAGAGCAGAGGAGGCTGAGGGGTGACCTAATTGAGGCGTACAAAATTGTGAGGGGCCTCGATAAGCAGTAAAGACTTGTTTCCCCCAGCGGAGGGGTCAATCACCAGGGGGCATCGATTTAAGGTGATTGGTAGAAGGATTAGAGGGGTCATGAGGAAAAACTTTCTCACCCAGAGGGTGGCAGGCGTCTGGAATTCACTGCCTAAGTTGGTGGTTGAGGCTGAAATGCTCAACTCATTTAAAAGGTACCTGGATCTGCACCTGAAGTGCTGTAACCTGCAAGACTACGGGCCAGGTGCTGGAAAGTGGGATTAAAATGAACGGCTAGCTTCTTTTGTTTTGGCCGGCGTAGACATGATGGGCTGAATGGCCTCTTTCTGCGCAGTTTCTATGGGTAAGGCAGAGAGGCCATTTTAAAGTTTTTGCGTGAGAGGCACATCTATTGTACTGTTCACAGGTAAAATTGTTTTTCTTGTCTCAGGGCTTGTTTGGGTGAACAATACAGGGTGTAGTACTTACCCTTCGGGAGCCCCGACTGCAATATCCTGATTAATTGTGAATCGTCAAGTCTGGCCCTTGTTCAACCCTGCAACAGGCGAGGCAAACACACTATTTTCAACCAATGAGAGAGCCAAGCATTAAGGCGCTAATCGCTCTAAGTCATGTACCTCCACGGAAACTCATTTGGGATGTCCTCAAAGCATGCCTGAAGAGGTCTAATATCTCCACATGGTGACCGACCAAAATGGGAGAAGGTTCATTCAGGGAGTCACCAAAAGCAGAGAGACTTGTTGGGAACATACAAACACACGAATTAGGAGCAGGAGTAGGCCACTCGGCCCCTCGAGCCTTCTCCGCCATTGAAAAATATCATGGCTGATCAGACTGTAACCTCCCGCCTACCCCCGATAACCTTTCACCCCCTTGTTTGTCAAGGACATATCTACCCCTGCCTTAAAAATATTCCAACAGTCTGCTTCCACCACCTTTTGAGGGGGGTTGTTCCATGCAGAGGCAAAGTCAAGAGAGAGTGCAAAAACCTCCGAACCACTCTGACCCTCCAAGCAACACCTGTCTACATGTGGCAGAGTGTGCTGATGGTGCATTTGAAACCATTGAACCGGAGCAGAAGTCAGTCATCCTCGATCCCGAGGGACTGTCTAAGAAGAATGAGAGACTGGTGAGCGTTATCTAATTTGAACTTATCCAGTATTTCTTTTATATTTAGAGATGTATTTTATTTTCCAAGTTATTTCAGCTGGGAAAACACAGCTACACATATACAGTACAGTATTTCAATGCCGACATCATTTTTTTCCGGGCGAGAACTGTGATTTGCATAAAGATGCTTCACTTAAAGTCATGGTTTTCAGGAACGCAACCACAACATTAAGTGAGGATTTAATGTACCGGCGCTCAGTTCGGGGCCCCGCTCCTCAGGAAGGATATATTGGCCTTGGAGGGGGTGCGACGCGGATTCTCGGGGCTGAAAGGGGAGGTGGTGGCGTAGAGGTAATGTTGCCGGACGAGTAATGCAGAGGCCCAGGCTAATGCTCTGGGGACACAGGTTTAAATCCCACCACGTCAGCTGGCAGAATTTGAATTCAGTTAATAATTCGGAGAATATAAAGCTCGCCTCAGTAATGGTGACCATGAAACTATCATTGATTGTTGTAAAATCCCATCTGGTTCTCTAATCCCTTTAGCGAGGGAAATCTGCCGTCCTTACCCGGTCTGGCCTACATGTGACTCCAGACTCCACAGCAACGTGATTCACTCGTAAACTGCCCTCTGAAATGACCTAGCAAAGTCAGTTCAAGGGCAATCAGGGATGGGCAACAAATGCCGGCCTTACCAGCGACACCCACATCCCATGAAAGAATAGAGAAAATAAAAGTCTGAGGACGGATTCAGTCGACGAAATGTTGTGAATGCACTCAGGGCCCATGGTAACCTTGTGGATAGTCATTCTGCCGCGACACACATGGAGCACTCCAAGAGTGCTCTGTTTACAATGTCATGGCCACATAGCAACTAGGGAATGTTCTCCCCTGCACATTATTCTCAATATGATTGGATGTGTATCCATTCAAGCTGTCCGCCACAGTAGCCATCCAGTTTTTGTGTCAATCCTAGTTATGTAGGTATTCTCCGATCCTTAAGGCCGTGGTCGATACTGGGGTCCAGTTCAACAAGTACAGCATTGCACGCTGCCTGCCCCATTCTTCACAGGTCTGCAGACAAACATGGGAGCAGCATCCTCAAAGTCAATTCAGGACTGATGCGACCCTTGCTTAACCAAGGGAGGAACCAGTTAGCATTGAAGAGCAGGGCAGCAATTTACTTTCCAAAGAGTTTGTTGAAACCTTTTAACCCAACACAGACCAGAACCTGTAACCGTGTACGCTGTAGCACACTTCATGGTTCCATCCATCCCCAGAGCCATCATGTCAGGTGGGATTCAAACGTCCAAGGACTAAAAGGTTGTTTATTCTCACTGTAGCTCACTCTGCAATCAAAGCTTTTGCATCCTGCTGTGATGTGCGAAAAATCTGCAAGCAACTATTCGCATTGTAATTTGGACTGTTCACAATTACATTGGTAACATCAATGTAAACATGTCACATTGTAATGACACCCTCCCATCAGTGGTGGTGCTGTGGATCCTCAGTTTCATGCCTCCCGGTTCCTCACTCTGTACTGCACCGAATCTACCAATTATACAATCAATTTCATTTCCCTGTTTCAGAGATTGCTGTTCGTTTTGCCAACGTAACCAAGGCTGAAAATGATAAATCAAAAACATTATTAAAAAAAGGGAAGAATGCAGGCGGTAAAATGGTGAGGAAAGGATATCGACCTGATCGAATGATATTCTGAGCCTGCGTCCCCTGAACTCCACATTTTGTAACAACAGTTCTGTAAATTTTCACAGAGAACGACAGAATGAAAATTTGGTTGAATACGGAGACACAACAAGAACAATGGCAAGTCGCATTAACATAACATCTGAACATGTTAAAACATCAAATCAGGCTTCAAAGGCACAGCATAAAACAAATTTAATCATGGTTAACGCTCCAGTTCAACACCAAGGGAATGCTGCACTGTTGGTAGGTCAGTACTGAGGGAGTGCTGCACCAACAGATGTGCCTCCTTTCAGGTGAGATGTTCAACTGAGACCCCATCTTCCTGCTCGAGTAGACATAAAAGTTCCTACGGCCTCAATTTTGTGGAAGAGCAAGGGAGTTGTCCTCAGCGTCCAGGCCAATATCTATCCCTGAATGAAGATCACAAAAAGCAAATTAGCTGGCCATCATCAGATGGCCTTTTGTGGGATGTTGCTGTGCGCAGTTTGGCTGCTGCCACTCCTACGTTTCGACCTTGACCACGTTTCAAATGTATGTCATTGATTGTGATGCGCTGTCGGAAGTCCTGAGGTGATGAAAGGTGCTCGAGAAATGTAATCATTCTATTTTAGATCTGAATGTGCGATTAGGATGATGGTCTAAAACTCAGTCAGGTTTTAAGGAGAATCTTAAAATTGGAGAGAGAGGCGGAGAGTTTTAAGGAGGTAAAGGGTTGGTTTTTTTGAGGAGAGGGACGATGATGGCAGTTTTGAAGGAGAGAAGGAAAACAAACAAACAGCGAGAACCAACCATTAACAATATCATCTGATGTGGAGACCAGGCGGTGAAGTTGTGTGGTCAGCAGTTTGGTGGAAATAGGGTCGAAGGAACTGCAGGCAGGTCTCATGGACAAGGTGAGTTCAGAGAAGGCATGAGGGGAAATAGCAGAGAAACTAAAGAAAGATATGAGCTGAGGCCTAGTGGGCGCTGGGGGTGGTAGTGGTGGGGGCATCAGAGGAAGTTGGGCTCGGTAGGCTCGTGAATGGGAGGGAACTGACAGGATTGAAATTGCCCATTCTGTCTTGGTGGATCATCAAACAACATCTAAAGACATTTGCAATCAGACTGGAGAGAAGGATGTTTCCAAAAGTGAGGGACAATCCTGAAGGAGGATGTAGCAAATTAGACCCAGAGAGAGTAATCTCGGATAGATCATCGCTCAACTCTGCAAGGTAACATCATTACAAAGAAATTGTAGCAGATTTTTTTTCTCCATTTATGGGATGTGAGCATTGCTGGCTTGGACAGCATTTCATGCCCATCCTAATTGCCCTTCAGAAGCTGATGGTGAGCTGCCTACTTGAACCGCTGCAGTCCCAGTGGTATAGGTACACCCATTGTGCTGTTAGGAACGGAGTTCAGGATTTTGACCCAGTGACAGTGAAAGAATGACGATACATTTCCCGGCCAGGATGGTGAGTGGCTTGGAGGGGAACTTCCGGGTGGTGGAGTTCCCATGTGTCTGCTGCCCTTGTCCTTCTAGATGATTGCAGTCGTGAGTTTGGAAGTTGCTGTCGAAGGAGCCATGGTGAGTCCCTGCATTGCATCTTGTAGATGGTACACACTGTTGCTAATGTTCATTGGTGGTGGAGGGAGTGAATTTTTGTGTATGTGATGCCAACCAAGTGGGCTGCCTTGTCCTGGTCGGTGTCAAGCCTCTTGAGTGTTGTTGGAGCTACACTCATCCAGGCAAGTGGAGAGTATTCCATCACACTCCGGACTTGTGCTTTGTAAATGGTGGACAGACTTTGGGGAGTCAGGAAGTGGGTTACTTGCCGCAGGATTCCTAGCCTCTGACCTGCTTTTGTAGCCACAGTATTTATATGGTTAGTCCAGTTCAGTTTTTGGTCAATGGTAACACCCAGGATGTTGATAGTGGGGGATTCAGTGATGGTGATGCCATTGAATGTCAAAGGGTGATGTTAGATACTCTGTTGTTGGAGATGGTCATTGCCTGGTAATTGTGTGGCGTGAATGTTACCTGCCACTTGAGCCCAAACCTGGATATTGTCCAGGTCTTGCTGCATTTGGACATGGACTGCTTCAGTACCTGAGGAGTCGTGAATGGTGCTGAACATTGTGCAATCATCAGCAAACATCCCCACTTCAGACATTGTGATGGAAGGAAAGTCATTGAAGAAACAGCTGAAGATAGCTGGGCCAAGGACTGTACTCTGAGGAACTCCTGCAACGATGTTCTGGAGCTGAGATGATTGACCTCCAACTACCACAACTATCTTCCTTTGGGCTAGGAATGACTCCAAACAAGAGTTTTAAAACTATTTCTTTTGGGGGTGAGTTCCTGTGCTTTTTAGGAAGGTAAAATTGTAGAAAGTTTCGAATGATTCTCCCGTTCTGTGTTCTCCCCACACTGCCTATGTCTCACTCTTACTCAGTTTATACAGTCGCGTAAACAGGATCATCGGCAAAATCACAGCTTTTGTAAATATCATCATCTGTATAAGGATTGACCACACAGTTAGGTTTCATTTCCATATACATCTCATCTTTCTTCTGTAATAGAAGCAGAATTGATCAGAATGACAATCAGAGTGATCAGTGTTTAGTATTATTGATCCAAATCGAAAATTCCACCCACATTAGGTACAGTAATTATTGATATTGAACGGGGTTCGATTATTGATACTGAATGGGGTTTGATTATTGATACTGAACGGGGTTTGATTATTGAAACTGAACGGTGTTTGATTATTGATACTGAACGGGATTTGATTAGTGAGACTGAAACAGAGTTTGATGATTGATACTGAACGGGGTTTGATTAATGTTACTGAACAGGGTTTGATTATTCATGTTGAACGGTGTTTGATTATTGATACTGAACAAAGATTTATTATTGATTCTGAACGGGGTTTGATTGTTGATGCTGAACGGTGTTTGATTATTGATACTGAACGGGGTTTGATTATTGATACTGAACGGGGTTTGATTATTGATAATGAACGGGGTTTGAGTATTAATACTAAACGGGGTTTGATTATTGATACTGAAAAGGGTTTGATTATTGATACTGAACGGGGTTTGATTATTGATATAGAACGGTGTTTGATTATTGATACTGAACGGGGTTTGATTATTGATAATGGACGGGGTTTGAGTATTAATACTAAACGGGGTTTGATTATTGATACTGAAAAGGGTTTGATTATTGATACTGAACGGGGTTTGATTATTGATATAGAACGGTGTTTGATTATTGATACTGAACAGGGTTTGATTATTGGTACTGGACGGGGTTTGATTATTGATACTGAACAGTGTTTGATTATTGATACTGAACGGGTTTGATTATTGATACTTAACGAAGTTTGATTATTGATATTGCATGGGTTTGATTATTAATACTAAATGGGGTTTTATTATTGATACTGAACGGGGGTGATTACTGATTCTGAATGGGGTTTGATTATTTATACTGAACTGGGTTTGATTATTGATACTGAACAATGTTTGATTATTGATACTGAACAGTGTTTAATAATTGATACTGAACGGGATTGATTAGTGATACTGAACAGTGTTTGATGATTGATAATGAACGGGGTTTGATTAATGTTACTGAACAGGGTTTGATTATTCATGTTGAACGGTGTTTGATTATTGATACTGAACAAAGATTGATTATTGATTCTGAATGGGGTTTGATTGTTGATGCTGAACGGTGTTTGATTATTGATACTGAACGGGGTTTGATTATTGATACTGAACGGGGTTTGATTATTGATAATGAACGGGGTTTGAGTATTAATACTAAACGGGGTTTGATTATTGATACTGAACGGGGTTTGATTATTGATACTGAACGGGGTTTGATTATTGATATAGAACGGTGTTTGATTATTGATACTGAACGGGGTTTGATTATTGATAATGGACGGGGTTTGAGTATTAATACTAAACGGGGTTTGATTATTGATACTGAAAAGGGTTTGATTATTGATACTGAACGGGGTTTGATTATTGATATAGAACGGTGTTTGATTATTGATACTGAACAGGGTTTGATTATTGGTACTGGACGGCGTTTGATTATTGATACTGAACAGTGTTTGATTATTGATACTGAACAGGTTTGATTATTGATACTTAACGAAGTTTGATTATTGATATTGCATGGGTTTGATTATTAATACTAAATGGGGTTTTATTATTGATACTGAACGGGGGTGATTACTGATTCTGAATGGGGTTTGATTATTTATACTGAACTGGGTTTGATTATTGATACTGAACAATGTTTGATTATTGATACTGAACAGTGTTTAATAATTGATACTGAACGGGATTGATTAGTGATACTGAACAGTGTTTGATGATTGATACTGAACGGGGTTTGATTAATGATACTGAACGGGGTTTGATTATTCATATTGAACGGTGTTTGATTATTGATACTGAACAAAGTTTGATTATTGATGCTGAATGGGGTTTGATTGTTGATACTGAACGGTGTTTGATTATTGATACTGAACGGGGTTTGATTATTGATACTGAACGGGGTTTGAGTATTAATACTAAACGGGGTTTGATTATTGATACTGAATTGGGTTTGATTATTAATACTGAACGGGGTTTGATTATTGATACTGAATGGGATTTAATTATTGATACTGAACAGAGTTTGATTATTGATACTGAATGCGTTTGATTATTGATACTGAATTGGGTTTCATTATTGATACTGAATGGGGTTTGATTATTGATACAGAACGGTGTTTGATTATTGATACTGAACAGGGTTTGATTATTGGTACGGTATGTGGATTTGATTATTGATACTGAACATTGTTTGATTATCGACACTGAACAGGGTTTGATTATTGATACTGAACGGGGTTTGATTGTTGATCCTTCACGAAGTTTGATTATTGATATGGAATGGGTTTGATTATTAATCCTGAACGGGGTTTGATTATTGATACTGAACAGGGTTTGATTATTGATACTGAAGGAAGTTTGATTATTGATACTGAACGGGGTTTGATTATTCATACTGAACGGTATTTGATTATTGATACTGAACGAGGTTTGATTCTTAATGCTGAACGGTGTTTGATTATTGATACTGAACGGGGTTTGACTTTTGATACCGAACGAGGTTTGATTATTGATACTGAAATGGGTTTGATTATCAATAGTGAGCAGGGTTTGATTATTGATACTGAACGGGTTTAATTTTTGATTCTGAATGGCGTTTGATTATTGATACTGAATGGGGTTTGATTATCGATTTGAACACGGTTTGATTGTCGATACTGAACTGGGTTTGATTTTGGTACAGAACGGGGTTTGATTACTAACACTGAACAGTGTGGAGTTTAAGTATTGATACTGGATGGGGTTTGATGATTGATACTGAACGGTGTTGGATTTGATTCTTGACTCTGAATGATGTCAGGTTCGATTATTGATACTGAGCGGTGTTGGGTTTATTTCTTGGTGAGAGAGTTCCAGATTTGCACTCCCCTTTGTGTAAAGAAGTACTTTTGACATCACCCATGACCAGTCTGGCTCGAATTCAAAGGTCCTGCCCCCTTTGTTCTGGGCTCCCCACTCACTGGAAATAGTTTTTATCTTCCCTTTGGTCATTGATGTGAATACCATTCGTTCCATGACTTACCCAGGACCAGTCTGACTGCTCGCCTGGAGCGAGGTGGGGGGTTCGGATGGGGAGGGGCCTGGATGAAAGGGGCAGGGGCCTGGAGAGAGGGGAGGGGCCTGAATGGGTGGGGCGGGGCCCTTCGTGTGAGGTAGGGGCCTTGAGAGAGGGAGCGGGGCCTCGAGAGAGTGGAGGGGCCCTTTTAGCGGGGGAGGTACCTGGAGCGAGTAGGCGTGGCCTTGGGGAATTGGAAGGTACATGGAGAGAGTGGGTGGGGCTTATAGAGAAGGGGCGTGGCTTGAAGGCAAGAGGCGTCGCCAGGGGAAAGAGTTGGGGGCCTGGTGAGATGGGGTAGGGCCTGGAGAGATGGGGTGGGGGGGCCACTGAAAGGGGGCGCGCTTAGTTTGAGTTACGTCGCCGTGGTGAGAGGGGCATGGGTCGGGGCGAAGGGGAACCGAGCCCGGCTGAGTGGAGTGGGCGTGTCTTCAACCAGACGCGTTGCTCCGCCCACCACCCTGCAGCTTCTGCGCACTGGAATCTCCCACCCAGCGGGGCAACCCGCCGAGAAACACGCGCCAGCACCCACCCAGCGCCGGTTGCCGGCACCGCGACGCATGCGCACTACCGCGCCCTCGCGCCGGTTGGGACCGATGACGGCGGTTGGTCTTCCGCGCGTGCGCACTCCGGTCAAGCCCTCGAGCTGGTCAACGTTTTGCACCCATCCCGGTTGCCAACCGTCGCTGTAGGTCCCCTGGAACCGATTGCAAGGTGATTTTCCTAGGAAAATCCTGACTGGGGTGTTCGGCCCAAACTCACCAAAGAAAACGCAAGAAAGCAAAATTTCCCCTTCCCCACCCTCATGAGTTGTAGATATGGTGGAGGCTGCCTGGGCAAGACGTTGACCGGGGGAGACCAAAAGCACCCGGTCCTCACGGGCATGGCCTGGCCTGGCCTCGCGAGGTCAGCCACGGGCGCTGACCGAAAGCGAGGGCCGCTTGGGGATCGGGCGTAGGGGGGGGGAATGGCCGACGATTCAAGGTGCAAAACTCGGAGGACGCCAGCTCCAGGAATGCGGCCAACAGGAGTTGGCAACACGATTCGCGCTTCAGGGGGAGGGGGTGAAGCCAACGGACGTTTTTGCTGGACCCGAATCGCTCGCTCGAGGGGAAGGAAACCTGCCATCGTTTGAGGGAGACTTGAAGAAATTCAGGGCAGGGGAATTGAACAGATTGAGTGTCAGCTTTGGGAAAAGAAAGCGGATGGAGAAAATAACAGGACTGAAGTTGGTAAAGCCTTCCCGGGTCCGACGCTTTCCAGCCCAGGCTATGGCGAGGAAATGGTGGTTGCATCAGTCACCAGCTTCCAAAGGGCCCTTCATTCAGGAAGTGTCACTTTGAACGTGGAAAACTACCAAGGGTCAGTCCATCATTTAAGAATCACGGCACAGATGGAGACCATTCGGCCCATCGTGTCTGCACCGGCTCTCCAAATGAGCATTATGACCTAGTGCCATTGCCCTGCCTTTTCCCTGTACCCCTGCACGTTGTTTCCATCCAAATAATCATCTAATGCCATCTTGGATGCCTCGATCGAACCTGCCAGCACCACACGTCCAGGCCGTGTATTCCGGACCCGAGCCACTCGCTGTATCAAAAAGTTTTTTCTCATGTCGCATTTGCTTCTTTTGCAAATCACTTTAAATCTGTGCCTTTTCATTCTTGATCCTATAATGAGCAGGGACAGCTTCTCCCTACCAACTCTGCCCAGCCCCCTCATGATTTTGAACATCTCTTACATAAATTCAGCATAACCTCCTTGCTCTTGTACTCTATGCCCCTATTAATCAAGCCTATATGCTTTATTAATTGCTCTCTCAACCTGTGCTGCCGCATTCAATGATCTATGCACATATAAAGTCAGATCTTTGTGCTCCTGCACCCCTTTCAAAATTTCACCCCTTATTTTATATTGTCCATGTTCTTCCTACCAAAATGCATCACCTCACACTTCTCTGCATTGAACTTCATCTGCCACCTATCTGCCCAGACCACCAACTTGTCTATGTCCTTTTGAAGTTCTACAATGTCCTCCTCGCAGTTTGCAACACTTTCAAGCTTTGTATCATCTGCCAACTTTGAAATTGTCCCCTGCACACCAAGATCTAGATCACCAATATATTTATCAGGAAAAGCAAGGATCTCAATACTGACCCCTGGTGAACTCTTCTACAATCCTTCCTCTAGCCCGAAAAATATCCATTGACCATTGCTCTCTCCTGCCTATTTTTCAGTCAATTATGTATCCATGTTGCTACTGTCCCTTTTATTCCATGAGTTATAACTTTCGTCACAGGTCTGTTGTGTGGCACTGTATCAAATGCCTTTTGAAAGTCCATGTACACCACATCAACAGAATTATCCTCATCAACCTCTGTTACCTCTTCAAAAAACTCCAGCAAATTAGTTAAACACGATTTCGCCTTTAGCAATCCATGCTGGCTGTTCCTCGTCAACCCATATTTTTCAATGTGACTATTAATTCTATCCTGAATAATTGTTTCCAGAATCTTGCTCACCACTGAAGTTGAACTGACTGGTCTGTACTTGCTGGGCTTATCCTTACAACATTTTTTGAACAAGGGTGTAATGTTTGCAAATCTCCAGTGCTCTGGCACCTCCCCCGATTCTAGGGAAGACTGAAAAATTATGGCCAGTGCCTCTGCAACTTCTACTCTCACGCTCTTCAATATCCCTGGATGCACCTCATCCGGTCCCGGTGCCTTGTCAACTTTAAGTACCGACAGTCTATTCAAAACTTCGTCCTTATCAATTTTAATCCCTTCTAGTGACAGGGTTTCCTCATATGTCACCATGGCCTGGGAGGCATCTACCTCCTTTGTAAAGACAGATGCCAAGTATCCACTTAATACCTCAGCCATGGCGCCTTTCATCCATGTATAAATCCCCTTTTAGGTCCCTAATCAGCCCTACTCTTTTTTACCACCCTTTTACTATTTATATCCCTATTGAAGACTTTGGGATTCCCCTTTATGTTGGTCGCCAGTCTTTTCTCATAATCCCTCTTCACTCATCTAATATGCTTTTTCCTTTTTCACCTCCCCTTGCAACCTTCCGTATTCCTCTTGGTTCTCAATTGTATTTTCTACCTGGTACCTATTGTAAGCGCACTTTTTCTTTTTTATCTTAATTTCTATCTCCTTTTTCATCCAGGGAGCTCTAGATTGGTTTGCCCTACCTTTCCCTTTCGATGGAACATACCTTGACTGTGCCCGAACCAATTCTTTTTTGAAGGTAGCCCAATGTTCAGCTATAGTTTTACCCACCAATCTTTCATTCCAGTCTCTCTGAGCCAACCCCGTTCTTGCCCCAGCGAAGTCGGCTCTCGTCCAGTTAACTATTTTTACTCTGGATTGCCTACCATCCTTTTTTATCATCATCCTAAAACGTACAATACAATGATCACTGTCTCCTAAATGACACTTGATCTACTTGGCCCTCCTCATTTCCAAGAACCAGTCCAACAGTGCATCTTTTCTTGTTGGATTAAACATATACTGCTGTAGAAAATTCTCCTGAACACAATCTAGGAACTTTTGCTCCTCTCCACTCTTTACACTACCACTGTCCCAGTCTACATTTGGGTAATTAAAGTCACCCATTATAACTACTCTATAATGTTTGCATCTCTCTGTAATTTCCTTGCAGATTTGTTCTTCTATGTCCTTCTCATGAGTTGGCGGTCTCTCGACTACACCGAGCAATGTAATTGCACCCTTTTTGTTCCATAGCCCTAGCCAAATTGATTCTGTCCTTGAATTCTCTGGGACATCCTCTTTCTCCAGCACTGCAATGCACTCCTTAACCAACACCGCCACCCCTCCTTTCCTATCTTTCGGAACATCTTGTACCCGGGAATATTTAGCACCCTGGCCTTCCTTGAGCCAGGACTCTGTTATCGCCACAACATCATACTTCCACATGGCAATCTGCGCCTATAACTCCCCAGTCTTATTTACTATACTCCATGCATTCACATACATGCCTAGTAACCCTGATTTAGATTTTGACATTTTCTCCTTCACCCACGACTTCACCTATTAACTTACTATTCTCCATACTAGTGCTGTCTGTCCCGCCCAGTATTTTGTGCACCCTAGTATTCTCGCTAATATTTTCTCTTGGTTCCCACATCCCTGCCAAGTTAGTTTAAAGCCCTCCCAACAGAACTAGAAAAACGCCCCACAGGGAACTCAGTCCCTTCTCTGTTCAGGTGCAACCCGCCTGGCTTGCACAGGTGTCATCTCCCCCAGAGCCAGGAAAGGGGGATAAATTGGGTAATTATCGACTTGCAGAAGGCGTGGAATTATGTTCCAAATGAGAGACTGTTAACCAAAATGAAAGTCCACAGAATTGAAGGCAACTTATTAACATGGGTACAGATATGGTTAAAAGAGAGGAGACAGAAAGTTGGATAATGGGTGTGTACTCAAACTGGAAGAATGGAACTTGTGGGGCTCCCCCAGGATCTGTCCTGGGGGCTCAGCTTTTCATTATATTTAGGAATGCGTTAGGCATGGAAATATAACCATAGAATAGTTCCAGCACAGAAAGAGGCCATTCAGCCCATCGTGTCTGCGCTGACCAAAATGAGAAAACAGAAACTAGTGGCTCATTTCAATCCCACTTTCCAGCACCTGGTCTGTAGCCTTGCAGGCTACAGCACTTCAGATGCATATCCAGGTACATTTCAAATGAGTTGAGCATTTCAGCCTCAACCACAATTTAGGCAGTTATTTCCAGACGCTCACCATCCTCTGTCCCCTCTAATCCTACCAATCACCTTAAATCGATACCCCCTCAGCTATGGGAAACAAGTCTTTACTGCCTACCCTATCTAGGCCCCTCATAATTTTGTACACCTCAATTAGGTCACCCTTCATCCTCCTGTTCAGAGGAAAACAACCCCAGCCTAGCCAATCTTTCCTCATAGCTGCAATTTTCAAGCCCTGGCAACATTCTTGTAAATCTCCTCTGTACTCTCTCCAGAACAATGATGTTCTTTCTGTAATATAGTGACCAGAACTGTACACAAACTTGTAGCTGTGGCCTAACCAGTGTTTTATACAGTTCCATCATTACATTCCCATTGTATTCAATACCTCGCCCAATAAAGGAAAACATTCCATATGCTTCCTTTACAACCTTATCCGCCTGTCCTACCACCTTCAGGGACCTGGGGAATCGAGAACCCTATATCTTAGATTACTGACGACACAGAGTTAGATGGTACAGTAAATAATGTAGATACGAGCAGGGTGTTATACAAGGGACTTTGGTGAGTGGGCAAAGCTGTGGCTGATGCAGTTTAAATGGGGGCAAGTGTGACATCATTCACTTTGCGCCTGAGAAAGGTTGGAGTATTTTCCTTTACGAAGAAGAAACTGAGGAGAAGCTAACAATTGAGGAGCAGAGAGATTTAGCAAACGCAAACACAGAAATCCCAGAAAAGTAGTGGGCGGGTACTGAAATGTGTATCTCAAAGGGGCTGGAGTACAAAGGAGCACAGGTTATGTCACAGTTTTGCAAAGCTTTGTGCACTCATCTGGAATATTCTGTATAGCTTGGTTATTCTTATTTGAACAAAAAGATAGAATTGCGTTGGAAGCAGTTCGGAGAAGGTTCGCTCGACTAATACCTGGGATGAAGGGGTGGTCTCATAAAAAAAGGTTGGACAGGCTGGGCTCATACCCATTGCAATTTAGACGAATGAGGGGTGATCTTATTGAAACATATAAGATCCTGAGGGGACTTGACAGGGTGGCTAACTGGAGGATGTTCCTGCTTGTCGGGAAGACTAGAACTCTAGGGCACAGTTTCAGAATAGCAAACCTCTCTTTTAAGACGGAGATGAGGAAAAACATTTTTTCTCTCTCAGAGAGTCTGTGGAATTCTCTCTCCCGGAGGGCAGTGGAGGTTGGGTCATTTTAATATACTCAAGGCTGAATTAGACAGATTTCTGATTGACGAGGGGGTCAAAGGTTATGGGGGACAGGCAGGAAAGCGCAATTAAAGCCACAATGAGATCAGCCACGATAGTATTGAATGGCGCAGCAGGCTACAAGGGCTGAATGGCCTACTCCCGCTCCTGAGTCCTATGTTTCTATGTTCCCATCTGGCGTATGGTAGGTACTCGCTTTCAGTCCCCCCCGCCTTAAGTCACTACATTTTAAAGCCTTAGGGCTGGAATTCCTGATTTACATCTTCAGCTCCGATTTTCTGTCATTTCGCGTCGTTATCGCGCGCCTTTGCATCGTTTCGCGACGTCGCAATAATTTCACGTTGGTTGACGGCTGTTCCCGATCAGTGCCACTCTGAATCGACTGCCTGCAGAGGCGTTTGATTTGCACTCGAAGGATTCGCGATTCCTTTTTCCAAAAACTCCGAAGCAGACTTTTCCAAGAAGAATATCCAAACGGACAGGATTTTCCTTTTTTCAAAAGAAGCTTTAAAGAAGCTGGAGCCTGTGCTGCTCATTTCTGGGAGCTGATTTGAATTTTGCAGCCCCAGGTGCGCCTGCTGGACGCGGAGCTTTACATCGGGTGAAAAGTGTTGCCAGGGCTTGAAAATTTACAGCTATGAGGAGAGATTGGCTAGGCTGGGGTTGTTTTCCTAAGAGCAGAGGAGGCTGAGGGGTGACATAATTGAGGCGTACAAAATTGCGAGGGGCCTCGATCGGCAGTAAAGACTTGTTTCCCCCAGCGGAGGGGTCAATCACCAGGGGGCATCGATTTAAGGTGATTGGTAGAAGGATTAGAGGGGTCATGAGGAAAAACTTTCTCACCCAGAGGGTGGCGGGCGTCTGGAATTCACTGCCTAAGTTGGTGGTTGAGGCTGAAATGCTCAACTCATTTAAAAGGTACCTGGATCTGCACCTGAAGTGCTGTAACCTGCAAGACTACGGACCAGGTGCTGGAGTGTGGGATTAAAATGAACGGCTAGCTTCTTTTGTTTTGGCCGGCGTAGACACGATGGGCTGAGTGGCCTCTTTCTGCGCAGATTCTATGGGTAAGGCAGAGAGGCCATTTTAAAGTTTTTGCGTGAGAGGCCCAGCTATTGTACTGTTCACAAACAGGTAAAATTGTTTTTCTTGTCTCAGGGCTTGTTTGGGTGAAAAATACAGGGTGTAGTACTTACCCTTCGGGAGCCCCGACTCTGCAATATCCTGATTTATTGTGAAGCATTAAGTCTGACCCTTGTTCAACTCTGCAACAGGCGAGGCAAACACGTTATTTTCAACCAATGAGAGAGCCAAGTATTAAGGCGCTAATCACTCTAAGCCATGTACCTCCACCGAAACGCCTTCGGGATGTCCTCAAAGCATGCCTGAAGAGGTCTAATATCTCCACATGGTGACCGACCAAAATGGGAGAAGTTTCATTCTGGGCGTCACCAAAAGCAGAGAGACTTGTCGGGAAGATACGAACACACGAATTAGGAGCAGGAGCAGGCCACTCGGCCCCTCGAGCCTTCTCCGCCGTTGAAAAATATCATGGCTGATCTGACTGTAACCTCCCGCCTACACCCGATAACCTTTCACTCCCTTGTTTGTCAAGGACCCCTGCCTTAAAAATATTCCAAGAGTCTGCTTCCACCACCTTTTGAGGGGGGATGTTCCATGCAGAGGCAAAGTCAAGAGAGAGTGCAAAAACCTCCGAACCACTCTGACCCTCCAAGCAACACCTGTCTACATTTGGCAGAGTGTGCTGATGGTGCATTTGAACCCATTGAACCGGAGCGGAAGTCAGTCATCCTCGATCCCAAGTGACTGTCTAAGAAGGTGAGCGTTATCTAATTTGAACTTATCCAATATTTCTTTTATACTTAGAGATGTATTTTATTTTCCAAGTTATTTCAGCTGGGAAAACACAGAGCTACACACGTACGGTACAGTATTTCAACGCCTACATCATTTTTTTCCGGGTGAGAACTGTGATTTGCATAAAGATGCATCGCTTAAAGTCATGGTTTTCAGGGACGCATTCACAACTTTAAGTGAGGATTTAATGTACCTGCACTCAGTTCTGGGCCCCGCTCCTCAGGAAGGATATATTGGGCTTGGAGGTGATGCGGCGCAGATTCCCGGGACTGAAAGGGGAGTTGGTGGCGTAGAGGTAATGTTGCCGGACGATTAATCCAGAGGCCCAGGCTAATGCTCTGAAGACACAGGTTTAAATCCCACCACGTCAGCTGGCAGAATTTGAATTCAATTAATAAATCGGAGAATATAAAGCTCGCCTCAGTAATGGTGACCATGAAACTATCATTGATTGTTGTAAAAACCCATCTGGTTCACTAATCCCTTCAGGGAGGGAAATCTGCCGTCCTTACCCGGTCTGGCCCAAATGTGACTCCAGACCCCACAGCAACGGGATTGACTCTTAACTGCCCTCTGAAATGCCCTAGCAAGGTCAGTTCAAGGGCAATCAGTGATGGGCAACAAATGCTGGCCTTACCAGCGACACCCACATCCCATAAAAGAATAGAGAAAATAAAAGTCCGAGGACGGATTCAGTCGACGAAATGTTGTGAATGGACTCAGGGCCCATGGTAACCTTGTGGATAGTTATTCTGCCGCGACACACATGGGGCACTCCAAGAGCGCTCTGTTTACAATGTCATGGCCACTTAGCAACTAGGGAATGTTCTCCCCTGTACATTATTCTCAATGTGATTGGATGCGTATCCATTCGAGCTGTCCGCCACAGTAGCCATCCAGTTTTTGTGTCAATCCGAGTTATGTAGGTATTCTCCGATCCTTAAGGCCGTGGTCGATACTGGGGTCCAGTTCAACAAGTACAGCATTGCACGCTGCCTGCCCCATTCTTCACAGGTCTGCAGACAAACATGGGGGCAGCATTCTCAAAGTCAATTCAGGACTGATGCGACCCTTGCTTAACCAAGGGAGGAACCAGTTGGCATTGAAGGGCAGGGCAGCAATTTACTTTCCAAAGAGTTTGTTGAAATCTTTTAACCCAACACAGACCAGAACCTGTAACCGTGAACGCTGTAGCACACTGCATGGTTCCATCCATCCCCAGAGCCATCATGTCAGGTGGGATTCAAACGTCCAAGGACTAAAAGGTTGTTTATTCTCACTGTAGCTCACTCTGCAGTCAAAGCTTTTGCATCCTGCTGTGATATACGAAAAATCTGCAAGCAACTATTCGCATCGTAATTTGGACTGTTCACAATTACATTGGTAACATCAATGTAAACACGTCACATTGTAATGACACCCTCCCATCAGTGTTGGTGCTGTGGATCCTCAGTTTCATGCCTCCCGGTTCCTCACTCTGTACTGCACCGAATCTACCAATTTTACAATCAATTTCATTTCCCTGTTTCAGAGATTGCTGTTCGTTTTGCCAACGTAACCAAGGCTGAAAATGATAAATCAAAAACATTATTAAAAAAAGGGAAGAATGCAGGACGGTAAAATGGTGAGGAAAGGATATCGACCTGATCGAATGATATTCTGAGCCTGCATCCGCTGAACTCCACATTTTGTAACAACAGTTCTGTAAATTTTCACGGAGAACGACAGAATGAAAATTGAGTTGAATACGCAGACACAACAAGAGCAATGGCAACTCGCATTAACATAACATCTGAACATGTTAAAACATCAAATCGGGCTTCAAAGGCACAGCATAAAGCAAATTTAATCAAGGGTAAAGCTCCAGTTCAACACGAAGGGAGTGCTGCACAGTAAGAGGGTCAGTACTGAGGGAGTGCTGCACCATCAGATGTGCCTCCTTTCAGGTGAGATGTTCAACTGAGACCCCATCTTCCTGCTCGAGTAGACATAAAAGTTCCTATGGCCTCTATTTTGTGGAAGAGCAAGGGAGTTGTCCTCAGCGTCCAGGCCAATATCTATCCCTGAATGAAGATCACAAAAAGCAGATTAGCTGGCCATCATCAGATGGCCTTTTGTGGGATGTCGCTGTGCGCAGTTTGGCTGCTGCCACTCCTATGTTTCGACCTTGACCACTTTTCAAATGTATGTCATTGATTGTGATGCGCTGTCGGAAGTCCTGAGGTGCTGAAAGGCGCTCGAGAAATGTATTCATTCTATTTTAAATCTGAATGTGCGATTAGGACTGATGGACTAAAGCTCAGTCAGGTTTTAAGGAGCATCTTAAAAGTGGAGGGAGAGGTGGAGAGTTTGAAGGAGGTAAATGGTTGGGTTTTTGAGGAGAGGGACGATGATGGCAGTATTGAAGGAGAGAGGGAAAACAAACAAACAGCGAGAACCAACCGTTAACAATATCATCTGATGTGGAGACCAGGCGGTGAAGTTGCGTGGTCAGCAGTTTAGTGGAAATAGGGTCGAAAGAACTGCCGGCAGGTCTCATGGACAAAGCGAGTTCAGAGAGGGCATGAGGGGAGATAGCAGAGAAACTAAATAAAGATATAAGCATAGGCCTAGTGGGCGCTGGGGGTGGTAGTTGTGGGGGCATCAGAGGAAGTTTGGCTCGGTGGGCTCGTGAATGGGAGGGAACTGACAGGATTGAAATTGCCCCTTCTGTTTTGGTGGATCATCAAACAACATCTAAAGACATTTGCAATCAGACTGGAGAGAAGGACGTTTCCAACAGAGAGGGACAATCCTGAAGGAGGATGTGGAAAATTAGACCCAGAGAGAGTAATGTCGGATAGATCATCGCTCAACTCTGCAAGGTGACATCATTACAAAGAAATTCTAGCAGATGTTTTTTCACCATTTATGGGATGTGAGCGTTGCTGGCTAGGACAGCATTTCTTGCCCATCCTAATTGCCCTTCAGAAGCTGATGGTGAGCTGCCTACTTAAACTGCTGCAGTCCCGGTGGTATAGGTACACCCATTGTGCTGTTAGGAACGGAGTTCAGGATTTTGACCCAGTGACAGTGAAGGAATGGCGATACATTTCCCGGCCAGGATGGTGAGTGGCTTGGAGGGGAACTTCCAGGTGGTGGTGTTCCCATGTGTCTGCTGCCCTTGTCCTTCTAGATGACTGCAGTCGTGAGTTTGGAAGGTGCTGTCGAAGGAGCCATGGTGAGTCCCTGCATTGCATCTTGTAGATGGTACACACTGTTGCCAATGTTCATCGGTGGTGGAGGGAGTGAATTTTTGTGGATATGATGCCAGTCAAGTGGGCTGCCTTGTCCTGGTTGGTGTTATGCCTCTTGAGTGTTGTTGGAGGTGCACTCATCCAGGCAAGTGGAGAGTATTCCATCACACTCCTGACTTGTGCTTTGTAAATAGTGGACAGACTTTGGGGAGTCAGGAAGTGGGTTACTTGCCGCAGGATTCCTAGCCTCTGATCTGCTTTTGTAGCCACAGTATTTATATGGCTAGTCCAGTTCAGTTTTTGGTCAATGGTAACACCCAGCATGTTGATAGTGGGGGATTCAGTGATGGTGATGCAATTGAATGTCAAAGGGTGACATTAGATACTCTCTTGTTGGAGTTGGTCATTGCCTGGAATTTGTGTGGCGTGAATGTTACCTGCCACTTGAGCCCAAGCCTGCATATTGTCCAGGTCTTGCTGCATTTGGACATGGACTGCTTTAGTATCTGAGGAGTCGTGAATGGTGCTGAACTTTGTGCAATCATCAGCAAGCATCCCCACTTCAGACATTGTGATGGAAGATAAGTCATTGAAGAAACAGCTGAAGATAGCTGGGCCGAGGACTGTACTCTGAGGAACTCCTGCTGCGATGTTCTGGAGCTGAGATGATTGACCTCCAACTGCCACAACTATCTTATTTTGTGCTAGGAATGACTCCAAACAAGTTTTAAAACTATTTCTTTTGGGGGTGAGTTCCTGTGCTTTTTAGGAAGGTAAAATTGTAGAAAGTTTCGAATGATTCTCCCGTTCTGTGTTCTCCCCACACTGCGTATGTCTCACTGTTACTCAGTTTATACATTCACACAAACAGGATCGTTGGCAAAATCACAGCTTTTGTAAATATCATCATCTGTATAAGGATTGACCACACAGTTAGGTTTCATTTCCAGATACATCTCATCTTTCTTCTGTAATAGAAACATTAATGATCAGAGTGCCAATCAGAGTGATCAGTGTTTAGAATTATTGATCCAAATCAAAAATTCCACCCACGTTAGGTTCAGTAATTATTGATACTGAATGGGGTTTGATTATTCGTATTGAACGGTGTTTGATTATTGATAGTGAACGAAGTTTGATTATTGATGCTGAATGGGGTTTGATTGTTGATGCTGAACGGTGTTTGATTATTGATACTGAACGGGGTTTGATTATTGATACTGAACGGGGTTTGATTATTGATACTGAACGGGGTTTGAGTATTAATACTAAACGGGATTTGATTATTGATACTGAATTAGGTTTGATTATTGATACTGAACGGGGTTTGATTATTGATACTGAACGGTATCTGATTATTGATACAGAACAGGGTTTAATTTTTGATACTGAACGGGGTTTGATTATTGATACTGAACGGGGTTTAATTATTGATACTGAACAGAGTTTGATTATTGATACTGAACGGGTTTGATTATTGATACTGAATTGGGTTTGATTATTGATACTGAACGGGTTTGATTATTGGTGCTGAACGGGGTTTTTTTCTTGAAACTGAACAGGGATTGATTATTGATACTTAACCAAGTTTGATTATTGATATGGAATGGGTTTGATTATTAATACTGAACCGTGTTTGATTATTGATACTTAACAGGGTTTGATTATTGATACTGATTGAAGTTTGATTATCGATACTGAACGGGGTTTGATTATCGATACTAAACGGGGTTTGATTATCGATACTGAACGGGTTTAATTTTTGATTCTGAATGGGGTTTGATTATTGATACTGAATGGGGTTTGATTATCGATTTGAACACGGTTTGATTATCGATACTGAGCTGGGTTCGATTATTGATACTGAGCGGTGTTGGGTTTATTTCTTGGTGAGAGAGTTCCAGATTTGCACTCCCCTTTGTGTAAAGAAGTACTTTTGACATCACCCATGACCAGTCTGGCTCGAATTCAAAGTTCCTGCCCCCTTTGTTCTGGGCTCCCCACTCACTGGAAATAGTTTTTATCTTCCCTTTGGTCATTGATGTGAATACCATTCGTTCCATGACTTACCCAGGACCAGTCTAACTGCTCGCCTGGAGCGAGGTGGGGGGTTCGGATGGGGTGGGGCCTGGATGAAAGGGGCAGGGGCCTGGAGAGAGGGGAGGGGCCTGAAGGGGTGGGGAGGAGACTGAAGGGGTGGGGTGGGGCACTTAGTGTGAGGTAGGGGCCTTGAGAGAGGGAGCGGGGCCTCGAGAGAGTGGAGGGGCCCTTTTAGCGGGGGAGGTAACTGGAGCGAGAAGGCGTGGCCTTGGGGAATTGGGAGGTACATGGAGAGAGTGGGTGGGGCTTATAGAGAAGGGGCGTGGCCTGAAGGCAGGAGGCGTGACCAGGGGAAAGAGCTGGGGGCCTGGTGATAGGGAGTGGGGGAGGCCACTGAAAGGGGGCGCGGTTAGTTTGAGTTATGTGGCCTTGGTGAAAGGGGCATGGGTCGGGCCGAGGGGGAACCGAGCCCGGCTGTGAGGGCAGTGGGCGTGTCTTCAATCTGACGCGTTGCCCCGCCCACCACCCTGCAGCTTCTGCGCACTGGCATCTCCCACCCAGCGGGGCAACCCGCCGAGAAACAGGCGCCAGCCCCCACCCAGCGCCGGTTGCCGGCACCCCGACGCATGCGTACTACGGCGCCCTCGCGCCTGGCGGGACCGAAGACGGCGGTTGGTCTTCCGCGCGTGCGCACTCCGGCTAAGCCCTCGAGCTGTCAACGTTTCGCGCCCATCCCGGTTGCCAACCGTCGCGGAAGGTCCCCTGGAACCGATTGCAAGGTGATTTTCCTCGGCTAATCCTGACTGGGGGGTTCGGCCCAACCTCACCAAAGAAAACGCAAGAAAGCAAAATTTCCCCTTCCCCACCCTCATGAGTTGTAGATATGGTGGAGGCTGCCTGGGCAAGACGTTGACCGGGGGAGGTGAGAAGCACCCGGTCCTCACGGGCATGGCCTGGCCTGGCCTCGCGAGGTCAGCCACGGGCGCTGACCGAAAGCGAGGGCCGCTTGGTGATCGGGCGTAGGGGGGGGGAATGGCCGACGATTCAAGGTGCAAAACTCGGAGGACGCCAGCTCCAGGAATGCGGCCAACAGGAGTTGGCAACACGATTCGCGCTTCAGGGGGAGGGGGTGAAGCCAACGGACGTTTTTGATGGACCCAAATCGCTCGCTCGAGGGGAAGGAAACCTGCCATCGTTTGAGGGAGACTTGAAGAAATTCAGGGCAGGGGAATTGAACAGATTGAGTGTCAGCTTTGGGAAAAGAAAGCGGATGGAGAAAATAACAGGACTGAAGTTGGTAAAGCCTTCCCGGGTCCGACGCTTTCCAGCCCAGGCTATGGCGAGGAAATGGTGGTTGCATCAGTCACCAGCTTCCAAAAGGCCCTTCATTCAGGAAGTGTCACTTTGAACGTGGAAAAGTACCAAGGGTCAGTCCATCACTTAAGAATCACGGCACAGATGGAGACCATTCGGCCCATCGTGTCTGCACCGGCTCTCCAAATGAGCATTATGACCTAGTGCCATTGCCCTGCCTTTTCCCTGTACCCCTGCACGTTGTTTCCATCCAAATAATCATCTAATGCCATCTTGGATTCCTCGATCGAACCTGCCAGCACCACACGTCCAGGCCGTGTATTCAGGACCCGAGCCACTCGCTGTGTGAAAAAGTTTTTTCTCATGTCGCATTTGCTTCTTTTGCAAATCACTTTAAATCTGTGCCTTTTCATTCTTGATCCTTTCATGAGCAGGAACACCTTCTCCCTACAAACTCTGCCCAGCCCCCTCATGATTTTGAACATCTCTTACATAAATTCAGCATAACCTCCTTGCTCTTGTACCCTATGCCCCTATTAATCAAGCCTATATGCTTTATTAATTGCTCTCTCAACCTGTGCTGCCATGTTCAATGATCTATGCACGTATAAACCCAGCTCTTTGTGCTCCTGCACCCCTTTCAAAATTTCACCCCTCATTTTATATTGTCTGTCCATGTTCTTCCTACCAAAATGCATCACCTCACACTTCTCTGCATTGTACTTCATCTGCCACCTATCTGCCCAGACCACCAACTTGTCTATGTCCTTTTGAAGTTGTACATTGTCCTCCTCGCAGTTTTCAACCCCTTCAAGCTTCGTATCATCTGCAAACTTTGAAATTGTCCCCGGCACACCAAGATCTAGATCACCACTATATATCAGGAAAAGCAAGGATCTCAATACTGACCCCTGGTGAACTCCACTACAAACCTTCCTCCAGCCCGAAAAATATCCATTGACCATTGCTCTCTGCTGCCTATTTTTCAGCCAATTTTATATCCATGTTACTACTGACCCTTTTATTCCATGAGCTATAACTTTCCTCACAGGTCTGTTGTGTGGCACTGTATCAAATGCCTTTTGAAAGTCCATGTGCACCACGTCAACAGAATTATCCTCATCAACCTCTGTTACCTCTTCAAAAAACTCCAGCAAATTACTTAAACACGATTTCGCCTTTAGCAATCCATGCTGGCTCTTCCTCGTCAACCCTTATTTTTCCATGTGACTACTAATTCTATCCTGAATAATTGTTTCCAGAATCTTGCTCACCACTGAAATTGAACTGACTGGTCTGTACTTGCTGGGCTTATCCTTACAACATTTTTCGAACAAGGGCGTAATGTTTGCAAATCTCCAGTGCTCTGGCGCCAATCCCAAGTCTGGGGAAGACTGAAAAATTATGGCCAATGCCTCTGCAACTTCTACTCTCACGCTCTTCAATATCCCTGGATATACCTCATCCGGTCCCGGCGCCTTGTCAACTTTAAGTACCAACAGTCTATTTAAAACTTCCTCCTTATCCATTTTAATCCCTTCTAGTGACAGGGTTTCCTCATATGTCACCGTGGCCTGGGAGGCAGCTATCTCCTTGGTAAAGACGGGTGCAAAGTATCCACTTAATACCTCAGCCATGGCCCCCTTCATCCATGTATAAATCCCCTTTTAGGTCCCTAATCAGCCCGACTCCTTTTTACCAATATTTTACTATTTATATACCTATAGAAGTCTTTGGGATTCCCCTTTATGTTGGTTGCCAGTCTTTTCTCATAATCCCTCTTCACTCCTCTAATATGCTTTTTCACCTCCCCTTTGAATCTTCTGTATTCCTCTTGGTTCTCAATTGTATTTTCTACCTGGTACCTATTGTAAGCGCATTTTTTCTTTTTTATCTTAATTTCTATCTCCTTTTTCACCCAGGGAGCTCTGGATTGGTTTGCCCTACCTTTCCCTTTCGATGGAATATACCTTGACTGTGCCCGAACCAATTCTTTTTTGAAGGTAGCCCAATGTTCAGCTATAGTTTTACCCACCAATCTTTCATTCCAGTCTCTCTGGGCCAGCCCTGTTCTTGCCCCAGCGAAGTCGGCTCTCATCCAGTTAACTGTTTTTACCCTGGATTGCCTACCATCCTTTTCTATCATCATCCTAAAACATATAATACGATGATCACTGTCTCCTAAATGACACTTGATCTACTTGGCCCTCTTCATTTCCAAGAACCAGTGCAACAATGCATCTTTTCTCGTTGGATTGGACATATACTGCTGTAGAAAATTCCCCTGGACACAATCTTGGAACTTTTGCTCCTCTCCACCCTTTATACTACCACTGTCCCAGTCTACATTTGGGTAATTAAAGTCACCCATTATAACTACTCTATAATGTTTGCATCTCTCTGTAATTTCCTTGCAAATTTGTTCTTCTATGTCCTTCTCATGAGTTGGCGGTCTCTCGACTACACCGAGCAATGTAATTGCACCCTTTTTGTTCCATAGCTCTAGCCAAATTGATTCTGTCCTTGAACTCTCTGGGACATCCTCTTTCTCCAGCACTGCAATGCACTCCTTAACCAACACCGCCACCCCACCTTTCCTATCTTACGGAACATCTTGTATCTGGGAATATTTAGCACCCAGTTCTGCCCTTCCTTGAGCCAGGTCTCTGTTATCGCCTGAACATCATACTTCCACATGGCAATCTGCGCCTGTAACTACCCAGTCTTATTTACTATACTCCGTGCATTCACATACATGCCTAGTAACCCTGATTTAGATTTTGTCACTTTCTCCTTCACCCACGACTTCACCTATTAACTTACTATTCTCCATACTAGTGCTGTCTGTCCCTCCCAGTATTTTGTGCACACTAGTATTCCTCTCTAATATTTTCTCTTGGTTCCCACTTCCCTGCCAAGTTAGTTTAAAGCCCTCCCAACAGAACTAGAAAAACGCCCCACAGGGAACTCAGTCCCTTCTCTGTTCAGGTGCAACCCGCCTGGCTTGCCCAGGTGTCATCTCCACCAGCGCCGGGAAAGGGGGATAAATTGGGTAATTATCGACTTGCGGAATTCGTGGAATTAGGTTCCAAATGAGAGACTGTTAACAGAAATGAAAGTCCAAAGAATTGAAGGCATCTTATTAACATGGGTACAGACATGGTTAGGAGAGAGAAGACAGAAAGTGGGGATAATGGGTGTGTACTCAAACTGGAAGAATGGAACTTGTGGGGCTCCCCCAGGATCTGTCCTGGGGGCTCAGCTTTTTATTATATCTATGACTGCGTTAGTCATGGGAATATAACCATAGGATAGTTACAGCGCAGAAAGAGGCCATTCAGCGCATCGTGTCTGCGCTGACCAAAAAGAGAAAACAGAAACTAGTGGCTCATTTCAATCCCACTTTCCAGCACCTGGTCTGTAGCCTTGCAGGCTACAGCACTTCAGATGCATATCCAGGTACCTTTCAAATGACTTGAGCATTTCAGCCTCAACCACAATTTAGGCAGTTATTTCCAGATGCTCACCATCTTCTGTCCCCTCTGATCCTACCAATCACCTTAAATCGATACCCCCTCAGCTATGGGAAACAGGTCTTTACTGCCTACCCTATCTAGGCCCCTCATAATTTTGTACACCTCAATTAGGTCACCCTTCATCCTCCTGTTCGGACGAAAACAACCCCAGCCTAGCCAATCTTTCCTCATAGCTGCAATTTTCAAGCCCTGGCAATATTCTTGTAAATCTCCTCTGTACTCTCTCCAGAACAATGATGTCCTTTCTGTAATATAGTGACCAGAACTGTACACAAACTTGTAGCTGTGGCCTAACCAGCGTTTTATACAGTTCCATCATTACATCCCTGTTGTATTCAATACCTCACCTAATAAAGGAAAACATTCCATATGCTTTCTTTACCACCATATCCGCCTGTCCTGCCAGCTTCAAAGACCTGTGGTATCTAGAACCCTATATCTTAGATTACTGACGACACAGAGTTTGATGGTACAGTAAATAATGTAAATACGAGCAGGGTGTTATACAAGGGACTTTGGTGAGTGGGCAAAGCTGTGGCTGATGCAGTTTAAATGGGGGCAAGTGTGACATCATTCACTTTGCGCCTGAGAAAGATTGAAGCATTTTCCTATACGAAGAAGAAACTAAGGAGAAGCTAAGAACTGAGGAGCAGAGAGATTTAGCAATCCCAAACACACAAATCCCAGAAAAGTAGTGGGCGGGTACTGAAATATGTATCTTAAAAGGGGCTGGTGTACAAAGGAGCACAGGTTATGTCACAGTTTTGCAAAGCTCTGTGCACCCATCTGGAATATTCTGTATAGTTTTGGTCTCCTTATTTGAACAAAAAGATAGAATTGCGTTGGAAGCAGTTCAGAGAAGGTTCGCTCGACTAACACCTGGGATGAAGGGGTGGTCTCATAAAGAAGGGTTGGACAGGCTGGGCTCATACCCATTGCAATTTAGACGAATGAGGGGTGATCTTATTGAAACATATAAGATCCTGAGGGGACTTGACAGGGTGGCTAACTGGAGGATGTTCCTGCTTGTCGGGGAGACTAGAACTCTAGGGCACAGTTTCAGAATAGCAGGCCTCTCTTTAAAGACGGAGATGAGGAAAAACATTTTTTCTCTCTCAGAGAGTCTGTGGAATTCTCTCTCCCGGAGAGCAGTGGAGGTTGGGTCATTTTAATAGACTCAAGGCTGAATTAGACAGACTTCTGATTGACAAGGGGGGGTCAAAGGTTATGGGGGACAGGCAGGAAAGCGCAATTAAAGCCACAACGAGATCAGCCATGATTGTATTGAATGGCGCAGCAGGCTACAAGGGCTGAATGGCCTACTCCCGCTCCTGAGTCCTATGTTTCTATGTTCCCATCTGGCGTATGGTAGGTCCTCGCTTTCAGTCCCCCCTGCCTTAAGTCACTACATTTTAAAGTCTTAGGGCTGGAATTCCTGATTTACATCTTCAGCTCCGATTTTCTGTCATTTCGCGTCGTTATCGCGCGCCATTGCATCGTTTCACGACGTCACAATAATTTCACGTTGGTTGACGGCAGTTCCCGATCAGTGCCACTCTGAATAGAGTGCCTGCAGAGGCGTTCGATTTGCACTCGAACGATTCGCCATTCCTCTTTTCAAAAACTCCGAAGCAGACTTTTCCAAGAAGAATATCCAAACGGACAGGATTTTCCTTTTTTCACAAGGAAGAAGCTGGAGCCTGTGCTGCTCATTTCTGGGAGCTGATTTGAATTTTGCAGCCCCAGGTGCGCCTGCTGGACGCGGAGCTTTACATCGGGTGAAAAGTGTTGCCAGGGCTTGAAAATTTGCAGCTATGAGGAGAGATTGGCTAGGCTGGGGTTGTTTTCCTAAGGACAGAGGAGGCTGAGGGGGTGACTTAATTCAGGCGTACAAAATTGTGAGGGGCCTTGATAGGCAGTAAAGACTTGTTTCCCCCAGAGGAGGGGTCAATCACCAGGGGGCATCGATTTAAGGTGATTGGTAGAAGATTTAGAGGGGTCATGAGGAAAAACTTTCTCACCCAGAGGGTGGCAGGCGTCTGGAATACACTGCCTAAGTTGGTGGTTGAGGCTGAAATGCTCAACTCATTTAAAAGGTACCTGGATCTGCACCTGAAGTGCTGTAACCTGCAAGACTACGGACCAGGTGCTGGAAAGTGGGATTAAAATGAACAGCTAGCTTCTTTTGTTTTGGCCGGCGTAGACACGATGGGCTGAATGGCCTCTTTCTGCGCAGATTCTATGGGTAAGGCAGAGAGGCCATTTTAAAGTTTTTGCGTGAGAGGCACAGCTATTGTACTGTTCACAGGTAAAATTGTTTTTCTTGTCTCAGGGCTTGTTTGGGTGAAAAATACAGGGTGTAGTACTTACCCTTTGGGAGCCCCGACTCTGCAATATCCTGATTAATTGTGAAGCATCAAGTCTTGCCCTTGTTCAACCCTGCAACAGGCGAGGCAAACACACTATTTTCAACCAATGAGAGAGCCAAGCATTAAGGTGCTAATCACTCTAAGTCATGTACCTCCACTGAAACGCCTTCGGGATGTCCTCAAAGCATGCCTGAAGAGGTCTAATATCTCCACATGGTGACCGAACAAAATGGGAGAAGGTTCATTCGGGGCGTCACCAAAAGCAGAGAGACTTTTCGGGAAGATACGAACACACGAATTAGGAGCAGGAGAGGCCACTCGGCCCCTCGAGCCTTCTCCGCCGTTGAAAAATATCATGGCTGATCTGACTGTAACCTCCCGCGTACCCCCGATAACCTTTCACCCCCTTGTTTGTCAAGGACCTATCTACCCCTGCCTTAAAAATATTCCAACAGTCTGATTCCACCACATTTTGAGGGGGGATGTTCCCAAGGGACTGTCTAAGAAGGTGAGCGTTATCTAATTTGAACTTATCCAGTATTTCTTTTATATTTAGAGATGTATTTTATTTTCCAAGTTATTTCAGCTTGGAAAACACAGAGCTACACACGTACGGTACAGTATTTCAATGCCGACATCATTTTTTTCAGGGTGAGAACTGTGATTTGCATAAAGATGCTTCACTTAAAGTCATGGTTTTCAGGAACGTAACCACAACTTTAAGTGAGGATTTAACTTACCTGCGCTCAGTTCTGGGCCCCGCTCCTCAGGAAGGATATATTAGTCTTGGAGGCGATGCGGCGCAGATTCCCAAGGCTGAAAGGGGAGTTGGTGGCGTAGAGGTAATGTTGCCGGACGAGTAATCCAGAGGCCCAGGCTAATGCTCTGAAGACACAGGTTTAAATCCCACCACGTCAGCTGGCAGAATTTGAATTCAATTAATAAATCGGAGAATATAAAGCTCGCCTCAGTAATGGTGACCATGAAACTATCATTGATTGTTGTAAAAACCCATCTGGTTTACTAATCCCTTTAGGGAGGGAAATCTGCTGTCCTTACCCGGTCTGGCCTACATGTCACTCCAGACCCCACAGCAACGGGATTGACTCTTAACTGCCCTCTGAAATGACCTAGCAAGGTCAGTTCAAGGGCAATCAGGGATGGGCAACAAATGCTGACCTTACCAGCGACACCCACATCCCATGAAAGAATAGAGAAAATAAAAGTCCGAGGACGGATTCAGTCGACGAAATGTTGTGAATGGACTCAGGGCCCATTTTAACCTTGTGGATAGTCATTCTGCCGCGACACACATGAAGCACTCCAGGAGTGCTCGGTTTACAATGTCATGGCCACATAGCAACTAGGGAATGTTCTCCCCTGCACATTATTCTCAATGTGATTGGATGTGTATTCATTTGAGCTGTCCGCCACAGTAGCCATCCAGTTTTTGTGTCAATCCGAGTTATGTAGGTATTCTGCGATCCTTAAGGCCGTGGTCGATACTGGGGTCCAGTTCAACAAGTACAGCATTGCACGCTGCCTGCCCCATTCTTCACAGGTCTGCAGACAAACATGGGAGCAGCATCCTCAAAGTCAGTTCAGGACTGATGCGACCCTTGCTTAACCAAGGGAGGAATCAGTTAGCGTTGAAGAGCAGGGCAGCAATTTACTTTCCAAAGAGTTTGTTGAAATCTTTTAACCCAACACAGACCAGAACCTGTAACCGTGAACGCTGTAGCACACTGCATGGTTCCATCCATCCCCAGAGCCATCATGTCAGGTGGGATTCAAACGTCCAAGGACTAAAAGGTTGTTTATTCTCACTGTAGCTCACTCTGCAGTCAAAGCTTTTGCATCCTGCTGTGATATACGAAAAATCTGCAAGCAACCATTCGCATCGTAATTTGGAATGTTCACAATTACATTGGTAACATCAATGGAAACACGTCACATTGTAATGACACCCTCCCATCAGTGTTGGTGCTGTGGATCCTCAGTTTCATGCCTCCCGGTTCCTTACTCTGTACTGCACCGAATCTACCAATTATACAATCATTTTCATTTCCCTGTTTCAGAGATTGCTGTTCGTTTTGCCAACGTATCCAAGGCTGAAAATGATAAATCAAAAACATTATTAAAAAAAGGGAAGAATGCAGGCGGTAAAATGGTGAGGAAAGGATATCGACCTGATCGAATGATATTCTGAGCCTGCGTCCCCTGAACTCCACATTTTGTAACGACAGTTCTGTAAATTTTCACAGAGAACGACAGAATGAAAATTGAGTTGAATACGCAGACACAACAAGAACAATGGCAACTCGCATTAACATAACATCTCAACATGTTAAAAAATCATATCGGGCTTCAAAGGCACAGCATAAAGCAAATTTAATCAAGGTTAACGCTCCAGTTCAACACCAAGGGAGTGCTGCACTGTTGGAAGGTCAGTACAGAGGGAGCGCTGCACCATCAGATGTGCTGCCTTTCAGGTGAGATGTTAAACTGAGAGCCCATCTTCCTGTTCGAGTAGACATAAAAGTTCCTACGGCCTCTATTTTGTGGAAGAGCAAGGGAGTTGTCCTCAGCGTCCAGGCCAATATCTATCCCTGAATGAAGATCACAAAAAGCAGATTAGCTGGCCATCATCAGATGGCCTTTTGTGGGATGTTGCTGGGCGCAGTTTGGCTGCTGCCACTCCTACGTTTTGACCGTAACCACTTTTCAAATGTATGTCATTGATTGTGATGCGCTGTCGGAAGTCCTGAGGTGCTGAAAGGCGCTCGAGAAATGTAATCATTCTATTTTAAATCTGAATGTGCGATTAGGACTGATGGTCTAAAGCTCAGTCAGGTTTTAAGGAGCATCTTAAAATTGGAGAGAGAGGCAGAGAGTTTTAAGGAGGTAAAGGGTTGGTTTTTTTGAGGAGAGGGACGATGATGACAGTTTTGAAGGAGAGAGGGAAAACAAACAAACAGCGAGAACCAACCGTTAACAATATCATCTGATGTGGAGACCAGGCGGTGAAGTTGTGTGGTCAGCAGTTTGGTGGAAATAGGGTCGAAGGAACTGGAGGCAGGTCTCATGGACAAGGCGAGTTCAGAGAGGGCATGAGGAGAGATTGCAGAGAAACTAGAGAAAGATATGAGCAAAGTCCTAGTGGGCGCTGGGGGTGGTAGTTGTGGGGGCCTCAGAGGAAGTTTGGCTCGGTGGGCTCGTGAATGGGAGGGAACTGACAGGATTGAAATTGCCCTTCTGTCTTGGTGGATCATCAAACAACATCTAACGACATTTGCAATCAGACTGGAGAGAAGGATGTTTCCAACAGTGAGGGACAATCCTGAAGGAGGATGTAGAAAATTAGACCCAGAGAGAGTAATCTCATCGCTCAACTCTGCAAGGCGACATCATTACAAAGAAATTCTAGCAGATTTTTTTTCTCCATTTATGGGATGTGGGCGTTGCTGGCTAGGACAGCATTTCTTGCCCATCCTAATTGCCCTTCAGAAGCTGATGGTGAGCTGCCTACTTGAACCGCTGCAGTCCCTGTGGTATAGGTACACCCATTATGCTGTTAGGAAGGGAGTTCAGGATTTTGACCCAGTGACATTGAAGGAATGGAGATACATTTCCCAGCCAGGATGGTGAGTGGCTTGGAGGGGAACTTCCAGGTGTTGGTATTCCCATGTGTCTGCTGCCCTTGTCCTTCTAGATGATAGCAGTCGTGAGTTTGGAAGGTGCTGTCGAAGGAGCCATGGGGAGTCCCTGCATTGCATCTTGTAGATGGTGCACACTGTTGCCAATGTTCATTGGTGGTGGAGGGAGTGAATTTTTGTGGATATGATGCCAATCAAGTGGGCTGCCTTGTCCTGGTCGGTGTTAAGCCTCTTGAGTGTTGTTGGAGCTGCACTCATCCAGGCAAGTGGAGAGTATTCCATCACACTCCTGACTTGTGCTTTGTAAATGGTGGACAGACTTTGGGGAGTCAGGAAGTGGGTTACTTGCCGCAGGATTCCTAGCCTCTGATCTGCTTTTGTAGCCACAGTATTTATATGACTAGTCCAGTTCAGTTTTTGATCAATGGTAACACCCAGGATGTTGATAGTGGGGGATTCAGTGATGGTGATGCAATTGAATGTCAAAGGGTGACATTAGATACTCTCTTGTTGGAGTTGGTCATTGCCTGGTATTTGTGTGGCGTGAATGTTACCTGCCACTTGAGCCCAAGCCTGGATATTGTCCAGGTCTTGCTGCATTTGGACATGGACTGCTTCAGTATCTGAGGAGTCGTGAATGGTGCTGAACATTGTGCAATCATCAGCAAGCATCCCCACTTCAGACATTGTGATGGAAGGAAAGTCATTGAAGAAACAGCTGAAGATAGCTGGGCCGAGGACTGTACTCTGAGGAACTCCTGCAACGATGTTCTGGAGCTGAGATGATTGACCTTCAACTGCCACAACTATCTTACTTTGTGCTAGGAATGACTCCAAACAAGTTTTAAAACTATTTCTTTTGGGGGTGAGTTCCTGTGCTTTTTAGGAAGGTAAACTTGTAGAAAGTTTCGAATGATTTTCCCATTCTGTGTTCTCCCCACACCGTATATCTCACTCTTACTCAGTTTATAAATTCACATAAACAGGATCGTCGGCAAAAACACAGCTTTTGTAAAGATCAACATCTGTATAAGGATTGACCACGCAGTTAGGTTTCATTTCCAGATACATCTCATCTTTCTTCTGTAATAGAAACAGAAATGACCAGAGTGACAATCAGAGTGATCAGTGTTTAGTATTATTGATCCAAATCGAAAATTCCACCCACGTTAGGTACAGTAATTATTGATACTGAACGGGGTTTGATTATTGATACTGAACGGGGTTTGATAATAGATATGGAACGGTATTTGATTATTGATACTGAATGGGGTTTGATTCTTCATATTGAACGGTGTTTGATTATGGATACTGAACGAAGTTTGATTATTGTAGCTGAATGGGATTTGATTGTTGATGCTGAACGGTGTTTGATTATTGATACTGAACGGTGTTTGATTATTGATACAGAACGGGGTTTAATTTTTGATACTGAACGGGATTTGATTATTGATACTGAACGGGGTTTGATTATAGATATGGAACGGTATTTGATTATTGATACTGATCAGGGTTTGATTATTGGTACTGAACAGTGTTTGATTATTGATACTGAACGGGTTTGATTATTGGTACTGAACGGGGTTTTATTATTGACACTGAACAGGGTTTGATTATTGATACTGAACGGGGTTTGATTATTGATACTTAACGAAGTTTGATTATTGATACGGAATGGGTTTGATTATTAATACAGAACGGTGTTTGATTATTCATACTTAACAGGGTTTGATTATTGATACTGAACGGAGTTTGATTATCGATACTGAACGGGGTTTGTTTATCGATACTAAATGGGGTTTGATTATCGATACTGAACGGGGTTTGATTATTGATACTGAATGGGGTTTGATTATTGATACTGAACGGGGTTTGATTAGAGATATGGAACGGTATTTGATTATTGATACTGAATGGGGTTTGATTCTTCATATTGAACGGTGTTTGATTATGGATACTGAACGAAGTTTGATTATTGTAGCTGAATGGGGTTTGATTTTTGATGCTGAACGGTGTTTGATTATTGATACTGAACGGTGTTTGATTATTGATACAGAACGGGGTTTAATTTTTGATACAGAACGGGGTTTAATTTTTGATACTGAACGGGATTTGATTATTGATACTGAACGGGGTTTAATTATTGATACTGAATTGGGTTTGATTATTGATACTGAACGGTGTTTGATTATAGATATGGAACGGTATTTGATTATTGGTACTGAACAGTGTTTGATTATTGATACTGAACGGTTTTGATTATTGGTACTGAACAGGGTTTTATTATTGACACTGAACAGGGTTTGATTATTGATACTGAACGGGGTTTGATTATTGATACTTAACGAAGTTTGATTATTGATACGGAATGGGTTTGATTATTAATACAGAACGGTGTTTGATTATTCATACTTAACAGGGTTTGATTATTGATACTGAATGGAGTTTGATTATCGATACTGAACGGGGTTTGTTTATCGATACTAAACGGGGTTTGATTATTGATACTGAACGGGGTTTGATTATAGATATGGAACGGTATTTGATTATTGATACTGAATGGGGTTTGATTCTTCATATTGAACGGTGTTTGATTATTCATACTTAACAGGGTTTGATTATTGATACTGAACGGAGTTTGATTATCGATACAGAACGGTGTTTGATTATTCATACTTAAAAGGGTTTGATTATTGATACTGAACGGAGTTTGATTATCGATACTGAACGGGGTTTGATTATTGATACTGAACGGGGTTTGATTATAGATATGGAACGGTATTTGATTATTGATACTGAATGGGGTTTGATTCTTCATATTGAACGGTGTTTGATTATGGATACTGAACGAAGTTTGATTATTGTAGCTGAATGGGGTTTGATTGTTGATGCTGAACGGTGTTTGATTATTGATACTGAACGGTGTTTGATTATTGATACAGAACGGGGTTTAATTTTTGATACTGAACGGGATTTGATTATTGATACTGAACGGGGTTTAATTATTGATACTGAATTGGGTTTGATTATTGATACTGAACGGTGTTTGATTATAGATATGGAACGGTAATTGATTATTGATACTGAACGGAGTTTGATTATCGATACTAAACGGGGTTTGATTATCGATACTGAACGGGGTTTGATTATTGATACTGAATGGGGTTTGATTATTGATACTGGACTGGGTTTGATTATTGACACTGAACAATGTTTGATTATTGATACTGAACAGTGTTTGATGATTGATACGGAACGGGGTTTGATCATTGATACTGAACAGTGTTTGATTATTGATACTGAACGAGGTTTGATTATTGATGCTGAACGGTGTTTGATTATTGATCCTGAACGGGGTTTGCCTTACTGAACAACGGGGTTTGATTATTGATACTGAATGGGGTTTGAATATTGATACTGAACAGTGTTTGATTATTGATACTGAACAGTGTTTGATGATCGATACTGAATGGGGTTTGATCATTGATACTGAACGGTGTTTGATTATTGTTAATGAACGGGGTTTGACTTTTGATACCGAACGGGGTTTGATGATTGATACTGTATTGGGTTTGATTATTGACATTGAATTTGGTTTGATTATTGACACTGAACGGTGTTTGATTATCGATACTGAACAGGGTTTGATTATTGATACTGAACGGGTTTAATTTTTGATTCTGAATGGGGTTTGATTATTCATACTGAACTGGGTTTGATTATTGATACTGAACGGGGTTTGATTATTGATACTGAACGGGGTTTGATTATTGAAACTGAACAATGTGGAGATTAATTTTTGATTCTGAATGGGGTTTGATGATTGATACTAAACTGGGTTTGATTATTGATGCTGAACTGGGTTTGATTATTGATACAGGATGGGGTTTGATGATTGATACTGAACGGTGTTGGATTTGATTATTGACTCTGAATGATGTCAGGTTCGATTATTGATACTGAGCGGTGTTGGGTTCAATTCTTGGAGAGAGAGTTCCAGATTTGCACTCCCCTTTGTGTAAAGAAGTACTTTTGACATCACCCATGACCAGTCTGGCTCGAACTCAAAGGTCCTGCCTCCTTTGTTCTGGCTCCCCACTCACTGGAAATAGTTTTTATCTTCCCTTTGGTCATTGAAGTGAATTCCATTCGTTCCATTACTTACCCAGGACCAGTCCGACAGCTCGCCTGGAGCGAGGTGGGAGTTCGGATGGAGAGGGACCTGGATGAAAGGGGCAGGTGCCTGGAGAGAGGGGAGGGGCCTGAAGGGGTGGGGAGGGCCCTGAAGGGGTGGGGCGGGGCACTTAGTGTGAGGTAGGGGCCTTGAGAGAGGGAGCGGGGCCTCGAGAGAGTGAAGGGGCCCTTTTAGTGAGCGGGGTACCTGGAGCGAGTAGGCGTGGCCTTGGGGAATTGGGAGGTACATGTCGAGACTGGGTGGGGCTTATAAAGAAGGGGCGTGGCCTGAAGGCAGGAGGCGCGGCCAGGGGAAAGAGTTGGGGCCCTGGTGAGCTGGGGTGGGGCCTGGAGAGATGGGGGGGCCACTGAAATGGGGCGCGGTTATTTGAGTTATGTGGCCTTGGTGAAAGGGGCATGGGTCGGGGCGAGGGGGATCCGTGCCGGGCTGTGAGGGGAGTGCGCGTGTCTTCAACCTGACGCGTTGCCCCGCCCTCCACCCTGCAGCTTCTGCGCACTGGAATCTCCCACCCAGCGGGGCAACCCGCCGAGAAACACGCGCCAGCCCCCACCCAGCGCTGGTTGCCGGCACGACGACGCATGCGCACTACCGCGCCCTCGTACCGGGCGGGACCGAAGACAGCGGTTGGTCTTTCGCGCGTGCGCACTCCGGCTAAGCCCTCGAGCTGGTCAACGTTTTGCACCCATCCCGGTTGCCAACTGTCGCGGAAGGTTCCCTGGAACCGATTGCAAGGTGATTTTCCTCGGCAAATCCTGACTGGGGGGGTCGGCCCAACCTCACCAAAGAAAACGCAAGAAAGCCAAATGTCCCCTTCCCCCACCCTCATGAGTTGTAGATATGGTGGAGGCTGCCTGGGCAAGACGTTGACCGGGGGAGGCCAAAAGCACCCGGTCCTCACAGCCATGGACTGGCCTGGCCTCACGAGGTCAGCCACGGCCGGTGACCGAAAACGAGGGCCACTTGGGGATGGGGCGTAGGGGGGGAATGGCCGACGATTCAAGGTTCAAAGTTCAGAGGATGCCAGCTCCAGGAATGCGGCCAACAGGAGTTGGTAACACGATTCGCGCTTCAGGGGGAGGGGGTGAAGCCAACAGACATTTTTGCTGAGACCCGAATCGCTCGCTCGAGGAGAAGCAAACCTGCCATCGTTTGAGGGAGATCTGAAGAAATTCAGGGCAGGGGAATTGAACAGATTGAGTGTCAGCTTTGGGAAAAGAAAGCAGATGGAGAAAATAACAGGACTGAACCTGGTAAAGCCTTCCCGGGTCCGACGCTTTCCAGCCCAGGCTATGGCGAGGAAATGGTGGTTGCATTAGTCACCAGCTTCCAAAAGGCCCTTCATTCAGGAAGTGTCACTTTGAACGTGGAAAAGTACCACGGGTCAGTCCATCACTTAAGAATCACGGCACAGAAGGAGACCATTCGGTCAATCGTGTCTGCACCGGCTCTCCAAATGAGCATTATGACCTAGTGCCATTGCCCTGCCTTTTCCCTGTACCCCTGCACGTTGTTTCCATCCAAATAAACATCTAATGCCATCTTGGATGCCTCGATCGAACCTGCCTCCACCACACGTCCAGGCCGCGTATTCCGGACCCGAACCACCCGCTGTGGGAAAAAGTTTTTTCTCACGTCGCATTTGCTTCTTTTGCAAATCACTTTAAATCTGTGCCTTTTCATTCTTGATCCTATAATGAGCAGGGACAGCTTCTCCCTACTTACTCTGCCCAGCCCCCTCATGATTTTGAACATCTCTTACATAAATTCAGCATAACCTCCTTGCTCTTGTACTCTGTGCCCCTATTAATAAAGCCTATATGCTTTATTAAATTGCTCTCTCAACCTGTGCTGCCATATTCAATGATCTATGCACATATAAACCCAGGTCTTTGTGCTCCTGCACCCCTTTCAAAATTCCACCGTTTATTTTATATTGTCTGTCCATGTTCTTCCTACCAAAATGCATCACCTCACACTTCTCTGCATTGTACTTCATCTGCCACCTATCTGCCCAGACCACCAACTTGTCTATGTCCTTTTGAAGTTCTACACTGTCCTCCTCGCAGTTTGCAACACTTTCAAGCTTCGTATCATCTGCAAACTTTGAAATTGTCCCCTGCACACCAAGATCTAGATCACCAATATATTTATCAGGAAAAGCAAGGATCTCAATACTGACCCCTGGTGAACTCTACTACAAACCTTCCTCCAGCCCGAAAAATATCCATTGACCATTGCTCTCTGCTGCCTATTTTTCAGCCAATTTTGTATCCATGTTGCTACTGTCCCTTTTATTCCATGAGCTATAACTTTCCTCACAAGTCTGTTGTGTGGCACTGTATCAAATGCCTTTTGAAAGTCCATGTACACCACATCAACAGAATTATCCTCATCAACCTCTGTTACCTCTTCAAAAAACTCCAGCAAATTAGTAAAACACGATTTAGCCTTTAGCAATCCATGCTGGCCGTTCGTCGCCAACCCATATTTTTCCATGTGACTATTAATTCTATCCTGAATAATTGTTTCCAGAATCTTGCTCACCACTGAAGTTAAGCTGACTGGTCTTTAATTGCTGGGCTTATCCTTACAACATTTTTTGAACAAGGGTGTAATGTTTGCAAATCTCCAGTGCTCTGGCACCTCCCCCGATTCTAGGGAAGACTGAAAAATTATGGCCAGTGCCTCTGCAACTTCTACTCTCACACTCTTCAATATCCCTGGATGCACCTCATCCGGTCCCGGTGCCTTGTCAACTTTAAGTACCGACAGTCTATTCAAAACTTCGTCCTTATCAATTTTAATCTCTTCTGGTGACGGGGTTTCCTCATATGTCACCGTGGCCTGGGAGGCATCTACCTCCTTTGTAAAGACGGATGCAAAGTATCCACTTAATACCTCAGCCATGGCCCCTTTCATCCATGTATAAATCCCCTTTTAGGTCCCTAATCAGCCCTACTCTTTTTTACCACCCTTTTACTATTTATATCCCTATTGAAGACTTTGGGATTCCCCTTTATGTTGGTCGCCAGTCTTTTCTCTTAATCCCTCTTCACTCCTCTAATATGCTTTTTCACCTCCCCTTGGAACCTTCTGTATCCCTCTTGGTTCTCAATTGTATTTTCTACCTGGTACCTATTGTAAGCGCACTTTTTCTTTTTTATCTTAATTTCTATCTCCTTTTTCATCCAGGGAGCTCTAGATTGGTTTGCCCTACCTTTCCCTTTCGATGGAATATACCTTGACTGTGCCCAAACCAATTCTTTTTTGAAGGTAGCCCAATGTTCAGCTATAGTTTTACCCACCAATCTTTCATTCCAGTCTCTCTGGGCCAACCCCGTTCTTGCCCCAGCGAAGTCGACTCTCGTCCAGTTAACTATTTTTACTCTGGATTGCCTACCATCCTGTTTTATCATCATCCTAAAACGTACAATACAATGATCACTTCTCCTAAATGACACTTGATCTACTTGGCCCTCCTCATTTCCAAGAACCAGTCCAACAGTGCATCTTTTCTTGTTGGATTGGACATATACTGCTGTAGAAAATTCTCCTGAACACAATCTAGGAACTTTTGCTCCTCTCCACTCTTTACACTACCACTGTCCCAGTCTACATTTGGGTAATTAAAGTCACCCATTATAACTACTCTATAATGTTTGCATCTCTCTGTAATTTCCTTGCAGATTTGTTCTTCTATGTCCTTCTCATGAGTTGGCGGTCCCTCGACTACACCGAGCAATGTAATTGCACCCTTATTGTTCCATAGCTCTAGCCAAATTGATTCTGTCCTTGAATTCTCTGGGACATCCTCTTTCTCCAGCACTGCAATGCACTCCTTAACCAAGACCACCACCCCTCCTCCTTTCCTATCTTTCGGAATATCTTGTACCCGGGAATATTTAGCACCCAGTTCTGGCCTTCCTTGAGCCAGGACTCTGTTATCGCCACAACATCATACTTCCACATGGCAATCTGCGCCTATAACTCCCCAGTCTTATTTACTATACACCGTGCATTCACATACATGCCTAGTTACCCTGATTTGGATTTTGACACTTTCTCCTTCACCCACGACTTCACCTATTAACTTACTATTCTCCATACTAGTGCTGTCTGTCCCGCCCAGTATTTAGTGCACGCTAGTATTCCTCACTAATATTTTCTCTTGGTTCCCACATCCCTGCCAAGTTGATTTAAAGCCCTCCCAACAGAACTAGAAAAACGCCCCACAGGGAACTCAGTCCCTTCTCTGTTCAGGTGCACAGGTGTCATCTCCCCCGAGCCATGAAAGGGGGATTAATTGGGTAATTATCGACTTGCAGAAGGTGTGGAATTAGGTTCCAAATGAGAGACTGTTAACAGAAATGAAAGTCCACAGAATTGAAGGCAACTTATTAACATGGGTACAGATATGGTTAGGAGAGAGGAGATAGAAAGTGGGGACAATGGGTGTGTACTCAAACTGGAAGAATGGAACTTGTGGGGCTCCCCCAGGATCTGTCCTGGGGGCTCAGCTTTTCATTATATTTATGAATGCGTTAGTCATGGGAATATAACCATAGAATAGTTACAGTACAGAAAGAGGCCATTCAGCCCATCGTGTCTGCGCTGACCAAAAAGAGAAAACAGAAACTAGTGGCTCATTTCAATCCCACTTTCCGGCACCTGGTCTGTAGCCTTGCAGGCTACAGCACTTCAGATGCATATCCAGGTACATTTCAAATGAGTTGAGCGTTTCCGCCTCAACCACAATTTAGGCAGTGATTTCCAGACGTTCACCATTCTCTGTGCCCTCTAATCCTACCAATCACCTTAAATCGATACCCCCTCAGCTATGGGAAACAAGACTTTACTGCGTTCCCTATCTAGGCCCCTCATAATTTTGTACACCTCAATTAGGTCACCCTTCATCCTCCTCTGTTCTGAGGAAAACAACCCCAGCCTAGCCAATCTTTCCTCATCGCTGCAATTTTCAAGCCCTGGCAACATTCTTGTAAATCTCTTCTGTACTCTCTCCAGAACAATGATGTCCTTTCTGTAATATGGTGACCAGAACTGTACACAAAATTCCAGCTGTGGCCTAACCAGCGTTTTATACAGTTCCATCATTGTTGTATTCAATATTTAATACCTTTAATATTTAATAGGTATTTAATACCTCGCCTAATAAAGGAAAACATTCCATATGCTTTCTTTACCACCTTATCCGCCTGTCCTGCCACCTTCAGGGACCTGGGGAATCGAGAACCCTATATCTTAGATTACTGACGACACAGAGTTTGATGGTACAGTAAATAATGTACATACGAGCAGGGTGTTATACAAGGGACTTTGGTGAGTGGGCAAAGCAGTGGCTGATGCAGTTTAAATGGGGGCAAGTGTGACATCATTCACTTTGGGCCTGAGAAAGATTGGAGTATTTTCCTTTATGAAGAAGAAACTAAGGAGAAGCTAAGAACTGAGGAGCAGAGAGATTTAGCAATCGCAAACACAGAAATCACAGAAAACTAGTGGGCGGGCACTGAAATGTGTATCTCAAAGGAGCACAGGTTATGACACAGTTTTGCAAAGGTCTGTGCACCCATCTGGAATATTCTGTACAGTTTTGGTCTCCTTATTTGAACAAAAAGATAGAATTGCATTGGAAGCAGTTCAGAGAAAGTTCGCTCGACTAATACCTGGGGTGAAGGGGTGGTCTCATAAAGAATGGTTGGACAGGCGGGCTCATACCCATTGCAATTTAGACGATTGAGGGGTGATCTTATTGAAACATATAAGATCCTGAGGGGACTTCACAGGGTGGCTAACTGGAGGATGTTCCTGCTTGTCGGGGAGACTAGAACTCTAGGGCACAGTTTCAGAATAGCAGGCCTCTCTTTTAAGACGGAGATGAGGAAAAACATTTTTTCTCTCTCAGAGAGTCTGGAATTCTCTGTCCCGGAGAGCAGTGGAGGTTGGGTCATTTTAATATACTCAAGGCTAAATTAGACAGATTTCTGATTGACGAGGGGGGGTCAAAGGTTATGGGGGACAGGCAGGAAAGCGCAATTAAAGCCACAACGAGATCAGCCATGATTGTATTGAATGGCGCAGCAGGCTACAAGGGCTGAATGGCCTACTCCCGATCCTGAGTCCTATGTTTCTATGTTCCCATCTGGCGTATGGTAGGTCCTCGGTTTCAGTCCCCCCTGCCTTAAGTCACTACATTTTAAAGTCTTAGGGCTGGAATTCCTGATTTACATCTTCAGCTCTGATTTTCTGTCATTTCGCGTCGTCGCGCGCCATTGCATCGTTTCGCGACGTCGCAATAATTTCACGTTGGTTGACGGCAGTTCCCGGTCAGTGCCACTCTGAATCGACTGCTTGCAGAGGCGTTCGATTTGCACTCGAAGGATTCGCGATTCCTCTTTTCAAAAACTCCGAAGCAGACTTTTCCAAGAAGAATATCCAAACGGACAGGATTTTCCTTTATTCACAAGGAAGATGCTGGAGCCTGTGCTGCTCATTTCTGGGAGCTGATTTGAATTTTGCAACCCCAGGTGCGCCTGCTGGACGCGGAGCTTTACATCGGGTGGAACGTGTTGCCAGGGCTTGAAAATTTGCAGCCATGTGGAGAGATTGGCTAGGCTGCGGTTGTTTTCCTAAGAGCAGAGGAGGCTGAGGGGTGACCTAATTGAGGCGTACAAAATTGTGAGGGGCCTCAATAGGCAGTAAAGACTTGTTTCCCCCAGTGGAGGGGTCACTCACCAGGGGGCATCGATTGAAGGTGATTGGTAGAAGGATTAGAGGGGTCATGAGGAAAAACTTTCTCACCCAGAGGGTGGCGGACATCTGGAATTCACTGCCTAAGTTGGTGGTTGAGGCTGAAATGCTCAACTCATTTAAAAGGTACCTGGATCTGCACCTGAAGTGCTGTAACCTGCAAGACTACGGACCAGGTGCTGGAAAGTGGGATTAAAATGAACGGCTAGCTTCTTTTGTTTTGGCCGGTGTAGACACGATGGGCTGAGTGGCCTCTTTCTGCGCAGATTCTATGGGTAAGGCAGAGAGGCCATTTTAAAGTTTTTGCGTGAGAGACACAGCTATTGTACTGTTCACAGGTAAAATTGTTTTTCTTGTCTCAGGGCTTGTTTGGGTGAAAAATACAGGGTGTAGTACTTAACCCTTCGGGAGCCCCGACTCTGCAATATCCTGATTAATTGTGAAGCATTAAGTCTTGCCCTTGTTCAACCCTGCAACAGGTGAGGCAAACACACTATTTTCAACCAATGAGAGAGCCAAGCATTAAGGCGCTAATCACTCTAAGCCATGTACCTCCACCGAACCGCCTTCGGGATGTCCTCAAAGCATGCCTGAAGCGGTCTAATATCTCTACATGGTGATCGACCATAATGGGAGAAGGTTCATTCGGGGAGTCACCAAAAGCAGAGAGACTTGTCGGGAACATACGAACACACGAATTAGGAGCAGGAGTAAGCCACTCGGCCCCTCGAGCCTTCTCCGCCACTGAAAAATATCATGGCCGATCTGACTGTAACCTCCCGCCTATCCCCGATATCCTTTCACCCCCTTGTTTGTCAAGGACCTATCTACCCCTGCCTTAAAAATATTCCAACAGTCTGCTTCCACCACCTTTTGAGGGGGGATGTTCCATGCAGAGGCAAAGTCAAGAGAGAGTGCAAAAACCTCCGAACCACTCTGACCCTCCAAGCAATACCTGTCTACATGTGGCAGAGTGTGCTGATGGTACATTTGAACCCATTGAACCGGAGCGGAAGTCAGTCATCCTCGATCCCAAGGGACTGTCTAAGAAGAATGAGAGACTGGTGAGTGTTATCTAATTTGAACTTATCCAGTATTTCTTTTATATTTAGAGATGTATTTTATTTTCCAAGTTATTTCAGCTGGGAAAACTCAGAGCTGCACATGTACTGTACAGTATTTCAACGCCTACATTGGTTTTTTCCGGGTGAGAACTGTGATTCGCATAAAGATGCTTCACTTAAAGTCATGGTTTTCAGGAACGTAACCACAACTTTAAGTGAGGATTTAATATACCTGCGCTCAGTTCTGGGCCCCGCTCCTCAGGAAGGATATATTAGTCTTGGAGGCGATGCGGCGCAGATTCCCGGGGCTGAAAGGGGAGATTGTGGCGTAGAGGTAATGTTGCCGGATGAGTAATTTTCACTAATCCCTTTAGGGAGGGAAATCTGCCGTCCTTCCCCGGTCTGGTCTACATGTGACTCCAGACCCCACAGCAACGTGATTGATTCTTAACTGCCCTCTGAAATGACCGAGCAAAGTCAGTTCAAGGGCAATTAGGGATGGGCAAAAAATGCTGGCCTTACCAGCGATGCCCACATCCCATAAAAGAATAGAGAAGATAAAAGTCCATGGACGGATTCAGTCGATGAAATGTTGTGAATGGACTCGGGGCCTGTGGTAACCTTGTGGATAGTCATTCTGCCACGCCACACATGGAGCACACCAAGAGTGCTCTGTTTACAATGTCATGGCCACATAGCAACTAGGGAATGATCTCCCCTGCACATTATTCTCAATGTGATTGGATGTGTATCCGTTCGAGCTGTCTGCCACAGTAGTTTTTGTGTCAATCCTAGTTATGTAGGTATTCTGCGATCCTTAAGGCCGTGGTCGATACTGGGGTCCAGTTCAACAAGTACAGCATTGCACGCTGCCTGCCCCATTCTTCACAAGTCTGCAGACAAACATGTGGCCAGCAACCTCAAAGTCAATTCAGAACTGATGTGACCCTTGCTTAGCCGAGGGAGTAACCAGTTAGCGTTGAAGAGCAGGGCAGCAATTTACTTTCCAAAGAGTTTGGTGAAATCTTTTATCCCAACCCAGACCAGAACCTGTAACCGTGTACGCTGTAGCACACTGCATGGTTCCATCCATCCCCAGAGCCATCATGTCAGGGTGGGAATCACACGTCCAAGGACTTAAAGGTTGTTTATTCTCACTGTAGCTCACTCTGCAGTCAAAGCTTTTGCATCCTGCTGTGATATACGAAAAATGTGCAAGCAACTATTCGCATTGTAATTTGGACTGTTCACAATTACATTGGTAACATCAATGTAAACACGTCACATTGTAATGACACCCTCCCATCAGTGGTGGTGCTGTGGATCCTTAGTTTCATGCGTCCCGGTTCCTCACTCTGTACTGCACCGAATCTACCAATTCTGCAATCATTTTCATTTCCCTGTTTCAGAGATTGCTGTTCGTTTTGCCAACATAATCAAGGCTGAAAATGATAAATCAAAAAAATTATAAAAAAAGGGAAGAATGCAGGACGGTAAAATGGTGAGGAAAGAATATCGACCTGATCGAATGATATCCTGAGCCTGCGTCCCCTGAACTCCACATTTTGTAACAACAGTTCTGTAAATTTTCACGGAGAACGACAGAATGAAAATTGACTTGAATACGCAGACACAACAAGAGCAATGGCAATTCGCATTAACATAACATCTGAACATGTTAAAACATCAAATCGGGCTTCAAAGACACAGCAAAAAGCAAATTTAATCAAGGTTAACGCTCCAGTTCAACACCAATGGAGTGCTGCACAGTAAGAGGGTCAGTACTGAGGGAGTGCTGCACCATCAGATCTCCCTCCTTTCAGGTGAGATGTTAAACTGAGACCCCATCTTCCTGCTCGAGCAGACATAGAAGTTCCTACGGCCTCTATTTTGTGGAAGAGCAAGGGAGTTGTCCTCAGCGTCCAGGCCAATATCTATCCCTGAATGAACATCACAAAAAGCAGATTAGTTTGCCAACATCAGATGGCCTTTTGTGGGATGTTGCCGTGCGCAGTTTGGCTGCTGCCACTCCTACTTTTCGACCGTGACCAATTTTCAAATGTATGTCATTGATTGTGATGTGCTGTCTGAAGTCCTGAGGTGCTGAAAGGCGCTCGAGAAATGTAATCATTCTATTTTAGATCTGAATGTGCGATTAGGACTGATGGTCTAAAGCTCAGTCAGGTTTTAAGGAGCATGTTAAAAGTGGAGAGAGAGGCGGAGAGTTTTAAGGAGTTAAAGGGTTGGTTTTTTTGAGGAGAGGGACGATGATGGCAGTTTTGAAGGAGAGAGGGAAAACAAACAAACAGCGAGAACCAACTGTTAACAATATCATCTGATGTGGAGACCAGGCGGTGAAGTTGTGTGGTCAGCAGTTTGGTGGAAATAGGGTCGAAGGAACTGGAGGCAGGTCTCATGGACAAGGCGAGTTCAGAGAGGGCATGAGGGGAGATAGCAGGGAAACTAGAGAAAGATATGAGCACAGGCCTAGTGGGCGCTGGGGGTGGTAGTGGTGGGGGCATCAGAGGAAGTTTGGCTCGGTGGGCTCGTGAATGGGAGGGAACTGACAGGATTGAAATTTCCCCTTCTGTTTTGGTGGATCATCAAACAACATCTAAAGACATTTGCAATCAGACTGGAGAGAAGGATGTTTCCAACAGTGAGGGACAATCCTGAAGGAGGATGTAGAAAATTAGATCCAGAGAGAGTAATCTCGGATAGATCATCGCTCAACTCTGCAAGGTAACATCATTACAAAGAAATTCTAGCAGATTTTTTTTCTCCATTTATGGGATGTGGGCATTGCTGGCTAGGACAGCATTTCTTGCCCATCCTAATTGCCCTTCAGAAGCTGATGGTGAGCTGCCTACTTGAACCGCTGCAGTCCCTGTGGTAAAGGTACACCCATTGTGCTGTTGGAAGGGAGTTCAGGATTTTTACCCAGTGACAGTGAAGGAATGGAGATACATTTCCCGGCCAGGATGGTGAGTGGCTTGGAGGGGAACTTGCAGGTGGTGGTGTTCCCATATGTCTGCTGCCCTTGTCCTTCTAGATGATAGCAGTCGTGAGTTTGGAAGGTGCTGTCGAAGGAGCCATGGTGAGTCCCTGCATTGCATCTTGTAGATGGTACACACTGTTGCCAATGTTCATCGGTGGTGGAGGGAGTGATTTTTTGTGGATATGATACCAATCAAGTGCGCTGCTTTGTCCTGATTGGTGTCAAGCCTCTTGAGTGTTGTTGGAGCTGCACTCATGTAGGCAAGTGGGGAATATTCCATCACACTCCTGACTTGTGCTTTGTAGATGGTGGACAGAATTTGGGGAGTCAGGAAGTGGGTTACTTGCCGCAGGGTTCCTAGCCTCTGACCTGCTTTTGTAGCCACAGTATTTATATGACTAGTCCAGTTCAGTTTTTGGTCAATGGTAACACCCAGGATGTTGATAGTGGGGGTTTCAGTGATGGTGATGCCATTGAATGTCAAAGGGTGATGTTAGATACTCTGTTGTTAGAGATGGTCATTGCCTGGTATTTGTGTGGCGTGAATGTTACCTGCCACTTGACCCAAGCCTGGATATTGTCCAGGTCTTGCTGCATTTGGACATGTATCTGAGGAGTCGTGAATGGTGCTGAACATTGTGCAATCATTAGCAAATATCCCCACTTCAGACATTGTGATGGAAGGAAAGTCATTGAAGAAACAGCTGACGATAGCTGGGCCGAGGACTGTACTCTGAGGAACTCCTGCAGCGATGTTCTGGAGCTGAGATGATTGACCTCCAACTGCCACAACTATCTTACTTTGTGCTAGGAATGACTCCAAACAAGAGTTTTAAAACGATTTCTTTTGGGGGTGAGTTCCTGTGCTTTTTAGGAAGGTAAACTTGTGGAAAGTTTCGAATGATTCTCCCGTTCTGTGTTCTCCCCACACTGCGTATGTCTCACTCTTACTCAGTTTATACATTCACATAAACAGGATCATCGGCAAAATCACAGCTTCTGTAAAGATCAACATCTGTATAAGGATTGACCACACAGTTAGGTTTCATTTCCATATACATCTCATCTTTCTTCTGCAATAGAAACAGAAATGATCAGAGTGACAATCAAAGTGATCAGTGTTTAGTATTATTGATCCTAATCAAAAATTCCACCCACATGAGGTACATTAATAATTGATACTGAACGGGATTTGATTATTGATACTGAACAGTGTTTGATTATTGATACTGAACAGGGTTTGATTATTGATACTGAACAGTGTTTGATTATTGATACTGCATGGGGTTTGATTATTGATACTGAACAGTGTTTGATTATTGATACTGCATGGGATTTGATTATTGATACTGAACAGTGTTTGATTAATGATACTGGACAGGGTTTGATTATTGATACTGAACGAAGTTTGATTATTGATGCCTAACGAGGTTTGATTGTTGATGCTGAACTGTGTTTGATTATTGATACTGAACGGGGTTTGATTATTGATACTGAACGGGGTTTGATTATTGATACTGAACGGGGTTTGATTATTGATACTAAAGGAAGTTTGATTATTGATACTGAACGGGGTTTGATTATCGATATTGAACGGGGTTTGATTATTGATACTGAACCGGGTTTGATTATTGATTCTGAATGGGGTTTGAATATTGATACTGAACTGTGTTTGATTATTGATACTCGATGGGGTTTGATTATTCATACTGAACGGTGTTTGATTATTGATACTGAACGATGTTTGATTGTTGACGCTGAACGTTGTTTGATCATTGATACTGAACGAGGTTTGATTGTTGACGCTGAACCGTGTTTGATTATTGATACTGAAAAGTGTTTGATGATTGAAACTGAACGGGGTTTGATCATTGATACTGCACAATGTTTGAGTAATGATACTGAACAGTGTTTGATTATTGATACTGAACGGGGTTTGATGATTGATACTGAACGGGGTTCGATCATTGATACTGCACAATGTTTGAGTAATGATACTGAACAGTGTTCGATTATTGATACTGAACGGGGTTTGATGATTGATACTGAACGGGGTTCGATCATTGATACTGAACTAGGTTTGATTGTTGATGCTGAACGGTGTTTGATTATTGATACTGAATGGGGTTTGATTATCGATACTGAACAGGGTTTTATTATTGATACTGAACGAAGTTTGATTATTAATACTGAACGGGGTTTGATTATTGTTACTGAATTGGGTTTGGTTATTGACACTGAACAGTGTGGGGTTTAATTTTTGATTCTGAATGGGGTTTGATTTTTGATACTGAACTGAGTTTGATTATTGATACTGAATGGGGTTTGATTATCGATACTGAACAGTGTTTGATTATTGATACTGAACGTGTTTGATTATTGACACTGAACAGTGTGGGTTTTAATTTTTGATTCTGAATAGGGTTTGATTATTGATACTGAACTGGGTTTCATTATTGATACTGGATTGGGTTTGATTATTGATACTGAACGGGGTTTGATTATTGATACTGAACAGGGTTTGATTATTGATACTGAACGAAGTTTGATTATTAATACTGAACGAGTTTGATTATTGATACTGAACGGGTTTGATTATTGATACTGAATGGAGTTTGATTATTGATACTGAACGGGTTTGATTATTGATACTGAATGGGGTTTGATTATTGACACTGAACAGTGTGGGGTTTAATTTTTGTTTCTGAATGGGGTTTGATTATTGATACAGAACTGGGTTTGATTATTAATACTGAATGGGGTTTGATTATCGATACTGAACACAGTTTGATTATCGATACTGAACAGGGTTTGATTCTTGATACTGAACTGGGTTTGATTATTGATACTTGATGGGGTTTGATTATTGATACTGAACGGTGTTGGATTTGATTATTGATACTGAATGATGTCGGGTTCGATTATTGATACTGAGATTATTGTTGGAGAGAGAGTTCCAGATTTGCACTCCCCTTTGTGTGAAGAAGCACTTTTGACATCACCCAAGACCAGTCTGGCTTGAATTCAAAGGTCCTGCCCCCTTTGGTCATTGAAGTCAATTCCATTCGTTCCATTACTTACCCAGGACCAGTCCGACTGCTCGCCTGCTGAGTAACTGCCCACACGCTCTGCTTGGACTGAATGACTTCTTCCTGTGCTGCTCCTTCTGTGTATTTAATGAGAAAGGGTTGATGTGTCACTCTGCGTCAAATCAGGAATGGAGGGACACACCACTTTGAAGGATCTTAGTATTTTGGTATAAGCAAACTATTAGCCCTTTGCATTCTGATGGGCAGTCATGTTTAGAGTATAAAGCTGGGCAGTCCTTGATGGAGTTTCTATTCAGTCTCACTTCCGAAGGAGCAGAGGTTCCTCAGAACCCTTAGAAAATGTCAGGGATCGGAGAATGTGTAAGAAGAGAATGGAGAGAGTAAATGAAAGGGAGAGCATAAGGGCAGAAAAGAGGGAGTGAATGAGATGGGGAATGAGGAAGAGAAAGAGTGAGGCAGGAGGGAGAGTGTGAAATGCTAATTGCAGGACCACAGCCATAGTAAATCACATCAAAAACCTTTCTGTGTTCTCACTTGTCAATGCCTTGCTTGGCCGTCTGGCAGGAATTGTGTTGGCCATGAGACTGTGTCTACGCGTTATTGTATGGTTATAAGCATCTTATTTGGTTTGGATAGGAAACAGAGAGTAGGGATAAGAGGGACATTTTCATGTTGGCAGGCTGTGACTCATGGAGTGCCACAAGGATCAGTGCTGGGACCTCAGCTATTTACAATCTATATTAATGACTTAGATGAAGAGACAGAGCATAATGTATCTAAGTTTTCTGATGATACCAATCTAGGTGGGAATGTAAGTGTCGGAAGGACACAGAGAGGCTGCAAGGAGATATAGACTGGTTAAATGAGTGGGCAGCAAGATGGCAGATGGAGTATAATGTGGGCAACTGTATAAGTTGTCACAATGATGTGACTTGTATATCAGTGATAGTCATCTCTACTTTCATTGGCTGATCAAATATTTATTGAATGTGCTTTTAAAAAGCAAGCAAAGACAGCGATTAAAGATGGCTGCCACAGACACCTGATGCCTAGTATTACAGGTTCAACAGTTTTCTGGAAGGTTCCAACGTGGAATACAATTAAGACATGCCCATAAATTCTGTTATGGAATTCCATACCTACTGAGGTGAAAGACCACTGTAAAGGATTTACTGAAACTGTAATGGACCTGATATTTGCATTTCTATAAAGCTACCTCTCAAAATATACAGAAAGCCTACTAGGACAATAACTATGTGGAATGGTGTGCTTCCTATCTTGTCCAGATGGATATTGGCTTGTTCAGATGTTAATGGCTTAAACATTACAGAATATAATCACCTCAGCCATGAAACAATAGCCATGGTCTGTCCAGATATGAGCTAAGCAAATACATTCTGAAATCATTATTGGGAGGAGGTCATTTTATTTGAATAACCTTTTTTGGAATTTTTTGTATTAGAACACGCAAGCTGCTGAGCACTTGTCTGGAAGAAACATGCCAATGGGGCAGTAAAACACTCTCTCTCCCCTGCTCTTTCAAGTTCAAGACCCTATTTCTGTTCTAGTTTGAAATCCAGTATAGATATAGAGAATTTCCATTGAAAGGAACCTTAGGTGCAAAAATCATTGACTTCAGGAAAAGACAGAATATGTTTTTTAAAAAATTACAGAGATAGACTCCAGAAATTACAGTTTAGATCGGTTTCAACTCCTGAAATCTCAAGAACACCACGGAGCAAAACTTGTCACAGCCACAAATACCAGCAAAGGATTCATAAACGGTGGACTCTCTACTTTATTTTCTTTTTTGCATTGAACTTTAATTTGATTAGGAAAGTAACTTTCTACCGTATGACTTGTAATTCTGCATGCTGGTGGGTGTGTGTGTGCTCTGAAGGTTGAGACACGGGTTTACCTTTTTAAACATTTTTTATATCTTTACCTGCCTGGGTTTTTAACTCTATGAAAACCAGCCCCTTTTTTATTTTAAGCTCAAGAAAACATGTCAGACTAGTTTCTTTGCAATTAGCACGTAAAAGGTTAAGCACAGACATTGAGTAAATATCTCGCTAAATTCACAAAAAGAAAATATCCTGTTACAGTCAGGCTTGGAGTGATTGGATAGGGGAGTTAGTCTTACCCTTCCTCCCGTGGCCGGAACAAAGTGAATATTATTTTTAAAGTTTAAAGTGACGATGTTTAAAGAGATTTGGGTGTGCTTGTGCAGGGAACACACAAAGTTAGCATGCAGGTGCAGCAAGCAGTTAGGAAGGCAAATGGCATGTTGGCCTTTATTGCAAGGGGATTGGAGTGAGGAATAAAGGAGTCTTACTACAATTGTACAGGACTTTGGCGAGACTACATCTTATGTACTGTGTGCAGTTTTGGTCTCCATGTTTAAGACAGGATACACTTGCGCTGGAGGCGGGACAGCAAATATTCACGAAATTAGTCCCTGGGGTGAGAGGGGTGTCCTGTGATGAGAAGCTGAGTAATTTGGGTCTATCTTCTCTGTAGTTTAGAAGAATGTGAGATGATCTCATTGAAACATACACATTTCTGAAAGGGCTTATTAGGATAGAGGCTGAGAGATTGTTTCCGCTGGTTGGAGAATCTAAACCACGGGGCACAGTCTCAGGATAAGGGGCCGATCATTTAGGTCTGAAATGAGGAGAAATTTCTTCACTCAAAAGATGGTGAATCTTCAGAATTCTCTGCCCCAGAGGGTTGCAGATGCTCCTTCGTTGAATACATTTAAGGCTGGGATAGGCAGATTTTTGGTCTCTGAGGGAATAAAGGGATACGGGGAGTGGGCGGGACAATGGAGTTGAAGCCCGAGATCAGCCACGATTATATTTATATGGCAGAGCAAGCTCGATGGGCTGACTGGTCTACTGCTCTTGTTTCTTGTGTTCTGGCCCTCGCCTTCTTGAAGGTTGGCCCCACCCCCAACCCATTTTAAACACAAGGATTTGGAGCGGGGTTTGAAGCTACTCAGTAAAAGAAGAAAAACTTGCATTGATTTAGCACCTTTCACAACCTCAGGATGTCCCAAAGCACTTTACAATCCAGGCTGACACACCCAGTACCAAAACTGAGGGAGTACTGAACTGTCGGATGAGACGCTAAAACGTGGCCTCCGTCTGCCCTCTCAAAAAGATGTAAAAGAACTTGTGGACGCTTTTAGAAGAAAAGCAGGAGGACTTCTTCCCAGTGTCCTGGGACCAATATTTATCCTTTAAAATCCCTACCTGTCCAAAGATAGATTATGTGGCCATTATCATGTTGGTGTTTGTGGGAGCTTGCTGTGCGCAAATTGGCTGCTACGTTTCCCACATGACAACATTTTAAAAGTTTTTTTTTATTAATTCATGGAAATGGGGGCATGGCTGGATCGGGCAGTATTTATTGTCCATCCCTAACTGCCCTTGAGGACTGAGTGTCTTGCTAGGCCATTTCGAAGGACATTTAAGAGTCAACCACATTGCTGTGGGCCTGGAGTCCAGGCCGGGTAAGGACAGCAGATTTCCTTCCCTAAAGGACATCAGTGAACCATATGGGTTTTGATGACATTGGTTTCATGCTTACCATTAGACTTTTAGTTCCAGATATTTAATTGAATTCAAATTCACCGCCTGCCATGGTGGGATTCAAACCTAGGTCCCTAGAACTTTACGCTGGGTCTCTGGATTACGAGTCCAGTGTAATTAATTCACTGTAACTTGTGTTGCTACATTATGAGCTTGTGAAAGGTGCGACAGAAATGCCAGTTTTCTTTAAGGCGGGAAGTTTGAGGTAAGAGATGATTGAGATAACTAAACAACCAACTAAACCTTCGCACTTACTTTCTCACACACTTGAAGATGAAGAGTCCACTCAGTCCAACACTCAAACAGATTCCAGCTCCAAGCAATCCTGCTTTCCATTCGTTGGAGGCTGCGGCTGTAAAAACGGTCAATGAATGACTCCAGTACAGTTTTAGAATGATTCTCAAGTGTTCATGTAGTCATTTTGAACTTGTGAACGATACAATCTGACAGCTAATTGAACAACTTCAGGCTAAGGAGCAGCTGGGTTAATTCAGGTGGCAAGAGAAACTCATGGATGTGTCTTTGTGTGTCTGTAGGGATGTGTTTCTGTCTCTGCTTCTTGTGTGTGTATGTGTGTGCATATCTGTGTGTGTGTGTATGTCTGTTTGTGTGGTCTTTGTGCATCTTTGTTTCTGTCTGTCTGTATAAGTTGTCACGACTCACTGGGGATAGTGCACTGTAATATCAAGCCCCACTGCTCCCCGAGCCGTGACAAATGTGAAAAGTTTGACCAAACCTCCAGATTGCCCCAATTCTACCTAACTGTTTAATTTAGGATAACAGAATACGAACACCAGGTTTGTAAACTTAATAAGTAAATAACTGTTTATTGAACAAACTGCAATTAACCAGTGGCAAAAGAAAAAAAAATATGTACTGCTCAGTTCTAACACTATAACTTAAACTCTTCCCCTTCTTAAATCCCTATACACGTACATACAAGACACATGAGACACACAAAAATATGGATTTTAAGGGTGGGATAAAACAGTTCATGAGTACAGGATTCAATCGGTTGATTTTGATCGTTCTCTTCCAAATTCCTTTCAGTTCTTGTTGGGAACACAAGGTGGTCTCCCAGCACTTTCAGTATTTAGTTCACTGGTTGAGCACTTGTCTTTCAATGTCTCTAACAGTGATTTTCCCCTTTGCCTATTCACAAGAGTTTTCAGAGAGAGAGCAAGTTATCGAAATATGAGGAAAAAAAGCCAGCTAGCTATTATTGTGGAATTACTGGAATCTCCCACACACAGGAGAAATAGGTTTTAGGTCTTGTTCCTTTCAGGCTAGGAGCTATTCAGCTGCACTGTCCTCATACAAAACCTGGTCAGGAGCTAATTAAAATGCTGTTGTCAGGCAGCTCCCTTGATCCAGGACTCCTTTCTGGCACCATCCCGTCTTTCATGGCACACTCTGTTCCAGGACTGCAACATTGTATATATCTCTCACCCTGCCCTAGTAGACAGGTCTTTCAAACGGCAGCCATTGAAGCTTTAAACCCACAGTCCAACAAAAATAAAAAGATATGTTCTTTACAACAATCCAACGGAAATAAAAAGATAACTTACATACAAAGTGCGTATGGCTCTGAGCGTGCGTTTGTGTGCCGGTGTGGGTCACTACTGAGGGAGTGCTGCGCTGTCGGAGAGTCAGTATTGTGGCAGCGCTGCACTGTTGGAGGTTCAGTACTAGGGGATTGCTGCACGGTCTGAGGATCAGGACTGAGGGAGTGCTGCACTGTCCGAGGATCAGTACTGAGGGAATGATGCACTATCGGAGGGTCAGCACTGAGGCAGCGCTGCACTGTCGGAGGGTCACTACTGAGGGAGCGTTGCATTGTTGGAGCGTCAGTACTGAGGCAGCGCTGCAATGCAGAGGGTCACTACAGAGGGAATGCTGCACAGTCGGTGGGCCAGTACTGAGGGAGGGCTGAACTGTCAGTGGGTCAGTACCGAGGGAGCGCTGCACTGTTGGAGGGTCAGTACTGAGGGAGTGGTGCACTCTCCAAAGTGCTGTCTTTCACATATAACATTAAAATATGGCACCGACTGCCTTCTAAGGGTAAACAAAAGATCACATGACACTATTCAAAGCAGAGGTGTTGCTGGTGTCCTGCCCTATATTAGTCACTAAAAGAGCTGGCCTGGTCCACACTAGATTGTGCACAGCAAGATGGCAGATGAAGACAACCTAGACTTTTACAGCTAACGTACAGTGAAGGACGTCTGTACTTAGAAAGAAGAGTGTCCGTACTTACATTGCACAGTTAGTATGAGGGTCCGCTCCGATGAAACAGATGGATATCTCACTCTGCAGCTGAGAGTTTGTCCGTGGTGTTTGAGTGATGGGATCAGGGTCAGAACAGATGTATAGGTCAGAGTGACGCCATGCTGAGTTACAGTGTTTGAGACTGATCCAGGTATGTCAGTGGGAATGTCCCAGGTTAAGACAGGTGCTGCTGTTCCATTGCACGTTGTGGTAAAGGTGCAGCTTACATCCACACGCTTTCCTGCAATAATTTCAGCAGGGAATATCGTGGGTTTATCTGTGAAATCTAACAGACAGAGAATGGATCCTTTTAGAGAAATATAACGTGAAGCATCAGTTCAAATAGAAATCACAGAGAAAGAACTTTTACAAGGAGGTTCCCAGAAGTGAAAGATTACAACGATCAGGAAAGAATTTCCTATTTTCTGATTAGTGAGATCCTTGAATTGGCCATACTGGCATGAAGGTGGAGGGGCAATTCACAACTTGGAGAGAACTTGCTCATTACTGTCTCAGAAATCTTTTCCAAATTTAAATTCTATACTGTCTCTGGCAGGACAGAAACAATTTGAAACAATCACTGAACCATCATCCAGTCATTTATCTCATTGCTTTTTATCGGAGCTTGCTGTGCACCAATTGGCAGCTGTGTTTTTCTACATAGCAAGTTATTACACTTCAACAATTTGTTCATTGGCTTTGATTCACTTTGGGATGCCCTCAGATGGGGAAAGGCGCTACAGAAATAAGAGCCTTTCTTTAGTCAATATGTAAGACTTTTAAACGGGGCGAGAGAGATCTATGGGATCGATTAGATAATTCTTTGTGATTGTGTATCTCTATGTAAGAGAATATATTTTGTTATTTTTGTGCTTGGTGGCGAGTCTGTCACTGAGCTTAATATACATTCACCCAGAGTCCATTGAATTGACAATAATGGGGTGAGGGTGAAGGAGCAGCTTACACCTTGGACAGGACTGGCTCATCACTTCCTCAAAGATGAGTTCCAAAGTTAAAATAAATCTATCCCCGGCAGGATAAAAACAGTTCAAAACGATCCTTGAACCTGCACCTAAAACAGATGATCAGTTATTTATCTCATTGCTGTTTGTGGGAGCTTGCTGTGCACAAGTCAGTTGCTGCGTCTCCTACATAATTAACTGTCACTACACTTCTAAAGTACTTCATTATCTGCGAAGGGATTTGGATCGTCCGGAGGAGGTGAAAGGTGCTATAGAAATACGAATCTTTCTTTTTCCGATTTGTAGGACTTTTAAACAGGATTAGAGAAATCGATGGGAGTGGATAACCTGATAACATTGATGGACTCAGTCAATATATTTAATCATTGATATTAAAGTGACTATTAGAGGTTGCTTTCAGACTGAACTGGAAGCTATCACCAGGTTGTTGAGAATCAGACAGTGTGTTATAATAAGCTGTGTTTTGTGTTAATATGTAAACGTCACAGTTTGTGTTATTTCCCATGGAGTGTTGAATGTGAATTGTTGAGTAATTATAACACAGCACTTACCAGAAACTTTAAGCTGGGTTACAGCAGAGTAGTTGTATCTATTCTTGCTGTCAAATTCTGTTCTGAAATAATAAGGCCCAGCATCTTCCCGTTTGATGTTGTTTATAATCAGGGAACAATCACCATCTTCCAGGTCTCCAGACAGCCGTGTACGATGGTGGAACCGTGGTAACTCATGATTGTGATCCTTGGAGTGAAAGGCTACAGATGACCTTCCTCCTCCTTTATTAAACCAGACTCCATCTCGCGATTGGTTTTTCAAATGTGATGGAAAACTGTAATGACATGGATTCTGTACACACGAACCTTCCTGCGCAGTCACCTCTCCTGGATTGTTGATTTTCCACTCACGTGACAGTGCAGCTAGGGAGAGAAATATCAATATTTAACACTGGAACTCACCAGGGTTACATCGACAGCACCTCCCTCCCCTTTGACCTCTCCTAGGGCAGCAATTTGCTGGAATGCCCATCACCTCCTGCCCAGACCACTTTCTCCCTCAGACATATATCACCTTTAAAGCATCATCGCTGGGTCACTATCTTAGAATTCTCTACCTAAGGATTGTGGGATCACATTCAGCACACAGAGCGAATCAGTTCAAGCAGATGGTCCACCCTCACCACTTTCGAAAGGCGACCAGCAATGGTTGAATATTCAAGAATACCACCCCTACTACACAACTATTCCAATGACTATTCCTGCTCTTTCTCCTACCGCTTTAAAGAATTCATTTATGAGTAATTTATCAAACGGATCTGTTGGGCTGGCTGTGTGGCTCACTTACGCATGCTAGAAGCTTCATATGTTGACACACAGGGCCCTGTCCTTTGCAGACAGAAAGAGCATGTCCATGCCTTGCGCCTTTTTCAGCTAAACAAAAGCTTTTGGGACAGCCATTCCCTGGTTCATTCCCCAGAGCCACAGCTTGATCAGTCAAGAGTCGTCCTGCCTGGTTTGAATTTAAACAAAAGCTTGGCAGTGAACTGTGCCCTGGCGCATTCTGAATAGCAACAACTCCACCAATTAGAGTCCAGTTGCTAACCAAACAGCACTCTTCTCATGCAGCATAAATTGTTGTGCCCTTTACAATTGGCATTCTTGTGAATTGTCCTGATGGGTGCAAGATGAAAATCTTTGACAGCATGTCAGTTTTTTTCAGCAATGCTCAATGTTTAAGATTTTCTGGACTTTCCCCTTGGAAATTGCACTGACTGTCCTCCATTATATTTTCAGTTTATAAGTATAATTCTGTTGTATATTAAAGTTAAGATTGTGTTTCCTAGACCCCCCCCCCCCCCACCCCACAGCATTAACCTGACTGGTCTATAATTTGCTTGACTGTTTCAGCCTTCCTTTTTAAATATAAGAATAGCTTGAATTATCTGGCAGTCCTTTATGCTATTTCCTTTTCTCATCGATATGTGTAGTAATACCTCTGCTGTCCCTTGATTATTTTAGTTTACCCACTTATTGGGCAGACTCATCGTCACATTGCCCATCGATCTGGACATCTTTCTGCCTTCAAATCTTTTCTCAGTAAATGACGTTTCTAAATGTGGTTATAATGTGAAGGCAATTCTTCACCCAGTGGAACGCTCCAGTAACCTAATGAATACAAAGAACTCCCCAAGGTTTCACAACAGATGGAAGAAAATCCTGGACACAGGAGTGGACAAGTTCATTCTACATTGGCCCATGGTCCTTAGTGAAACCAGTCTTCCACCCAGCACAGGGTCCACAAGACGCACCAATTGAGATACATTCAGTGCTAATTTACAAGGCAGGACAATGGAGTAGGAGCCCTCAGAACCCTCACCGTTATGACCCAGCAGTTGGTAAAGCTGAGTTATTTAAAAATCCCAGAGGGAAACTTTAAACAAGTGTCATAACCTATATTTTTCAGTGGTATGTTCGAGAGGCAGCTCTAAATTCAGGAATCAGACCACCAGTTCTCTGAAGGTTTATATGAAACTAAATGAAACATTTTATTAAGTTACAAACACAATTAAACACATACACATGGCTACAAATTACTACTATAAATTTTAACAAATTCCCAGACTAATCTCCATTAAGGCAACAACAACCTATAGACTTTAAGTCGACACCAGGCAAAGCATTTTCACCTGAGAAATTCAAAATGAGGTTCCTTTCACTTTGGTTCCTTTGCAGACACAGTGGTAAGTTACAGGCTTTGATGTTACATTGCCTCTGCCCTGCACACTCAAAACTGCTATCGGTTATACCCAGCACATCTCATTGAATGTAAATTCTCATTTTATCACCAGCCCCTCAACTCCACCTCGTCTAACAATAAAATCCCTTTCTTAGTACCGATTTTATTAGTAATATAAACATTGCTTGGTCTCTGCTAGTTAGCTGCCAGAGCTCACTCTCCTTCTTGAATGCTCTATTCAACAAAATGCAAATACACCCTACCTCTCTTAAATCTCAAAACTAGTACACATCAAAGCATCCAGACCAGCTAGCTTTAATCCAATTAAGACACACCCACAGACTAAACTTCTATTTTTAAACAAAAATTTCCAATAACGTTATATTAATAGCTTCATGACACCCACCATTATCACTGTCATGAATCACTAATTAGCCTAACCTTCCTGCCTGCTCTTGAGCTGATTGGCTAACCTGATTCAATCTAGTTGGTACAACTTGTGTCTTCATTGTCGAAGGAATCTCTTTGGATCCTCATTGTCTAAGGAATCTCTTTGGATCCTCATTGTCTAAGGAATTATTTCTGATCCAAACCCCATATTGTATTGTTGATTCTGATGCAGTATTGTAGACTGACTTGTCCCCAAGCTCAGCACTGACCCTACTCCAGCAGACACTATGAAACACACTAACAAAGCGCCTCTAACCTGAGCTGTGCATGTGTCAGAGGTGCCGCTGTATTGGGTTCACAACATTCACAACACTACGCTTTGGTTCAAACTGAACTGGAACCCACATGAAAGGCTGATGAAAATCAGCCCTCATTCTTCTACAATATTCATGCATTGATGCAGCGAAGAAAGGAACTCGCTGGCTAGGAAATTATTTCACAGAGCCATAGAGTGAGGCAGCACAGAAAGAGGCCATTCAGTCCATCATGCCTGTGCCAATGCTTTGAAGGAGCAAGTTCAACAGAAAGTTTAGACTGGAAAAAAGAACTTAACAGGTAAGGAGCGGGGGAGAGTTTGATGATTTGGATAGATCTACCAAAGGGCCAGCATAGGCATGAGGGGCTGAATGGTCTATTTCTTTGCTTTATTATGCTGTGGTTCTATAAATTTTATCTGTAGTGAAGGTAACTACTAATACGAGGGAAGATGGTGGCATAGTGGTGATGTCACTGAGCTAGTAATCCAGAGATCCAGGCTAATACTCTGGGCACATGGGTTTGAATCCGACCAAGACAGCTGGTTGAAACTGAATTCAATGTGGAAGTGAAAGCTATGTCTCAGTAATGGTGACCTGAAACTATTGTTGATTGTGGTAAAAACCCATCTGGTTCACTGATGTCCTTTAGAGAAGGACATCTGCCGTCTCTATCCAGTCTGGAGTACACGTGACTCCAAACCCACAACAATGTGGTTGACTCTTAACTGCCCCTCTGAAATGGCTGAGCAAGCTACAGAATGGAAATAAAGACAATGAAAGACAGGAAGTCTGTATTTTCGACACCTTCAGAAACTGGCTACTTTGCTGCCTTTTTAATCTTGTTTGGTTGATATGATGATAGGAAGTGTGAGGGCTGATCTATGTGTCTATTCTAAGCTCTGCTGCTTTGCAGTAATGAGACTTTTTAATTTTTAAAAAACAAATTTTTATCTCTGAGCTCCTCCAATTCTGACCTCTTGCCCATCCCCAAGGTTTAGGGAGGAAATTCCAGAGCTCAGGGTCCAGGCAGGTGAAGGCACGACTGCCAATGGTGGAGCGATGGAAATCGGAGACGTACGTGAGGCTGGGTTAGAGGGACTTAGAGGCCACAGAGAGTTGTAGGGCCTGGAGGAGATTACAGAGATAGGGAAGGTTGTAGGGGCTGGAGGAGGTTACAGAGATAGGGAGGGTTGTAGGGGCTGGAGGAGGTTACAGAGAGAGGGAGTGTTGTAGGGGCTGGAGGAGGTTACAGAGATAGGGAGGGTTGTAGGGGCTGGAGGAGGTTACAGAGATAGGGAGGGTTGTAGAGGCTGGAGGAGGTTACAGAGATATGGAGGGTTGTAGGGGCTGGAGGAGGTTACAGAGATAGGGAGTGTTGGGGCTGGAGGAGGTTACAGAGATAGGGAGGGTTGTAGGGGCTGGAGGAGGTTACAGAGATAGGGAGGGTTGTAGAGGCTGGAGGAGGTTACAGAGATATGGAGGGTTGTAGGGGCTGGAGGAGGTTACAGAGATAGGGAGTGTTGTAGGGTCTGGAGGAGGTTACAGAGATAGGGAGTGTTGTGGGGGGTGGAGGAGGTTACAGAGAAAGGGAGGGTTGGAGGGGCTGGAGGAAGTGACAGAGAAAGAAAAGGTTTTAGGGGCTGGAGGAGGTTACAGAGATAGGGAGGGTTGTAGGGCTGGAGAGGGTTACAGATATCATGGAGGGAATTGCACACAAGGACCTGAATTTTAATTTTGAGGTATTCTCAGACACGAAGTTAGTGAGTGAATTGGACTTGGTGTGAGTTTGTAAACTGGGAATCAATCCAGCAGTGACCCAATCAGAGATCAATAAGAATGATCTTTTCCAAAGATTATTAACCATAAACCTGCCCAAGCTGACGATAATATTACCTTGGAGAAGTGACAGGAGGAAGTAAGATTTCCTGATCATTGTCCGCTCCCAGATATTTCTTCAGCTTCTCACTCTCAAGCTGTGAAAGAGAAAGGAGTGAATGAGAACTCACCTCTTGTCCAACAGCTCTCAAGAGATCAGAACTGCTTTTAGACAATGTATTCACAGATTAATTTGATTCTCTGTGGGATGATATGTGCTCTGCAGAGAGTTACAAGGCTTTAAGAAAGAAAAACAATGAAGGATTGGCATATCTATAGCGCCTTTCGCCACCTCATGACGTCCCAACGCTCAGGTCCCTACACTTTTGTACAATAGATTGAGGCATAGGCATAATGTGTCCCAAAACACTTCTCGTTGAATAAAGCATTTTTTGATGTGTCATCTCTATTGTAATCTAGGAAATGGTGAGAAATGCAGAATTCAATTTGCACACATGCACTGCAATGTGATGCTCAACAGATAATCTGGTTTTCAGCAGTGTTGTTTGAGTGATAAACATGGGCCGTAAGACCAGGGAGACCACATTCAAAATTCCATCTACCTGAGACGCTGCCTTAATTTAACATTTCATCTGAATGACTACACCTCTGACAGTGCAGCACTCCCTCAGTACTGACCTTCTGACAGTGCAGCACTCCCTCAGTACTGACCCTCTGACAGTGCAGCACTCCCTCAGTACTGACCCTCTGACAGTGCAGCACTCCCTTAGTACTGACCTCTGACAGTACAGCACTCCCTCAGTACTGACCCTCTAACAGTGCAGCACTCCCTTAGTACTGACCCTCTGACAGTGCAGCAATCCCTCAGTACTGGGACTAGGACCATAAGCTTAGATTTTGAGATCAGGTTGATGTCTCTAAGCATCCCTGGTCCCTGGAACTAAAAAGATGTTCTGTACAACAGACTTGAGCCTCACGCCCAGATCTCAATAATCAGTATAAATTTTTCTAAGGGATCAATAATTGGAATCTGTCTTCATAAAGTCACAACATCAACAAAGGACGATGTTGGCTGTAGAAGTGAATTCCAATCATTCCGTTACGTACCCAGGATCTCTCTGCCTGCTCGCTTGGGGAGTAACTGCCCACACGCTCTGCTTGGACTGAATGAGCTCTTCCTGTGCTGCTCCCTCTGTGTATTTAATGAGAAAGGGTTGATGTGTCATTGTGAGTTAAAATGAGGAGGCGTCGCTAATTGAGGAAGCAGCTCCTGACGTTGTTGGTAAACTATTCACTGTTGATGTGAAAAGGTTGATGTGTCAACGTGAGTCGTCTGGAAGAGGGAATACAGCTCCTTGGCTGCCAATACCTGAAAATGTTTACATCTTTGTGTGCAGACTTTGTGATGTTGTTTCTGTTCACACCTGGAGAGCTGTTGATGCTGTTCAAATGTCTGATTGTTCTCCTCCTGTTCCTGTGTAACAGACTCGAGAGGCTGAATGGGCCTCCTCCTATTCCTGTGCAACAGGCTCGAGGGGGATGAATGGGCCTCCTCCTGTTCCTGTGTAACAGGGGCTCGAGGGCTGAATGGGCTTCGTCCTGTTCCTGTGTAACAGGCTTGAGGGGCTGAATGGCCCTCCTCCTGTTCCTGTGCAACAGGCTCAAGGGGCTGAATGGCCCTCCTCCTGTTCCTGTGTAACAGTCTCTAGGGGGTGAATGGTCCTCTTCCTGTTTATGCGTAACAGACTCGAGGGGCTGAATAAACCTCCTCCTGTTTCTGCGTAACAGACTCGAGGGGGTGAATGGGCCTCTTCCTGTTCCTGTGTCACAGGTTCAAGGGGTGGATATTTTATATGAAGAAGCAGAAGAGGGTGATCATTGGAAATGTGTGATTATCAGTGATGGTGAGTGTCTTAAATGTCTGACTGTCATTAATAATGGTCAACCCCTATGATTGTGGCAATACAGTGCAGAAAAGTGGACAGTTTATTAAAGATCAATCATAGGCAAATAGGACTGGACAATACCATTCAACTGCATTTTAGATTTTATAATATGAGCACTGTAATTTTCCAAATATAATATGCTTTCGCCCCTTAAAAAAATACCTGGGGTTAGGGAAAGTATTATACACGGGAACGAATCAAAATGGAGATTTTTGCATCCAGCCTGGAGTGTTTCCTTCGGATGGGTTGTGTGTGCTGATGTGTACCAATTAGCAAATTGCTTTTTGCTAATTTTCTTCTCAATTCCTCCTGCTCCTAAGGCATAAGTGAGGATTGCCGCTTGTTTTCATTCATTTCCACCTTAATTTGGAAGGCTGCTGTGTGTTAAAAGTTAAAATTTTTCCCTCAAAATATGAGTGTAGAGATTAATTCATTTGGTGTCACCTTATGGCCTTGCTTCTTCTCTGCTTTTCTTCAATCTTCCCTCAGTCCACATCTCAGTGTTACCCGCCCCTCCAAGTTTTTTTCTTCCTCTTCTATTTTTTCCCTCAGTTTCTCCTTCAGTTGTTGTCAGGGCAAGGCTGTGGGGTCTTCATTTCGAATCTGTGCTTGATTATGCTTCTCTGCCTGTCTGTACTGAACAACCCTTTTAATTCATGAACCTCTACTCTTGATTTAAGATTTAAGAGGGATAGATTGGGAAATTATCAACCTGTCAGCTCACTAGAAATGGCCATTAAGGACAGAGTGACTGAGTTTATATAAACCTCCTCTCAGACCCCATCCGGAGTAACCGTGTTTGGTTCTGGGCCCCGCACTTCAGGAAGGATATATTGTCCTTGGATGGGGTGCAGCGCAGATTCACCAGAACAATCCTGGGGCTGAAAGAGTTAAATTCCGAAGTGTTTCCCCGAAGTCACCCGTGAACGATATAGTGAGTGTGCATGTGTTATCCTTGGAGTGAGCTTTCCAATTTAAAAATAAACCCGCCAGCAAAGCCTTTTTACTTAAAAAGGAAAAGATTAGTTTATTTCACCCATTCGCTCTGGAAGTTACCAAAGGAAGGTTTTTTTTAAATTCATTCTCAGGATGTGGGCGCCGCTTGGCTAGGCCAGCATTAATTGCCCATCCCTAATTGTCCTTGAGCCTCCTGGGCTGAGGGTGAGTCCCAGTGGAGTTGGAAGTGTGGAATCGAGATCCATGTTGAAGATTTTTAAAGTGTGGGTATAGATTTACAGGCTTCCAAGATGGCATCGTCATTCACTGCAGAACAATGGATTTCCTGCCCTTGCCAGTTTTGCAAAGTGGCGGTGGCCTGTTTCTGAATGAAGAGTTTCTAATAATGGCTGCGTGGGTCAGCTGTCTCTCGACTTGACTCATTTCAGCAGTGTAGCACTGCGAGTAGCGAGTCATTTAAATTAACCCCACGCCTCCTGTTTAAAGATTCAGACAGTCACGAGATCCCCGAGAGTTGACTAAGTTGATTTTGTTTTTTTCACCTCTGAGGCCACGCGTTGAGGCTCGGAGTTGGGGATCGGGATTAGCGATGGGTTTCGTTCAAGCGGCGCTTCTGACTGGATTAGTGAAAGGCACTTCTTAGGATTAGCTGTAGCCTGGAAATTAAAAAGATGTAGCTCACTCTTGCCATCTTCTGCTGCATAAAACCTTTAGCTCCCTGTTTGTTTCTCCTGAAGCAATTTCTGGCGAATTTTCTGTGTCTTTAGCTTCAGTGGGAGCTTCTTTCAGGTCAGAACCCATGGAAGACATTTGATTTCTTAGTTTTTCAGCATTCTTGTGAGGCTGAGGGTTTTTCTTCTTGAGCTGACACCATGGGCAAAATTTCATCCTTGTCGGGCAGGCTCTGTGGGGCCGTGGCGGGAAGCCGACTTCCGCCTGCGGTCGAGGCCGGAAGGCGATTTCACGCTGGTGGGCCAATTAAAGCCCGCCCAGCATGAAATGCGAACGGAGGGGGAGTAGGGCGAGCGCAAAGTTCGCACATGCACACGAGTGCGCGCTTGATAATCTACCTGAGGCAGCTCTGTTTAAGAAGAGTTCTGTTCTGAAGAGTTTTAAAAAAAAAGTAATGAAATTAAAAATGTAATGAAACATACCCCCTCATGTGACTCCGTAAGGTTGGGCAGGCAGTGAAAAATTCTATTTAACTGATCCTTTCATGGCCTTATCAGTCCTTTTAATTGTCAGCGGGTGTGCTGCCGGCTCCGGCGCACGCCCACCGACGAAATATCGCGGGACTATGCGTTGACGTCGGGATGAGGAGGGTCAATTTACCCTCGAGCGGGTCGGGTGCGCGCCCGCCTGCCGAGCTAAAAATGTTGTTGAATGTTGTAATGGTGTTTGTTACAGCACGTGTCTGTTAAGGATGTCTTTGTGGTCTCCTGTATGTTAACAGCAAGTCTTTATTAACTACTTGTAACTATATAGATATTTACTGTAAAGGGTACAGGTGAGGAGCTGTCTCCACGTCTGGGTTTTAACATGTCTCTGGCCAACACCACATTGACCCTAGGTCTGGGTTATGTGCCTTCTTATCACCGTGTGGTGGTACTGTACTCAGTCCCACCTCAACCCTCTATATACCTGATCCTTATACTACAGTAGGAGCTGGGGAAGGTTACAAAGATAGAGAGAGTTGAGGTCATGAGGGCTCTTGAAAATAAAGTTGAGAATTTTAATATCAAGGATTGACCAAGAACCAGTGTGGGTCACCGAGCATATGGGGTGAAAGGTGAACAGGACTTGGTGCACGCAAGGACGCGGGCAGCAGAGTTTTGGACAGCCTCAAGTTTAGGGAGGGGAGAATGCGAGAGACCAGCCAGGCGTGTGTTGTAATAGTCGAGTCTGGACGTATTGAAGGCGTGGATGAGGGTTTCAGCAGCAGATGAGCTGAGACAGGGTGAAGTCGGGCAATGTTACTAGGTGGAACTAGGCAGTCTTAGTGATGGCACAAATATGAGGCCAGAAGCTCATCTCAGGATCAAATGTGACACCAAAGTTGCAAAAAGACTGGCTAATTCTCAGAGAGCTGCTAGGGAGAGGAATGGAGTTGGTAGCGAGGGAACAGAGTTTGGAGCGGGGAATGAAGGCAATGGCTTCAGTCTTTCCAATATTTCATTGGAGCAAATTTTTGCTCATCCAGTACTGGATGTCGGATAAGCAGCCTGATAATTTAGCAGCAGTGAAGGAGTCGAGAGAGATGGTGGTGAGGTAGAGCTGGGTATCCTCAGTGGACAGGTGAAAACTAACATTGTTCAGATGATGCTACAAAGCCATTGCAAGTGATTCTCTAGCTACAATTAGATAGATAAGTGTGGAACCAGGTGAGAGCACACTGGATGACAGTGGAGAGGTGTTGGAGGAGGGTGGTGTGCTCGACCATGTCAAAGGCTGCAGACAGGTCGAGAAGGATGAGGAGGGAAAGTTTACCTTCGTCACAGTCCACAGGATGCCATTTGTGATCTTGATAAGAGTCATTTCGGTAGTAGCAGGGGCATAAACCTGACTGGAGGGTTTCAACATGGAGTTTCTGGAAAGATGGGAAAGCACTCAGGAGCTGGAAACACATTCAAGAACTTCCAAGCAAAAAGAGAGGTTGGAGATGGGATGGGAGTTTATGCGGACGGTGGGGTCAAGGATTGTTTTTTTGAGGAGGGGGTGATGGCAACAGTCTTGAAAGAAAGAGTGAGTGGAAGCGAAGGGAGAGACTGGATAACAAAATTGGTTAACATGAGAGCCAGGAGGGGAAGTTGTGTGGTCAGCAGTTTGGTGGGAACAAGGTTGAGGGGACAGGAGGTGGCTCTGATGGAGAAGATGAGCTCAGGGACGGCATGGTAGAGATAGGAGAGAAACTAGAGAAAGATGCGAGTTCAGGGCTAGAGCAGGGGGGAGGGGTGGTGACATCAGAGGAAGTTTGGCTCGGTGGGCTAATGAAAGGGAGGGAACTGACACAGGATTGAATTTGTCCATTTTGTCCTGGTGGATCATCAAACAATATCTAAAGACGTTTACAAAAAGAATGAATAGAAGGATGTTGCCAACAGTGAGGGGCAATCCTGAAGGAGGATGTACGAATTGAAACCCACAGATAATCATCTCACTGTTATGACTTGGCAGATGATGTGTGCCAGGCAAACCAAATCCTCAAGGGAAACTTGGTCCCACCATCACAACGGTCTTGCAATTTGTATTTATTACAAGGAGGTGGTGTGCACTGAACTCAGAAGTAATGAGTCTTCCAAGACCTTTAGAGATTTTAAAAATTAAATTAAAATATTTATTAACAAAATAAAAGATTTCAAGCACCTACATAAGACTACAATTACCTAATACGATAACAAATCCTAAAATTCCAAATTAACCTGACTCCCAGTTACACACCGTCTTTAAGGCAACAGTCCAAAACACATTTTAGATTTTTTTAAAAATAGTAAGTTAACACAGTACCCACTTGACAGTGGAATCCTAAATGGATTTCTCCAACTTCAGTTACTGCACATAACAGACTTATACACAAATGGCTGGAGGCTTCTTAAAGTCTATTTCACACAATCCAGTTAGACCTTACATGGTTGTCACCTCACATAGCCTTTCATCCTCCTTTATATATGTTTCCCTCTCTTTAAGCTTGTTAAGCATAAGATTGATACTGGTGTAAATAATTAATTTCAATAAAGTGTAAAGAGCAGGGTTACTAGAGTAATTAATTAATAAATTAAATTAAATGAGATAGCGATGGCAGGATGGGCGATGTGTTGCTGCTGCGGAATATGGGAGCTTCTGCTGGTTTTTTAATCATGGGTGACTTTAATCTCCATGTAGATTGGGAAAATCAAATTGGCAGAGGTAACCATGAGCAAGAATTCATAGAGTGTGTTCGGGATAGTTTCCTGGAACAATATGCTGTGGATCCAACCAGGGAACAGGTTATTTTGGATCTGGTAATGTTTAATGAGGCAGGTTTAATAAATGATCTCAGAGTCGCAGATCTCCTAGGAAACAGTGACCATAACATGGTGGAATTTAGTATTCCGTTTCAGAGTGAGAAACTTAGTTCGGAAACATCTGTGCTAAACTTAAATAAGGGTAATTACAAAGGAATGAGGGCAGAATTGGCTGGAATGGACTGCGAAAGGAGTTTAGCAGAAAAGACGGTTGATGAACAATGGCAGACATTTAAGAAAATAGTTCATGACTCACAACAAAGATATACCCCAGTGAGGAAGAAGGATTATAGGAAGGGGATAAACCAACCATGGTTAACCAAGGAAGTTAAAGATAGTATATTGAAAGAAAAAACATACAATGTGGCAAAGATTAGTGGTAAGCCAGTGGATTGGGAAAGCTTTCAAAATCAACAGACAGTGACCAAAAAAAAATAAAGTGGGAGAAAATAAACTTTGAGGGTAAACTGGCAAGTAATATGAAAATGGACAGTAAGAGCTTCTTTAAATATATAAAAAGGAAGAGAGAGGCCAAAATCAATATAGGTCACTTAGAGAATGAGGCTGGGGAAATAATAATGGGGAACCAGGAAATAGCAGAGGAATTGAATAAATACTTTGCATCAGTCTTCACAGTAGAAGACACTAATAGCATTCCAAAAATACTAAATAATCAGAGAAAGAGTACTAGGGAAACTAATGGGGCTAAAGGCCAATAAGTCACCTGGACCTGATGGGTTGCATCCTAGGATATTAAAGGAAATAGCTGCAGAGATAATGGATGTACTGGTTTTAATCTTCCAAGAATGCTTAGATTCTGGAAAAAGTCCCAGAGGATTGGAAAACTGTCAATGTAACGCCCTTATTCAAAAAGGGAGGGAGACAAAAAATCAGCCAGTTAGCTTAACATCTGTCATTGGGAAAATGTTGGAGCCTATTATAAAGGATGTAATAGCAGAGCATTTAGAAATGCATAATCTAATCAAGCAGAGTCAGAATGGCTTCATGAAGGGGAAATCATGCCTGACAAATTTATTAGAATTCTTTGAGGAGGTAACAAACGGGATAGATAAAGGGGAACCAGTAGATGTAATATATTTGGATTTCCAAAAGGCGTTAAATAAGGTACCACACATAAGGCTACTTAATAAGATAAGAGCCCACGGCTTTGGGGGTAGTATATTAGCATGGATAGAGGATTGGCTAACTAATAGAAAAGAGAGATTTGGGATGTGGCGGGGGGTGCATTTTCAAGATGGCAACCTGTAACTAGTGGAGTGCCACAAGGATCAGTGCTGGGGCCACAATTATTTGCAATATATATTAATGACTTGGATGAGGGAAATGAATGTGCTATCACCAAGTTTGCGGATGACACAAAAATAGGTGGGACGGCAAGTGGTGAGGATGACACAAAGAGTCTACAAAGGGATATAGACAGGCTAAGTGAGTGGGCAAAAATGTGGCAGATGGAATATAATGTGAAAAGTGTGAGGTTATGCAATTTGGCAGGAAGAATAGAGGAGCTGAATATTATTTAAATGGAGAAAGACTGAAGAAAGTTGCAGCACAAAGGGATTTGGGGGTCCTCGTGCATGAATCCCAAAAAGCTAGCACACAGGTTCAGCAGGTAATAGGTAAGGGAAATGGAATGTTGGCCTTTATTTCAAAAGGAATGGAGTATAAAAATAGGGAAGTCTTGCTAAAACTATACAAGGCACTAGTTAGACCACACCTAGAATACTGTGAACAGTTTTGGTCCCCTTATCTAAGGAAAGATGTAGTAGCATTGGAGGCAGTCCAGAGAAGGTTCACTTGGTTGATCCCGGGGATGGAGGGATTTTCTTATGAGGAGAGATTGAGTCGATTGGGCCTGTACTAATTGGAGTTTAGAAGAACGAGAGGTAACCTGATTGAAACATATAAGATTCTTAGGGGGCTTGGCAGGGTAGATGCTGAGAGATTGTTTCCTGTTGTGGAAGAGTCTAGGATCAGAGGGCATAATCTCAGAGTAAGGGGGCACCCACTTAAAACAGAGATGAGGAATTTCTTCTCTCAGAGAGTTGTCAATCTGTGGAATTCCTTTACCGCAGAGGGCTGGGTCGTTAAGTATATTCAAGGCTGAGATATGCAGATTTTTAATCAGTAAGGAATCAAGGGTTATGGGGAAAAGGCAGGAAAGTGGAGTTGAGGATTATCAGATCAGCCATGATTATATGGAATGGCGGAGCAGACTCGATGGGCTGATTGGCCTACTTCTGCTCCTACATCTTATGGTCTAATATGTGAACTCCATTGTTTCATATGTCTTTAGAACGGTACCTTTCTCATAATATAAAAACTTTCATGTTGCCATTACTGTCAGTAACCTTTGGGAAAAATAAATACACTCCTTAACCTTACATATCTGGTTAGTTGTAAACAGACTAACATCCCTTTTGAAATCTAAACAATCCCTTCACTTACCTAAAAATACAAATTCCCTTCACACCTTACATGCTAAGCCAGCATCCATGTTTACTCAATAGTATTTCACACACATTCCTGCACCTAGCCTCTTCTGATAATTCCAAGCTTGCAGTCTACCTTTTTTTTAATTCATTCACGGGATGTGGGCTTCGCTGGCTGGGCCAGCATTTATTGCCAATCCCTAGTTGCCCTTGAGAGGCTGGTGGTGAGCTGCCTTCTTGAACCAGTGCAGTCCATGTGTAGGTACACCCGCAGTGCTGTTAGGAAGGGAGTACTAGGACTTTGACCCAGCGACAGTGAAGGAACGGCAATATATTTCAAAGTCAGGATGGTGAGTGGCTTGGAGGGGAACTTCCAGGTGGTGATGTTCCCATCTATCTGCTGCTCCTGTCCTTATAGATGGCAGTGGTCATGGGTTTAGAAGGTGCTGCCTAAGGAGCCTTGGTCAATTCCTGCAGTACATCATTTAAATGGTACACACTGCTGCCACTGTGCGTCGGTGGAGGAAGGAGTGAATGTTTGTGGATGTGGTGCCAATCAAGCAGGCTCCTTTGCCCTGGATGGTGTCCAGCTTCTTGAGTGTTGTGGGAACTGCACTCATCCAGGCAAGTGGAGAGTATTCCATCACACTCCTGACTTGTGCCTTGTAGATGGTGGACAGGCTTTGGGGAATCAGGAGGTGAGTTACTCGTCGCATGATTCCTAGCCTCTGACCTGCTCTTGTAGCCACAGTATTTACATAGCTAGTCCAGTTCAGTTTCTGGTCAATGGTAACCCCCAGGATGTTGACATTGGGAGATTCAGTGATGGTAATGCCATTGAAAGTCAAGGGGCAGAATTTTGCGTTTAACAGACTGGCGGGCCTGACTGACTCGGCGGCAGGCGGGCAGCTGATGCCCGCTGCTGAAACAGGCCGCGCCACCACTTTGCGCGGGCGGGCCAATTAAGGCCCGCCCAGCGGGGGCTCCGACTCCCGTGGTCATTGGGAAAATTAAATCAGTGGCAGACGTGTTCAGACCGCCGGTTCTAATGGGGAACCAGCAGCCTGTATAAAGAACAGCCAGGCAGCCTCCTTTAGGCTATTCACCATGTCCAGTCATCGGGCAGCACAAGAGGTGAGGGCAGAGGAGGAGGAGGGGGGCAGGCTGCAGGGTAGGCCAGTGGGGGGCCACTGTGCCCCTCGGTTCTCAGATGCCTGCCTTGCTGTCCTCCTCAAAGAGGTGTCCAACCATCGGGATGTCTTGTTTCCGGAGGATGGGAGGAAGAGGGACCCCACGTCACCAGGCAGGCATGGCAAGAGGTGGCGGAGACTGTTAGCTCTCATGATGCTGTGTGGTGCACCGGAACGCAGTGCCGCAAGCACTTCAATGATTTGCTGCGCTCTGGAAGGGTGAGTACCATGTCAGCCTTGGCCATTTTACCCAGCAGGTAGCCTTAGCCTTTGAGGCTCCCCCTCACCCCTCCACATCTTAGTGTCATTACTGCATTGGGCATTTGGCGCATGCTGGGTGGGCAAACAGATAGTGAACATGCTTACATCAGCCTTAGTGGTTGAGATGATGGGTTCTCCCTGCAGCATATGTTGGTGTTTGTCGTATTTGAGTAGTCTGGGGGCAGCCTGCAAGGGAGGCAGCTAGCCACATACTCAGAACTCCAACTCCTGTCTTATTGATGGTGATGAGATGGTGGAAGGGGAGCCTCAAGGTGTCGTGGCCAAGAGCCATCTGCTGGCCTCGGTGCCATGCCTAGTTGCGCCTCCTTGCCATGGGTGCTAAGACCCATGTGTTATTCAAAGTGATAGACACCGAATGTGTCCAAGGTGTCCGTTTGGGGGAGGGGATCGGGAGCAGCCGTACTATCTTCTGGGGACTGATCAACAGTAGTGTGGACAGGAGCCGCTGGAGGCCTCAGATGGGCCACTGTGGTTAGGGTGCGTCGTGCGTGTGCAGAGTACATGAGCGATCAGCCCCAATAAATGCTCTCCTCTGTTCTGCAGGCAAAAACTGAGAGCAATATCCGGGAGCACCTGCGGACTGGTGGTGGGCACGCCATGCTGCAGCACCTCACCACGCATGAGGAGCAGGCCATGGAGCTGGGGAGGAGGCAGGCGGCCAGGTCAGCAGGTGTCAGCGAGGCTGGGGTGCAGCGGCCAAGTATTTGAGGGCCACAGTCCCATCCACTCTGTCTCCCCACCATCCAAAGCACTGATGATTGCTGCAATCATTAATCCAGCAACACAGCTCATTCACAGACTGATACAGTCAGACATGTGGGTCATACACAAAGGTTCCTCGGCCCCTTGAGGATGCGTGTCTCTAGCACTTTCCAAAGTCGCCTTATCCCATTTGTGACCACTATCCCCATGGCCTAACATGCCATGGCATCGCTGCTGCACATCCAAAGACTTATTGCATCTTAGGAGTGTTTGTACCTCCACCACCCTTTCAGCCTGTGCGTCCCACAATACTCTGTCCAAAAGGTCCTCAGGACCTCACCTGTCAGCCACATGGCGCTCAACTTAAATAAATGCCACCACGTTAGTCATCCCTGCGCCAAGGGGAAATGTTGCCTTCTGTCCACCCGTTCTATGCCCCCCATAACGGTATGAAGGTCAATAATGTGACCTGTCAATCTCCTGTGCTCCACGGCAAATGTCGCAAGTGTATGCAATGTTTCCTCATTACTCCCAACTCTCTAGGCCAGCTTGCATCCAGGTCTGGAACCTCTGCACTCTCTCCACTCCAGTGCCATCCCTCCCATGAAGCACAGGTCACAACTGAACGCAGAAGTGTAGATATGGCCTCGACAGCGTTTTCTGCACTTGCAACATGACCTCCCTTTTCCTACATTCTATTCCTCGGCTAATAAAGGCAAGTCTGGCTTCTACCTTGTTAAACGCCTTATGTTCCTGTTCTGCTACCTTAACAGGTCTGCCCAGCAAGGTCCCTGTAATCGTCATGACTTCCCACGGTCCTACTCATGTATTCCCATACCTTGCTTGTCTTGCCCAAGTGCTTAACCGCACACTTATCCACATAACATTCCATGTGGCATTCCTTAGGCCATCTGACCAGCCTGACTGTATGCGCGTGTAATGTTTGGGCCTCCTCTTGACTATTTACCACCCCACCAATGTTCGTCTCCTTAGGTTCTTGAAGGGTGAGCGACTAATGAGGCTGGGGGGGAAAGGATGAAAGGTGTTACTGACTGAACGCTAACTGATGCAGCGTCCTTGTTGTTAATTTCAGCATCACCGCATGGCCACCACCAACAAGTCCAGAGCACCCCCCCCTCCACATTTGAGGGCCAAGACTTACAACTTGCGTCACATGCTTTCAGCGAGCTAAGCACCAGCACAGCGGTGGGGATTATGATGTTGGCTAGTGTCCCGGGGCACAGTGGAGAGGGCATTTCACAATCGCTGGAGGAGATGGCACGGACAGAGAGTGCCGATGGCACCAGCAGCCGGAGGACTGCAGGGGACCAGGCACATGTTGAGTCCGGCAATGATGATGTGCCTCTGGAGATGTCAGCCATGCAGCAGCTGCAGGAGAAGCGGCAGGGTGCGTGGGAGCATCTGGCAGGGCTGCATGAGGGTGTGCTTCACTTGGTCTCTGTGGTGGAGGAATCCAGGCAGAATGTCAGTGATGGCATGAACTTCAGGACAGAGCTTCAGGCTTCCTCCATTGAGAGATTGGTGACTCTTATGGAGAGGGGCTTCCAGTGGATTGAGAATCTTCTGATTGGGTTTCGCTCTGACCTGCAAGCCCTCACAGCGCTAATGGCCACAAGTGGTCATTCGCAATGTGGGAGATGTTCTGAGCACCAAGTGTCACCGCTCGGTGCCCATCCATCTGCGGTGAGCAGGGAGGTCCAGTGTAACCTCACATCGGCACAGCAGCTGGCTGTCATCGCTGTGATCTCCTCTCAGGGCGCTCTGGGCGAGAGTAGCAGCTCCTCCGCCCCGCTGCCAGTGACTGTTGCATCCATTGAGGCTGCAACAACTGGGGAGGTGCCAGTTCTGGAACTGGCCACTCCCTCCTAGGTGGGGCCAGCACAGGCTCTATGGGCCAGAGGACGGCCGCCAAGGTCATCAAGGCCAACAGGACAGCAGAGTCGGCAGGCTGTCTCAGATGCCACTCCCAGCGATGGGGCGGCACCTAGACGTAGCACCCGCAAACGTAAGCACAAGGCACGTTAGGCACACCACGGGCTTGTCACTGGTGATTTTGTGTTGGCCCTAGATTAGGGAATGTATCATTGTGTACGTCAGAGCGACATTTGTGCTTTATTTTGGTGGCAATAAAGTCCACTTTTCTGACCATGGCTGAGGGTGTTTCCTTTGTGCTGCATTTGTATGTTTCACAGACATATCATGAGTGTTTGAGTGGATATTGATGTTTCTGTACTAAGCCCTTAGTTGCAGCTGATGAGGTGGAAGATGTAGCACCTAAGTGCCACGTGTGGAAGTGCCAGGCAATGCTGGTCCTGCTGATCCATGTGTGTGGAGCTAGCTGAAGTTTTGTTGGATTAAAGTGTCCCGGATGTCCCTGCCTCCTTGGTGTAGTAGCAGGTCGGCGTGCTGCCCCTCATCATTGCCCTTTGCTTCCTCATCCTCTGAGCCACTGCTGAATTCATCACGTGCAGCCTCATCCACTGCGTCAAGGTCTTCATCGTCAAGTGCATCCTACCTTTCCAGCACAAGATTGTGCAGAGCGCAGCATGCTGCCACTATCACAGAGACACGATCTGGAAGTACTGGAGTGCGCCCCCTGAGCAGTCCAGGCAATGGAAACGCATCTTGAGAAGACCGATGGCTCTCTCCACCACAGCCCTTGTGGTGCCATGGCTCCTATTGTAACGCTCCTCAGCTTCTGTTCTTGGATGGCGGAGAGGCGTCATGAGCCACCTTCTGAGGGGATAGCCCTTATCACCCACCAGCCATCAAGCCAAGCTGGAGCACTGAAGAGCACTGGCACCTGGGAGTGTCTGAGGATGTAGGTGTCGTGGGAGCTGCCTGGGTACCTTGCACAAACTTGCAGAATCTGCATCCTGTGATCACACACTATCTGCACGTTCATGGAGTGGAAGCCCTTCCTGTTCACGAAGGCACCAGTCTCACCTGCTGGCGCCTTGATGGACATCTGTACAGTCTATAGCACCCTGGACATGGGGGAAGCCAGCAACTGCCGCGAAGCCTCTGGCTCGCTGTGCTTGACTTGCCTGGTCGCAGCGGAAGTGGATGAAGGTCAATGCCCATCTGAACAGAACGTCTGTAACCTGCTTGACACAAGTGTGGACAGCTGATTGGGAGACACCGCAAAGATCACCCACCGAGCCCTGGAAGGAGCCAGATGCATAGAAGTGGAGGGCAACTGTGACCTTCAGAGCCGCTGGCATGGGGTGTCCGCCCACACAGTTAGACGAGATCTCAGGGCCAATCATCTGACAGATATAGTTGAATGTTTCCCTTGACAGATGGAGCCTCCTTCGGCACTGCACCTCAGTCGCAGTGAGGTAGCTGCTTCGCCGCCTGTATACCCTGGCAGCAGGATAGTGGCATCTTCTGCGGCCCCTTCCACCTTGGACCACCGGCAAGTGGGAGTGTCTGAGGATGTAGGTGTCATGGGAGCTGCATGGGTACCTTGCACAAACTTGCAGATTCTGCATCCTGTGATCACACACAGAAGGGGCCTTGTGCATGCGCCTGGCTCCCCTGGAGGCTGATTGTCTTTATTCTATCCCTCCCTCAGAGGAGCTGCCTCCAGTGGAGATGTTAGAAGCCATACCCAAGCTAAATGGAGGCCTCTGGAAAGCTGCAGGCCTAATAAAGATTACTGTCTGCAGACTGCTGAGCTGAAGCTTCAAAGTACAGAGAAAGCTATTGGAAATCGATCTGAACTGCTAACAATTACACAGGCAAGTTTAAAACACTTTCTGCATTAAATACTTCAGAAAAAACATGAACAATCCCTCTGATCCCACATATCCCGCCCGTGGATGAGGTTTGTTAAAAAATCAGTTTCCCGCCTGCCCGTTGGGCCCATACGCCAAGGCGAAGGTCGCACAGGCTCCTCAAAATCGGCTTCAATTGCCGAGTTAAGGGCCTTAACAAGGCCTTTAATTAATGGCGGGCGCGTGCCGCACTTCATAGCACGTTCGTCCACCTAAATGTCACGATGCCGCGCGCTGACGTTGGGACGCTCGCTCAACATCAGCGTGCGACATTTTAAGCGCTGACGTGCGGGCTCCGCCACCCGTGCATCAGCAATAAAATTCCGCCCAAGGGGTGATGGTTAGATTCTCTCCTGTTGGAGATGGTCATTGCTTGGCACTTGTGTGGTGTGAATGTTACTTGCCACTTGTCAGCCCAAGCCTGGATGTTGTCCCGGTCTTGTTGCATTTGGACATGGACTGCTTCAATATCTGGGGAGTTGCGAATGGTGCTGAATATTGTGCAATCATCAATGAACATCCCCACTTCTGACCTTGTCATGAAGTTATTAATGTATATAATTTTTTGGAAAATAGTTTTCCTTTAAAATAGAGGCTTAGTCTGCGGGTGTGTCTTAATTGGATTAAAGCCAGCTAGTCTGGGTGCTTTGATGGGTACTAGTTTTGATATGTTAGAGAGATAACATGTATTTGCATCTTTTGAATACCAAGCGATATGTTTATATTACTAATAAAATTGGCACAATGAAAGGAGTTTCATTGTTAAAAGGTGAAGTTCAAAGATGCTGGTGAGACAATGAGAATTCGAATTCAATCAATAGTGGTAGATATAACTTCAGTAGTTTTTGGGTGTGCAGAACAGAGGCAATGTGAGATCAAAAGGCAGCTGTAAGTCTCCAACTGCCTCCACAGCAACCAAAGTGAAAGAACCTGATTTTGAATTCGTAAGGTGAAAATGTTTTGCCTGGTGTCTGGTTAAGTCTATGGGTTGCTGTTGCCTTAATGGAGATTAGTTTGGAAATTTGTTATAAGTTATGATGGTAGTAATTTGTAGCCATGTGTACATATATTTTAACCTGTGTAAATTAATAATATGTTTCATTTAGTTTAATGTAAAACCTCAAGAACTGGTGGCTTGATTCTTGAATTTAGACTCATGTCTGAAATATAATGCTTAAAAATTATAGGTTATGACAGTTGTTTAAGGTTTCCCTCTGGGATTTTTAAATAACTCCACATTACCATCTGCATCATTCATAACAATTAGGGGCTGTGCTGGGATTAAATCATATTTCTAATTACTTGATTGGTTCGGAATTGGTGAATCTTAAGCTTACGAGTACGAGAGGCACTTTGAATTCAGGAGTTGGTGAGGTAAGTTAGAAGTGGTGAGACTTTCGTAATTGCTAAGACTTGTCTGGGAGTAGAAGAGATAACTCTGAGTGGGTTGGACAGAATAACCAAAAGTACGTTAACAGAGTTGGCAGATAAGTTACAATTGAGGTTACCTGCAGGAGCTAGGAAATCAGATATGGTTAAAAGTAGAGCACAGCATCTACAGTTGGAAGTGAAACCTGACACTAGTGAGTCATAGCTGGAGGTAGTGAGACTTCAGTTACAAATGAAGAAGCTAGAATTTGAACAAGCAAAGGAACTGGAAAAGCTTGAATTTGAAGCAAAGGAGAGAGAAATTGCTTTTAAAGGGGAATTAGAAATTGTGAAGATAGAGAAGGAGGAAAGAGAAAAAGAGGGAGAGAATTCCAACTCCAAATGCTGGCAGTTAGAGAAGAGATGTCAAAAGATGAGGAAGGATTTGTCCCTAGAGTACAACCTAGTGGGGATATGTTTAAATTTGTACAAGCTCTTCCAAAGTTTGAGGAAACAAATATTGAAGCATTCTTTATTTCATTTGAGAAGCTAGCCAAACAAATGAAATGGCCACAGGAAAACTGGACATTATTATTACAGTCTAAGTTGTTAGGTAGAGGGGCTTGAGGTATATGCTTCGTTTTCAGAAGAAATGTTGGTGAATTATGATGTGAAAAAAGCTATTTTGAGTGCATTTGAGTTGGTTCCTGAAGCATACAGGGAGAAATTTAGGAATATGAGAAAACAGCCTGGGCAAACTTATATTGAGTTTGAAAGAGTAAAACAAAGTAATTTTGACTGGTAGATATGGGCATTAAAAACAGAGACAACCTATGCATCTCTTAGGGAAGTCATCCTTTTGGAAGAATTTAAAGATTCAAACCCTTGCGAGAACTCGTGGAGGAACAGAGGGTTGATTCTGTAGCAGAGATAGCTGATGATTATGAGTTAATTCATAGAACTAAACCTTTTTTCCATCACCCTTTCAAATTGGAAAAGGATAAAAAGTGGGAAGGTGAAAGGAAGGCAGCTAGTTAGGGAAAAGAAGGAGTAGCTGGAAGTTCCCAGGAAGTTTTTTCTCAGAACAAAAAGGAAGGTGCTGAAGGTAGAAGTGACTTTCAAAAATTGAAGTGTTTTCATTGTACTAAAGTGGGGCACACAGAGTCAGTGTGTTGGAGATTGCAGAGAAAATCTGTAGGAATTATTGGGGTACAGAATAGCTCTGGAAATTAAAGTACTGTGGGTTCTGAGTTTCAGGTGCAGGAGAAACTAGTAGTTTGTCTACAGGGGAAACAAGGAGAATCAGTAAAAGGTAAAGAAGTGGGAATGTGCTCACAGTTTACTCAAGAGAATTCTGAGAAGCAGGTTGTAGAAATGTTTAAAGACTTTGTATATGAAGGGAAGGTCTTTCCATGTGTACAGGGTGGAGTAGGTAAAGATGTTAAAATTTTAAGAGACACAGGGGCTAGTCAATCCTTAATGTTGTGGGGTAGTGATATTTGTTTTTCAGAGGGAGTGTTGCAGGAGAAGGTAATAATAAGTGGGGTTCATGGAGATGCTAAATCTATTCTGTTGTGGAAGGTAAATTTAAAGAGCAGATGGAAGAAAGGTGAAGTTATAGTTGGAGTGGTGGAAAAAATGCCCATTGCAGCGGTTCAGTTTATTCTGGGTAATGATATAGCTGGATTGCAAATGTGGGTGATGCCTGTGGTTGTTGAGCAGCCTGTAGAAGTGGTTTCAACAGATGTGCTGCAGAAGGAACATCCTTGATTGTTTCCTGGTTGTGTTATAATGAGATCAAAGGCCCTCAGGGAAGAACAAGACAAACAAGATAAGCAGGCAGCTCAAAGGCAAGAAGAAGGTGTTGAAATCCAATTATCTGGCACTGTATTTGATAACATTGTTCAGGAGGAAGGAATGCAGGAAAGTGTTTAACTCAAAGAGGTTAGTGCAGTTACAGAAAAATGATTTGCAATTAAAACAGTTTTCTCAGAAAGCTTATTCAGAAACCGAAGCAAAATGTATTCCAGCATGTTATTATCTTCGAGGGAATATATTAATGAGAAAGTGGCGGTCGGATCATGTCTCAGCAAATGAAAGCTGGAGAGAGGTGCATCAGATTGTTATTCCATTAGGTTATAGAAACTAGATTCTGACGATTGCTCATTAAATTCCAATGGGGGTGACATTTAGGAATTAGGAAAACACAGGAAAAGATAGAGGGTTTTTTGGCCAGGATTGCATAGGGATGTAGTCAAATTCTGTAGAACCTGTTATATATGTCAAGTAACAGGAAAATCACAGGCAGTGATTAAGCCAGTGCCTTTAATCCCAATACCAGCATTTGAAGAACCTTTTACCAGGCTCATAATTAATTGTGTAGGACCTCTCCCTAAGACTAAAAGTGGAAATTTATTTATTAACAATAATGGATGTGTCTACTAAGTTTCCTGAAGCAATACCTTTAAAGAATGTTACAACTAAGAAGATTGTGAAAGAGTTAATTAAACTTTTACAAGATATGGTTAACGTAAGGAAATACAATCAGGTCAGGGGTCAAATTTCAGGAAATAATGAACATATTGGGGATAAAACAATTTAAGTTATCAGGAGCCACAAGGAGCTTAGGAAAGGTGGCATTAGACTATGATAAGAGCATACTGTCTTGATTATGCTCTTGATTAGGATACAGAAATTCCATTTTTGATATTTGCTAGCAGAGACACTCCTAATGCATCACAAAAATAAAAATACCTGGAAAAACTCAGCAGGCCTGACAGCATCTGCGGAGAGGAACACAGTTAATGTTTCGAGTCCGTATGACTCTTCAACAGAACTAAGGAAAAATAGAAAAGAGGTGAAATATAAGCTGGTTTAAGGAGGGTGGGACAGGTAGAGCTGGATAGAGGGCCAATGATAGGTGGAGATAGCCAAAAGATGCCATAGACAAAAGGGCAAAGAGGTGTTGAAGGTGGTGATATTATCTAAGGAGTGTGCTAATAGGTGACATTAAGGGTAGAAAGCAGGACGAGCAAGGTACAGATAGTCCTAATGGGGGTGGGGTGAGGGGAAGGGATTGAAATAGGCTAAAAGGTAGAGGTAAAACAATGGATGGAAATGCATTTAAAAATAATGGAAATAGGTGGGAAAAGAAAAATCTATATAAATTATTGGAAAAAAGGGGGGATCGGAAAGGGGGTGGGGATGGAAGAGAGAGGTCATGATCTAAAATTGTTGAACTCAATATTCAGTCCGGAAGGCTGTAAAGTGCCTAGTCGGAAGATGAGGTGCTGTTCCTCCAGTTTGCATTAAGCTTCACTGCAACATTGCAGCAGGCCAAGGACAGACATGTGGGCATGAGAGCGGGTTGGACTGTTGAAATGGCAAGCGACAGGGAGGTCTGCGTCCGCAAAGCGGTCACCCAGTCTGCGCTTGGTCTCTCCAATGTAGAGGAAACCGCATTGGGAGCAGCGAATGCAGTAGACTAAATTGAGGGAAGTGCAAGTGAAATGCTGCTTCACTTGAAAGGAGTGTTTGGGGCCTTGAACAATGAGGAGAAGGGAAGTAAAGGGGCAGGTGTTGCACCTTCTGCGGTCGCATGGGAAGGTGCCGTGGGAGGGGGTTGAGGTGTAGGAGGTGATGGAGGAGTAGACCACAGATGGCGGAGTCCTTACAGGAAGCGGGGTGTGAGGAGCTGTAGTCGAGGTAGCTGTGGGAGTCGGTAGGCTTGTAATGAATATTGGTGGACAGTCTATCACCAGAAATTGAGACAGAGAGGTCAAGGAAGGGAAGTGTCAGAGATGAACCATGTGAAAATGATGGAGGGGTGGAAATTGGAAGCAAAATTAATGAATTTTTCCAGGTCCAGACAAGAGCATGAAGCAGCACTGAAGCAATCATCGATGTACCGGAGAAAGAGTTGTGGGAGGGGGCCGGAGTAGGACTGGAACAAGGAATGTTCCACATACCCCATAAACAGACAGGCATAACTGGGGCCCATGTGGTTACCCATAGCCACACCTTTTATTTGGAGAAAGTGAGAGGAGTTTAAGGAAAAATTGTTCAGTGAGGGAACAAGTTCAGCCAGATGGGGGAGAGTAGTGGTGGATGGGGATTGTTCGGGCCTCTGTTCGAGGAAGCGGAGAGCCTTCAGACCATCCTGGTGGGGGATGGAGGTGTAATGGGATTGGACGTCCATGGTGGAGGAGGCGGTTGGGGGCAGGTAAAAGGATCTGTTGAACGGGAAGAGGACTCCTGCCCAAAGAAGTGAGCACGGAGACGAAGGCGGCGGAAGAAGAGTTCAGTATCATGCCGAGCCTGAAATTCATTGAGATGAGGGCGCAAGGGCATGAAACTGAGTCCTTTGCTGAGCACTGAACGTTCAGCGTCAGACAGGGGAAGGTCAGGGGGTATGGTGAATACATAGCCAGGGCTGGGATTGGAAGACGGCATGGGGACAGGGGAACGGGCAGGGGTGGAGGGTCCTGGATTGGCATTGGTGTCGATGAGTTGTTGGAGCTTGCGTTCCTTTGCACCTGAAAGAAAGAGACAAAGTTTCTTGTTGAGGCGTCGGATGAGACGAGGAATAAAATGAACCTGGGGGCACGTGCAGCTTAGAAATAGGGTGCGTCGGTGCTGCTGGAGGGAGAGGTCGAGTGTGTTTATATGGCAGCGCATGGCACTGAGTGTGGATCTCAGGATGCGACGAGAACAGCAGCCCGAGGAGTGTTGTATGTCCCGGAGATACCTGCAATCCTGGATGGGTTCGAAACATGAGGGATGGAACTTCAGTTGAAATCCACGTGGGGTAAGTTGGAGACGGAGACAGTCACTGAGGAAAGAAATATGGCTGTGAAAGCAAGTTTTAGTAAACACCTTGTCAAACACCAGGAGAGAAATGGAAAGCAATGAAGGTGAACAAGGCAAAAGAGAGAGACAGAAATCCTGTCGGAGAGAAGAGCATTGCTTCTTCAAGGTAGGCATTCCTTGAAGAGAAGTGGCAGTCAGTTAAACACTAAGATAAAAGCAAATGCATCGACTGGTTTCAGCCCTTTTGAACTAGTTTATGGTCATGAGGTAAGGGGACTACTGAAATTAATTCATGAGAAATTGGTGGGTTGGCTAGGGAACATTTTAAGATCTTACAGCAAGTGAGGAAAGTGAAAGCAGATAAGAAAGCTAAAATTCGCAGTTTTGTTTCTGAAGAGAAAGTATTATTTTTGTCACCAGTATTAAGGGATTCATTAAATGTAAGATTTAGTGGGCCTTACAGGATTGAAAAGAAATTGAGTGAAGTAAATTATTTAATAAATCCTCCAAATAGAAGAAAGAAACAGAGGGTGTGTCATGTAAATATGCTTTAAAAGTACTTTGACAGGGAAGAGGAACAAAAAGAGATGTTAGTGATGGTGGATGTTGAGAAAAAGGTAGAAGTACAGGACTCTGAAACTGATTTTCCTCCAATCAAATTGGATATTGAGGGGGTGCTTGAAAATTTAAATGATATATTGAGTTACCTTCCAAGCAAGTGTCAAAGTGATTTGGAAAAGCTATTGCAGTCACACAAACCTACTTGTGGAAACAAGTTGGGAAAGACATATTTAGCTTTACATGATGTATGTATCAAAGTATCATCTTCAGTGAGGCAACAACCTTTTGGATTAAATCCGGCAAAGTTATCACAAGTACAAAAAGAAATTGATTTCATGCTTCAAAATGATATCATTGAGTCTAGTTGCAGTAACTGGAGTTCGCCTATTGTACTGGTACCGAAACTGTATGGAACACAAAGACTGTGTGTGGACTATCAAAAGGTGAATGCGGTGACAAAAGCGAACTTCTATCCTATACCACGGTTAGAGGATTGCATTGAGAAAGTGGGACAATCGAAATTTATCACAAAGATTGACTTGCTAAAAGGATATTGGCAGGTACCATTGTCAAAAAGAGCAAAGGAAATATCGGTTTTCGTAACGCCAAGTGGACTATATCAGTTTAAAGTCACTGCCATTTGGTATGAAGAATGCACCTGCGATGTTTCAAAGACTGAAAGTAATTGTGGGTCAAAGCAATTGTGTGGTTTTTATTGATCTAATTGTTTTCAGTCAGGCATGGGAGAAGCATTTACAGCATCTGGAAGGATTATTTACTCGACTACAAGAAGATAATTTGGTGATGAACTTGGCTTAAAGTGAATTTGCAAAAGCGCAAGTTACGTATCTAGGCCATACCATTGGATATGGTAAGGTGGCTCCGAGAGATGTGAAAGTCAAGGCTATCATGGATTTCCCAGTGCCTACAACAAAACGAGAAGTTTTGAGATTTCTGGGCATGAGTGGGTATTACCGGAAATTTGTACCAAACTTTAGCCAAGCAGTTGCTCCACTGACTGAACTATTAAAAAAGGACAAGAAGTTTCAATGGACACTGGTGTGTCAGAAGTCATTCGATAGTTTGAAAACTGTATTGACTATGACACCAGTGTTGGCAGTACCCAATTAAAGAAACATAGAAACTAGGAGCAGGAGGAGGCCATTCAGCCCTTCGAGCCTGCTCTGCCATTCATTATGATCATGGCTGATCATCCAACTCAATAGCCTGCTCCCGCTTTCTCCCCATATCCTTTGATCCCTTTCGCCCCAAGACCTATATCTAACTCCTTCTTGAATACATACAATGTTTTGGCCTCAACTACTTTCTGTGGTAACGAATTCTACAGGCTCACCACTCTCTGGGTGAAGAAATTTCTCCTCATCTCAGTCCTAAATGGTCAACAACGTATCCTCAGACTGTGACCCAGGTTCTGGACTCCCCCACCATCGGAACATTATGCCAAGCAATTCAAGTTGGCCGTTGACACAAGCGATATAAGCATTGGGGCTGTACTGTTACAAGAAGATGACAATGGAATTGAAAACCAATCGGGTATTTTTCAAGGAAGCTGAATGTACCACGGAGAAGATATTCAACGATCGAAGAAGAGACTTTGAGTTTGGTGTTAACATTGCAAGATTTTGACATTTATGTTGCAAACAATTCATCAGAAACAATTGTTTATACAGAGCATAACCCTTTGAAGTTTTTCGACAAATTTCGAGACAAAAGTACAAGGCCTTTCAGTTGGAGTCTATTATTACAACCATTTAATCTACGTATTATACGTATTGCTGGAAGAGAAAATCTGTTTGCAGATGCATTATCTAGGGTTTGAAGCTTAAAGGAAACTGGAACATTTTAAAATAACCTGGACACTGAACTGGAGTGACTTATGTTGATACCAAGGACTTATGTATATATATATTGTTATGTTAATGCCTGCATCTGGTAATTTAATAGTGTAATGAGTATAAGAGATAGTGTGAGATGTGTTATTAAAATGATGCCATCTTTTAGAATTATGACGGTTCATTTTCTGATAAGGAGGGGGATGTCATGAAGCTATTAATGTATGTAATATTTTGGAAAATATTTTTCTTTTAAAATAGAGGTTTAGTCTGCAGGTATGTCATAATTGGCTTAAAGCCAGCTAGTCTGGGTGCTTTGATATGTACTAGTTTTGATATGTAAGAGAGATAGCATGCATCTGCATTTTTTGAATAGAGCATTCAAGAAGGGGGGTGAAAACTGACGCCTTTCTAGCAGCTGCCAAGCCATATGTTTATATCACTAATAAAATTGTTACTATGAAAGGGGTTTCATTGTTAAAAGGTGAAGTTCAAAGATGCTGGTGAGACAATGAGAATTTGTATTCAATCACTGGTGGTAGGTATAACTTCAGTAGTTTTCGTGTGTACAGAGCAGAGGCAACGTGAGATCAAAAGGCAGCTGTAAGCCTCCAGCTAGCTCCACAGCAACCAAAGTGAAAGAACCTCATTTTGAATTCATAAAATGCTTTGCCTGGTGTCTGGTTAAGCCTATGGGTTGCTGTTGCCTTACTGGAGGTTAGCTTGGGAACTTGTTAAAAGTTATGAAAGTAATAATTTGTATATTTGAGAATCATTTGAAACTTTCTACAAGTTTACCTTCCTAAAAAGCACAGGAACTCACCCCTAGAAACCATTTTAAACCTCGCGATACAATCTGATGGAATTTCTTCAGACTGATCTAGTCCAATGCTACGAAAGTGTAATAATTTTCAGAATATTTTTGTAATATCATTGTAATCATTGTAATATATGTGTACATATATTTTAACCTGTGTAAATTAATGAAATGTTTCATTTTGTTGAATGTAAAACCTCAAGAACTGGTGGTCTGATTCCTACATTTAGAGTCGCATCTGAAACATAACACTTAAAAATTATAGGTTATGACAGTTGTTTAAGGTTTCCTTATGGGAATTTTAAATAACTCCGCTTTACCAACTGCATCGGGCATAACAGACCTTATGATGGAAGGAAGGTCATTGATGAAGCAGCTGAAGATGGTTGGGCCGAGGACCTGACTCCAAATGTAACTAAATCACACAGACCCATCTATACTCACACCCATAAATATACTTTACAATAAACCAGAAAAATATTCTGAAAATTATTACACTTTCGTAGCATTGGACTAGATCAGTCTGAAGAAATTCCATCAGATTGTATCGCGAGGTTTAAAATGGTTTCTAGGGGTGAGTTCCTGTGCTTTTTAGGAAGGTAAACTTGTAGAAAGTTTCAAATGATTCTCACATTCCTTGTTCCCCTACACCGCGTGTGTCTCATTCTTACTCAGTTTATACATTCCCATAAACAGAACCCTCAGCAAAATCACAGTTTTCGTAAATATCATCATCTGTATAAGAACTGACTCCGCGGTTAGTTTTCATTTCCAGATCCTCCTCATCTTTCTTCTGTAGTAGAAACAGAAATGATCAGAGTGACAATCAGAGTGATCTGTGTTTGGTATTATTGATCTGAATTAAAAATTCCACATATAATAGATAAGGTAATTATTGATACTGAACAGTGTCGGGTTTGATTATTGATACTGAACGGGGTATGATTATTGATACTGAACGAGGTTTGATTATTGATACTGAGCGGGGTATGATTATTGATACTGAACGGAGTTTGATTATTCATACTTAACGGTGTCGGGTTCGAATATTGATATTGAATGGGATTTGGTTATTGATACTGAACGGGGTTTGATTATTGAAACTGAATGGGGCTTGATTATTGATACTGAATGAGCTTTGATTATTAATACTGAACGGGGTTTGATTATTGATACTGAAAGGGGTTTGATTATTGATACTGAACGGGGTTTGATGATTGATATTGAATGGGGTTTGATTATTGATACTGATTATGAACTTAAGAACTTAAGAAAAAGGAGCAGGAGTAGACCACACGGCCTATCGAGCCTGAATCTACAATTCAATACAATCATGGCTGATCTTGAACTTCATCCCAGCTTCCCTGCCCACTCCCCATGTCCCATAATTGTCTGAGAGACCAAAAAGCTGTCTATCCCAGCCTTAAATGTATGCAATGATGGAGCATCCACAACCCTCTGGGGTAGAGAATTCCAAAGAATCACCACCCTTTGTGTTTAAGAAATTTCTCGTCATCTTAGTCCTAAATTATCGGACTGTGCCCCATGTTTTAGATTCCCCGAACAGTGGAAACAATCTCTGAGCCTCTACCGTATATATCCCCTTCAGAATTTTGTAGGTTTCAAGTATATCACCTCTCAATCTTCTAAACTCCAAAGAATATAAGCCCAATTTACTCAGCTTGTCATTATAGGGTAACCCCCTCATCCCAGGGACCAATTCAATGAAGCTTTACTCCACTGCCTCCAGTGCAAGTATATATATTTTTTAAATGCACACAGTATTCCAAATGCAGTCTCCCCAAAACCCTGTACAACTGTAGCAAGGCTTCTTTATTCTTATTCTCCATTCCCTTTGCAATAAAGGCCAACATGCCATTTGCCTTCCTCATTGCTTGCTGCAACTTTCTCTGTTCCTTTCCAAGTACACACAAGTCTCTTTGAACATCAACACTTAAAAGTTCCTCACCTCTGGAAAAATATTCTACTTTTCTATTCTTACAACCAAAGTGAATACTTCCTTACATTATACTCCATCTGCCATCTTGTTGCCCACTCACCTAACCTGTCTATATCTCTTTGTAGTCTCTCTGTGTCCTCCCCACAGCTTACCTTTCCACTTGCTTGCTATCAACAGCAAACTTAGATATGTTATTCTCTGTGTCTTCATCTAAGTCATTAGTATAGATTGTAAGTAGCTGAGGCCACAGCATTGATCCTTGTGGCATTCCATTATTCACTGCCTGCCAGCTTGAAAATGCCCCTTTTATGCCCACTTTGTTTTCTATCCATTCGCCAATCCTCTATCCATGCTAATATATCACCCCCAACTCCATGAGCCTTTATTTTGCCTGTTAACCTTTTGGGCAGCACCTTATCAAACGCCTTTTGGAAGTCCTAGTAGACTACATCTACTGGTTCCCCTTTATCTACCCTACTAGTGACATCCTCAAAACACTAATAAATTTGTCAGACAGAGTTTCCCTTTAGTATAACCATGTTGACTTGTTCTAATCATACTGTGCTTTTCTAAGTGCATTGTTAAGACTTCCTTAATAACAGATTCCAGCATTTTCTCAACAACTGATGTTAGACTAACTGTCTATAGTTCACTGTTTTCCCTTTCCTTCCTCTTTGAAAAGCGGTGTAACATTTGCCAATTTCCAATCAAGTGGGACCGTCCCTGAATCTAAGGAATTTTAGAAATTCATAGCCAGCCCATCCACCATCTCTGCAGCTATCTACTTAAGAACCCTCGGGTGTAGGCCATCCGGTCCTGGGGATTTGTCAGATTTTAGTCCCTTATGTTTCTTCAATACTTTATCTCTGTTGATATTAATTTCCCTAATTCCTTCACTTTTTTATCCCCTAGGTTACTGTCTATTTCTGATATGGGACTTGTGCCTTCCAGTGTGAAGACAGGCACAAAATATTTGTTAAATTCCTCTGCCATTTCCTCAAATCCCCATGATAATTTCTCTCGTCTCTGCTTCTAAGGGACCAAAGTTTACTTTAGCTACTCTCTTCCTTTTTATATACTTCTAAAAGATCTTACAATTTGTGTTTATATTGCTGGCTAGTTTACTCTCATACTCTATTTTTTTCCCTTTTTATCAACTTCTTGATGGCCCTTTGCTAGTTTCTAAAACACTCCCAATCCTCGGACTTGCTAGTGTTTTTTGCAACATTGTAAGCCTTTTCTTTGAACTAATACTATCCTTATCTTCCTGAGTGAACTGTGAATGGGTCCTTCTTGCTGATATTTTCTTCTTCAATGGATTGTATTTTTGTTGAACATTTTGAATTGTCTCTTTAGATGTTTCCCCCTGTTTATATACCTCCTTCCCTTTTAGTCTACCCAATTAACCTTAGACAGTTTTCCCCTCATCCCCATGCAATTGGCTTTGTTTCAGTTTAAGCTTTTTGTTTGCAATTGGAATATGTCACTTTCATATTTAACATGGAAATGAATGGTATTATGCTCACTATTTCCCAGTGGATCTTATACTATGACATTACTAATCAACCCTGCTTCATTCCACAATACTAGATGTAAGACAGCTTTATCCCTAGTCGGTTCCATTACATGCTGCTCCAAGAAACTGTCACAAAACATTCTACAAACTCATCTTCTAGACCATTCTTGCCAATTTGATTGTCCTGGTCTATATGAAGATTAAAGCCCCGCCCCCCCCAACCCCAAACACACACACAGTTGTTACATTTCTTTTGTTACAGTCTCCAATAATTCCTTGTTTAATGCCCTGCCCAATGGTATAACTACTGTTCGGGGCCTATTAACTACTCCACCAGTGTTTTCTGACTCTTGCTATTCCTAATTTCTACCCATACTGATTCAAGTCATGATCTTCAGAGGTCAGATTCTTTCTCACTAATGTCCTCATATCATCCATTACTACCAGGGCTACTCCACCTCCTTTGCCATTTTTTCTGTCTTTCTAAAATATTGTGCGCCCTGGAATATTTATTTCCCAACCTTGATCACTTTGCAACCATGTTTCTGTAATGGCGATTCGATTTAAATCGTTTACTTCTATTTGTGCCATTAATCCTTCTATCTTATTGCAGATGCTTCATGCATTCAGATAAAGAACCTTTAATTTCATTTTTTATTTCTATTCCCAGCAATGAACTTATATGTTAATGTATATTTTTTGTTAAACTCTCTGCCCCTTCCTGTCCCACTCTGCTTGTCTTTACCCATATCACAATACTGTTGCGTTACCTCAACTTTTCTCTTTGGATTCTGAAGTCTCCCTTCAGCCAAACAAGGTTGGGTTTGAGTTTTGCTGGGTTTGGGATTGACTGTATAAAACATTGCAGATACAGGACTGGAGCAGGCATATCAATAACCAGGCTACTGCAGCAGATCAGAGGCTGGGTATCCTGCAGTGTGTGACTCATCTTCTGATTTTCCAAAGCCCAATCAAGATCACAATTTCCATAAACAGGACCTCGATAATCATCAACACGATGGTTCAATTTGATTTCAACTTTCCCGTCACCTCTCTTCTGTAATAGAAATAGAAATGGACAGAGTGACAATTAACATGATCTGTATTTGGTGTTAGGTTTGAATATTGGGGACAAAGTTCCAGATTTCCACTTCCCTTTGCGTGAAGAAGTGTTTCCTGACATCACCCTTGAAGGGCCTGGCTCGAATTTTAAGTTTCTGCCCCCTTGTTCTGGACTCCCCCTGCCCTCCCCCCCAACCCCCACCCAATCAGTAGAAATCTTTCAAAGGCATCAATCATTGGAATCTGTCTTTATAAAGTCACAACATCAACAAAGGACGGTGTTGGTCGTGGAAGTGAATTCCAATCGTTCTGTTACTTACCCAGGACCTGTTTGACTGCTCACCTGGGAAGTAACTGCCCACACGCTTTGCTTGGGCTGAATGACCTCTTCCTGTGCTGCTCCATCTGTGTATTTAATTAGAAAGGGTTGATGTGTCACTGTGAGTCAAATCAGGAATTGGGGAACAATTGTGAAAACCCTTTCATTGAAACGTAAGGCCTTAGTGTTGTGTTGTAAGCAAACTGTTAACCCTTTGTGTCCTGACTCTGTGACGTGATTTCTGTGTAAAGCTGAGCAGCCGTTGAGCAAGCTTCAGTTCACTGCTCACTCCAGGTGTTGAGGTGAATCTTCTGAAGGAGCAGATATTGCTCAGCGCTCCTTAAAAAATGTGAGAAACTAGACAATGTGTAAGAGGATGAGAGAAAGAGAGAATGAGAAAGAGAGCATCAGTGGAGAAAGGAGAGAGTGAATGAGACAGGGAAAATGGAAAGAGATTCCATCCGCTGAAGAAAGAAAGGTTTGCATTTAAGTAGCCACTTTCACAACCTCAGGACTTCGCAAGGCATTTTATAGTCCAGACTGACAGTCCCAGATATAAAAACAGAAAATGCTGGAAAAACTCAGCAGGTCTGACAGCATCTGTGGAGAGAAAGACAGGGTTAGTGTTTCGAGTCCGTATGACTCTTCTTCAGAGCTAAAGAGAAGCAGAAATGTGATGAAGGCCAGCAATGAAGGTGGAGGCAATGGAGAGATTGACAAAGATGTCATGGACACAAGACAAACGGAGTGTTAATGGTAGTGGTAAGGGCTAAAGAAAGCGCTGATAGTGGCATAAAGGTAAGAAAGCAGAACGTGCAAATGGTAGAACAAGGGTAAGCACTCTGTGAAAGAACAACATGGAAAAAATAACAGATGGCCCTTTGGGAGTGGGGTGTGGGAGGTTGGGGAAAAAGGATAGAAAAAGTATTAAAAAGGTGATGAAAAGGGGATAAAACAATGAATAAATGAATAATAATAAAAATAAGTAAGTAAAAAATAATAATACATTTTTTAAAAGGGATCAAAAAGTGGTGAAGATAGAGGAGAGGCTGATGTCACAGATGCTTTCAGACCTGCTGAGCTTTTCCAGCATTTTCTGTTTTTATTTCAGATTTCCAGCATCCGCAGTATTTTGCATTTCCTTTCCTCTATTTTCACCCTTTTTTATCCCTTCTTTAATTTTTTTATATTTCCTTATTTTTAATTTTATTTGTACCTCTCTATAGCTCTGACGAAGAGTCATACAGACTCGAAACGTTAACTCAGTTTCTCTCTTCACAGAAGCTGCCAGACCTGCTGAGCTTTGCCAGCATTTTCTGTTTTTATTTTGGATTTCCACAGTTGCACTATTTTGCCTTTATCTGACAGTCCCAGATATTGATCAAGGGCTGCACTGTTGGATGAGCTATTTAACTGAGATATTAAACCAAATGTCCTTACAAAAGATCCCACAGCCACTATTTGGGAGAAGAGCAGAGGGAGTTTCCCCCAGTCTCCTGAGGCCAAAATTTATCCTTCAACCAACATCACTTAAAAATCACAATTCAGGTCACTATTACTTTGCTGTTTGTGGGAGCTTGCTGTGCGCAAATTGGTTGCTGCACTACAACATTTGAAAAGCATTTCATTGGCTGTTAAGTGCTATGGGCCATGAAAGGTGCTATAGAAATGCAAGTTCTTTCTACAAAGAGAGAAGGTTAAAGTAAACATGTTCAAAAGCAACAAACTAAACCTTCACGCTTACTTTCTCACACACTTGAAGATGAAGAATCCACTCAGTCCAACACTCAAACAGATTCCAGCTCCAAGCAACCCTGCTTTCCATTCATTGGAATCTTGCCCTGTAAAAACAGCCAATGAATGACTCTGGTACAGTTTTAGAATGGTTCCCAGATGTACATGTAGTAATTCTGAACTTGTGAAGTGATATCTGTCTATATATGAAATGTCTATACAAGTATATTTATGTGTCATATCTATGTTTTTTTTATTCATTCATGGGATGTGGGCATCACTGGCTAGGCCAGAATTCATTGCCCATCCCTAATTGTCCTTGAAGGCAGTTCACCACCACCTTCTCTTGAACCGCTGCAGTCCCTGTGGTGTAGGTACACCCACAGTGCTGTTGGGGAGGGAGATCCAGGATTTTGACCTACCGACAGTGAAGGAACGGCGATATATTTCCAAGTCAGGATGGCGAGTGGCTTGGAGGGGAACTTCCAGGTGGTGGTGTTCCCATCTATCTGCTACTCTTATCCTTCTAGATGGTAGCGGTCATGGGTTTGGAAGGTGCTGTCGAAAGAGCCTTGGTGAGTTTCTGCAGTGCATCTTGTAGATGGTACACACTGCTGCCACTGTGCATCAGTGGTAGAGGGAGTGAGTGTTTGTGCATGGGGTGCCAATCAAGCGGGCTGCTTTGTCCTGGATGGTGTCAAGCTTCTTGTGTGTTGTTGGAGCCACACTCCTCCAGGCAAGTGGAGAGTATCATACTCCTGACTTGTGATTTGTAGATGGTGGACAGGTTTTGGGAGTCAGGAGGTGAGTTACTCGCCGCAGGATTCCCAGCATCTGATCTGCTCTTGCAGTCACAGTATTTGTATGGCTGGTCCAGTTCAGTACCTGGTCAGTGGTAACTCCCAGGACGTTGATAGCATTGTCAGATTTACATGCCTGGATTCATATATAACAGAGGTGCCAAACTGCTGAGGCAACACACAGGACTTCTTGCACGCTAAACAGTAGAAGCAACGTGTTATAGACAGAGCTAAATGATCCAACAACCAACGGATCAGATGAAAGCTCTGCAGTCCTGCCACATCCAGTCATGAATGGCGGTGGACAATTAAAGAACTAACTAGGGGAGGAGGTTCCACAAATACTCTCACCCTCAATAATGGGGAAGTCCAGCACATCAGTGCAAATGACAAGGCTGAAGCATTTGCAACCATCTTCAGCCAGAAGTGCCAAGCGGATGATCTATCTCAGCCTCCTCCAGAGATCCCGAGCATCACAGATGCTAGTCTTCAGCCAGTTCGATTCACTCCACGTCATATGAAACGGCTGAAGCCACTGGATACTGCAAAGGCTATGGGACCTCACAACATCCTGGCAATTTGACTTTGACTCCAGAACTAGCTGCACCACTAGCCAAGTTGTTCCAGTTGAGTTAAAACACTGGCATTGTGGAAAATTGCCCAGATATGTCATGTCCACAAGAACAGGATAAACACAATCCGGCCAGTTAGCGTCCCATCAGTCCACTCTCGATCATCATCAAAGTGATGGAAAGTGTCGTCAACAGTTCTATCAAGCGGCACTTACTATGAAAAAACCTGCTCATTGATGCTCATTTTGGATTCCGCCAAGACCACTTATGTTCAGACTTCATTAACAGACTTGGTCCAATCATGGACAAAAGAACAGTTTCAGAGGTAAGGTGAGAGTGACTGCCCTTGACATCAAGGCAGCATTTGACCGAGTGTGGCATCAAGGAGCCCAAGCAAAACTGGAGTCATTGGGAATCAGGGAGAAACTCTCCGCTGGTTGGAGTCATACCTAGCACAAAGGAAGATGGTTGTGGTTGTTGGAGAACAATCATCTCAGTTCCAGGACATCACTGCAGGAGTTCCCCAGGGTAGTGTCCTAGGCCCAACCATCTTCCATTGCACGTTGTGTTGAAGGTGCAGCTTACATCCACACGCTTTCCTGCAATAATTTCAGCAGGGAATATCGTGGGTTTATCTTTGAAATCTAACAGAGAATGGATCCTTTTAGAGAAATATAACATGAAACATCAGCTCAAATAGAAATCACAGTCCTGCAAGGGACAGCACTTCTACAAGGATGATCCCAGAACTGAGAAACTGCAATGATCAGGAAAAACTGGTTGGGCCTCTTTTCTCTTGAAAAGAGAAGGCTGAGGGGTGACCTGATAGAGGTCTTTAAAATTACAAAAGGGATTCTATATGAGACATGTAGAGAAAATGTTTCCACTTTTGGGGAGACCAATACTGGGGCCATCAATATAAAATCATCACTGTCACAGACAAGTTTTAGTGATACATCTTTTTGCCTGTGATCAGATTTTTTTTTTCGATGTGTGTAGTCTCTCACCCTCAGAGTGCTTCAGTCAATTTAAATAACCTAGCAGCAAGCTTTTGCATTTAAAAATTAAGAAGATTAGTTTATTTCTTGCACACTTGTCCCAGAGGTTAACAAATTCATGACATCTCACTCACACAACTCACCCACACTATCACACACACACAGGAACTAGATACAGCTGAATCTCCAACAGTAGTTATAAAGATGAAATTTAAATCGGTCTCTATGTCGGTGCAGGTTTGATATTTCGTAGTCAAGTTGTTACTTTCGCTGAAGTGATGATCTCCTGAATGCAGAAATTTCTCAGTAGTTATGAAATCTCCTACAGCTGATCTGCCCAGAGGTTGTTTTCACAGGTAGGCTTAAAGATTGAAAAGTTAGAGGAGAGAGAGATGCTTAGTTTCTTGTAAGTAGTTACTTAGTTGCTTAACTGGCTGGAGTAGTTGATGGTTTTAACTGTCAGACCTTCTCTCTCCCTGATGGAATTCTGCTGCATCTCTGAAGATCGCTCTAAAAAGCAGTTTCAATTTTCTACTATATCTTGTAGCAGGGAGCCTAGGCGCCCACTGTATCATGCGACCTCACATCAGTGTCGAGTCATGGTCCCAAATAAGGAGTTGTAATTTAATTAACAGCCTGGAGTCTCCTCCCACCTGTGTTTTTTTTAGGTGACCTAAACCTTTAGATTGCAGAAGACAAATTTTGCCTTTTTACAATGAAGGTGTCAATAAAGTTTCATTTATCTCCTAGCTGAACCCACTATGAGTCAATATCAGAAAAGGTAGCTTTGTCTTCTAAAGAGATAAACTGGTTTAATCCACAAAATGGTCTGGTAACTCTGGGGAGTTACCTTAAGTTCCAGTTTTATTTACTTTCAAATGTAGCGTTTTAAAATATGTTTTTAAAGATTTATCATACAGTCATACAGGTACTTGGCATGACAGTCACTAATAAATCCACTGGGGATTTTAGGAGGAACTTCTTTGCCCAGAGAATGTGGAACTCGCTCCCACAGGGAGTCGTTGAGGTGAATAGTATTGATGTATTTAAGGGGGAAGCCGAATAAACACATGAGGGAGGAAGAATATGGTGATGCGGTGAGGTGAAGAGGGAGTTGGAAGAGGCTCGTGAGGAGCAGAAACACTGGCACGGAGCAGATGGGCCATATGGCCTGTTTGTGTGCTGTTGAGACTACATGTAATTCTATGTGATGTGTATCTCTATGTAAGAGAATGTATTTTGCTATTTTTGTGCTTGGTGGAGAGTCTGCCACTGAGCTTAATACACCTTCACCCTGAGTCCATTGAATTGACAATAATGGGGGGAGGGTGAAGGAACAGCTTACACCTTGGACAGGATTGGCTCATCACTTCCTCAAAAATGAGTTCCAAAGTTAATGTTAATCATGTCCCTGGCAGGATAGAAACAGTTCAAAACGATCCTTAAACCAGCACCTAAAACAGATGATCAGTTATTTATCTCATTGCTGTTTGTGGGAGCTTGCTGTGCACAAATCAGTTGCTGTGGCTCCCACATAAGAACTGTCACTGCACTTCTAAAGTACTTCATTGTCTGTGAAGGGATTTGGATCGTCCCGAGGAGGTGAAAGGTGCTGTAGAAATGTGAGTCTTCCTTTTTCCGATTTGTAAGACTTTTAAACAGGATTAGAGAGGCCGATGGGAGTGGATAACCTGATAACATTGATGGACGCAGTCAATGTATTTAATCATTGATATTAAAGTGACTATTAGAGGTTTCAGACTGAATGGAAGCTATCACCAGGTTATTGAGAATCAGACAGTGTGTTATAATAAGCTGTGTTTTGTGTTAATATGTAAATGTCACAGTTTGTGTTATTTCCCATTGAGTGTTGAACGTGAATTGTTGAGTAATTATAACACAGCACTTACCAGAAACGTGAAGCTGGGTTACAGGGTAGTAGTTGTATCTATTCTTGCTGTCAAATTCTATTCTGAAAAAATAAGGTCCTGCATCTTCCCGTCTGACGTTGTTTATAATCAGGGAACAGTCGCCATCTTTCAGGTCTCCAGACAGCCAGGTCCGATGGCGGAACTGTGGTAACTCTTGATTGTGATCCTTGGGGTGAAAGGCAATGGGAGCCCCATGAATGTGTTTCCCAGTACTAAACCAGATCCCGACTCGCGGTTGGTTTTCCAGACACGATGGATAACTATGATGACATGGAATCTGTACACACGAACCTTCCTGCGTTGTCACCTCTCGTGGAGTGTTACTTTTCCACTCTTGTGACAGTTCAGCTGGGGAGAGAAATCTCAATGTTTAACGCTGGATGGTTTGTAAACCCACTAGACTCAATACCCGCCCCCTCCGTCACTGGGGCACAGTGGATGCAGACACACTGGGAAGAGTGTCTTGCAGTCAGCATCCCAGTGAAGCAGCCTGGGACTGCAGTCAGCACCGCAGTGAAGCTGTCTGGGAAGAGTGTCCTGCAGTTAGCATCACGGTGAAGCAGTCTGGAAGAATGTCCTGCGGTCAGTTCTTGTTGAAAATAACAAGAGTGGCGGGCATGCGTTAGAAACTGGAAGGAGCGAGTGGCTATGGTGAAAAGGAAACTGGGCATGTGGGAGCGATGCTCCCTCTCCATTGCGGGTAAGAACCTGGTCATCAGGTGTGAGGTACTCTCGCTGTTGCTGTACGTGGCGCAGGTCTGGCCCATTCCAGACTCCTGCGCGATGGCGATCACTCGAGCCATCTTCCGCTTTATCTGGAGGTCGAAAATGGATCGTGTCCGCAGGGACGCGATGTACAAGCCTCTAGATAAAGGGGGAAAAAACGTGCCCAACGTCGCCCTCATACTGATGGCCACCTTTGTGTGTGGCTGCATCAAGCGGTGCGTAGACCCTCAGTACGCAAACACCAAGTGTCACTACGTGCTGAGGTTCTACCTGTCCCCAGTGTTGCGAAGGATGGGTCTGGCCACGCTGCCGCGGAACGCTCCAAGTAGTTGGACCGTGCCGTACCACCTGTCCCTGGTGGAAAAATTTATGCAGAAAAACACCTTTGACCACAAGTCCATCAGGCAGTGGTCAACACGTAACGTCCTAGAGGCCCTGAGGGAAAAGGAGAGGGTGGACCCTGTGGGATGGTTCCCCGAGCAGACTGTCAAAGTCATTTGGCAGAATGCCTCATCGCCAGAACTTTCCAACAAGCACCAAGACGTAGCTTGGCTGGTGGTGAGAAAGGCCCTCCCCGTCAGATCCTTCCTACACGCCAGGAGGCTCACCCCCTCTGCACGTTGCCCTCGAGGTGGCTGTGGTGGGGAAGAGACCGTTGTTCACCTCCTTGTGGATTGTGCCTTTGCAAAGAAAGTCTGGAGAGAGATGCAGTGGTTGCTGTCGAGGTTCATCCCGAGCAGTTCTGTGACACAGGACTCTGTGCTCTACGGGCTGTTCCCAGGGACACACACCGAGACAAACATCAACTGCAGCTGGAGGATCATCAACTCGGTGAAAGACGCGCTTTGGTCTGCCCGAAACTTGTTGGTCTTCCAGCACAAAGAGTTGTCCCCGACCGATTGTTGCGGACTGGCACAATCCAAAGTCCAGGACTACGTGCTGAGGGACGCACTAAAGCTTGGGGCAGCTGCCGCAAAGGCGCAATGGGGAAGGGTCGCTGTCTAAGACCTTTCTACCACAGCGCACCGAGAGACTGGGAACTGTTTAGAGCCCCTCGGGCTGTACAGATCAAAATGAAAGGCTGTAAATGATTGTAATACTGTTTGTACTGATGCACCTGGTGATACATTTTGTAAAAATTTAACCTGGATTGTACCCTTGTAATGTTGTTTTTGAAATGGTTTGGAATGTGATTGAAGATATTTTATGAATAAAGTATATTTTTACAAAATAAATAAATAAATAACAAGAGTGGCGTCACAAGACAGCACGAGAGAGCAGCAGAGAGGTCAGAACCAGCACGAGTGAGGGCAAGCTTCAAAAAGTGATGTCTGCACAAAGGCGAGAGCTGATTGGTGAGTAGTGGGTAAGTGTTTTTCTCCAGTTTATAGTAGATTAAGCTAAGGAAAGGTAAGAGTTCTAGTTTTTATTTAAAGCACATAAATAATTTAATTTTTTTAAATTTAAAGTAAGGGTTTTTTCAACTAGAGGCGTGGCAGGGCAACTCAGTCCTGTTTTGGGGGCCTGCAACCTGTGGGAAGTCCTAGACACTCCTTGTGCCCTGACCAACCACATGTGCAGGAAGTGCCACCAGCTGCAGCTACTTGAGCTCCAAATTTAGGAGCTTGAGCGGCAACTGGAGACACTGAGGTACATCCGCGAGGCTGAGAGTTTTGTGGATAGCACGCTTTTAGACGTGGTCACCCCACAGCTTACAGAAGTGCAGACAGGGAATGAGTGACCATCAGTCAGAAGAAAGGTGTCAGGCAGGTAGTTAGGAAATCCCCAGGGTGCATCTCGCTCGAGAACCGTTTTTCTATGTTGGAAAACAGTGAGAGTGACGGTTCCTCTGGGGAGTGCAGCCACGCTCATAGCACGGTGAGACACTCAGCTGCACGGGGGGTGGGGGGGGGTAGGAAAAAGAGGGGAAGAGCAATAGTGGTAGGAGACTCGATAGTAAGGGGAACAGGCTGGTGTTTCTGCAGCCATAGACGTGACTCCAGGATGGTACTTTGCCTCCCTGGTGCCAGGATCAAGGATGTCACTGAACGGCTGTAGAGCATTCTAAAGGGGGAGGACAAACAGACAGAAACCGTGGTACATATTGGTACCAACAGCATAGGTAGAAAGAGGGATGATGTCCTGCAAGCAGAATTTAGGGAGCTAAGAAGCAGATTAAAAAACAGGACCTCAAAGGTAGTAATCTCTGGATTACTTCCAGTGCCACGTGCTAGTGAGTAAAGAAATAGGAGGTTAGTCCAGATGAATACGTGGCTGGAGAGATGGTGCAGGAGGGAGGGCTTTAGATTTCGGGGAGATTGGGACCGTTTCTGTACAACGCGGATGGGTTGCACCTGAACCAGAATGTGACCAACATCCTTGTGGGGAGGTTTGCTAGTGCTGTTGGGGAGGGTTTAAACTAACTTGGCAGGGGGGTGGGATCCTGAGAGGAGGTTCAGCAGGGGGAGATGCACAGCGAAAATTAGAAGAGGGCGCAAGTGAGTCTAGAAGGCATAGAAATCATAAGCCAGTTAAGGCACAAGGGAGTTTGGCAAGATTGGATGGTATTTATTTTAATGCAAGGAGTCTGACGAATAAGGCAGATGAGTTGAGGGCACAAATTAACACATGGAAGTATGATGTAATTGCTGTCTCAGAGACATGGTTGAGAGAGGGGCAGGATTGGTAGCTCAATATTCCAGGATATAGGGTCTTCAGGTGAGACACGGAAGGAGGTAAAAGAGGAGGGGGTATCGCAATATTGACCAAGGAATCAATTACAGCAATAAGGAGGGATGACATCTTAGAAGGCTCCTGAAATGAAGCCATATGGGTAGAACTTAAAAACAAAAAAGGAGCAATCACATTGCTGGGGATGTACTATTGGCCCCCAAACAGTCAAAGAGAAATAGAAGAGCAGATATGTAGGCAAATTTCAGAGAAGTGTAAAAATAATAGGGTAGTAATAGTGGGGGATTTCAACTTCCCCAACATTAACTGGGTTAGTCATAGTGTGATCGGTTTAGAGGGAGTGGAATTCTTAAAATGTATCCAGGAGAGCTTTTTAAACCAGTACGTAGAAGGTCCAACAAGAGAGGGGATGGTCCTGGATTTAATTTTAAGGTATGAAGCCGGGCAAGTGGTGGAGGTATCAGTGGGGGATCATTTTGCAGATAGTGATTATAACTCTGTTCGATCCAAGGTTGTTATGGAAAAGGACAAGGATGGGCCAGAAATCAGAGTTCTAAATTGGGGGAAGGCCGATTTGAATAAAATCAGATATGATTTGGCCAGAGTGGACTGGGAGCAACTACTTTTAGGTAAATCTGCGTCAGAGCAGTGGGACTCATTCAAGAAGGAAATAGGGAGAGTACAGGGCCAACTTATTCCAGTAAAGATAAAGGGTGGGACCAACAAATAAAAGGAACCCTGGATGCCGAGGGATATACAGGATTGGATAAAGAGAAAAAGGGAGGCTTATGGCAGATACCCAGGGCTCAAAACAGCGGAAGCCCTAGAGGAGTACAGAATGTGTAGGGGAAACTTCAAAAGGAAATTAGGAGAGCAAAAAGGGGGCATGAAAAAATATTGGCAGGTAAAATAAAGGAAAATCCAAAGTTACTTTACAAGAGTAAGAGGATGACTAGGGAAAGAGTAGGGCTCATTATGAACCAGAGTGGTAATTTGTGTGTGGAGCCGGAAGACGTAGGTAGGGTTCTAAATTAATACTTTGTGTCGGTGTTCACAAGTGAGAGGGATGACGTGGGTATGGAAATCAGGCAGAAGGACTGTGATATAATTAAAGAAATTAGCATAGAAAGGGAGGAGGCCCTAAGTGGTCTAGCAGGCTTGAAAGATAAATCTCCAATCCTGGATGAAATGTATCTGAGGCTGTTGAGTGAGGCAAGGGAGAAGATAGCAGGGGCCCTGGCAATAATTCTCAATACCTGTCTGGCCACAGGAGAGGTGCCAGAGGACTGGAGGACAGCCAATGTGGTACCGTTGTTCAAGAAGGGAGGAAGGGATAAACCAGGGAATGACAGGCCAGTCAGTCTTAACCTCAATGGTGGGGAAACTATTGGAAGCACTTCTGAGGGACAAAATTAATATACACTTGGAGAGGCAGGGATTAATCAAGGACAGTCAGCATGGTTTTATTAAGGGGAGGCCATGTCTGACCAATTTGATTGAATTTTTCAAAGAGGTGACCAGGTATGTAGATGAGGGCAATGCATTTGATGTAGTCTACTTGGACTTCAGCAAGGCTTTTGATAAGGTCCTGCATTGGAGACTTATAAAGAAAGTAAGAGCCCGTGGGATCCAAGGCAATTTGGATCCTGAATTAGCTGAGTGGCAGGAAGCGGAGGGTGATGCTCGAGGGGTGTTTTTCTGACTGGATGCCTGTGTCCAGTGGGGTTCTACAGGGATCGGTGTTGGGTCCCTTGCTGTTTGTGGTATAAAAAATTATTTAGATTTGAATGTAGGAGGGAGGATCAGTAAGTTCGCGGATGACACGAAAATTGGTGGGGTGGTAAATAGTGAGGAGGATAGCCTTAGATTACAGGAGGATATAGACGAGCTGGGCAGATAGGCTGATCAGTGGCAAATGGAATTTAATCGGGATAAGTGTGAGGTGATGCACTTGGGCAGGACAAACAAGCCACGGGAATACATGATGAATGGTAGGACCCTGGAAAGTACCGAGGATCAGAGAGACTTTGGTGTGCATGTCCACCGGTCCCTTAAGGTAACGGGACAGGTAGATAAGATGGCTAAGAAGGCATATGGGATAATTGCCTTTATTAACCGAGGCATAGAATATAATAGCATGGAGGTTATGCTGAAACTGTATAAAACGCTGGTTAGGCCACAACTAGAGTATTGCGTGCAGTTCTGGAATCCGCATTGTAGGAAGGATGTGATTGCACTAGAGAGAGTGCAGAGGAGATTAACCAGGATGTTGCCTGGGATGGAGAGTTTTAGTTATGAGGAGAGATTGGATAGACTGGGGTTATTTTCCCTGGAGCAGAGGAGATTGAGGGAGGACATGATTGAAGTGTATAAAATTATGACGGGCATAGATAGGGTAGACAGGAAGGAACTTTTCCCCTTGGTGGAGGGATCAATAACCAGGGGCATAGATTTAAGGTAAGGGTCAGGAGGTTTAGAGGGGATGTGAGGAAGAGTTTTTTCATCCAGAGGGGGAAGGGAATGCGGAGCTCACTGCCTGAAAGGGCGGTGGAGGCAGAAACCCTTATAACATGTCAGAAGTATTTGGATGTGCACTTGCGATGCCATGGCATACGAGGCTATGGGCCTGGTGCTGGAAAATGGGATTAGAATAGTTAGGTACTTGTTTGACCAGCACAGACTCGATGGACCGGAGAACCTTTTTCTGTACTGTAGACCTCTATGACTATGACTCTATGAAACATGGGGCACACAGAAATCTCACCAGGGTCACATCGACAGCACCTCTTTCCCCTATTACCTCTGCCACCAAGAAGGACAATATTCAATGACAGTGTGGAGGAGCAGCTGACACCTTGGGAAGCACTGGCAACTCTCACTGTCTTGGAAATCAGCTCATTATCACTTTGCTGCTTGTGGGAGCTTGCTGTGTGTAAATTGACTGATGTATTTCCTACCTTACAACAGTCACCACACTTGGAAAAAGTCCTTCATTGGCTGTGAAACACTTAGGGACATTCTGAGGTGGGGAAAGGTGCTATAGAAACGCGAGTCTTTCTTTTGTCAATATGTAAGACTTTTGAACAGGATTAGAGAGATCAATGGGAGTGGATAACCTGATAACATTGATAGTCACAGTCAATGCATTTAATCATTGATATTAAAGTGACTGTTAGCGGTTGCTTTAGGACTGAACTGGCAGCTATCACCAGGTTATTGTGTTATAATAAGCTGTGTTTTGTATTAACATGTAAACGTCACAGTTTGTGTTATTTCCCATTGAGTGTTGAAGTGAATTGTTGAGTAATTATAACACAGCACTTACCAGAAACGTGAAGCTGGGTTACAGGGTAGTAGTTGTACCTATTCTTGCTGTCAAATTCTATTCTGAAAAAATAAGATCCTGCATCTTCCCGTGTGATCTTTTTTATAACCAGGGAACAGTTGCCATCTTTCAGGCCTCCAGACAGCTGGGTCTGATGGCAAAACCGTGGTAACTCGTGATTGTGATCCTTGGAGTGAAAGGCTATAAACGAATGCCGTTGCATGATATTAAACCAGACTCCATCTCGTGGTTGGTTTGCCAACTCTGATGGATAACTGTAATGACATGGAATCTGTACACAGGAACCTTCCTGCGCTGTCACCTCTCGTGGAGTGTCGCCTTTCCACTCATGTGACAGTCCAACTGGGGAGAGAAATATCAATATTTAACACTGGATGGTTTGTAGATCCATTGGACTCGATATGTACTCCTGTCACTGGGGCACAGTGGCTGCAGTGTGGACCATCTACAGGACACACAAGGAACTCCCCAAGTTTTCACAATGGATGGAAGAGAATCCTGGAAACAGGAATGGACAAGCTCATTCTACATTGGCTCATGGTCCTCAGGACCCTGTTTAGTGAAGCCAGTCTTCCACCCAACATAGTGTCTACAAGACGCACCAATTGAGATACATTTAGTGTTGATTTACAAGACAGGACAATGGATTAGAAGCCCTCAGAACCCCCCCCATTATCACCGTCATGAATCACTAATTAGCCTAACATTCCTGTCTGCTCATCAACACAGCTGATTGCCTAATCTGATTCAATCTAATTGGTGCACTTTGTGCCTTTGTTGTTTTAAGAATCTCTTTGTAACTTCACTCTCTAAGGAATCTCTTTGGATCCTCATTGTCTAAGGGATTATTTCTGATCCAAACCCCATATTGTTGTATTGTTTATTCCGGTGCAGTTTTGTAGACTGACTTGTCCCCAAACTCAGCACTGACCTTACTCCAGCAGACACTGTGTAACACACTAACAAAGCGCCTCTAGCCTGAGCTGTGCTTGTGTCGGAGGTGCTGCTGTGTTAGGTTCATGACCCTCACAGGTGGTCTCACTGCATTTTGGTTAAAGCTGAACTGGAACCCGTACTAAAAGCTGATGTAGAACAACCCCCTGCTCCTCTGCAATATCCATGATTTCAATAGAAGAGATAAAGAGTTAATGATAAGAAAATTAAATCATAGAATCCTACTGGACAGAAGGAGGCCATTCTGTGCACGTCACGGAGGAAGGAAGATGTGGGAGACATGATGATAATACTTTAATCGCTGACAGGTTCCAGGAAGAGTAAAGTTAAGTGAGGACATATGGCCACATCTTTCCTAGCCCTCAGTGCCATTCCCTTTCATCTTAGGGGATGTCCAACCACTCGCAGCGAGAACGAGTCCTGCATTCACACTTGCGTGCTCTGGCCTCGTGATTCGCCAGGCCATGAATTCTGCTTTGGTCCGTGGTGCCCCGTGAATGTGCTCACTCTGGGAAGTTATAGTTCACTGAGGAACAAGAGTGATGCAAGAGAAGACTTGAAGCTTTCACCACCATCTAATGATGCAAACACTGCGACTCCTAAGATACTGAAGCAGTCCGTGTCCAAATGCAGCAAGACATGGACAATATCCAGGCTTGGGCTGACAAGTGGCAAATAACATTCACGCCACACAAGTGCCGAGCAATGACCATCTCCAACAAGAGAGAATCCAACCATCGACCCACCACTGAATCCCCCACTATCAACATCCTGGGGGTTACCATTGACCAGAAACTGAACTGGACTAGCCATATAAATACTGTGGCTACAAGATCAGGTCAGGGTCTAGGAATCCTGCGGTGAGTAACTCACCTCCTGACCCCCCAAAGCCTCCCCACCATCTACAAGGCAGACGTCAGGAGTGTGATCCACTTGCCTGGATGAGTTCAGCTCCAACAATACTCAAGAAGCTTGAAACCATCCAAGACAAAGTAGCCCACTTGATTGGCACCACATCCATAAACATTCACTCCCTCCACCACCGACGCACAGTAGCAGCAGTGTGTACCATCTACAAGATGCACTGCAGGAATCCACCGAGGCTTCTTCGACAGCACCTTCCAAACCCACGACCACTACCATCTATAAGGACAAGGGCAGCAGATAGATGGGAACACTGCGAGCTGGAAATTTCCCTCCAAGTCACTCACCATCCTGACTTGGAAATATATCACCGTTCCTTCACTGTCACTGGGTCAAAATCCTGGAACTGCCTCCCTAACAGCACTTTGGGTGTACCTACACCACAGGGACTGCAGCGGCTCAAGAAGGCAGCTCACCGCCACCTTCAATAAGGGCAACTAGGGATGGGTAATAAATGCTGACCCAGCCAGCAAAGCCCACATCCCGTGAATGAAGGAAAAAAAGACATCCACAGAAGAGGTGGAGGCAGCCTGCTGACTGCTACATCCTGATATCTGTGATTAACTTGGCGGACGTCCTCTGGTGCCCCAGCCTAAAAAGGTCTCCTTGCTCGGGCAGAAGCGCTCTGGGTGGCCTGAGTAGCTGGAGTGGGTGGCAACACAGGCAGGGGGACTGTGAGTGTCTGCACGCCTTGCAGTGTCCTGAGAGGAGGCACTGGGGGTTTCCGGATGATGCCCTGCCCTGACTGCTGCAGAAGATGGTGCGCCTGGAGGGAGGTCAAAGTGACTCGTCCTCAAGTTGCCAGCATGATGCCCACCACATTGTGTGGCCATGGAGTGCAGGGCCGAGCACAAATCCGGGAAGACCTGCTTGACCAAGGTCTCCATGATGGTTGCCAACCTTCCCATGTTGACCTCGAGGCACTCGCATGTTGGAGCCACGACATCACACAAAACTCGGACTCCTTCATCGTTTGCTCTAGTCTGCCGGGTGACTGTTGAATCCCTGCCTGATGTTCTGCTGCCTGTTGTTGCATCTCCAGCATTGAGTTGCCAGCCGCTTCCAGAGGCTCATCATCAGACTCGGACTAAGCGGGTGGCTGGTCTCCAGCAGCCCTCCGAGTGCCAGAGGCCTGGGCTGCCCCTGCCTCTGACTGCTCTGTTCTCCAAGAAGTGAGCCCGAGCCTAATCTAGAGCTGTGCACCACTGATGTATGTGTCTCTTTACTGGTGGAGGGTACAGGTGACAGTTCTTCCAGAGCTTCCTCTTCGGATGTGGTCTGGGGACATGTACTGGTGCTCGGCTGCCTTGTGGACCTCGATCTGTTGGTGCCCAGAAAATAGAAAACAGAGTTTCAGTTGATGATGAGCATAAACTGTATAAGACTGCTTGTGACTCACTGTGATTGTCAGGATTTGATGAAGTGTTGGAGCTGTGATGCATACTAGGTTGCTTGGAGAGGCTGAACCTCCCTTCCCCACAGGAGCGACCCCTGTCCTCCCAAGCCAGTTCTGCTGCAACCTCCTTGAAGTCGGTGAGGGAAACGATGTCGGCTGTCCCTCCACCAGACTGTGATCTTTTGTACCTGTTGTGTGCCAGCTTGCCCTGTGTGAAGAAGAAAGAAAGGCATGTGATGAGAAGGGATGCAGTAGAGGTTGGGTAAGATGTGTGTGGTGAGCAGAAGGGCCAGAGGGTCAAGTGTGAGCAACATGATAGATGGGACGGTGGTGATGTGAAAATCTTGGTGAGAGAATGACTGTTGATATGTGTCTTCCGCTAATGGTTATGTGAGATCCCTGAAAAGCGTAGCCGTTTGAGTGCAGGATGCCCTGATGAGAGCTTGATATAAGAGGGAGTTGAAGGATGACATCCTGGAGGAGTGGATGAGATCATTCATCCTCTTCCTGCGCTGGATGGCATTTCGGGCGCAGTTGACAGCTGCACTGACCTGCTCTGCAACGGCCTCCCAGGCCAGAGACATGAGGCTGCTGTGCTTCCTGGAGCCATCCCTGGGATACGGGGAGTGCACCCACACTCCTCTGATCAAGGCGCAGAGGGCCAGGTGAGTGAAGCAGGGTGCTGCCCGGGCTTCTTCTTGTGGCTGGAAGACATCTCTGCATGTGTCCTGAAGACAGGTGGGCTGGACAGAGTGAGATGCATGAGTTGGATTGGCGTTTAAATATGGCTCCTAGATCTTAGACCCCGGCCAGCTGATGGCAAGTGGATGAATCAGCTCTTGACCCACCAGGTGAATCAGCCCAATACTCACCTGTACATAATTAATGACCCTCCAAGTGCTGAATCAGGTGTGCTTTCCCACCATTCCAGCCAGCACGGTGGGCGCTGCTGAAACCAGCCGCCACATCTCTTAGTCTCATAAATAGAAAGTTCCAGCCATTGCGTCCAGCTCTGGGCACCACACTTGAGGAAGGGCGTGAAGCCATTAGAGAGGTGCAGAAAAGATTCATGAGAATGATTCCAGTCATGAAGAACTTCAGTTACATGGATAAATTGGAGAAGTTGGGACTGTTCTCCTTGGAGAACAGAAGGTTGAGGGGAGATTTGAGAGAGGTGCGCAGAATCATGAGGGGTCTGGACGGAGTAGATAAGGAGAAACTTCCCATTGGTAGAAGGATTGAGAACCAAAGGGACCCAGATTGAAGACAATTGGCAAGAGAAGCAACATCGACGAGGAGAAGCTTTTTCACGCAGCGAGTGGTTAGGCCCTGGGAGTGTGCGGGGTGCAGATTCAATTGTTGCTTTCAAAAGGGAATTGGATCATTATCTGAAGAGGAGAACTGTGCAGGACTACAGGGGAAAGTTGGGGGTGTGGCACTAAGTTAGTTGCTTTTTCAGAGAGACAACACAGAGACGAAGAGCCGATTGGTCCCCTGATGTAACCATTCCATGATTCATCTGCATGAAAATAATTCTCCACATGGCTATGGGTGTCACCATCACTGAGCAGGCAGGCTAAGTTTCATTGTACACAGTGAGTTGTTGTGATCTGGAACGGGCTGCCTGAAAGGGCGGTGGAAGCAGATTCAATAGGAACTTTCAAAATGAACTTAGATAAATACTTGCAAAGAAAAAAGTTCGTAAGTCTATGGAGGAAGGAACAGCGGGGAATGTGGGACAAGTGGCACTCTCAAGGAGCTGGCCCAGGCATGATGGGCCAAATGACCTCCTTCTGCCCTGCATCATTATGATTCTATACATCTATATCATTCTGTATACTCAGTGATAATTGCTCCAGTGGGTAGGTCTCTCATCTCAGAGTCAGAGGCTTCTGGGTTCAAGTCACCTCTTTCAACAGGGGGAATCTGTAAAATTCTTGCAAGTAGGAGTTTGGGACCAATTGGACAAGACGGCCAAATATGATGGGCCAAATGGTCCCCTTTTCTACCATATCACTCTGTGATTATCTGAATTTTAACTGCACAGCAAATGAGAGACAAACACTCAGTTCCGTAAATTTGACACCTTCATACACTCACTAGTAAACCTTATCTTTACGATCTTTCAGTTCTTTCACCTTACCTTGGTTATGAAGATGGCGAGATTGGGCCGGACGTCCGTAGGCTGACTCATTGCCTATTCTCAGCATTGCTGCGGTGTGTTCTTGGTGGCTTCTTACTGAACTTCACTCTGCACTCCTCCAATTCTAACCGTTTGCTCACCCTAAAGGGTTAGGGAAGACACTTCAGAGCTTAGGGCTCCAGGCAACTAGAGGCACGGCCGCCAGTGGTGGCGCGATGAAAATCAGGCGATGCTCAAGAAGCCAGAATTGGAGAAACGCAGGGATTTCGGAGAGTTACAGGGACTGGAGGAGGTTACACAGATAGGGAAGTAATTTGGGGCTGGAGATTAGAGATAAGGAGGGTTATAGGGGCTGGAGGTAGTTACAGAGATAGGGAGGGGCAAAGTGCCTGGGCAAGGTTACAGAGATAGGGAGGGTCGTAGGGGCTGAAGGAGATTAAAGAGATATGGAGGGTTGTGGGGCTGGAGACGTTACAGAGATTGGCAGGGTTGTAGGGCCTGAAGGAGGTTACAGAGATAGGGAGGCTTGTGTGGGCTGGAGGAGGTTACAGAGATAGGGAGGGTGGTAAGGACTGGAGGAGGTTGCAGAGATAGGGAAGGTTTTAACACGAGGGACTGAATTTTATGTTTGAGATGTTGCCAGACCAGGAGCCAGTGTCACAGGAGTGATGGGTGAATTGGGACATGGTGTGACTGGGACTTGGTCATTGCTGAATCGGTTCCCAATCAGAGCTCAATAAGAATGATTACAAAGAATTGAATTTTACAAAGACTATTAACCATAAACCTGTCCGAACTAACGATGATATTACCTTGGAGAACTGACAGGAGGAAGTAAGATTTCCCGATTATTGTCTACTCCCAGATATTTCATCAGCTTCCCACTCAAGCTGCGAAAGAGCAAGGAGGTAATGAGACCTCACCTCTTGTCCCACAGCTCTTGAGAGATCAGAACTGCTTTCAGACAATGTCTTCACAGCGCTTCATTAACCCTCAATACTGGTAGTGCAGCATTCCCTCAGTACTGATCCTCCAACAGTGCAGCACTCCCTCAGTACTGACCCCCCGACAGTGTGACACTCCCCCAGTACTGGAACTCTGACAGTACAGTTTTACTTCAGTTCTGCCCCTCCGACAGTGCAGTGCTGCCTCAAAACTGACCCTCCGACAGCGCAGTGCTTCCTCAGTAAAGATGCTGGGACTATGAGGCTGGAATATCAGCTCAAGTTCATATCTCTGTGCTTCCTTCGTCCCTTGAGCTAGAAAGATGTCCTGCACAAGAAACTTGCATCTCACACTGAGATCTCAATAATCAGTAGAAATCTTTTAAAGGCATCAATCATTGGAATCTGACTTTATGGTCATGGAAATTAATTCCAATCGTTCCATTACTTACTCAGGGCCTGTCCGACTGCTCGCCTGGGCAGTAACTGCCCACATGCTCTGCTTGAACTGAATGACCTCTTCCTGTGCTGCTCCCTCTGTGTATTTAATTAGAAAGGGTTGATGTGTCACTGTGAGTCCAAATGTGAGGTGATTGGTGTGAAAGCAACTCTTTGCCTTGCACTGTAAGCAAACTATTGCTCAATGTGCCTCTCCTTCTGTTGCTGTGTAACAGGCTTCAGAAACTGAACAGCCTGTTCCTGTGCAACAGACTCGAGGGGCTGAATGGCCTCCTCCTGTTTTGTTATTCGTTCATGAGATGGGGGCATCACTGGCCAGGCCAGCATTTATTGCCCATCCCTATTTACACTTGAGAAGAAAATGGCTTGCTAGGCCATTTAAGAGTCAACCACATTAGGTCTGGAGTCAGGTGTAGGCTACACAGCAGATTTCCTTCCCTAAAGGGCATTCGTGAACAATGTGGGTTTTTACGACAATCAGACTTTCAATTTTCAGATTTTTTCTTATTGAATTCAAATTCCACCATCTGCAACAGTGGGATTCGAACCTGGATTTCCGGAGCATTGTCCATCACTCTGAATTACTAGTCCAGCGGCAACACTGCTACGCCAACACCTCCTCCTGTTCCACTGTAACAGTCTCAAGAGGGCTAAATGGCCTCTTGTTCCTATTCAATGGGCAGTCAAGGATGCATTTGACGCTTGAGGGTAGCACCCTCAAACCCGATGCTGTCCTCACATGATTAACAGAGGGAGTGACCGGTTACAGATTAATGCAGGAGAATTATTTATTTTTCCAATCTTTGATCCAAGTGCCCGGTTGGGATCTTTTCATCAAACACAGAGCGGAACCAAGATCTAAGGCATTGGTCTCTGTATTCTGTAACACACCACACAGTTCATCCACCCACTCAGCCATCAGGACAGACGCTAAATGTACTTTCAAAACTGAAAGACTAAAATGGTTGTTTATTGTAGCTTTAGCTCATTCTGTAATGAAAGCTTTCTCATCCATCCATGATGTATTGAAAAACAAACAACTGCAGCCAACATGTCACATCATAATTCCCTCTGTTCACAGTTAGATTGGCAATATCAATGTAAACATGTTACGCTATAATGATGTCCTCCCACCAGTAGTGGCATTGTAGTCTCTTGTTTCACACCTGCCAGTTCCTCAGTCTGTTCAGTAGCGAATCTCCAAATTCTACAATCAACTTTTTTTCCCCTGCTTCTCAGATTGCTGTTAGTTTAGCTACTTAATTATGAATTAATATAAACTCTAAATATTTTCTGAAAATAAACTTGACCAGAAAATGTGGAGTAAATTATACCAACATGCCCTGGTCCAAATATCCACTGATCCTGTGTTCTCTGAAGTCTAAACTTTGTAAAGATTATTGTGTAAACATTCAAAAATAAGAAGGTGAGCAATGGGACGAAAATTGATTCAGATGCTCAGACACGGATTGAATTTGTCCATTCTGTCCTGTCGGAACATCTAGCAATGTCTAAAGACATTTACAATCACAACAGAGTGAAGAGTAGCTGCAACAGTGACGGCCAATCCTGAAAGAGAATGTATAAAATTAAGCCCAGAGAGAATGTTCACTGATAAATTATCACGCAACCTTGCAAGATAACATCAGTTTGAAAAATTTGCATCAGATTATACGTCAGACAGTTGTTTCTTAGTACAGAACTTGAATATTGCTGAAAAAAGAGATATGTTGCCGAAGGTTTTCATCTTGCACTCATCAGGACAAATGCAAGAATGCCAAATTTCAAATAAACACGACAATTTTTATAACAGTAGAAAAGGGTGCTGATTGGCAAGTCGACTCTGATTGGCCGAGGCTTTGCTATGGAGAATGCAACAGAGAACCATCGCTCCCCAAGCTCCTAGATAATTCAATAATGGCACAAGGCTTCAACATAATCCTTTTGTTTGCAGAGAACAGTCCCTGCGTATAAGTGTATGATGCTTCAAGCAAGCATAAATGAGCCATGTTATGAGCTCGACTGATTATCTTAAATTGTTTGTTAGTGTAGCTATTAGTGCACTCAAGATTGTTCAGCAAGTGCTGCCCTGTTGTGGAAGCACATCTCACAGTGGACGTTTTGGGTTTTGCAAGCACAGACTGGCTGAGTACATTTTGTATTCTGCCTATTCTGAACAGTGCTGTTTGATTCCATCAGCCAATTGCAGGGACATACGGCTTATGTACCTGGCATCATACCAAGCGCTAAAAGATTATATGAAGAGGTTTCAAACTATTTTTGGGGGTTGTTGTCCTGTGGTTTTTACGAGGTGCTGGAATGGCTCGATGGTTAGCTTCTGAAGCCACAAAGCCCCCACCTGCCTCCGATCAAATCCACCTACTACTGGACTTACTATGAAAGAACCCAGCCACTGGTGTAGGCAAGCCAGCGTGTATCGGTGGTGATCTGCAGCATGCACAATCAGGCGAGATTAGTGGAAAAAAAGGGCATCCAGCTGTAAAGCCACCCGCCAAATCCAAAACAATGTGGGAAGTGATCAACCAGCATTGTGGCGAGGCCATGGAACATGGGAAAAGTTGAAAGAGAGGAGCTCCTGTGGTTTTAAATGAGGTACATTGGAGTCTCGAATGATTCTCTTGTTCTGCATTCTCCTCAAGTGTGTGTGTCTCATTCTTGCTGAGTTTATACATTCCCATACACATACTCCTTCTCAAACTCGCAGGTTTCGTAAAGATCATCATTTGTATAAGGATTGACTCTGCGGTTAGATTTCATTTCCAGATCCTTCTCATCTTTCTTCTGTAATAGAAACAGAAATGATCAGATTGACAATCAGAGTGATCTGTGTTTAGTATTATTGATCCAAATCGAAAATTCCAACCACAATAGATACATAAATTATTGATACTGAATGGATTTTGGTTATTGATACTGAACGGTGTTTGATTATTGATTCTGAACGAGGTTTGATTATTGTTACTGAATGGTGTTTGATTATTGATAGTGAACAGGGTTTGATTATTGATACTGAACTGGGTTTGATTATTGATACTGAACAGGGTTTGATTATTGATACTGAACTTTGTTGGGTTTGATTATTGATACTGAACGGTGTTTGATTATTGATACTGAGCTTTGTTGGGTTTGATTATTGATACTGAACGGGGTTTGATTATTGCTACTGAACTGGGTTTGATTATTGATACTGAACGGGGTTTGATTATTGATACTCAACTTTGTTGGGTTTGATTATTGATACTGAACGGGGTTTGATTATTGATACTGAACTGGGTTTGATTATTGATACTGAACGGTGTTTAATTATTGATACTGAATGGGATTTGATTATTGATACTGAACTGGGTTTGATTATTGATACTGAACTGGGTTTGAATATTGATACTGAACTTTCTTGGGTTTGATTATTGATACTGAACTGGATTTGATTGTTGATACTGAACTTTGTTGGGTTTGATTATTAATACTAAACTGGGTTTGATTATTGATACTGAACTTTGAGGGTTTTAATTATTGCTGGAGAGAGTTCCAGATTTCCACTCCCCTTTGTGTGAAGAAGTGCTTCCTGACATCACCCATGAACGGCCTGGCTCGAATTTTAATGTTCTTCCCCCTTGTTCTGTCTCCACATTCCATAGGTCGTGGAAATGAATTCCAATCGTTCCATTACTTACCCCAGACCTGTCCGACTGCTCTCCTGGGGAGTTACTGCCGAAACACTCTACTTGGGCTGAATGACCTCTTCCTGTGCTGCTCTCTCTCTATTTAATTAGAAAGGGTTGATGGATCACTGTGAGTCAAATCAGGAATGGGGGAACAATGAGAAAATACTCCATTGTTGAAATTAACAACCTTTGTTTTATTGATCAAACTGCTCAATTCTGTTCATTTAACTGTTCATTCTTCGTATCCTGACATGCTGTTATGTTTCCAGTGTATATCTGGGCAGTCGTTGACGGAGTTTCTACTCAGTCTTATTCCCGAGGGCGCAATGGATTTTCTGAATGAGCAGATGTTCCTCAGAACCCTTAGAAAATGTCAGTGATCGGAGAACATACAGGAAAGGGTGGAAGAGAGTGGATGAGAGGGAGAGCAGAAAGGATGAGTGAATGAGACAGGGAAAAGTGAAGAGATAGAGCGAGACAGGAGGGTAAGTGTGAAATCCTAATGCCAGGACCACAGCCGGAATGAATCACGTCAAGTGCCACTGTTGTTCTATTTTCGCAATGTCTTGCTTGGTCCTCTGGCAGGAATTGTGTTGACAGTGTGACTGTGTGTCTACGTGTTACTGTACTACACATTTATAGGCTACGTGTTACTATATGTTTATATGCATCTTATTTGGTTCTGGCTCTTGATCTCTGAGCAATTGGCCCCACGCCCAACCCAGGACTTGGGGTGGGTTTTGAATCTACTCCGGAAAGGAAGAAAGACCTGCATTTATGTAGCGCTTTTCACAACCTCAGGACATCCCGAAGCATTTCACAATCCAGGTCATTGCACCCAGTGCCAACACTGAGGGAGTACTGCAATGTCTGCCTTCTCAGGTAGATGTAAAAGATCCCGTGGACACTATTAGGAGAAGAGCACAGGGAATTTTCCCAAGTTTCATTTGGTTCATATTTTTCGTTCAAAATTCCAACACGACCAAGGCCATTGTCATGTTGCTGTTTGTGGGAGCTTGCTGTGCTCAGATCGGCTACCCCATTTCCTACATTACAAGGCTTCAAAAGTATTTCATTCACTTTAAATTGTTTTGGGACATCGTGAGCTCGTGAAAGGTGCTGTAGAAATGCAAGCTCTCTCTCTCGAAGGAGAGAAGTTTGAGCTGAGGATGTTGAAGAACAACCGATTAAACCTTGGCACTTACTTCCTCACACACTTGAAGATGAAAAATCCACTCAGTCCAACATTCAAAGTGATTCCAGCTCCAAGCAATCCTGCTTTCCATTCATTGGAGGCTGCAGCTGTAAAAAGAGCCAATGAATGACTCCGGTACAGTTTTACAATGGTTCTCAGATGTGCACATAATCATTCTGAACTTGTGATGACTCAATCTGACTGATAGTAAAGTCCAATTGATCAACTTTAGGCTTAGGAGTAGTCAGGTTAATAGAGGTTGCAAGAGAAACTCGTGGGTGTGTGTTTGTGCTGTTTAGGAGAGTGTGTGTGTATGTGCATGTGCACGTACGTGTGTGTGTGTCTTTGTCTACATCTATGTTAGCATGTGTGTGTGAGTGCGTGTTTGAGTGGGTTTGTGTGTGTCTCCGTGTCTGTGTGTGTGAGTGGGTTTGTGTGTGTCCCTGTGTGTGAGTGGGTTTGTGTGTGTCTCCGTGTGTGTGTGTCTGGGTTTGTGTGTGTCTCCGTGTGTGTGCCCATGTATCTTCTATGTCTGTCTGTGTGTGTGCATATGGGTGTGAGAGATTCTGTGTGTCTCTATGCACATCTGTATTTCTGTGTATTTGTGTGTGAACATGTAACTGCCAGGGACGCCTCCACCTCAAAGACCAGCCTGTTATTGTCACCAACACAGTTACAGCAAAAGTGTCTTTGTAAATCCAATTTCCTTGTCGATGCCAATTTGCTCATATCTAAAGAATTTTTGAAGTTTTTATACACTCACATTCAACGGTGAAGGTTATGAACCCCTCCACTGCTCCATGTTCACTCTCTGCCACACACTGATAGCCTCCAGTGTCCCTGGATGTAACGCGAGGAATCACCAACCACAGCTCATTGTTGGAACTTGTTCTGTTCATTGGGACATTAAGATGTCGCCACGTCAGGTTAGAAGCTGGGAAACTCTCGACAGAGCAGATTATCACTGCAGAATTCCCCTCAATTATATTGATCAATGAAGTGTCAATCATATCAAGAGAAGTAATTGAGAGATTCTGTGATGCGTCTAAAAACAAATAAAGATCAGTTAATTTACATTGACTGAAGCACTTTGAGACACCCTGAGAATGTGAAAGGTGTGATATCAATGTGGGTTCCTTCACAACAAAGCACATAATCCATGCAGACACTTCATTTCAGTACTGAGGGAGCGCTGCACTGTCAGAGGGTCAGTACTGAGGGAGTGCTGCGCTGTTAGAGGGTCAGTCATTCGTGTAGATGTTGTACAGCAGCGGTGCAAGCACGCTTCCCTGAGGCAGACCATTCTTCTGAATACGCCACTTGCTGCGCTTCCCACCCAGTTCAACATAGAACTGGCGATTCTGAAGCATGCTTTCTAACAGCTCTCTTAAGTGAATATCTTTTGTCATCTCTAGGATCTTGCAGAGGAGACGTCTATGGTTCACTGGGTCGTATGCTGCTGACAGGTCTACAAAAACAGCACCTGTTACCATCTCTTGCTCAAAACCATCTTCGATATGTTGTGTGAGGTTGAGCAGTTGGCTTGTTGTTGATTTGCCGGGGCGGAAACCTGCTAGCTCTGGAATGATCTTCTCATCTACAGTTGGTGCTATCCTATTGAGTATCAGGCGTTCCAACACCTTATTGGTGTGGCAAAGCAGTGAGATTGGCCGAAAACTCTTAGGATCTGAGGGATCTTTCCCGGGCTTCAATAGTGCGATTACATGTGCCTTCTGCCAAATATTAGGTAGCTTGTGTGTTGCCAGACAGTGGCTGAACAATTGTAGGAGCCATTTCTTTGCTTGCTGTCCAAAATGCTTTATCTGCTCCGTTGCTATGTTGTCAAGACCAATTGCTTTCCTGTGTTTTAGACTAGATATACCAGTTTCCAGCTCCTCCATGGAGAATGGTCCAGTGAAGCAGGGGTCATCGCTGTACTTCTTCCTATCTAGTTGTGCTCTTGGTTGTTTCTTGTTGATTTTTCCATTTAGGAGCAACTAGTGTGCAACTTGGTTTGCAGACACATTTGGATGTTGGGCAGCTTTCTTGGGATCGCCTCCAAGTTTGCGTATGAGAGACCATGCCTTCTTGCTGTTTTTTGTAAGATCTGTTGTCTCTATCAAGGTGTCCCAGGTGTTTTGACGCTCTTGAGAGATACTTAACATCATCCTCTCACCGGTAGATATTGTTTCCTCTGAGAAGGGGTCAGATTTAAACATTGAGACATACTCCCAGTAGAGTTCAGCATTCTCCTTGGTGAGACCAGAGATGTAGTGTGCTATACAACCTTGGGGGATCTTCCTTCTGGCTGTTTTCTGGACAGCTTTTGCAACAGGTTGTAGTGCTCAGGTGGTGGTTTAATGCGTTTAACCTTACGGTCAAGTGCTCTTGTGAACCCGTTCCAATCGGCCTTCTTGTAGTTGAAGCACCTTTTGAATGGTACGACGGTTGGTAACACTGCTGCATTTACCTGGATACCAATAGGACGGTGTTGTGTCTGTGGTATTGGGTCTGTGACAAACTTCTTGCAGAGGCCAGCGATGTCGTTGCTGACAATGGCAAGGTCTGGGTTATAACTACACTTCCAGGGGGCACTGTGAAAGGAGGCTGGTAATTTAGGATTGTGGATGAGACTAAGCTGGTTAGCGTCCATCCATTCTTCGACTGCTTCTCCATCGCTGTTAGACTCCTTGTACCCCCATTGGGTACTGTGGCTATTAAAGTCTCCAATGATGATCTGTAGTTTACTATGCAGGTTGGGTACAGGGTTAGAGAAGCTGAAATCTGTGCCAGGTGGCTTGTACACTGAGGTCACTACTACTTTGCTCAGCTTTACAGTTAGAATTTCGATGTTGTCCTTCTCTGTTTTAGAAGTGGCTTGTACAACTCAACCAGCTCTAACAAACACAGCACAGCCATATTGTCGATGAGGTCTTTCAATAACCAGGAACATTCCTGGTATTTTTGGGCGGTTGTTCTCACTTCCTCTGTGTGTCTCCTGTAGGCAGAGGACATCACACTGCAACTGATTGCATAATGTAGCGAGGATGTTTTGTTTAGCTACAGAGAACCCTTCAATGTTAGCAGATATAACAGTCAATGCCGGTCTTGGAAAAGACCCGTGTTTCTGACATCGACGACTTCCGTCTTCAGGCATGATGTTGCTACTTGATCAAATCTACATGAATGACCAACCTTTCGACGGTGTCACACGCCGTTTTATATATGCTGATGACTTATGTGTCACTGCCCAAAGCACTGATTTTAACACTGTGGAGAAAATGCTTTCTGAGGCCTTGGAGGGACTAACATCCTACTTTGAAGAAAACCACCTTCGCGCAAACCCATCGAAGACACAAGTTTGTGCATTCCACCTCAGAAACCGTGAAGCCAAATGCCAGCTTAAAGTAACCTGGTGTGGAGCAACACTGACGCATTGCGAGCACCCTATCTACTTAGGAGTCACCCTTGACAGATGCCTCACCTTCAAGAACCACATCGAAAAGACAAAGGCAAAAGTGAGCGCATGAAACAACATCCTGAATAAGCTCATTTACACAAAATGGAGAGCAAACCTGAAAATATTGCGAACCAGTGCACTTGCTCTTTGCTATTCCACTGCCGAATATGCCTGCCCTGCATGGGAAAGATCTACTCATGCTAAGAAGACGGATGCCATTCTGAATGCAAGCTGCTGACTTATCACAGTTTGTTTAAAACCAACAAACACCAACAGCCTCTATATCCTGGCGGGTATCACTCCCCCTGATATAAGAAGAACGGTAGCCAGCCAGAAAGAGCAACTCCGTCAAACATCAGGTGAGAGGCACCCTCTACATGGTCATACACCTACACCCAGCTGCCTAAAGTCAAGGAAGAGCTTAATGAACAGTGTTGTTCCATTACAATCAACCCCATCTGAAGCCCGCATCGCCTTGTGGAAAGACCGGCTCGCAAGTCTCGAACAACCCCCAGCGATGGAAATTCTTCCGGATGAAAGCTTTCCCCCAGGAGCTAATTGCAACTGGGCAACCTGGAAGTGCCTTAACAGACTTAGGACTGGTGTAGGTCGTTCAAAGGTGTCACTAAGCAAATGGGGATATACAACCAGCCCGACAACTTGTGAATGTGGAACTGAGTCACAGACTATGCAACATCTCCTGCAATGCCTATTGCTAGAGGAACCCTGCACTGTTGCAGATATTGCCGAATTCAACAACAAGGCGCAAAAATGTGTCCAGTTCTGGCTGGGCCAATATAGGCTGTCCGTGGACACGATAAGAAGAAGAGGGTCAGTACTGAGGGAGTGCTGCACTTTTGGAGGGTCGGTACTGAGGGTGTGCTGTGCTGTTGGAGGGTCAGTACTGAGGGAGCGCTGCACTGTCGGAGGGGAACTATTGAGGGAGTGCTGCTCTGTTGGAAGTGATGTTTTTCGTGTGAGCTGTTAAGCCAAGGATCCAACTCCTCTCTCAACTGGATGTAAATGATCCCATGTTACTATTCAGTGGAAAGATCTCTCTGGCCAATTATTATGAATAAAAAACATGACCTGGTTCTCACCATATTGTTGTTTGTGGAATCTTGCTGTGCACAAGAATGAAGGATGTCTGTACTTACATTGCACAGTTAATATGAGGGTCCGCTCCGATGCAACAGGTGGATATCTCACTCTGCAGCTGAGAGTTTGTCCGTGGTGTTTGAGCGATGGGATCAGGGCCAGAACAGAAGTATAGGTCAGAGTGACACCATGCTGAGTAGCAGTGTTTGAGACTGATCCAGGTACGTCAGTGGGAGTGTCCCAGGTTAAGACAGGTGCTGCTGTTCCATTGCATGTTGTGCTGAAAGTGCAGCTTACATCCACACGCTTTCCTGCAACAATTTCAGCAGGGAATATCGTGGGTTTATCTGTGAAATCTAACAGACAGAGAATGGATCCTTTTAGAGAAATATAACGTGAAGCATCAGTTCAAATAGAAATCACAGTCCCACAAGAGAAAGCACTTTTTTAATGATGATGTCAGAACTGAGATTAAATCCGATTCAGAAATACTTTCCTATTTTCTGACTTAGCGGAGGGTCTGCCACTCAGCTTAATACACTTTCACTCCGAGACCCTTGATTTGACAATAGCGATGTGAAGGCGGAAGAGCAGCTCACAGCTCGGTGAGAACTGGCCCCTCACTTTCTCAGAAACCTTTTCCAAAGTTAAATTGCAGGCTGTCCACAACAGACCAGAAACAATTTGAAACAACCCTTCAAACAGATGATCAGGTTATTGATCACATTGCTGCATGTTGGAGTTTCCTCTGCATAAATTACATGTTGTTACTCCTCCATTGCAACTGTCACTACACTTCAAAAATTACTTCACTAACTTTCGAAGCTCTTTGGCTCGCCCAGAGTTTGTGAAAGGCGCTGTCTGTGGGAGCTTGCTGTGCACAAATTGGCTCATGTGTTTCCAACATTACAGCAATAACTACAATGCAGAAATTACATCATTGGTTGTAACACAATTTGGGACATCCAGAGGTTGTGAAACGCGCTATAGAAATGCGAGTGTTTTGTCTTTCCTATTTTCAAACTTGGTGGGGAATCTGTCGCTGAGCTGAATACACTTTTGCTCTGAGACCCTTGAATTGACAATACTGGGATGTGGGTGATGGAGCAGCCCACAGCTCATGGAACCCTGGCTCATCATTCTCTGAGATCCGGGCCACTGATCCGATTGCCCTCTGTGGGAGCTTCCTGTGCACAAACTCACTGCCACGTTAGAACAGTGACTACAAATCAGGAAGTATTTCATTGGCTGTGAAGGGATTTGGATCGTCCTGAGTTGGTGAAAGGCGCGATAGAAAGGTGAGTCTTTTGTCAATACGGAAGTCTTTTAAGCAGAATTAGAGAGATCGATGGGAATGAATAACCTGATAACATTGATGGACACAGTCAATCCATTTAATCATTGGTATTAGAGTGAGTATTGGAGGTTGCTTTAGGACTGAACTGGAAGCTATCACCAGGTTATTGAGAATCAGACAGTGTGTTATAATAAGCTGTGTTTTGTGTTAATATGTAAACGTCACAGTTTGCGTTATTTCCCATTGAGTGTTGAATGTGAATTGTTGACTAATTATAACACAGCTGTGATGAACCCAAAGCAAAAAGATAAAACAACTTAGACTTATATTTTGAAATCAGAAATTAGAACAGAAAATGCTGGAAAAACTCAGAAGTTCTGGCAGCATCTGCAGAGAGAGAAACAGAGTTAACATTTCAAGTCCATATGACTCTTTTTCTGCTTCAGAGCAGAACCCACTGGCTTTCCCAACATTTCCTGTTTTAATTTCAGATTTCCAACATCCGCGGTGTTTTACTTTTAAAGGTGGAGATTGGGCCTCGGAGTTTGGAAACCACAGTTCCCATCAGGCCCTGGGGGTGTCTGCACATGCGCAGATCGTTGTTTTTCACCATCTTTGGCCTCTGCGCATGTGCTGAAGCCGGAGAATGACCTCACATGCACAGTTGGCGCGTTGTACCATCTACAGGCCGGTAAACAGTCCTGCGCATGCGCCCAGTCAGTTTATTTTGTTTTTTCCAGCTGTTAACTGTTCCTGCGCAGAAGGGAAGAACCAAGGAAGGAAATGAAAGAGCGGGAGTAGAGGGCCAGGCGACCTAGAAGAGGAATGCCATTCCGCAGAATGTGCCAGAAGAGGCTGAACATGGGAGCCGCAGGGGGGCAGGTCCCAAAGAGAAGAAAAAAGTCGAGTGGGACAGAAAGAATCCCCAGGAAGACAATCGAGTTAAGTGGTGAGGACAGGAATCTGAAACAGATCCTGTTAAGTGGAATTGAAAATAAGGAGCGGAAAAAAAGCCTCCGAATTAAAGAGACCGAGCTGCGGGGAGCAGACTTGGAATGAGGTGGGATTAAGAGAAGCCAGAAGACTTGAGGAGGTAGCCGAAGGTCAGTGACTCCTTACTATGGGCTTTCCAAGCAGTGGTGTTCTGTTTGGCACAGCCGAACAGGGGTGAGCGTGTGCATGGAAGGCCCAGCTTGAGTGCACATAGAGATCCAGGGGAAGGAAACCTTGGAAAGAGAGGTTGAAGCCCTGGAAGTGGTTCTTTCTTGGAGACGCCTGAAAGAAAGTGTTGCGTAGGAGAGAACGCCAAAGTGAGTTCTTCGAACTTGAAGATTGGAAGCCCTCGTGAGAAAGACAGGTTTTCAGTGAGACTGGACGGCTCACAGTGTGATGAGGGTCTTGGGGGTTGATGAGAAAGCCAGAGAAATTTGGTTCTGGAGTGTGGTGTGGCTGACCACAGTTCACTTATTAGTTTACATGGACTGTATACTTACTGTGAACATTAGAGTATAAGATAGATTTTATAGCTTGTGTTATCTTTCCCAATATGTATATATCTGTAAGTGTATTCTTGGGGTGAAGGAGTAGTGTAATATAATTCATCTTTTCTTATTTCATAAGTGTTTTATTCTCTTGGTAAAGGTTCATTAGCAGAGTCCTGTGACTCTGTTCAGTAGCCACCCTCCACGTTTCTAAACAAAAAATAAAAGTTGGGGCCCATCAAGCCAGGCTCCACCTTGCGATCTGACTTGTCCAGCAGTAACATCAGCTGGGATCGTAATACAGCACTTACCAGAAACGTGAAGCTCGGTTGCAGGATAGTAGCTGTAACTATTGCTGCTGTCAAATTCTATTCTGAAATAATAAGGTCCTGCATCTTCCCGTGTGATGTTGTTTATAATCAGGAAACAGTCGCCATCTTTCAGGTCTCCAGACAGCCGGGTCTGATAGCGGAACCGTTGGAACTCATGATTGTGAAGCTTGGAGTGAAAGGCTATAGACGATGTTCCCTGTTCCTCATTATTAAACCAACTCCAGTTGGTTTACCAACTTTGATGGATAACTGTAATGACATGGAATCTGTACACATGAAACTTCCTGCGCTCTCGTGGAGTGTCGCCTTTCCACTCTTGCGACATTCCAACTGGGGAGAGAAAAATTAATATTTAACACTGGACCCTCGACAAATCACTGTGGATCCTTATTGTCTCAGGAATCTCTTTGGATCCTCATTGGCTAAGGAATCTCTTTGGGGATTCTGATGCAGCATTGTAGACTGACTTGTCCCCAAGCTCAGCACTGACCCTACTCCAGCAGATACTGTGAACACACCAACAAAGCGCCAGTAGCCTGAGCTCTGCATGTGTCGGAGGTGCCGCTGTGTTGGGTTCACAAGTTTCACAGATGATCTCACTGTATTTTTATTATTCAGTGAACTGAAACCAACATGGAACCCCTCCTACTCTTCCCCAGTATTCATGATCTCTGCAGCAGAGCTAAAGAGTTGCTGATCACAATGTATACTAACAATTTGAAATCAAAAACACAATATCTAAATTTGAGGAGGACTGCAACAAATTGAAGGAGGATGGTAATAAACTTGTCGAATGAGCAAATAATTGGCAAATATAGTTGAACACAGATAAATGTGAGGTCGTACATTTTGGTAGGAAGCATAGCGAGGCCATTTATTACTTGGAAGATGCAAGTCTCAGTCGGGTAGAGGAACAAAAGGATCTTGGAGTATGAATGTATCAATCACTAAAAGCTGCACCACAGATTAGCAAGGCCAAAAGAGAAGTGAACCAAGCACTGGATTTTCTTTCTGAAGGAATAGAATTGAAAAGTGGGGAAGTTATGTTAAACTTGTCTTGAACCTTGGTTAGATCACACTTAGGCCAGAATTTTTCCGTCGGCGAGTTGGGGGCGGGGCCCGCTCGATGACGCGGGATGACGTTGGGAAGAACCCCCAATGTCATCCCGCCCCATTTAAATATTCAGGAAGGCAGGCGGACAGCAAAGTCAGCTATCTGCCCGCCGACTTGTCAATGGCCAATTGAGGCCATTAACAGGATAATTAACCCAATTAAAGGCCCTGCCCTTCCAACCTTAAGGCTGGCGGGCAGGCCAGGAGCCCCAGCGGGCAATAGAAAAAACATGAAACCTCATCCACCAGCGGAATGAGGTTTCATGTCCGTTTTAAAAGTCTTTAATAAACTTTATGTCATATTTATTAACATGTCCCATCTCGTGTGACATTGTCACATGAGGGGGACATGTTAATAATTTTTTTATTTTTCTATTTTTGAGGTTTTTTAAACTGTCACCAATCTCCCTGAGACAGCACTTAGTCTCAGGGAGCAGTGCGCTCTATCACGCGCATGTGTGAAAGTGCGCACTTTGACAGTTGGGGAATCCCTCCCCCCCTCCGCACAGGAAGCGCATAGCGCTTCCAGTCGGGCAGCCTGCTGTGTAAGGCCCGCCCACTCAAAATGGCGGCGGGGCCCGCCCGCCCATCGAGGACTAAATTCTGCCCTTAGAGTACTGCGTACAGCTCTAAAAGGCAGGGCCACAGGTAAAAAGGTGATTAAATCAGCAAACCAAATATGGTGTATTATTTCTGACCTTAAATCGATAGGGGAGGCGGTGGTGTAATGGTATTGTCACTGGACTAGTATACCAAACACCCACTGTAATTCCCTGGGGACTGGGGTTTGAATCCCACCATGGCAGATGGTGAGATCTGAATTCAGTAAAAAAAAACCTGTAACTATGGACTATATTACACTACTCCTTCACCCCAAGAATACCTCTACAGATAGCCATGAAACTATTGTGGTAAAAACCCATCCGGTTCACTAAGATCCCCTTTAGAGAAGGAAATCTGCCATCCCCATCCTTACCTGGTCTGGCCTACATGTGACTCCAGACTCCTAAATGCCATCTGAACAAGGGCAATTAGGGATGACCAGCAAATGCTGAATTAGGAGGTGCCACCCACATCCAGTGACTAAAAAAAAATTGAAAAGTAGTGAAGTTATGTTAAACTTGTCTTGAACCTCACACTGAGAGAATTGTGTGCAGTTCTGGCCACCATGTTATAAAAAAGATATAGAGACCCTGGAGAGAGTGCAGAGAAGATTTACTGTGTGGGTTTACATATCAGGAAAGGATTGACAGGCTGGGCCTCTTCTCTCCTAAAAAGAGAAGGCTGGGGCCGGGGGAAACCTGTTAGAGGTCTTTAAAACTCTGAATGGTTTTATGAGAGTGGATACAGAGAGGACCTTTCCTCTTGTGGGGGGGAGCAGAACTTAAGGCCGTCAATATAAGATAGTCACCGAGAAATCCAATAGGGGATTTCAGAAGAAATTTCTCTACCCAGCAGGGAGTGAGAATGCCGACCAGTGATGGTTACACTCCAAGACAAGGAAAGATGAGATGAATTATTTTCATGCAGTTGGATAAATACTTGAAGCGGAAAAGTTTGAAGGGCTGTGGGGTAAAGAGCAGCGAGGAATTGGGACCAATTGAATAGATTTTTTAAGCAGATTGCACATGCAGGATAGGCCAAATGGCTTCCTCCTGTGCTGCATCACACTAAGATTCTTAGAATTTTGATTGCACAAGAGATCAGAGGCAAATAGGGAAACTCTGTCAATTTGACAACTTGTTGCACTGACCAGCTTGCTTTCGGTTTACCTTTCAGCTAGCTGCTTCCTTCTTGTGGTTATTCTGTTGCTGAGCCTCGGCAGGAAGTGTGAGGGTTGAACTCCCTGCCTATTCTAAGTGCTTCAACATTGCGGTCATGACAACTTCTCACTAATATGAGTAAACCTGAGCTCCTCCAATTCTGAGTTCTTGTCCACCCCTGAGTTTTATGGAGGAAATTCCAGAGTTTAGGTCCCCAGGCAGCTGAAGGCATGGCCGCAAGGGGTGGAGCGATGGGAATTGGGGGATGCTCAGGGGACCAGAATTGGAGCAAGGCAGATATCTCAGAGGGGTGTAGGGGCTGGAGGAGGTTACAGAGATAGAGAGGGTTGCAGGGGCTGGAGGAGGTTACAGAGATAGGGAGGGTTGTAGGGGCTGGAGGAGGTTACAGAGATAGGGAGGGTTGTAGGACATGGAGGAGGTTACAGAGGTAAGGAGGATTGTGGGGCTGGAGGAGGTTACAGAGATAGGGAGGATTGTGGGGCTGGAGGAGGTTACAGAGATAGAGAGGGTTGTAGGGACTAGAGATGGTTACAGAGATAGGGAATGTTTGCAAGATTTTGGAGAGATTTCAGCAGGAGGACCTGGATTTTAATTTTCTGGTGCTGTCAGACAGGGAGTCAGTGTATATCAGTGAGCACAGGGGTGATGGGTGAATGGGACTTGGTGTGAGTTTGTACACTGGGTCACTGCTGAATCGGTTCCCAATCAGAGCTCAATCGGAATGATCTTTTACAAAGACTATTAACCATAAGTCTGTCTGAGCTGACGATGATATTACCTTGGAGAACTGACAGGAGGAAGTAAGATTTCCCGATCATTGTCCACTCCCAGATATTTCATCAGCTTCTTACTCTCAAGCTATGAAAGAGAAAGGAGTTAATGAGACCTCACCTCTTGTCCGACAGCTCTTGAGAGATCAGAACTGCTTTTAGACCATGTCTTCACAGACTAATTTGATTCTTTGTGGGATGATAGGTGCTCTGCTGAGAGTTACAAGGCTTTAAGGAAGAAAAGCAATGCACACCTTGCATTTCTATACCTCCTTTCACCAGCTCAGCACTTTGCATCCAATGGAGAACTTGTTGAAGTCTTGCCACTGTTGAAATGCAGGAAAAAAAACAGCCGGTTTATGCACAGCAAAATCCTACAAACTGCAATGTGATAATCACTAGGTCATCTGTTTGTCCTGATGTTGTTTGACAGCTAACATTGAGCCAAAACCAGGTAAAACTGCCATCATCTTCCTGAATTATGGCTCGTGGGAACATCCAACAGAAAGGGCAGACATCTCATCCACATGACAGCATCTCAACAGTGCAGCACTCCCTCAGTACTGACCCTCCAACAGTGCAACACTCCCTCAGTACTGACCCTCCAACAGTGCAACACTCCCTCAGTACTGACCCTCCAATGTGCAGCACCCCCTCAGTACTGACCCTCCGACAGTGCAGTGCTCCCTCATTACTGATCCTCCAATAGTGCAGTATTCCCTCAGTACTGACCCTCCAACAGTGCAGCACTTCCTCAGTACTGACCCTTCAACAGTGCTGCACTCCCTCAGTACTGATACTTCAATAGTGCAGCTCTCCCTCGGTATTGACTCTCCAAAAGTGCGGCATTCCCCTCAGTACTGACCCTCCGACCGCGCAGCACTCCTTCAGTATTGACCCTCTGTCAGTGCAGCACTCCTCAGTACTGATGCTCCGACCACGCAACACTCCCTCAGTACTGACCCTCCGACAGTGCAGCACTCCCTCTGTACTGACACTCTGACTGTGCAGCACTACCTGAGTTCTCACTCTCCAACTTCGTGGCTGCCTGAACTGAATGACTCTTCTTGTGCTGCTCCTCCTGTGTAGTTAATTAGAAAAGGTTGATGTGTCACTGTGAGTCGAAATGAGGAAATGTGCAGCCAGTGAGCAATTTCACTTTGTCGGGCATCATGAGGAACTGTTAAGACTTTGGGTGGGATTTTCCGGCCCCAGCAGCAGCGGGCCCAATAGCAGGCAGGACGGGAAAATGTGCAGAACAGCCAAAAGCCAATTTCCTACTGATGTTAAAAACGTGTGCAATTTTCCACTCCCGATGTTCACGGAGGGTTGGGTAGCCCGCCCCGTCATCTTGGGAACAGCATTTGAATACCTTGACCACTCAGTAAAAGGGCGGCTCGTCAGAATCACGCCCATTCTCCAGATCGAATGGCCACGCCGGCCGCAAATTAGACCGGCGTGATTTACGATATACATGACGGACATCAGGCCAACATCACTTGACGCCTACCTCTTGTCGCGCTGCGCTCGCGGCCGCCCGAGTTCCGTGCCAAGGCTGCACCCAGCAGGAACTCAAGACGGAAACAGAGCCACGGCTTACCGTGCAAGACCAGCAGGAAGGGGGCGGGGGAGGTGACGCGGGTGGTAGGGGCTGGAGGGCAAAGGCTTGACTTGAGCACCGCTTGAGCGATGTGGTGAGACAAGGCAGAGGCAAGGGAAGGGGCTAGAGGGCAAAGGCTTGCCTGGAGTGGGGAACTGGAGCCGAGAGCACAGAGACATTTGTCGGGGTGGTCGTTTTGGGGTGGAATTAGTTGGGGCTAGAAAAGTCAGTCCTGGGCAGTTGCTCAGCAAGGAGTCGGGCCACAAAACATTGCGAGTCCTGTGGATCTGCACCACAATTTAGAGAGCTGTGCTTGGCACGCCTATCCTAGTCCCAGTCCAGTGTGGCGGGGAGGGCCTGGCAGTCCTGTGTTGATTGTGCCCAGCATGGTGTGCAGGACATGGTCAGTCCCTCACACACGTCGGTCCTGGGGGTTGGTGGCTTGATACTAGGCTGCAGGTGGCATAATCACAGTCAGGGGAGGCATCTGCAGCCTGTAAATGGGGAGCAGGTAATATAGAGGGTAGGGGTGGGGGTGGAAATCGAGGGTCACATGGTGGCGGGGGGGCAGTGGTCTCTGTAAGTCACAGTACAGTGGGCCTCTAGTTGGAGAGAGGTCAGGTCTACATGGGGCATTGGGACGTCAACATCAGGCAGTCTAGGGAGGAGGACTGGGATGTCAACCCCGAACACAATAAGATCAAGGATTAGAGAGGAAGGGAGGAGACTGATTGGAAGGAGGGGAATGTGCACATTATGCTCCTCCAGCACAATGGGAGGGATTGCAACGGTTACGGGGGGGTAAAGTGGGAGGAGATAGAAGCTTACCTGGTGGTAATGCCTCAGCGCCACCCTTTTTCAAGTTGATCCAATGTCGCAGATAAAGAATAAACTACAAAAAAAATTGGCAGGGGAGGGCTCCCAGGGCCTGTGGGAGAAGTCGCCCGCTGCACTCGTAGGCCAGTTGAAGGGGCACCCAAATAATTCCAGCTTTTCCAAATGATGAGAAAGACACAGCTGCGACAGGATAGGAACAGTCAAGTGCCAATCTAGGCCTGAACTCACGTTGCGCATTCTTGCCAGAATGTCAACCCGTTTGGGGCCCATTGCAGGATTTGTTTCCGTAAAACCATAGAAAAGTTACGACGCAGAACAAGGCCATTCAGCCTATTGTGTCTGGAATGCACGGCCTGGAAGTGTGGTGGAGGCAGGTTCAATCGAGGCATTCAAGAGGGCATTAGCTGATTATTTGAATAGGAACAAAGTGCAGGGTTATGAGGAAAAGGCAGGGCAATGGCACTCGGTCATAATGCTCATTTGCAAAGCTGGTGGAGAGACAATGGGCCGAATGGCCTCCTTCTGCGCTGTAACAGTTGTGTGATTCTGATAGAGGAAGTGCTCATGTGGGTGGAAGTTGTCTGAGGCAGAGATTTGCCCAGATTGCTCTTCAAGCTGAAAGACTGCTCTGCAGGAAATGTATCAGTGGCTCACGCGGAGAAAGCGGATGCAGAGTTGCAGGCTTTCAGTTCACCCCAGCAACCGGTAAAAAGACAAATGGAAACTTCATCATAAATCAGCTCCTCAATGGAGCCATTAATGCCGAATGGTTTCACAGTGTTTCTGAGCAGGACTGCACGACGGCATACTGACGTCACTGCGTATATGCGTGGTGATGTCATCGCCACATCCACAGGGGGTTACTGGCAGGCTGGGGCTGGGCGCAGCGAAGTGACGTCATTGGTTTTCCACGCATGCGCGGACCTGTGTTAGCGGCCATCTTGCATTGGCAGGAAACACTGAAAAAAGGATCTAAAAAGTACATCAGAACAAGATGGAGGCAGAGGTTATGATCTAAAGTTGCTGAACTCACTGTTGAGTTCAGAAGGCTGAAGAACGCCGAGACACAAGATGAGGTACCCATTCCTCGAGGCTCGCGTTGAGCTTCACTTAAATAGTGAAACCTGTTCCAGCCTTTGACCTTTAATCTTGGTCTCCGTTTTCCCACAGTCATTCCTTCCAATCTTCATAACTTTCATCTCTTTTACATAAATTATCAGCCCGTATGCTTTCACTACCTCATTATTTCAATCCATTACTATCTTTCGAACTGTTGTGCTCGCCACGAGAACATATTGAGCAATGGACCTCCTGATTTGACACCTTTCTGTACCTCGTCTAAAGCATCTTTTTTCATGACTTGCACATCGATGTTAAAGAGCCATGATGATAACAGACAGTCGCACAATGGTAATGGCACTAGGCCAGTGATCTCGAGGCCAAGGCGAATACTTTGGAGGCACGGGTTCAAATTCCACCACAGCAGCTGGTGGAATTTAAATTCAATTAATTAATACATTTTTTTCTTATTCATTTCAGGTATGTTGGCATCGCTGGATAGGCCAGCATTTGTTGCCCATCCCCAATTGCCCTTGAGAACATACAGATATCTGAGTTAGGATCAGGAGTAGGCAACTTGGCCCCTCGAGCCTGCTCCGCCATTCAATAAGATTATGACTGATCTGATTGTCACCTAAACCCCACGTGCCTGTCTACCCCCAATGACCTTTCACCCCCTTGTTAATCAAGAATCTATCTAGCTCTGTGGAAGGGTGCCAATCAAGTGGGCTGCTTTGTCCTGGATGGTGTCGATCTTCTTTAATGTTGCTGCAGCTGCACTCTTCCAGGCATGTGGAGAGTATTCCATCACACTCCTGACTTGTGTGTTGTAGATAGTGGACAGGCTTTGGGGAGTCAGGAGGTGAGTTACTGTCTGCAGGATTCCGAGCCTCCGACCTGCTCTTGTAGCCACAGTATTTATATGGCTAGTCCAGTTCTGTTTCTGCTCAATGGTAATCCCCAGGATGTTGATATTGGGGGATTCAGTGATGGTAATACCATTGAATGCCAAGGGGCGATGGTTATGAAAGGTCCGAGGAATACTCTGGTACAAAATTTCAACACTCGGAGTCCATATGCAATATTCAAGTGGTTCCTTTATTACGCACGCAGGGAGCAAACGCTGGGCAGTCCAGGCACTTCTCCACTGAGGTTCAAATGAGCACAGTTTATATATTTTTTACTATCAGTTACAACATAATGGTATTAGTTAGACAAAGGCCACAGCACAATGACCCTCCGGTGGGCTGATAATTGTGTTCTTGTACAGTAATTACAGTGCAGAGACTGGGTATTGTCCTTTTGAGATAGCAAAGAATGTATGTTTGTTCAATACAAAAGGTTTCCGGGGGCTGACTGGATGTGGTTCAAGGCCATCAGACGGTGTGAAATGGCCTTCCCCATTTCTTGATTGAGCCACCCTGTGTCCTTGTGTGTGTGTCTCCCATTTCCTCATTGCAAATTTACAGCTGAGCCCTTTGTACAGGTTTTTAGCCTTCACGTAAGACTGTGATTGTCTGTGTATGCTTTGGCGCCCGAGCTGCTGGTCCTGGCTGACACTTTAAAATAAATCTAAATTTTCTGCACGTTCAGTTAGATTCTCCCTTGTTTGAGCTGATCATTGCCTGGCACTTGTGTGGCATGAATGTTACTTGCCACCTGTCAGCCCAAACCTGGATGTTGTCCAGGTCTTGCTGCATTTGGACATAACTTGCTTCAGTATCTGAGGAGTCATGAATGGTGCTGAACATTGTGCAATCATCAGCGAACATCCCCACTTCTGAGCTTATGATGGAAGGATGGCCATTGATGAAGCAGCTGAAGATGGTTGGGCCTAGGACACTACCCTGGAACTCCTGCAGTGATGTCCTGGAACTGAGATGATTGACCCACAACAACCACAACCATCTTCCTTTGTGCTAAGTATGACTCCAAGCAGCGGAGAGTTTTCCCCCTGATTCCCATTGACTCCAGTTTTGCTGGGGCTCCTTGATTTGCCATACTCAGTCAAATGCTGCCTTGATGTTAAGGACAGTCACTCTCACCTCACCTCTGGAGTTCAGCTCATTTGTGCATGATTGAACCAAGGCTGTAATGAGGTCAGGAGCTGAATGATCCTGGTGGAACACAAACTGAGCATCAGTGAGCAGGTTCTTGCTAAGCAGGTGCTGCTTGATAGCACTGTTGATGACCCCTTCCATCACTTTAGTAATGATCAAGAATAGACTGCTGGGTAATTGGCTGGGTTGGATTTGTCCTGCTTTTTGTGTACAGGGCATACCCCATAGCCGGGTAGATGCCAGTATCGCAGCTGTACTAGAAAAGTATAAAAGAGCTTGGCTAGGGGCGTAGCAAGTTCTGGAGCACAAGTCTTCAGTACTATTGCCGGAATATTGTCAGGGCCTGTAGCCTTTGCAGTAAGTATCCAGTGTCTTCAGCCGTTTCTTAATATCACGTGCAATTAATCGAATTGGCTAAAGATTGGCATCTCTGTTGCTGGGAACCTCCGGAGGAGGCCGAGATGGATCACCCACTCAGCACTTCCGGCTGAAGATTGTTGCACATGCTTCAGTCTTGTCTTTTGCACTGTCGTGCTGGGCTCCTCCACCATTGAGGATGGGGATATTTGTGGAGCCTCCTCCTCCAGTGAGTTGTTTAATTGTCCACGACTGGATGTGACATCTGGAATGAAAAGCTAGTCTCAGTAATGGTGACCATGAAACTATCGCCAATTGTTGCAAAAACCCATCTGGTTCACTAATGCCCTTTAGGGAAGGAAACCTGCCGTCCTTACCCGTTCTGGCCTATGAGTGACTCCTGACCCACAGCAATGTGGTTGACTCTTAACTGGCCCCTGAAATGGCCGAGCAAGCCACTGAGTTATATCAAGAGCCGCTACAGACCAGTCATACCAGGTGAACTGCAGCACTTCGAAAAGGCAGCTCAACATCCCCTTCTTAAGGGGTCAATCAGGAACAGGTAACAAATGCTGTCCTTGCCCGTGACACCCACATCCCGTGAAAGAATTTTGGTAAAAAGGTAGCCGTGCATCACCACCCATGCCCACCACCAACCCTCCACCCCTACCTGATTGCACCAGTTTCAGATTATACCAGGTAAATGAATGCATAGAAATCCAAAACAATGAGATGAGCACAAAGAAGGATCAAGCAAGAGAGAGTTGGTGGGAAGAATTGGGAAAGCTACAAAAAAGGCAGAGCAGACACCAACACTATGACAAAGTAAAGACCAGAGGAGGAAGAAAGCAAGTGCTAAGAGGAATTGAGAATAGAGCTGGTAGGCTGCTTGTCAAAGCCAAGGAACCTCCATAGGGCACACCCACAGTGCTGTTGGGGAGGGTGTTCCATGATTTCGACCCAGGATCATCAAGTGTTGCGCTGGCAGAGCCTTTAAAGAAAAGGGACCTTCACTACACGCGTCGCTGCCCCACAAAGCTGTTGACCAGCTGAGTCCAACTGTACTTGCAGCCTCCAGACAGTTGACCACAGAAGCCCTTGCAGCTGTTGAACATGACTTCCAGTTTCAAACCCTTCCTGAATGCATAATTATGAAATTACAGATTGTAAGGACAAGTGTTTTAAAGGCACATTTCTGCCCTCAAACCTTTACCCTGAGTTTAAAAAGCCTTTTTCAAAACGAAGGTATGGACTGACAACGTGGTACCTTCCTGTATTTATGTAAACCTCGTCAGACTCATATCCCTAAAGCTGTCTACAAAGAGTCAAGGAAATTGCAGAAGGCTCCAGGGATGCCCATTGAATCTTCTAGAAGTAAGATCGCCAGCCATCCCGGAATGGCTGGGAGTCTCCTGTAATCAGCATTAATCTACCAGTGAGCAAAGAAAGCCCTCCAGGAGATCTTAAAACAATATCCCTGTTGATGCCATTGAGCGAATTTGGCAAGTTTGGTCCACAAGGATCATCACCTCCAGAAGTTCCTATGGCGCTGGATGAGAAATGTAGTCTCTCTATCCCTGTGCTACGGAGAACAGGGAACTGGGTGGAGTCTACAATGCCCTGTGGACACTGCAACCGGGAGGTTGGGGGATTCGGCAGGAATATTCCTGCACATCCTGTGGTAGATCCTGTAAATAAAAAGGACCTTCACTCACTCCCCAAAGCTGCTGACTCCATCCGTACAGGCAACCTCCAAACAGTCGACTACAGACGACAACACAGTTGGTGAATGTGACTCCTAATTTCAAACCCTTCACTCTGGAAAGAAGGAATCCAGAGCAATGGACCTCACTATGATACTTCACAGAAACTGATTTAAAATCTCATCTTTAAGTATTATTTTTCCTTTGCTTGCATTTTAATCCTTGCACCTGATGACTTTATCGCTTCAACTTAAATAACTTCCAGCAGGAGTCTTGTAATAAACTAATCTTTATCTTGTTTAAGGCTAAAGTTTGCCTGCTGGATTTTTTTTTAATTGAACCACTCATAAATTAAAAGGGGGCTGCATATACACACACACACACACGTTCACGGACCAGTTTAATGAAACAGATTCTTGCGTTCACGACATCAGGCTCGTTTGGAATTCCCCCAGAGAGCAGTGGAGGCTGGATCACTCAAGCCTGAGTTAGGTAAGTCTTTGGTCGACAAGGGAGTCAAGGCAGGAAAGTGGAGTTGAAGCCACAGACAGGTCAGCCATGGCAGAACTTTTCCCTTGATGGGCGTGCGGGCCCCACCGGCTCGGAGGCAGGCGTACAGCCGATCACCTCCGCCGAAACGGGCCCCACCGCCATTTTAACTGAGCGGGCCAATTAAGGCCCACCCAGCGGCCTTACCGACGGGAAGCGCTATGCGCTTCCTGTGTGGGGGGAGGGGGGCATTCCACAACTTTCAGAGTGCGCTGTTTCACGGATGCGCACGAAAGGCGCACATCTCCCTGAGGCAAAGTACTGCCTCAAGGAGATCGCTGAAAGCCTGGCACATATAAAAAATAGAACAATAAAAAATTCATTAACATGTCCCCCTCATGTGAAAATGTCACACGAGATGGGACATGTTAATGAAATATACAAAAACTTTATTAAACGTTTTTAAAACCACTATCAAACCTCATTCCACCACTGGATGAGGTTTGTAAAACAATCACCTACCCGCCTGCCCGTTGGGCCTGTGCACTGAGCCGAAGTTCGCACGGGCCCCTCAAAACAGTCGACGATTGGCAAGTTAAGGGCCTTAACAAGGCCTTTAATTAATGGTGGGGTCGCGTCCCGCTGCATAGCAAGCCCGCCAACCGAAATATCACGATGCCGCACGCTGACGTCAGGACACTCGCGCAATGTCAGTGTGCGACATTGTAAGCGCTGCCGTGCGGGCTCCGCCACCCGCACACCAGCCAGATGATTTTACCCATGAACTTATTGAATGGCGGAGCAGGATCGTGGGACCGAATGGCCTCCTCCTGCTCCTATTTTTTTATGATTCTACCATCTATTTTATATATATATATATATAATAGGGAAGTCCTGTAGGACAAGGACAAAGGTGGCATGCCCGCAGAAGCGGAAGCAGTGAGAGAAGAAGATATTTACTGGGATATTTTGGGACCTGATCCTCTGGAGTGCAAAATATTTTGAGCTATAAAAGAACAGAGACCAGGCAAAGTGGAAGGATGAGTCGGGATATCCCTGCAGAAATGATCAACAGACGAGGTGATAAAGCAATAAGATAATTAATTAGCTCGTGTAAGGTGATGCACACTATAGGAGAATGGCCTCGCAGCTGATTGCTCATTGATCCAAGATTGTGTTAAAGATCCCTGCAAATAGATTGGAAGCCAAGACAAGGCATTACGGTTGAAATCAGTTCAGTTTTAGGAAGGCTTGCGGAACTAAAGAGGCTATTGCCATGATGAGGCTGATCCCTGGGGTGAAGGAGTTTGTCTTATGAGGAAAGGTCGAGCAGGTTGGGTCTGTACTCATTGGAGTTTAGAAGAATGAGAGGTGACCTTGTTGAAACATATAATTTTCTGAGGGAGCTTGATAAGGTAGGTGCTAAGAGCATGTTTCCTCTTATGGGGGAGACGAGAATGAGGGGACACAGTTTAAAAACAACGGGTCTCCCATTTAGGACAGAGATGAGGAGAAATTTCTTCTCTAGGAGGGTTGCTCGACTTTGGAATTCTCTTCCCCGGAGAGCAGTGGAGGCCGGGTCATTGACTATACTCAAGGCTGACTTAGACAGATTTTTGATCGACAAGGGACTCAAGGGTTATGGGGGAAAAGAAGGAAAGTGACGTTAAGGCCACAATCAGATGAGCCAGGATCAAATTGAATGGACAAGCAGGCTCAGGGGACCAAAAGGCCTACTCCTGCTCCTGTTTATTTATGTTTGTGTTGTTATGCAGTGGAACTAGAGAGGTTATAGCAGTTATGAGAGCATTAAGCAAACAGCAGCAAGAATTGAACACCTACTTTGTGGTTTGTGAAAAGGTTTTCAACCTGGTCAACTGGTAAAATCTGTGGAAAGTAGGCTATCATGGCGTGTGCCCTTTGTGTGATATTTGTAACAACGTTCTGGATGTTGGAACAGTTTGCATTGAACAAAGCTGATCTTTACACAGAACTTCAGAGGAAGTGCGGACAATTGTTCCCTGGTGTGGGGGGAATGGGGGTGGAAAAGGGTGAGGGGGAGACAAGTAGTCTGAAATATCAAGCCAGACACTTTGTGAAGACAAAAGTTGTTTATTCGTTTTTTTTTTACAAAGCACAATATTTACAATTAAAGTCCCGACAAGATAATCGTGAAGCATGAACACATTGTCGGGGTGAATCTGTGCGCGGGAGCATAAAACAGCTAAACCAGGGGCCCGCTTTACATCTCTCTGAATTTTAACTATCATTAACCCCAGTAACATCCATTCAAATGACTTAGTCATAAGATTCCTCACACATTCACTTGCACACTCACAGACACACTGACACAATCACTCATTCACATTGACACACACTGACACAGTCACACATGCGTACACACACTCACTTATAAAGACAGACACAAACACAGCCACGCACACACTAACACATACTCACACACACTCACTCACACACACACTGACACACTCAATCACAGACACACGTACTCACACATAAACAAAGAAGTTTACATTATAACTATAAACACAGGTTACATTAAAAGTATAGTATATTTGTAGAATAGATAGGTCATAATGAAAACTTCAATATAAGATCGTCACTAATAAATCCAATGGGAATTTCAGGAGAAACCTCTTTTCCCAGACAGTGGGGAGAAGTTGGAACTCGCTGCCACAGTTAAGAGGTGGAGGTGAATTGTATCAATGTATTTAAGGGAAAAGCTGGATAAACATACGAGGGAGAAATGAATAGAAGGATATGATGATGGGGTGAGATGGAGAAGGGGTGGGAGGAGGCTCGTGTGGAGCAGAAACACCAGCATGGAATAGATGGGCTGAATGGCTTCTTTCCCTGTTGTAACATGCAGGTAAAGTTTCAATTGGAATTAATGAACAGGGCCTGTGTTAAATAGATTGCCAAGCAATAAATAAGGAGGGGAGAAGGCTGTGGCATGGGGCAGGATGACCTTGCGTGAATGAGGCCAGGGTCTAAAGTTTGCAGCAGTAACCACAAGTCTTCTTTGTGCCTTTCTTGTTACAGCAGCCACAGCAGTACACGCAGACCGAGAGGTGGCTCATTCTCTTCTCGCGTAGCAGCAAGGAGCCCTGGAAAAGCAGGAGGCCAATAGGTGAGAACATTCCGGAAAGAAAGAAGGCACCGTGTCCCTTTGACTGTGACAACATTTCAATTAGGCGCGTCATTGGAAGGACGTTGGCGCATTTCTCTAGCGCCTTTCCCCACCTCAGGACGGCCCATAGTGTTTCACAGCTGATGGAAGACTTTTTCTGAAGTGTGCTCACCATTGTAATGTAGGAAACGCAGCAGGCAATTTGCACACAGCAAGATCCCACAAACAGAAATGTGATAATGGCCCTGATTTTCAGTTTTTCACCAATGTCAGTTGAGGGATAAATGTTTGCCCAAGGAAACTGGAAAAAACTCCACCCCACACATGCCCCCCAACTCCTGACGCACTTCATCTAAATTGTGGCCATGGAATCCTCTACATCCACCTGAGAGGGTAGATTGATTGCCTCAGTTTACGTTCTCATTTCAAAGACAGCGCCTTCAAGAGTGCAGCATCCCCCTCAGTACTGACCCTCCGACAATGCAGCACTCCCTGAGTACTGACTCTCTGACAGTGCAGCACTCCCTCAGTACTGACCCTCACCCCACACATGCCCCCCAACTCCTGACGCACTTCATCTAAATTGTGGCCATGGAATCCTCTACATCCACCTGAGAGGGTAGATTGATTGCCTCAGTTTACGTTCTCATTTCAAAGACAGCGCCTTCAAGAGTGCAGCATCCCCCTCAGTACTGACCCTCCGACAATGCAGCACTCCCTGAGTACTGACTCTCTGACAGTGCAGCACTCCCTCAGTACTGACCCTCTGACAGTGCAGCACTCCCTCAGTACTGACCCTCTGAAAGTGCAGCACTCCCTCAGTACTGACCCTCCAACAATGCAGCACTCCCTCAGTACTGACCCTCCGACAGTGCAGCACTGCCTCATTACTGACTCTCTGAAAGTGCTGCACTCCCTCAGTACTGACTCTCCGACAGTGCGGCGCTCCCTCAGTACTGACCCTCTGAAGTGCAGCACTCCCTCAGTACTGACCCTCCAACAAGGCAGCACACTCTCATTACTGACCCTCCAACAGTGCGGTACTCCCTCAGTACTGACCTTCCGTGCAGTAATTCCTCGATTACACATGGTGGTCCTTTTAACTCGGAGCTGAGATTTGCAGAAAATTGAGCTAAACTGACAGTGCAAGTACTGGGAGCGCGCTGGTCATTATCATTCTGCTGTCTGTGGGATGTTACCAGGCGCCAATGGCTGCTGCATTTCCCACATTACATCAGTGACCTCACATGAAAGAAAAAAGCACATGATTGGCTGCGAAACACTTTGGGACGTCCTGATGTGTTGGAAGGCTCTAGAGAAATGCAAGTCCTCTTTTTCTTTCACTCTATCCTCCAGATTGTCTGTTGATTAACCAGTCTCTCGGTGTATGAGGTAGGCCTGGTTATAAACAGTTAGAAGGATCAAATATCAAGAATGCTTTGGCTGACAGTCAAATCGATTGTGCATTCGGAGAGATTAGATATGGTCTGCACACAATGACTTCAGTCTCTGGCACTGACTGCCACCTGGGGTCTCCCTTCCACATAACACTCGCAACTTGCATTTACACAGCGCCCCTGACATTGCAAAATGTCCCAACCCCATTACCGGAGCGTAAATCAGAGAAAAATCTAACACTGAGTCACATATGGAGATATTAGGGACAGGTGACCAAAAGCTTGGTCAAAGACGTTGGTTTTTTAAGGAACGTCTTAAAGGAGAGAGAGAGGCGGAGAGGTTTAGGGAGGGAATTCCAGAGCTTAGGGCTCCAGGCAGCTGAAGGCATAGCTGTCAATGGTGGAGCAATGAGAATTGGGATGCGGGAGATGCTGTAAGTTCAGAGATTTTGGACGAATATTGGGACCCGGTGCAGGTGTTCTCCTGCTCCGTACCTCTCTCTCACCCCCTCTGTCCCACTCTTCCTCTCACCGTCTCTATCTCCCGCTCTTTCTCTCAGTTGCCCTCTCTCCCAATCTTTCTCTCCTCTTTCCCTTTTCCTGTCTCTCCCCATCTCTCTCCCCCATCTCCTTCTCCCACTCTGTATCACTCCCTCTATCTCACAATATTTTTGTACTTTTCGCTCACTCTGTAACTTTCCCTTTCCTGTTAATTTCTCTCTCTTGTACATTCTCTCTTCCCTTTTCACTTTCCCTCACTCTGCATCTCTTCCTTAATTTCTCCCTCTGTCACTCTCTCACACCTATGTTCTTTCCCTTTCACCCCTTCTCTGTCCCACTCTCTATCTCTCTCTCTTCCACTCCCTCCCTCTCCCATTCCATCCCTCTCTCCTACTCTCGACTCCCTGCCACTCTTTAACCCACTCCCAGGCTGGATCAGTCTCCCTCGCACTATTTCCGGCGTGGGTTTCATTTAAAAATCCTGTGGGGATTTGTTCATTTTCTTGGAATTGCTACATCCCAGCTTTGCAAAAAAGGGGGGTTCGATTTCAAACATGCCACCTGAGTATAACCTGGACAGACTGCCACTGAAATCAGTTTGAAATCAGGAAACTTTCTGTGGAAGAAACGAGCAGGGAGGAACCTTAAAATAAGGAATTAATTTCCACCTACCGTGTCCGGGGAATCCACAGATTTCTCAATCGTCAAAGAACCAACCGCAGAGTCAACCTGAAAGAAGAAAGAATTTATCAGTGGGAAAGCGAGAGGAGGATTGAGTGAGGGAGAGAGAGAGGTACAGGATAGAGAGGGGGAGGAAGACAGACTTGCATTTCTCTAACGCCTTTCACCACATCCCAAAGCATTTCACAGCCACTGAAGGACGTTATTTGAAGTGTACTCACACTGTAGGAAATGTGGCAGCCAATCTGTGCACAGCAAGCTCCCACAAATAGCAATGTGATAATGACCTAGATCATCTGTTCTTTTAGTGATGTTAGTTGAGGGATAAATATTGGCCCCAGGACACAGGGGAGAACTCCCCTCCCTGCTCTTCATCCAAATAGTGGCTGTCAGACCTTTTACACCCACCTGAGAGGGCAGACAGGGGCCTCAGTTTAATGTCTCATTCGACATTGAAGCGCTCCCTCAGTACTAACCCTTCGACACTGCAGCACTCTCTCAGTACTGATCCTCCGTCAGTGCAGCACTCCCTCAGTACTGACCCTCCGTTAGTGCGGCTCTATCTCAGTACTGACCCTTCGACAGTGCAGCACTTCCTCAGTACTGACCCACCAACAGTGCAATGCTCCCTCAGTACTGACTCTCCGACAGTGCAGCGCTCCCTCAGTACTGACCCTCTAACAATGCAGCACTCCCTCAGTGCTGTCCGTCCGACAGAACAGCACTCCCTCAGTACTGTCCCTCCAACAGTGCAACACTTCCACAGTACTGGGAGTGTTGACCTACGTTATGGGACTGAATTCCCTGGAGTGAGACTCAGACCAGTGATTTACTAACTCAGAGGTGAGAGAGTGCAAGCTATTGCTGAGAAAAACGACGAGAGGTGAGCGGAGGTGCCAAAGGGGGAAGAGGTGGAAGAAGTGCGGAGTAGATTGTCGGAGGTGAAGGAGAAACTGTTATCAACATTGACAATAATTTGCATTTACCTGGGGGGCATGTTCCCCTTGCAAAACATCCAAAGGCGCTTCACAGGAGCAATTACCAAACAAAATATGATCCTGAGCCAAATATGGAGAAATTAGGGACAACTGGTCAAAAGCTTGGTCAAAGCGGTCGGTTTTTAACGTGTATTAAAGGAGGAGAGAGAGAGAGGGAGGGGCGAAGAGGTTTATGGAGGGAATTCCAGAGCTTAGGACCACAGGCAGCTGAAGGCACGGCCGCTAATGGTGGTGCGATGAGAATCGGGGGATGCTCAAGAGCCCGGAATTGACGGAGCGCAGAGATCGAGGAGGGTGATGGGGGCTGGAGGAGGTTACAGAGATAGGGAGGGTTCTAGGGGCTGGAGGAGGTTACACAGCTAGAGAACGTTTAATGGGTTGAAGTAGGATACCAAGATAGAGAGGGTTGTAGGGGCTGGAGGAGGTTACAGAGACAGGGAGGGTTGTAGGGGCTGGAGGAGGTTACAGAGGTAGGAAATGTTGAAGGGGTTGGTGGAGGTTACAGAGATAGAGAGGGTTGTAGGGGCTGGAGAAGGTTAAAGAGATAGGGAGGGTTGTAGGGATTGGAGGGGTTTACGGAGATAGGAAGAGTTGTCGGGGCTGGAGGAGGTTACAGAGATAGGGAGGGTTGTAGGGGCAGGTGGAGGTTACAGAGATGTGGAGGGTTGTAGGGTCTGGAGGAGGTGACCGAGATAGGGAGTGGCTGAGGAGGGATTGAAAACAAGAATGAGAATTTTAGAGGAAACAAATGGAAGGAAATGATATTAAACTCATAGAGGGCGACGAATATTAAAAGCATGAACATAATAATATCAAACTGCAGAACAGACCAGTCTATCTGGATGGTAGACGCAGAGTCACGTGCAAGAAACACATCACCCAGAGGGACATCTCATAGCTTACCTTCGACAAGGAGAAGAAGTGACTCAGCTGCAGGGACAGCAGCAAAGTCAGAGTGAACAAGACAAGTCGCAATTTCATCTGGGAGCTTCCCATCTCTGCCTGTCTCTTTTGATCTTCTGGCTCTGCTTTGATGGTTTGGTTTGTAACTAGAGGAGCTTACTGCTTTTTATACCTGAAAAACCTGAGGGTGAGAACCGGGGCGGGGGGGTGGAGAGGGGGGGGGGGGGGGGGGGCGGGGGTGGTATCGTTGACGTTTGACCAAGTGATTCAGAGACTTTTCCAGGATTTGTGATTCCCAAGTGCCTGATATTGAAATTGTAACAGGTTGAGGTATACACACACAAGAGGGGCAGGAATACGTACTCTGAGTGGAGAAGAGTCAATACTGATATTAAGTTGATAAACAAACGAGAGGTTTCACAAGTACTAGCGTCCAGTTCAGCTGACTGGGCCCTAAGCTCTGGAATTCCCCCCGCCTCTCTCTCCTCCTTTAAGATGCTCCTTTAAACTGAACCCTTGAAGCGAACTTAGGGGCACCTCCTTAAGCGTGGGCACGGTGTCAAAGGTTAAGGGTCCTGTGTAGTAGCTGGAAGGTTCTGTATGAATGTGAGCCACAGTAATGGAGATGGTCCCTGCAAGGAATCGCAGAGAGGTTTCAGTGCAAACGGATGCCATTCAGCCCATTGTTACCCTGCTAGCTCCATAGCACTACTATCTGTGCCAGCCCCATTCCACTACCCATTCCCTGCTCATCCGGAAACATTAATTCAACATTGACGAGGTGGAAATCCTTGACTATTCACATAATCCAAAGGACCTGCATATCTACTGTGCAAAAAAAAACTGAGGAGATTTAGGCACGAGTGTGTTTCATGTTATATCCACGTTTACACACTTTTTTTTTTTCAAATTGCTCTTCCAACCCATGTGCCTGATCACATCTAAGCTCCTGACTGAGGCTTGTGGGGTTTAGCACACAAACTGGTCCCCATCCCTTAGTCAGAAGGTTGTGGTGCAAGTCCTCACTCCAGAGACTCGAGACACATACTTCAGACCAACACAGCTGGTCCCAGCCCTGAGGGACCACGGCACTGTCGGACTGTCAGTACTGAGGGAGAGCTGCACGGCCGAAGGGTCGCTAATGAGCGAGCACTGCACTGTCAGACGGTCAAACTGAGGGAGCGCTGCACTGCAGAGGGTCAAACTGAGGAAGCGCAGCACTGTCAGAGGGTCAAACTGAGGGAGTGCTGCCCTGTCAGAGGGTCAAACTGAGGGAGCGCTGCATTGTCAGAGGGTCGGTACTGAAGCAGTGCCGCACTGTCAGAGGGTCAAACTGAGGGAGTGCTGCACTGTCAGAGGGTCAAACTGAGGGAGTGCTGCACTGTCATAAGGTCAAACTGAGGAAGCGTTGCACTGTCAGAGGGTCAAACTGAGGGAGTGCTGCAATGTCAGAGGGTCAAACTGAGGGAGTGCTGCACTGTCAGAGTTTCAAACTGAGGGAGTGCTGCACTGTCAGAGGGTCAAACCTATGGAGCGTTGCACTGTCAGAGGGTCAAAATGAGGGAGCGCTGCACTGTCAGAGGGTCAGTACTGAGGGAATGCTGCACTGTCAGTGGGTCAAACTGAGGGAGCGCTGTACTGTCAGAGGGTCAAACTGAGGGAGCGCTGCACTGTCAGAGGGTCGGTACTGAGTGAGTGTGACATTGTCAGAGGGTCAACCTGAGGGAGCGCTGCACTGTCAGAGGGTCGGTACTGAGGAAGCGCTGCACTGTCAGAGGGTCGGTACTGAGTGAGTGTGACATTGTCAGAGGGTCAACCTGAGGGAGCGCTGCACTGTCAGAGGGTCAGTACTGAGGGAGCGCTGCACTGTCAGAGGGTCAGGACTGAGGCAGTGCCACACTGTTAGAGGGTCAGTACTGAGGGAGTCTGCATTATCAGAGTGTCAGTACTGAGGGAGTGCTGCGCTGTCGGAGGGTCAGTACTGAAGGAGTGCTGCGCTGTTGGAGGGTCAGTATTGAGGGAGTGCTGCACTGTCAGAGGGTCGGTACTGAGGGAGTGAGACACTGTCGGAGGATCAGTACTGAAGGAGTGCTGCACTGTCAGACGGTCAAACTGAGCGAGTGCTGCGCTGTCAGAGAGTCGGTACTGAGGGAGTGCGACACTGTCGGAGGATCAGTACTGAGAGAGTGCTGCACTGTCAGAGGGTCAGGACTGAGGCACTGCTACACTGTCAGAGGGTCAGTACTGAGGGAGTGCTGCACTGTCAGAGGGTCAGGACTGAGGCGCTGCTACACTGTCAGAAGGTCAGTACTGAGGGAGTGCTGCACTGTCAGAGGGTCAGTAGTGAGGGAGTGCTGCATTGTCAGAGGGTCGGTATTGAGGGAGCACTGCACTGTCAGAGGGTCAGTACTGAGGGAGTGCTGCACTGTCGGAAGTTCAGTTCCGTGGGCATTCTGCACTTTCGGAGAGTCTATCCTCAGGAACGTCACATTGTCAGAGATGACAGCTTTTTAATGAGACATTAGACCGTGGCCTCATCTGACCTCTCAGCATTAAAGATCCCGCGGCCACAATTTGGAAGAAGGGCGGGGAGGGCGGTTGTGGGGTTGGAGATCTACCCCCTGTCCTGGGGTCAATATTTCTCTCTCAACCAACATCACTAAAAATAGACGATCTGGGTCATTATCACATGTTGGTTGTGGGAGCTTGCTGTGCGCAAATTGGTGCAGCGTTTCCTACGTTAAAACAGTGACCACACTTCAGAAAAAGTCCTTCTTTGTCTGTGAAAGGTGCTTGAGGAATGCAAGTCTTCATAATATTTTGTACCAGGTTTTGTACTTGTAGCTGTTTGCGTGCCATTGTAATCTGTCCCACAGCGAGAAATGTGAGGGACAGGCGGAGCCCCCTAAAGTAATGAACTAAGTCCTTCAGTGAAAAGTGAGGGACACAAAGGTGAATGAATTGGATTACGGGTTTTCGGGAAATGGACAGATAAAAGAGCAGAGATGATGACATGAACATTTCTCCCTGTCAGACAAAAGTAAACAGATTGATTCCCAATAGCGGGATCCTTGTGGGCTCCCCTTGCAGTCCTGTCCTTTCCGTAAATCAGTAACACTGTTGCTGCTTCCTGCTGTATGGTATCACACCCATTTCTGGATATTGCAGTGTCGATGTTCCCCATCCCACTGGCCTGGGACCAGCAGTAAGGTCCTTGGGACATCGACTGCCTGGCGCCGAGAACTATCAGTCCCTCTGCAATGACCTTCACATTGTGCAGAGAACCTGACACAGCGCAAGTTAGCAAAAACATAGGGCTGGTTTTTATGTCCGCAAATCAGGCGAGCCACACGCCCCCCACCCACCCACCCTCATCATACTTTCCCGCACGAACGAGAAACGGCGCGCTGACAGCAGGCCGGCAACACGGCGTCGTCACGCCGACCTCCCAAATTACAGGTGGCGGGCGGGCTGGTGCGCAAATCGGCAGCCCGCACGCCATTCTGAAAGCTCAAATTAACGAGCTACTGAGCTCGTTCACAACCCGACCACCCCACCCCGAGTTTTCGTTGCCCGCTGGAATTTTCGGGCACTGGATGGGGAAGAGTTTGGGTGTGTTTGTCAGCAGCTGTGGCGTGAGAATGGAATGAAAGGCCTGCCGCCCGGACCGTGGCTGAATGTGCCAGCGAATCATTTTAGCGCTTTCCATTAAGAAATAAAGACTGATTTGGAGAGGAGGGTGTGCTTTACTATTCTATCTGTGACCAGCTTCTTGTTCGCCACATCAACTCTCTGACACGTGACATCCTGGCCTACAGTCCCGATTGGGCGCAGAGCCCACCGCCCCCCATCTCCCCCACCCCCCCCCCCCCCCCCCACCCTTACTCCTCTAATTGCTCCTCCTTCCTGCCAGACAGTGACTATTTGGCCTCCTGACACATGATTGAATGCGCTGAGACAGTCGATTTGCTTCACTTCTGCCCGACAGGGAGAAACGCCCGTGTCCTCTCTCCCCTTTCATCCATCCTATTCCCGAAAACCCTTCATCTGATTCCGTCATCCACCTGTGGGGGAGCATTTTAGCGATAGCAACCACAACATGGTACAGTTTAAGTCTGTTTTGGACAAAGAAATAGACAAGTTGTAAAAAAATTGTTTTGGATTGGGGGCAAGTGATTTTTAGTAAAATAAGGCAGGATCTGGCCAAGGTAGACTGGGAACAGCTCCTTGTGGGGAAATCTACATAGGAGCAGTGGGGGTGTTCAAAAAGGAAATGGGGAGGGTACAGACTCAACATGTTCCCTCTAGGGTGATAGGAAGGAGTAACAAACCCAGAGAACCATGAATGACCAGAGATATTCAGGTTACGATGGGAAGGAAAAGAGAGGCTTTTAGCAGTCACAAGGGAAGCAAATCAGCGGAGGCATTAGTGGAGTACAGAAAGTGCAGGGTGGAGCTTAAGAATACAATTAGGAGAGCAAAGAGGGGATATGAGAAAGCTCTGGCTGGTAAAAGTAGGGAAAATCCCAAGATATTCTATAAGTATATCTATGGGAAGAGGATAACCAGGGAAAGAGTAGGGCCCATAAGGGACCAAAGGGGCAATCTATGGGTGGAGTCAGAGGACATCGCTAGAGTGTTGAATGAATACTTCACATCCATCTTCACCCAAGAGAATGAGGATGAAGGTATCGAAGTCGGGAAGAGAGACTGCTCGGTTCTTAAGAAAATTGATATAGGGAGTGTCAAGGTATTGGAGGTGTTGGCAGGGTTAAAAGCGGACACATCTCCAGGTCCGGATGATTTGTTTCCCAGACTGCTGAGGGGGGCAAGGGAGGAGATCGCAGGGGCTCTGACCCAAATTTTTAATTCCTCTCTGGCCACGGGGAAGGTGCAAAGGACTGGAGGACAGCTAATGTGGTTCCGCTATTTAAGAAGGGTTGTAGAGATAACCCAGGGAACTACAGGCCAGTGAGTCTCACGTCAGTGGTAGGGAAACTATTGGAGAACATTCTGAAGGAGAGAATCTATCTCCACTTGGAGAGGCAAGGTTTGATCAGGGATAGTCAGCATGGCTTTGTCAGAGGGAGGCCATGCCTAACAAATTCAATCAAAATTTTTGAGGAGCTGACCAGGTGTGTAGATGAGGGTTGTGCAGTTGATGTAGTTTATCTGGATTTCAGCAAAGCCTTTGACAAGGTCCCACATGGGAGACTTATAAAGAAGGCAAAGGCACATGGGATACAGGGTAATTTGATAAGGTGGATTCAAAATTGGCTTAGTTGTAGGAGGCAGAGGGTGATGACAGAAGGATGCTTTAGTGACTGGAAGCCAGTGTCCAGTGGCGTACCACAGCGATCTGTGCTGGGTCCTCTATTATTTGTCATTTATATAAGCGACATAGATGACTATGTGGGGGGTAGGATTAGTATGTTTGCGGATGATACAAACATTGGCCAGCTGGTTAACAGTGAGGTTGAGTGTCTTGGGCTACAGGAAGATATAGACGGGATGGTCAAATGGGCAGATAAGTGGCAGATAGAATTTAACCCTGAAAAGTATGAGGTGATACACTTTTGGAAGGAGTAATTTGACTAGGAAGCATTCAATGAACAGCATGACACTAGGAAATTCTGAGGAACAAAGGGACCTTAGCATGTGTCTCCATAGATCTCTGAAGGTGGAGGGGCATGTTAGTGGGGTGGTGGAAAAGGCATATGAGACACTTGCCTTTATCAATCGAGGCATTGATTACAAAAGTCGGGAGGTCATGTTGGAGTTGTATACAGCCTTGGTGAGGCCACAGCTGGAGTACTGTGTGCAGTTCTGGTCGCCACATTATAGGAAGGATGTGATTGCACTGGAGGGGGTGCAGAGGAGATTCACCAGGATATTGCCTGGGATGAAACATTTAAGTTACAAAGAGAAGGTGGATAGACTTAGGTTGTTTTCATTGGAGCAGAGAAGACTGAGGGGCGACCTGATCTATGTGTACAAGATTATGAGGGGCATGGACAGGGTGGATAGGGAGCAGCTGTTCCCCTCAGTTGAAGGGTCAGTCACAAGGGGACATAAGTTCAAGGTGAGGGGCAGGAGGTTTAAGGGGGATGTGAGGAAAAAGCTTTTTACTCAGAGGGTGGTGACGGTCTGGAATGCACTGCCTGGGAGGGTGGTGGAGGCGGGTTGCCGCACATCCTTTAAAAAGTACCTGGATGAGCACTTGGCACGTCATAACATTCAAGGCTATGAGCCAAGTGCTGGTAAATGGGATTAGGTAGGTAGGTCAGGTGTTTCTCATTTGTCGGTGCAGACTCGATGGGCCAAAGGGCCTCTTCTGCATTCTGTCCCTCACTTTTCACTGGATTCAGTTTGTTCCGTTAACCAGCTCCATCCATCTGTCCTTCGCGTTTCTCACTGTGGAACGGATTACAATGCCATTCTCTGCCGCTCCACACACCCCGCCCCCCCAGCCACTCTCCTCGCCGAGAAAACTAAAATCCAGCCCGTGGAAACAGAGAACCATATGGGATCAAACCAAGTCAGGATAAGCGATGCCCTGAAACCGCACGGCTGGAGACGTAGATTCGGCACTATACTTTCCTGATATTGAGTTAAGGACGCCTTGCATTTCCCTATCACCTTTCCCCACCTCGGGACGTCCCAAATCGCTTCACAGCCAATGAGGGACTTCTTTCAAAGTGTCGTAACTGTTGTGATGCAGGAAATGCAGCAGCCAATTTGCGCACAGCAAGCTCCCACAAATAGCAATGTGATAATGACCCAGATCATCTGTGTTTTTTTGTTTAAGTGATGTTGGTTAAGGGACCAGGACACCAGCCACCACCCCCTCTCACCTCCTCCTCCAGCTCTTCTTCCTAATAGTGGCTCTGGGATCTTTGACATTCACCTGAGGGGCAAGACTAGGCCTTGGTTTAACGTCTCATCCAAAAGACGAATAATTCAACTCATTTTCCCCACAAAAATAACAGGGAGTGAGAATAATTTCAAATGAGCAGAATTGATGTGTATAGAAACAGTGAAACAATAGAATGGGGTGCAAATGAAAAAGAATAAAACAGAGAGAATAAAGCATAGAAAGGATAAAATAGACAAAATAAATAGGAAACGGATAGACAGCGAGAGAGAAGGAAACAAAGAAAAGGTCAAATAGATCATAATAATATAAGTTTTAGGAGCAGGAGGAGGCCATTTGGCCCATCGAGCCTGCTCTGCCATTCAGTCAGATCATGGCTGATCTGGCTGTAGCTTTAACTCCACTTTCCTGCCTGTTCCCCTTGTCGAACAAAAATCTGTCTGACTCAGTCTTGAAAATATTCAATGACCCACCCTCACTGCTCCCTGGGGAAGAGATTTCCAACGACTAAATTAAATACACTCTGAGAAAAAGAAATTCCTCTTCATCTCCATCTCAAATGAGGGACCCCTCATTTTTAACAGTGCCCCTTGGTTCTGGGTTCCCCCACGAGGGGAAACATTGTCTCAGTATCCACCCTGTCAAGTCCCCCTCAAAATCTTAACTCTCTCAATAAGATCACCTCTCATTTTGCTAAACAGCAATGGATACAGGCCCAGCCTGCTCAACCTTTTCTCATAAGACAAACCCCTTCATCCCAGGAATCTGAACTGCCTCCAATGCAAGTATATCCCTCCTTAAGTAAGGAGATCAAAACTGTACACAGTACTCCAGATGCGGTCTCACCAATGCCCTGTCAGTTGTAGCAAAACTTACCTACTTTTATACTCCATCCCCCTTGCAATAAAGGCCAACATTCTATTTGCCTTCCTAATTTCTTGCTGTACCTGTATGCTGCCTATTTGCAATTCATGTACAAGGACACCTAGAGGCCTTTGTCTCTCAGCATTCTGCAGTCTCTCTTCATTTAAATGTAATTCTGCTTTTCTATTCTTCCTGCCAAAGTGGACAGCCTCATATTTCCCTACATTATACTCCACCTGCCAAATATTTTTCCAAAGTTTCTCCTCATATCACTTTTGCTTCTTTTACCAATTGCTTTAAATCTGTGCCCTCTTGTTCTCGATCCTTTTAAAAGTGGGAAGAGTTTCTCCTGATCTACTCTATCCAGGACCCTCATGATTTTGAATACCTCTATCAAATCTCCTCTCAGCCTTTACTCTAAGGAAAAGAGTCCTAACTTCTCCAATCCGACTTCACAATTGAAGTTTCTCACCCCTGGAGCCATTCTTATAAACCTCTTATGCACTCTCTCCATTGCCTTCACATCCTTCCTAAATGTGGCACCCAGAACTGTATGCACTACTCCAGCTGAGGTCTAACCAGTGTCTTATACAAGCCCAACATAACCTCCTTGCTCTTGTACTCTATACCCCTATTAATAATGCCCAGTATATTTTATGCCTTATAAACTGTTCCCTCAACCTATCCTTCCACCTTCAATGAGTTATGCACATATATACCCAGGTCCCTCTGCCCCTGAACCCCTTTAAAGTAGTACCCCTTTACTTTATACTGTCCCTCCATGTTCTTCCTACCAAAATGAATCACCTCACATTTCTCTGCATTGAACTTCATCTACATATGAACATACGTACATATCAACGTAACAAATTAGGAACAGGAGTAGGCCACTCGGCCCCTCGAGCCTGCTCCATTGTTCAATAAGATCATGGCTGATCTGAATGCAACTTCATGAATCCCACATTTCTAGCTACCCCGATACCATTTCACCCCCTTGTTAATCAAGACTATCTACCTCGGCCTTAAATATATTCAAAGACTCTGCTTCCATTGCCTTTTGAGAAAGAGAGTTACAAAGACTCACAACCCTCTGAGAGAAAACATTTCTCCTCAACTCTGCCTTAAATGAGCGACCCCTTATTTTTAAACAGTGACCCCTAGTTCTAGATTCTCCCACAAGAGGATCCATCCTCTCCACATCCACCTTGTCAAGACCCCTCAGGATATTAAAGGTTTCAATTAAGTCACCTCTTGCTCTTTAAAATTCCAGTGGATACAAGCCTAACCTACCCAGCCTTTCCTCATAAGACAACCCACCCATTCCTGGTATTACTCAACCACCTATATGCCCATTCCACCAACCTGTCCATGTCCTTTTGAAGTTCCACACTGTCCTCACAGTTTACAATGCTTCCAAGTTTTGTATCATCCACAAATTTTGAAATTGTTCCCTGCACTCCAAGGCCCAGATCATTAATATATATCAGGAAAAGCAAGGGTCTCAACAGCAACCTCTGGGGAACTCCACTACAAGCCTTCCTCCAGTCCAAAAACATCCATTAACCACTGCTCGACAGCAGATTTGGCTACAATACAGTCAGTCCCTTCATGCAAGTCATCAATGTAGATCATAAATAATTGAGGCCACAGCACTGATCCCTCCGCTAGTGGCACTTCGTTAGTTACAATTTGCCAACCCAAAAATGAACCTGTTGTTGCTGTTTGTTAACCATATCCTCTATCTATGGTAATAAATCACCCCCAACACCACGAGCTCTTCAGTAACCTTTTATGTGGCACCTTATCAAATGCCTTTTCGAAATCCAAATGCACTGCATCTGCTGGTTCCCCTTTATCCACCCTATCCATCCTCATGGCTACTGTCAGGAGGCCTATAAACCACTGACTTCCTTCCTTTGCTCTTTCATGTTTCCACCCAAACTGATTCTACATCTCCTACACATGGTGAGGGAGATAGTGACGTAGTGGTAATGTCACTAGACTAGTAATCCAGAGGCCCAGGTTAATTATCTTGGGGGTGTGGGTTCAAATCCCACCACACCAGCTGGTGGAATTTCAATTCAATTTGTAAAAAATCTGGAATTGAAAGCTAGTCGCAGTGAATGGTGATCATGAAACTATCATCGATTGTCATAAAAACCCACCTGGTTCACTTTAGATAAGGAAATCTGCCATTCTTACCTGGCCTGGCCTACACGTGACTCCAGACTCTTAACTGCCCCCTGAAATGGCTTATCAAGCCACTCAGTTCAAGGGCATTTAGGGATGGGCAACAAATGCTGGCCTTGCCAGTAATGCACACATCCCATGAAACAATAAATTTACAAAATCTTGATCCTCTGAACCAAGATCATTTCTCAATACTGTACTGATCTCATCCTTGATTAACAGAGTTACCCCACCTCCTTTTCCTTTCTTCCTGCCCTTCCGAAATGTCAAGTACACTTGAATATTCAATACCGAGCTGTGGCCACTTTGCAGCCATGTCTCTGTAATGGCTGTAAATAGAGAGAGAGAGCAAAAAACGGAGAAGGAAAAAAATAGAGAATAAAACAGAATAAGTATAGACAAGAAAAAAAAAGCAGAGAAAGGATAAAAGAGTGACAATAAAAAATGGGGGTATAACAGCGGGAGAATGGACCAAATAAAATAATGAAACAGGGACAAAGGAAAATATAAAAAGTGAGAGCGGTAAACAGATTTTAAAAATAAATAAATCTGACCACATAAATGAAAGGGAAATGGGAGCAAGGGAAGAGAGATGGGTTGGAGCAGTAGGATAGAGAAATTAGAGTGAATAAAATAGAGTGAAGAAGAAAGAGGGAGATAGATGTAGTCTGAGACCAAGGAGAAAGAATTGTAGGGTGTTTGATGAAAGCACTTTGAGTTTAGACTTTAACTATGTTGCTTTCTTCTCAGACACCCTGAACAGCTAAGCATGCTGAGCATTTTCTGTTCTTACAACAACCTCCATAGTATTTTGCCTTTGTAAATTGCAGCAGGGCTCTGGGGTGCTGGATAGAAGGTTAAATACCCTTTGCCGGTTATTTCAGTAGGAAGATAATTCAGTGTTGGGGTTTTCAGCGTATGAAAATTGTGTGCATTGCTTTTATTTTGGACAAGGGGCCTCGAGGGGGAACTGATTTACACTGAGGTTTAAGGGTTAACAGCCTTGTCATGTGTTGATCGGTCAGTGTTTACCATGTGGAGACTGTCTGTCACCAGCTTTGTTAATGGTTTATCCAGGAACATTGAAGGGCATGAATGTTGTTGCTTTGTGTGGAACAAGTCACCAACTGGGTTCAGTCATCGACTCAGACTCACATCAACATAAACTGGCTTCTGACAGGTAAGTTTCCATTACATGAGGGTAGGAGGAGGCCATTTGGCCCCTTGAGCCTGCTCCACCATTCAATGAGATCATAGCTGATCTGCAAACTAGCTCCATATGCCTTTGTCGCATCTCCTTTATTATCTTTGGATAACAAAAATCTATCAATCTCACAGGTTTAAAATTAACAACTTGATCGTGCATCAGTTTCCGTTTGGGGAAGAGAGTTCCAAATTTCTCCCACCCTTTGTGTTTCCTAATTTCACTCCTGAAAGATCGGCCTCTACTTTTTAGGATCTGCCCCCTATTCCCAGACTCCCCCCAACCAGGGGAAATGGTTTCTCTTTATCAGACCTGATCTGTTCCCCTTGATATCTTGAAAACTTTCATCAAATCTCCTGCTTAACCTTCTAACTTCCAGGGAATACAAGCCGAGTTTGTGTTTAATCTCGCCTTGTAATTTAACCCTTGGAGTCCCGGTCTCATTCCAGTAAATCGACACTGCACTCCCTCCGAGGTCAATATATCCTTCCTAAGGTGTGGGGCCCAGAATGTCTCACAGTGACTCCAGGTGTGGTCAAGCCAGGGCTTTATGTAGACTGAAGCATGACCTCTACCCCCTTATATTCTAATCCATGAGATAGAAAGGGCAGAGTTCCATAATTGTTGTGTTTATTTGACAACAGAATAACAGAGGAAGGTTTCCTCTCTGCTCTCTTCAGCCCCACTGGGAAGGTCAGGATGAGAAGGTTGAGCAGGGTCCCCTGTACTGGACGCTTGCTGAATCTTCCAACGATAGTTCTGGGCTGGATTTCAAAACGCACAGACAAGGATTCAGTGTTCCATCACATTCTGCCTTTCTCTCTTTTCCTCTCGTTCTCATTCTCTACCATCCTCTCTCTCTATCTATCTATCTTTCTCCTCATTCTCTCCTGCTTCATCTCTATCACTTTCTTTCCACTTCTTTGTGTGTCTCTCTCTGTCTCTCTCTCTCACTCTTTCTTTCCTTGTCCTTATTTCTTTCAGTGTCTCCCTCTTTCTCTCTCTTTCTCTCTCTAAATGTGTCCCTCTCTAACAGTTCAGCCCAGTACTCTTATTTCCCTATTTTACTGGTGTTCCATTTGAAGGTATACAATACCAGATCAGACCAGAACTCTTATTTTCCAGTATTTACTGTGTATTTTTCATTCTGGGTCTCTCTCGACTCTGTCTGTCCCTCTCTTCTTTTTTTTCATTCTTTCATGCGATGTGGGCATCGCTGCCTAGGCCAGCATTTATTGCGCAACCCTAATTGCCCTTGTTCAGAGGCCATTTTTTAAAAGTCAACCACATTGCTGTGGGTCTGGAGTCACGTGTGGGCCAGACCAGGTAAGGACAGCAGATTTCCTTCCCTAAAGGGCATTTGTGAACCAAATACAACAATCGGCAATGGTTTCATGGTCATCATCGGACTTTTAATTCCAGGTTTTTATTGAATTCAAATTCCACCAACTGCTGTGGTGGGATTCTAACCAGGGTCTCAGGAGCATTACGCTGGGTCTCTGGATTACTGGTCCAGTGAAAATACCATCATGCCACCACCTCCCCACTCTTCTCTTTCTTCATCTTTCGCACTTGCTCTCTCTCTCACTCTCCTACTCTCGTCCCCCTCTCTCAGTCTCTCTCTGTCTCTCTATCGCTCTCTCTCTTCCTGTCTCTCTCTCTCTGACTGTCTCTCTCCCACTCTCATCCCATCCTCTCTCTCTCCCTTTCCTCCAGCCCCTACAACCCTCCCTTTGGCAAATTTCACCAGCCCCTACAACCCTCCCTATCTCTGTAACAGCCTCCAGCCCCTACAACCCCCCTATATCTGTAAACTCCTCCAACCCCTATAACCCTCCCTATCTCTCAAGCCTCCCCATCTCTGTAACCTCATCCAACCCCAACAACCCTCCCTATTTCTGTAACCTCTTCCAGCCCCTACAACCCTCCCTATCTCTGCATCCTACTCCAGCCCCTACACCCTGCCCTATCCCTGTAACCTCCTACAGACCCTTCAAACCTTCCTATCTCTGTAACCTCCTCCAGCCCCTACAACAATCCCTATCTCTGTAACCTCATCCAGCCCCTACAACCCCCCACTATCTCTGTATCCTCCTCCAGCCCCTACAACCCTCCCTATTTCTGTAACCTCCTCCAGCCCCTACAACCCTCCGAGATCTCTGCCCACCTCCAATTCCGGCCTCTTGAGCGTCCCTCGATTCCCATCACTCCACCATTGGCGGCCGTGCCTTCAGCTGTCTGGTCCCCTAAGCTCCAGGATTCCCTCCCTAAACCTCTCCACCTCTCTCACTCTCAATCTCTCCCTCTCTGTCTCTCTCCCCTCCCTTGAGGCGCTACTTGAAAACTGACCTCTTTGACAGAGCTTTTGGTGACCTGTCCCGACTAGCCCCTTATTTGGCTCAGGATCAAATTACGTTTGATAATCGCTCCTGGAAAGGGCCTTAGAACTTTTTACTAGGTTAAGGGTGCTGCACAAATAAAGATACTGTTCTTGCCGAAGCTGCCTTATTATCATTGTCAAAGTTAAATTCAAGACTGACATTCATAGATTTTTGTTGTGTAAGGGGATTAAGAGTTTCTGAACCAAGGCTGGTAGTGGAGTTAAGATTCAGACCCGTCATGATCTTCAATGGCAGAACAAGCTCAAGAAGCTGAATTGGCCTCCACCTGTATCCATTTAATAAACTACAGGTGGTTGAATGGCCTACTCCTGTTCCTGTGTCATAGGCTTGAGGTGGGTGAATGGGCCTCCTCCTGTTCCTGTGTCATAGGCTCAAGGTGACTGAATGGGCCTCTTCCTGTTCCTGTGTTTCAGGCTCGTGGGACTAAATGGGCCTCCTCCTGTTCTTGTGTAACAGACTCGAGGGGCTGAATGGGCATCCGCCTGTTCCTGTGTAATAGGCTCGAGGTGTTTGAATGGGCCTCCTCCTGTTCCTGTGTAACAGCCTCAAGGTGGCTGAATGGGCCTCTTCCTGTTCCTGTGTCATAGGCTCGAGGTGGCTGAATGGGCCTCCTCATGTTCCTGTGTATCAGACTCGTGGGACTGAATGGGCCTCCTGTTCCTGTGCAACAGGCTCAAGGTGGCTGAGTGGGCCTCCTGCTGTTCCTGTGTAACAGGCTCGAGGTGTTTGAATGGGCCTCTTCCTGTTCCTGTGTAACAGGCTCGAGGTATTTGAATGGGCCTCCTCCTGTTCCTCTGTAACAGGCTCGAGGTGCTGAATAAGCCTCTTCCTGTTCCTGTGTAACAGGCTCGAGTGACAATGGGCCTCCTGATGTTCCTGTGTAACAAGCTCGAGGTGTTTGAATAGGCCTCCTGCTGTTCCTGTGTAACAGGCTTGAGGGGCTGAATGGGCCTCCACCTGTTCCTGTATAACATGCTCGAGGTGTTTGAATGGGCCTCCTCCTGTTCCTGTGTAACAGGCTCGTAGGACTGAATGTGCCGCCTCCTGTTCCTGTGCAACAGGCTCAAGGTGGCTGAGTGGGCCTGCTGCTGTTCCTGTGTCATGGGCTCGAGGTGGCTGAATGGGCCTCCTCCTGTTCCTGTGTCATAGGCTCAAGGTGACTGAATGGGCCTCTTCCTGTTCCTGTGTTTCAGGCTCGTGGGACTAAATGGGCCTCCTCCTGTTCTTGTGTAACAGGCTCGAGGGGCTGAATGGGCCTCCACCTGTTCCTGTATAACATGCTCGAGGTGTTTGAATGGGCCTCCTCCTGTTGCTCTGTAACAGGCTCGTAGGACTGAATGTGCCTCCTCCTGTTCCTGTGTAACAGGCACGAGGGGCTGAATAGGCGTCCTCCTGTTCCTGTGTAACAGGCTTGAGGTGTTTGAATGGGCCTCCTCCTGTTCCTGTGTAACAGGCTCGAGGGGCTGAATGGGCTTCATCCTGTTCCTGTATAACAGGCTCGAGGTGTTTGAATGGGCCTCCTCCTATTCCTGTGTAACAGGCTCGAGGGACTGAATGGGCCTGTTCCTGTGTAACAGGCTCGAGATGGCTGAATGGGCCTCCTCCTGTTCCTGTGTAACAGGCTCGAGGTGTTTGAATGGGCCTCCTCCTGTTCCTGTGTAACAGGCTCGAGGTGTTTGAATGGGCCTCCTCCAGTTCCTGTGTAACAGACTCGAGGGGCTGACTGGGCTTCCTCATGTTCCTGTGTAACATGCTCGAGAGCCTGAATAGGCCTCCTCCTGTCCCTGTGTAACAGGCTCAAGGGGCTGAATGGGCCTACTCATGTTCCTGTGTAACAGGCTTGACGGGCTGAATGAGCCTCCTCCTGTTCTTGTCTCACAGGCTCGAGGGGCTGAATGGGCCTCTTCCTGTTCCTGTGTAACAGGCTCGTAGGACTGAATGTGCCACCTCCTGTTCCTGTGTAACAGGCCCAAGGAGCTGAATGGGCCTCCTCCTGTTCCTGTGTAACAGGCTTGAGGGGCTGAATGAGCCTCCTCCTGTTCTTGCCTCACAGGCTCGAGGGAACTGAATGGGCCTCCTCCCGTTCCTGTGGAACAGGCTCGAGGTGTTTGAATGACCTCCTCCTGTTCCTGTGTAACAGGCTCCAGGGGGCTGAATGGCCTCCTCCTGATCCTGTGTAACAGGCTTGAGAGGTCTGAATGGCCTCCTCCTTATCCTGTGTAACAGGCTCAAGGGGTCTGAATAGTCCTCCTCCTGTTCCTGTGTAACAGGTTCGAGGTGTTTGAATGGCCTCCTCCTGTTCCTGTGTAAAAGGCTCGAGGGGCCTGAATGGTCCTGCTCCTATTGGCATGTCAGAAGGAGAGAAGAAGGGGAGTCTACAATCGTGGACATAAGCTCTGTTTACGCATTTCAGTCAACCTTGTCCTGGCGCCTGTGAGTTGCAGAGTAGGCGGCAAGAGGACTGGCCAAGATCGCTTCCTATGACCATCTCAAGCAGAGCAGCACTGATAAGACAGCCCTACTCCGCAGCCTGACTTCCCGGTCAGTGACCCAGGCACGAGAGTCCGCCCATATCTCTGCCAGAACACAATCTGCCTTTGGGCTTGGAATTTCAATTCCCTTCCCTCAATACCTAACCTGCTTCCCTGCAGAGTGCGATTCCCTTCCCTTCTCGTTCCTCAATGTGTTCCAGATTCCTGATCAACTAGAAACATAATGTCCCCAACAGACTGAAGCATTAAATCTTCGGCTGTCAGTTTATGAAAGACAACATTCAAAATCAACACTGGTTGTGAGAGAGCACACCTCCGACATTGCAGCACACGCTCAGTATTCACCCTCCGACAATGCAGCACGCGCTCAGTATTGACCCTCCGACAATGCAGCACGCACTCAGCACTAACCCTCCGGCAATGCAGCATGCACTCAGTACTGACCCTCCGACAATGCAGCACGCACTCAGTATTGACCCTCAGACAATGCAGCACACGTTCAGTACTGACCCTCCGACAATGCAGCACGCACTCAGTATTGACCCTCCAACAATGCAGCATGCGCTCAGTACTGACCTTCCGACAATTCAGCACGCGCTCAGTATTGACCCTCGGAAAATGCAGCACGCGCTCAGTACTGACCCTCCGACAATGCAGCATGCTCTCAGTATTGACCCTCCGACAATGCAGCATGCGTTCAGTACTGACCCTTGGACAGTGCAGCACGCGCTCAGTATTGACTCTCCAACCTTGCAGCACGCGCTCAGTACTGACCCTCCAACAGGGCAGCTCTCCCTCAGTGCTGATTCTCCAACATTGTAGCACTTCCTGAGTACTGACCCTCCAACAATGCAGCACATGCTCAGTACTTAACAACCAACAATGCAGCATGCGCTTAGTACTGACCCTCCGACAATGCAGCACACGCTCAGTACTGACCCTCCGACAATGCAGCAGTCCCTCAATACTGGCCCTCTGTCAGTGCAGCACCTGCTCAGTACTGACCTTCCAACAGTGCAGCACCCTCCCAGTACTGGCCCTCTGATAGTGCAGCTCCCGCTCAGTACTGACCCTCTGACAGTGCAGCTCTTCCTCAATACTGGCCCTCCAATAGTGCACCCCTAGCACAGTAATAACATGAAGGAGCCGCTATTGATATCACAGCTATCATGTTTGTTGGGCCTCTCCAAGTCCATGTAAGTTAACTGAGCTGAAAACAGAAAAGACTGGAACAACTCAGCATGTCAGCAGCATTTGTGGAGATGCTCAGAGTTAATGCCTTGAGCCCAGTATGACTCTTCTTCAGAAGAATTCCTCAGATCCGAAGAAGAGTCACAGTGGACTCGAAATTTTAACTCTGTTTCTGTCTCCAAAGATCCTGCTAGACCTGCTGAGATTTTCCGGCACATTTTGTTTTTATTTCAAAGCTCCAGCATCCACAGTATTTTACTTTGGTGATAAAGTGACCAAAACTGTGCACAGTGCTCCAATTGTGCTCTTACCAAGATATATGGAGACCAGAATTTTGCACAGTGCTCCAATTGTGCTCTTACCAAGGTATATGGAGACCGGAACTGTGCACAGTGCTCCAAGTGTGCTCTTACCAAGATATATGGAGACCGGAACCTGCACAGTGCTCCAAGTGTGGTCTTACCAAGTGATATGAAGACCAGAACTGTGCACAGTGCTCCAAGTGTGGTCTAAGCAAGGTATATGGAGACCTGAACATAAGAAATAGGAGTAGGCCATTCAGCCCCTCGATCCTGCTTCTGCGTTCAATGAGATCATGACCAATTTTATTGTGGCCTTAACTCCACTCTCCTGCCTGACCCATAGTCCCAACCTGCTCAACCTTTGCTGGTACAACATCCCCTTCATCCCAGGAATCAGCCTCGTGAATCTTTTCTGAATGCTTCTAATGCAAGTATACCACTCCTTAAGTAAGCAGACCAAGAATACTCCTGGTGAGGCCTCACTAATGCCCTGTACAGTTGTCGCAAGACTTCTCTACTTTTATTCTCCATCGCCCTGACCAATTCATTACAGGTCTAAGAGTCGGCAAGATCCCACCGTGCTTCCCCATTGGTTGGAAGTTGTCCTTACAACATGCTCTTGTTTATATATGTGCACTGGAGTTTGCATGGGAATGATTTTCAAATAGATGTTTAGAGTACAGCAGCAAAATGTCATTCCTAAAACCGTTATCAATCGGTGGTTAGGCTGGAGTGTGTCCAATTCTGGCCGCCAATCACTTTAGGAAGGATGTCATTTCCGATGTTCCTATGTCGAGGCCTTGGGGAGGGTGCGGAGGAGATTTACTGGAACAGTCCCATGGATGAGGGAATCCAGTTCATGTGGAGGGACTGGAGAAGCTGGGATTGTTCTCCTTAAAGCAGAGAAGGTTATGGGGGAGATTGAATCGAGGCATTCAAAATCGTGTGGGGTTTTGGATAGAGTTAGTGAAGAGAAATTGTCTCCAGTGGAAGGATGGTTGGTAAGCAGAGGGACAGCTCTTTCAAAGAGCCTGCACTGGCACCGTTGGGCCGAATGACCTCCTTCTGGGCTGTTTAAAGCACAGTTAGTCCATGTTATCAGTGTCACTGTCAAGACCAGTGTGATTGCCCATTCCTTTGTGCCCTGGGGGACAGGTGTGAAAACACTGACTACTCTTAAACAGAACCGGTGTCTCCTCGAGTGTCCACACCCATACTCATAACCATCTGTTAAGCAACATCAGGCTGAGGGTTGACAAGCTGGTGAGTACCTGCTGTCTGTCAAGTTGCGAATTTCACTCCATCGCTGGGTTAGCACAGGAGAGGGAAGGCCCCTTGGCCAACCCATGTTAGGGAACCCTCCTTGGCCCCTACATAGATGTAAGCTCACCAACTGCATATAGCTTTGGCCTCCATATTTAAGGAGAGATACACTTGTGTTGGAGGCAGTTCAGAGAAGATTGATTCCTGTGATGAGACATTTAGTCTCATGAGGAAAGGTTGAGCTATACTCACTGGAGTTTAGAAGAATGAGAGATGATCTTATTGAGACATATGAGATCCTGAGGGGACTTGACAGGGTAAATGCTGAGAGGATGTTTCCCCTCGTGAGGGAATCTAGAACTGGGGGGCACAGTTTCAGAATAAGGGATCTTCCAGTTAAGACGGAGGTGAGGAGGAAATTTTCCTCTCAGGGGGCTGTTAGTCTGTGGAATTCTCTCCCCAGAGAGCAGTGGACACTGGGTCATTGAATAAACTCAAGGCTGAGTTAGACAGATTTTTACAAAAAACTACTGCCGATGCTGGAAATCTAAAACAAAAACAGAATTACCTGGAAAAACTCAGCAGGTCTGGCAGCATCGGTGGAGAAGAAAAGAGTCGACGTTTCGAGTCCACATGACCCTTCAACAGAACTGAGTATAGTTAGGAGAGGGGTGAAATATAAGCTGGGTTAAGGTGGGGGGCGGGGGGAGAGAAATTGAGGGTGGGGAGGTTGTAGGGACAAGCAAGCAGTGATAGGAGCAGATAATCAAAAGATGTCACAGACAAAAGGATCAAAGAGGTGTTGAAGGTGGTGATATTATCTAAGAAAAGTGCTAATTAAGAATGGATGGCAGGACACTCAAGGTACAGCTCTAGTGGGGGTGGGGTGGAAAGACTGACAAGGTATTAGTTGTAGATTTAAAAATAATGGAAATAGGTGGGAAAAGAAAAATCTATATAAATTATTGAAAAAAACAAAAGGGAGGGGGAAGAAACGGGGTGGGGATGGGGGGAGAGAGTTTAAGATCTAAAGTTGTTGAATTCAATATTCAACCCGGAAGGCTGTAAAGTGCCTAGTCGGAAGATGAGGTGCTGTTCCTCCAGTTTGCGTTGGGCTTCACTGGAACAATGCAGCAAGCCAAGGACAGACATGTGGGCAAGAGAGCAGGGTGGAGTGTTAAAATGGCAAGTGACAGGGAGGTTTGGGTCTTTCTTGCGGACAGACCGCAGGTGTTCTGCAAAGCGGTCGCCCAGTTTGCATTTGGTCTCTCCAATGTAGAGGAGACCGCATTGGGAGCAACGAATGCAGTAGACTAAGTTAGGGGAAATGCAAGTGAAATGCTGCTTCACTTGAAAGGAGTGTTTGGGTCCTTGGACGGTGAGGAGAGAGGAAGTGAAGGGGCAGGTGTTGCATCTTCTGCGTGGGCATGGGGAGGTGCCATAGGTGGGGGTTGAGGAGTAGGGGGTGATGGAGGAGTGGACCAGGGTGTCCCAGAGGGAACGATCCCTACGGAATGCCGCCGGAGGGGTGAAGGGAAGATGTGTTTGGTGGTGGCATCATGCTGGAGTTGGCGGAAATGGCGGAGGATGATCCTTTGAATGCGGAGGCTGGCGGGGTGATAAGTGAGGATAAGGGGGACCCTATCATGTTTCTGGGAAGGAGGAGAAGGCGTGAGGGCGGATGCGCGGGAGATGGGCCGGACACGTTTGAGGGCCCTGTCAACGACCGTGGGTGGAAAACCTCGGTTAAGGAAGAAGGAGGACATGTCAGAGGAACTGTTTTTGAAGGTAGCGTCATCAGAACAGATGCGACGGAGGCGAAGGAACTGAGAGAATGGGATGGAGTCCTTACAGGAAGTGGGGTGTGAGGAGCTGCAGTCGAGGTAGCTGTGGGAGTCGGTAGGCTTGTAATGGATATTGGTGGACAGTCTTATCATCAGAAATTAAGACAGAGAGGTCAAGGAAGGGAAGAGAAGTGTCAGAGATGGACCATGTGAAAATGATGGAGGGGTGGAGATTCGAAGCAAAATTAATAAATTTTTCCAGGTCCCGACGAGAGCATGAAGCAGCACCGAAGTAATCATCGATGTACTGGAGAAAGAGTTGTGGGAGGGGGCCGGAGTAGGACTGGAACAAGGAATGTTCCTGTCTCTTTATGGGGTATGTGGAACATTCCTATCACTGCTTGCTTGTCCCTACAGCCACCCCACCCTCAACTTCTCTCCCCCCGCCCCCCACCTTAACCCAACTTATATTTCACCCCTCTCCTAACTATACTCAGTTCTGTTGAAGGGTCATGTGGACTCGAAACGTCGACTCTTTTCTTCTCCACCGATGCTGCCAGACCTGCTGAGTTTTTCCAGGTAATTCTGTTTTTGTTTTAGACAGATTTTTGTTTGTCAAGGGTTATGGTGGGAGACAGGCAGGAAAGTGGAGTTAAGGCCACAATCAGATCAGCCATGATTTTACTGAATGAGGGAGCAGGCTCGAGGGGCTGAGTGGCCTACTCCTATTTCTTATGTTCTTAAATCCCAATGAAGTTTGCATTGAGCGTTGCAGCACAACGCTCCCTAAAACACTGCCCTTTCCTTTCAATGAAGCTCTTTGCATCTATTCCAGTTCAGTTGGTGAAACACAGTAATCAGACACTGCACTGAACTGGAAAGTAAATATTTGCTACCACCATTTCAGTGCATCCGGTATAAGAAGGCCACAAAGCCAGCACATCAGCGTTTATGACAAATTAAGTGACATTTGTCGTTTTTTACAAGCTGCATTATATGTTTGAGCTGTACTTCAGAACAATAAAAAGACCGAGAACAAGCAAGATTCTCATGATTCAACTCATCCACAGCCCATGCGCGATTTATCCAGGTGTCAGCTGTCAGATTGGTTAAGCTCTGTCTCTTTCTCTCACCTCTGATACAGGAGGCTATTGGTTCGAATCCCCAATAATCCAGGCTGAAACTCCAGTGCAGTGCAAAAGGAGTGCTAAACTGTTGGAGGGTAGGTACAGAGGGAGTGCTGCACTGTCAGAGGGTCTGTACTGATGGGGTGTTGCACTTTTGGAGGGTCAGTACTGAGGGAGTGCTGCATTGTCAGAGGTTCAGTACTGAGGGAGTGCTACACAGTCAGAGGGTCAGTACTGAGGGAGAGCTGCTCTATTGGATGTAAAAAAAAAACCACCTCCACTATTGAAAGAAGTGTACATCCATCTTCGAGGACAAACAAGGTTAAATATCTCATCCAATGTGCTGCATCGCTGAATGGTGGCAATTTCTCAGTACTGACCCTCTGAGAGTGCAGCACTCCTTCAGTAATGACCCTTCGACAGTGCAGCACTCCCTCCATACTTACCCTCCGACAGGGCAGCACACCCTCAGTACTGACCCTCTGACAGTGCAGCACTCCCTCACTACTGACCCTCTGACAGTGCAGCACTCCCTCAGTACTGAAACTCTGACAGTGCAGCACTCCCTCAGCACTGACCCTCTGACAGTTCAGCACTCCCTCAGTACTGACCCTCCGAAAGTGCAGCTCTCATTCAGCACTGACCCTCTGACAGGGCAGCACTCCCTCAGTACTGACCCTCTGACAGTGCAGCACTCCCTCAATACTGATGCTGGGCAGCACAAGCCTGGATTATTCAGCTCAAGTCTCTCAAGTGGGGACTTGAACCCACAACTTTCTGACTCAGAGAAAAACGAGAGAGAGAGAGAGAGCTAAACCCACTGTGCCACAGCTTACACTACATAGGGAAATGATGAACTGTAGTCTGTACAGGGGTAAGCAGAGGCAGACTTTTGTGTTCCTCATGAAGACTGTGCTAGAGCAGGTGATGTGAAACCTCTGTATTGTGAAACAGCCTTTGAACATTTCAGTTCATATGTTCGGAACATGTTGGAGATGTGGTGATCAAACACTGATTGACTGACGTTAGAGAATCATCCAGCCGTGTTTGCAAAGCATCTTTTAAGATTTGTGACAGAGCTAAGGGCAGGAACATCGACTGTATCCTGGAGTAAATGTGTTTACCTGAATACTGAAGTAAGGTTTATAGTGTTGACATTCCCTTCCATCGAGTTAAGTGGGACAGCATCAGAGACGGAATTGAGTAAAGTCATCACAAGATGCATAGAGTGACGCCAACGTCAAAGGACCACCTTTCCTACAGAGACTCAGATACGATCAGTTCCAACCTGACTGTGGTGACAGTCATAGGCATCACATTGGTTTCAGCTCGGCCAGAGAGACGACAGACCATCAGCACGTTGAGGGAAAATTAGGTAAAATAAACACACGGACTGATTTCTGGCAAACGAGGGAAGCTGGGATTATTCTCCTAGGAGCAGAGAAGGTTACGGGAGAGGTTTAATTGAGGCATTCAAAATCATGAGGGGTTTGGTTAGAGTAAATAAAGTGAAACTGTTTCCAGTGGCAGGAGGGTCGGTAACCAGAGGGACACAGATTGAAGAGAATCGGGAAAAGAACCAGATGGGGAGATGAGGAGAATTTTTTTTTTTTACACGGCGAGTTGTGATCTGGAAGGCACTGCCTGAAAGGGCGGTGGAAACAGATTCAATAGGAACTTTCAAAAGGGGCAATTGGATAAATATTGGAATGGGAAAATTTCGCAGGGCTGTGGGGGAAAGAGCAGAGGGGGTAGACTGAGACTAAAAACAGAGCAAAACACTACGGATGCTGGAAATCTGAAATAAAAACAGAAAATGCTGAAAAAATTCAAATCTATGGAGAGAGAAACAGAGTCAACGTTTCAAGTCCATATGATTCTTCAGAGCTAAAGAGAAGTCGAAATGAGATGGAATTTATCCTGCTTAAGGGGAGTGGGGGAGAAGTTGAGCAGGTAAAGCAGGGTAGAAGGTCAACGATAGGTGGGGGCTAAGGAAAGATTGACAATGATGTCATGGGCACAGTAGGACTAATTTGAATAGATCTTTCAAAGAGCTGGCACAGGTACGATGGGCCGAATGGCCTCCTGTGTGACGCATGATTCTAAAATGCCACACTGCAGCTGGTAACTGGCAACAAAGGAAAGAGGGGTTAGATTTATCAGCTGAGATCCAAGATGCTCCAGTGCAAAGCCTCAATTAAGTGAGCCTCATAATGCAAGCTCAGTTACAAAGTTCGATATAATGCAATGAGATTATATATCCATTAGGTTTGATGGGTTGGATGCCCCATTGACCTGTATGCAACTCTACAGAAAAACCAAATAGGCTCAGACTCTTCTCTCGAGAAAAGAGAAGGCTGGGGGGTGGCCTGATCGAGGCCTTTAAAATGATGAAAGGGTTTCGATAGGGTAGATGTAGAGATGTTTCCACTTGTGTGGTTCAGGGGGTGACCAGAACCAAGGAACATCGATAAAGGATAGTCACTAGTAAATCCAATGGGGAATTCAGGAGAAACTTCTTTACCCGGAGAGTAGAGAGAATGTGGAACTCACCCCCAAAGGGAGTGGTTGAGCTGAACAGTAGAGATGTTTTTTAAGGGGGAAGCTGGATAAACACGAGGGAGAAAGGGATAGAAGGATTCAGTGATGGAGTGAGATGAAGAGGGGGTGGGAGGAGGCACGTGTGGAGCATAAACACTGGCACGGAGCAGATGGGCCGAATGGCCTATTTCTGTGATGGAACTGTATTGGCCATTCCTTCACTAACATTGAGTCAAAACCCAGGAGCTCCCACCCTAACAGCAGCGTGGGTGCACCGACACCACAGGACCAGAGCGGTTCAAGAAGGCGACCCATCATTAGGGCTGGGCAATAAGTGCTGGCCCAGCCAGCGATGCCCACGTCCCATGAAAGAACACAAAAAGTAAATCTTTGTAATCTCACCGATATTGCATGATGCTGCAAATAATTCTATGTGTGAATAAATCCCTTTAATAATTTAGCCTGTTCTGAGTGACAGGGGAATTTGAGTGTGCAATGGCAGGTGTGCCTCAGTGCAGATGACTGCGAAGTGTCTCAACTAATTCTTTTGACCATCAGTAGCAGGGCGTGGTTTAATGTACTCTTGTACAGTCACTCTGCCTACTATTTTAATCTGTTTATTTCAACAATGTCAAGAAGTGGGTCACAATTGTTATGGTCGTTAAAAAGATGGAAATTTAACCTTGAGGCCCCTGCAAACTGAGAATTGGTTCCCCTCCCATCGATAGGCATAAAGAGTTAAATTCCGAGGACAGGCTGCGCAGACTAGGCTTGTATTCCCTCGAGTCTAGACGATTAAGGCGTGATCTATTCGAGGGGTTTAAGATGATTAAAGGATTCGATAGGGTTGAAGAGAGAGTAACTATTTTCTCTGGTTGGGGGGAGTGGGGGTAGGGGGTGCATCCAGAACAAGGGGGCAGAACCTTAAAATTCAAGCCAGGCCGTTCAGGGGGTGATGTCAGGAAGCACTTCTTCACACAAAGGGGAGCGGAAATCTGGGTCTCTCTCCCAGAAAAAGCTGCTGAGGCTGGGAGGAGTCAATTGAAAATATCAAAACTGTGATACATAGATGTTTGTTGGGTAAGGGGATTAAGAGTTACAGAAGGTCAGTAGACAGAGTTAAGACATGGATCCACCATAATCTGATTGAATGGAGGAACTGGTTTGAGGAGCTGAATGACTCTAATGCACCCCAACCCCTACAACCATCCGAATCTCAGTAAACTCCTCCAGCCCCTACAACCCTCCCTATCTCTAACCTCCTCCAGCCCCTACAACCCTCCCATCTCTGTAACCTCTTCCATCTCCTACAACCCTCCATGTCTCTGTAACACACTCCAGCCTCTACAACCATCCCTATCTCAGTAAATTCCTCCAGCCCCTACAATCCTCCCTATCTCTGTCGCTCCCTCCAGCCCCTATAACCTTCTCTATCTCTGTAGCTCCCTCCAGCCCCTACAACGTTCTCCATCTCTGTAGCTTCCTCCAGCCTCTCCAACCCTCCCTATCTCTGTAACCTCCTTCATTCCCTACAACCCTTCCTATATCTGTAACCTCCACCAGCCCCTACAACCTTCCGCGATCTCTGCACTCCTCCAATTCCAGCCTCTTGAGCATCCCCCAATTCCCATCGTTTTACCGTTGGTGGCCATAACCTGGTATTCTCTCCCTAAACCTCTCCACCTCTCTCTCTGTCTCCCTCTCTCTCTGGCTTTCCCTCCTCCTTTAATACGCTCCTTAAACACTGACCTCTTTGATGCAGCTTTTGGTCACCTGTCCACTAACATCTTCAGTTTGTCAAGATTGTTGTCTGATTTACACTCCTCTAAAGCCCTGTGGGACACTTTACTACTTTAAAGGCGCAATATGAAGGTAAATTGTTGCTGTTGTAGAGGGTTGCCCATAGTGACACTATCGTTCCCATCAGAATGGAGATGATTGGGTGATGACTCCTTCTATCACCACAAAGTTATGAGTGACTGGGATTGATTTTACAGAATTTGTTTTATGTTACTATCGTCCACTGACAGCATTTTGCTGGAGAAATAATCATGCTTTTATTGGGATTAATTGCTGTACTTTCAGAAATGAATTGTTTGCTGTCATTTAAATAGATTCTGTAGACTGTTGGATGAAATGCACTGTTTAAAAAGGGTCTGCAAACTAATGCGCATTGCTTAAACAGACACTGTAAACTGTTTGTTATAAGCCCTGCCTTGCCTCTAACTCATTGGTCAAGTACACAATCTAGTTACAACTGGTTGTAACTAGCCTGTGTTGACAACTATGATTGAAAAATCAATATCAGTTACCATAAACATTAAAGTCACGATACGACAGAATACAGTGACGACAGAGTGCAAACATATGTTCCACCAGAAGTTGGTCATAATAGCAGTAATGTGCAAAGTCATACTGAGGCACAATGCCCTATTCTTAATTGAACATCCAGAAAGAATCCATAATTACTTCAGGTTAAGCATTAAGCAATTAAGAGATCTCTTTGGATTGGACATTACCCAGTCAAAATAATGAGAATCATGAGCACAGGAAAAGGAGGAGGCTCATTCAGCCCCCTCGAGCCTGTTAAACAGGAACAGGAGGAGGCCCAGTCAGCCCCTCGAGCATTTTAAACAGGAACAGGAAGAGGCCCATTCAGCCCCCTCAACCCGGTTGCACAGGAACAGGAGGAGGCCCATCCAGCCCCTCAGATCTGTTACACAGGAACATATGGAGGCCATTCAGCCCTTCGAGCCAGTAACACAGGGACAGGAGGAGGACCATTCAGCACCTTGAGCCTGCTACACAGGAATGGGCGGAGGCCCATTCAGCCCCTCAACATTGTTACACTATCTCTGTAATATCCTTCAGCTCCTGCAACCCTCCCCTATCTCTGTAACCTCCTCCAGCCCCTGCAGGGACTGGAGAAGGTTACGGAGAAAATGAAAGTTGTTGGGGCTGGAGCAGATTACAGAGGTAGGGAGGGTCATAGGGGATGGAGGAGGTTACAGACATAGGGAGACTCATAGGGTCTGGTGGAGGTTGCAGAGAGAGGGAGGGTTGTAAGGGTTGGAGGAGGTTGTAGAGAAAGGGAGGGACATTGGGGCTGGAGGCGGTTGCAGAGATAGAGAAGGAGATGAGGATGCTGTGGAAGGATTTAAACAGGAGGATTGGAATTTGGAAAATGGAGGCATTGCCAGACCTAGAACCAATGTATATTGGCAAACAACAATGGGGGTGATTGGCGAACAGGACTCGGTGTGAGTTAGAGTGGAGCTGTGGGGGGAGCAGCAGATTTGTGGATGGGTTTAAGATGGGGTGGGTGAGGTTACGGAGGCCTTTAATTAATGGTGGGGTTGCATCCCGCTGCATAGCACGCCCGCCGACCGAAATATCACGATGCCGCGCGCTGACATCAGGACGCTCGCGCAATGTCAGTGCGCGACATTGTAAGCGCTGCCGTGCGGGCTCCGCCACCCGCACGCCAGCCAGATGATTCTACCCATGATCTTATTGAATGGCGGAGCAGGATCGTGGGGCCGAATGGCCTCCTCCTGCTCCTATTTTTTATGATTCTACCATCTATTTTTTATATATGTATATATAATATGGAAGTCCTGTAGGACAAGGACAAAGGTGGCATGCCCACAGAAGTGGAAGCAGTGATAGAAGAAGATATTTACTGGGATATTTTGGGACCTGATCCTCTGGAGTGCAAAATATTTTGAGCTATAAAAGAACAGAGACCAGGCAAAGTGGAAGGATGAGTCGGGATATCCCTGCAGAAATGATCAACAGACTAGGCGATAAAGCAACAAGAGAATTAATTAGCTCGTGTAAGGTGATGCACACTAAGGGAGAATGGCCAAAAGACTTTCTGAAGAGTGGAAAGGCCCCTTCAGAAAAGAACGCAGGCAATGTGATGAGCCTCGCAGCTGATTGCACATTGATCCAAGGTTGTGTTAAAGATCCCTGCAAATAGATTGGAAACCGAGACAAGGCATTACAGCTGAAATCAGTTCAGTTTTAGGAAGGCTTGCGGAACTAAAGAGGCTATTGCCATGATGAGGCTGATCCCTGGGGTGAAGGAGTTTGTCTTATGAGGAAAGGTCGAGCAGGTTGGGTCTGTACTCATTGGAGTTTAGAAGAATGAGAGGTGACCTTGTTGAAACATATAATTTTCTGAGGGAGCTTGATAAGGTAGGTGCTGAGAGCATGTTTCCTCTTATGGGGGAGACGAGAATGAGGGGACACAGTTTAAAAACAACGGGTCTCCCATTTAGGACAGAGATGAGGAGAAATTTCTTCTCTAGGAGGGTTGCTCGACTTTGGAATTCTCTTCCCCGGAGAGCAGTGGAGGCCGGGTCATTGACTATACTCAAGGCTGACTTAGACAGATTTTTGATCGACAAGGGACTCAAGGGTTATGGGGGAAAAGAAGGAAAGTGACGTTAAGGCCACAATCAGATGAGCCAGGGTCAAATTGAATGGACAGGAAGGCTCGGGAGAGGCAAATGGCCTACTCCTGCTCCTGTTTGTTTATGTTTGTGTTGTTATGCAGTGGAACTAGAGAGGTTATAGCAGTTATGAGAGCATTAAGCAAACAGCAGCAAGAATTGAACACCTACATTGTGGTTTGTGAAAAGGTTTTCAACCTGGTCAACTGGTAAAATCTGTGGAAAGTAGGCTATCATGGCGTGTGCCCTTTGTGTGATATTTGTAACAACGTTCTAGATGTTGGAACAGTTTGCATTGAACAAAGCTGATCTTTACACAGAACTTCAGAGGAAGTGCGGACAATTGTTCCCTGGTGTGGGGGGAATGGGGGTGGAAAAGGGTGAGGGGGAGACAAGTAGTCTGAAATATCAAGCCAGACACGCTGTGAAGACAAAAGTTGTTTATTCATTTTTTTTTTACAAAGCACAATATTTACAATTAAAGTCCCGACAAGATAATCGTGAAGCATGAACACATTGTCGGGTGAATCTGTGCGCGGGAGCATAAAACAGCTAAATCAGGGGCCCTCTTTACATCTCTCTGAATTTTAACTATCATTAACCCCAGTAACATCCATTCAAATGACTTAGTCATAAGATTCCTCACACATTCACTTGCACACTCACACACCCACAGCCACACTGACACAGTCATTCACATTGACACACACATATTGACACAGTAACACATACTCACACACACTCACTCGCACGCACACACTAACACACTCAAACACTCACAGACACACTCACGTACTCACACATAAACAAAGAAGTTTACATTATAACAGTATAAACACAGGTAAATAAAAAGTGCAGTATATTGGTACAAAAGATAGATCATAATGAAAACTTCAATATAAGATCGTCATTAATAAATCCAATGGGGATTTCAGGAGAAACCTCTTTACCCAGACAGTGGGGAGAAGTTGGAACTCGCTGCCACAGGACGTGGTCGAGGTGAATCGTATCGATGTATTTAAAAGGAAATCTGGATAAACACACGAGGTAGAAATGAATAGAAGGATATGGTGATGGGATGAGATAGAGAAGGGGTGGGAGGAGGCTCGTGTGGAGCAGAAACACCAGCACGAAACCGGTGGGCCAAATGGCTTCTTTCCCTGCTGTAAAATGCAGGTAAAGTTTCAGTTGGAATTAATGAACAGGGCCTGTGTTAAATAGATTGCCAAGCAATAAATAAGGAGGGGAGAAGGCTGTGGCATGGGGCAGGATGACCTTGCATGAATGAGGCCAGGGTCTAAAGTTTGCAGCAGTAACCACAAGTCTTTGTGCCTATCTTGTTACAGCAGCCACAGCAGTACACGCAGACCGAGAGGTTGCTCATTCTCTTCTCGCGTAGCAGCAAGGAGCCCTGGAAAAGCAGGAGGCCAATAGGTGAGAACATTCCAGAAAGAAAGAAGGCACCGTGTCCCTTTGACTGTGACAACATTTCAATTAGGCGCGTCATTGGAAGGAGGATGGCGCATTTCTCTAGAGCCTTTCCCCACCTCAGGATGGCCCATAGTGTTTCACAACTGATGGAAGACTTTTTCTGAAGTGTGCTCACCATTGTAATGTAGAAAACGCAGCAGGCAATTTGCACACAGCAAGATCCCAAAAACAGAAATGTGATAATGGCCCCGATTTTGAGTTTTTCACCAGTGTCAGTTGAGGGATAAATATTTGCCCCAGGAAACTGGAAGAAACTCCACCTCATCCACCCCCACCACACATACCCCCGAACTCCTGACGCACTTCATCTAAATTGTGGCCATGGAATCCTCTACATCCACCTGAGAGGGTAGATTGATTGCCTCAGTTTACAATCTCATTTCAAAGACAGCGCCTTCAAGAGTGCAGCACCCCCTCAGTACTGACCCTCCGACAATGCAGCACTCCCTGAGTACTGACTCTCTGACAGTGCAGCACTCCCTCAGTACTGACCCTCTGAAAGTGCAGCATTCCTTCAGTACTGACCCTCCAACAATGCAGCACACCCTCTGCACTGACCCTCCAACAATGCAGCACTCCCTCATTACTGACCCTCCGATATTGCAGCACTCCCTCAGTACTGGCCCTCTGACAGTGCAGTAATTCCTCGATTACACATGGTGGTCCTTTTAACTCGGAGCTGAGATTTGCAGAGTATTGAGCTGAACTGACAGTGCAAGTACTGGGAGCGTGCTGGTCATTATCATTCTGCTGTCTGTGGGATGTTACCGGGCGCCAATGGCTGCTGCATTTCCCACATTACATCAGTGACCTCACATGAAAGAAAAAAGCACGTGATTGGCTGCGAAACACTTTGGGACGTCCTGATGTGTTGGAAGGCTCTAGAGAAATGCAAGTCCTCTTTTTCTTTCACTCTATCCTCCAAATTGTCTGTTGATTAACCAGTCTCTCGGTGTATAATGTAGGCCTGGTTATAAACAGTTAGAAGGATCAAATATCAAAAATGCTTTGGCTGACAGTCAAATTGATTGTGCATTCGGAGAGATTAGATATGGTCGGTACACAATGACTTCAGTCTCTGGCACTGACTGCCACCTGGGGTCTCCCTTCCACATAACACTCGCAACTTGCATTTACACAGCGCCTGTGACATTGCAAAATGTCCCAATCCACATTACCGGAGCGTAAATCAGAGAAAAACCTAACACTGAGTCACATATGGAGATATTAGGGACAGGAGACCAAAAGCTTGGTCAAAAACGTTGGTTTTTTAAGGAACGTCTTAAAGGAGAGAGAGAGAGAGGCGGAGAGGTTTAGGGAGGGAATTCCAGAGCTTAAGCCTCCAGGCAACTGAAAGCACGGCCGCCAATGGTGGAGCAATGAGAATTGGGACGCGGGAGATGCTGTAATTTCAGAGATTTTGGACAAATATCAGGACCCGGAGGAGGTGTTCTCCTGCTCCGTACCTCTCTCTCACCCGCTCTGTTCCACTCTTCCTCTCACTGTCTCTATCTCCCGCTCTTTCTCTCAGTTGCCCTCTCTCCCAATCTTACTCTCCTCGTTCCCTTTTCCTGTCTCTCCCCCTCCCTCTCCCCCATCTCCTTCTCCCACTCTGTATCACTCCCTCTCTCACACTATTTTTGCACCTTTCGCTCACTCTGTGACTTTCCCTTTCCTGTTAATTTCTCTCTCTTGTACACTTTCCCCTTTTCACTTTCCCTCACTCTGCATCTCTTCCTTAATTTCTCCCTCTGTCACTCTCTCACACCTATGTTCTTTCCCTTTCACCCCTTCTCTGTCCCACTCTCTATCTCTCTCTCTTCCACTCTCTCCCTCTCCCATTCCATCCCTCTCTCCTACTCTCGACTCCCTGCCACTCTTTAACCCACTCCCAGACTGGATCAGTCTCCCTCTTATTATTCCTGGCGTGGGTTACATTTAAAAATCTTGTGGGGATATGTTCATTTCCATGGAATTGCCTCATCCCTGCTTTGCAAAAAAGGGGGTTCAATTTCAAACATGCCACCTCAGTATAACCTAGAGAGACTGCCACTGAAATCAGTTTGAAATCAGGAAACTTTCTGTGGAAGAAACGAGCAGGGAGGAACCTTAAAGAATTAATTTCCACCTACTATGTCCGGGGAATCCACAGATTTCTCAATCGTCAAAGAACCATGCGCAGTCTCAACCTGAAAAAAGAAATAATTTATCAGTGGGAAAGCGAGAGGAGGATTGAGGGAGAGAGAGAGGTACAGGAGAGAGAGGGGGAGGAAGACAGACTTGCATTTCTCTAACGCCTTTCACCACATCCCAAAGCATTTCACAGCCAATGAAGGTTTTTTGAAGTGTACTCACACTGTAGGAAATGTGGCAGCCAATCTGTGCACAGCAAGCTCCCACAAATAGCAATGTGATAATGACCTAGATCATCTGTTCTTTTAGTGATGTTAGTTGAGGGATAAATATTGGCCCCAGGACACAGGGGAGAACTTCCCCCCTGCTCTTCATCCAAATACCTTTTACACCCACCTGAGAGGGCAGACAGGGGCCTCAGTTTAATGTCTCATTTGACATTGAAGCGCTCCCTCAGTACTAACCCTTCGACACTGCAGCACTCTCTCAGTACTGATCCTCCGTCAGTGCAGCACTCCCTCAGTACTGACCCTCCATTAGTGCGGCTCTATCTCAGTACTGACCCTTCGACAGCGCAGCGTTCCCTCAGTACTGTTCCTCCGAGAATGCAACACTTCCTCAGTACTGACCCACCAACAGTGCAATGCTCCCTCAGTACTGACCCTCTAACAGTGCAGCACTCCCTCAGTGCTGTTCGTCCGACAGTACAGCACTCCCTCAGTACTGTCCCTCCAACAGTGCAACACTTCCACAGTACTGAGAGTGTTGACCTACATTATGGGCCTGAATTCCCTGGAGTGAGACTCAGACCAGTGATTTACTAACTCAGAGGTGAGAGAGTGCAAGCTATTGCTGAGAAAAACGACGAGAGGTGAGCGGAGGTGCCAAAGGGGGAAGAGGTGGAAGAAGTGTGGAGATGATTGTAGGATGTGAAAGAGAAGCTGTAACCAACATTGACAATAATTTGCATTTACCTGGGGGGCGTGTTCCCCTTGCAAAACATCCAAAGGCACTTCACAGGAGCAATTACCAAACAAAATATGACCCTGAGCCACATAGGGAGAAATTAGGGACAAGTGGTCAAAAGCTTGGTCAAAGGGGTCGGTTTTTAACGTGTATTTTAGGAGGAGAGAGAGAGAGGGAGGGGCGAAGAGGTTTACGGAGGGAATTCCAGAGCTGAGGGCCCCAGGCAGCTGAAGGCACGGCCGCTAATGGTGGTGCGATGAGAATCGGGGGATGCTTAAGAGCCCGGAATTGGAGGAGTACAGAGATCTAAGAGGGTGATGGGGGCTGGAGGAGGTTACAAAGATAGGGAGGGTTGTAGGGGCTGGAGGAGGTTACAGAGATAGGGAGGATTGTAGGGGCTGGAGGAGGTTACAGAGATAGGGAGGGTTGTAGAGGATGGAGGAGGTTACAGAGGTAGGAAATGTTGAAGGAATAGAGAACTCCCCTCCCTGCTCTTCATCCAAATAGTGGCTGTCAGACCTTTTACACCCACCTGAGAGGGCAGACAGGGGCCTCAGTTTAATGTCTCATTCGACATTGAAGCGCTCCCTCAGTACTAACCCTTCGACACTGCAGCACTCTCTCAGTACTGATCCTCCGTCAGTGCAGCACTCCCTCAGTACTGACCCTCCGTTAGTGCGGCTCTATATATATATATATATATATAGGATACCAAGATAGAGAGGGTTGTAGGGGCTGGAGGAGGTTACAGAGACAGGGAGGGTTGTAGGGGCTGGAGGAGGTTACAGAGGTAGGAAATGTTGAAGGGGTTGGTGGAGGTTACAGAGATAGAGAGGGTTGTAGGGGCTGGAGAAGGTTAAAGAGATAGGGAGGGTTGTAGGGATTGGAGGGGTTTACGGAGATAGGAAGGGTTGTCGGGGCTGGAGGAGGTTACAGAGATAGGGAGGGTTGTAGGGGCAGGTGGAGGTTACAGAGATGTGGAGGGTTGTAGGGTCTGGAGGAGGTGACCGAGATAGGGAGTGGCTGAGGAGGGATTGAAAACAAGAATGAGAATTTTAGAGGAAACAAATGGAAGGAAATGATATTAAACTCATAGAGGGCGACGAATATTAAAAGCATGAACATAATAATATCAAACTGCAGAACAGACCAGTCTATCTGGATGGTAGACGCAGAGTCACGTGCAAGAAACACATCACCCAGAGGGACATCTCATAGCTTACCTTCGACAAGGAGAAGAAGTGACTCAGCTGCAGGGACAGCAGCAAAGTCAGAGTGAACAAGACAAGTCGCAATTTCATCTGGGAGCTTCCCATCTCTGCCTGTCTCTTTTGATCTTCTGGCTCTGCTTTGATGGTTTGGTTTGTAACTAGAGGAGCTTACTGCTCTTTATACCTGAAACACTTGAAGATGACAGCCGGGGCCGGGGGGGTGGGTGGTATCGTTGATGTTTGACCAAATGATTCAGAGGCTGTTCCAGGATTTGTGTTCCAAAGTGCCTGATATTGAAATTGTAACAGGTTGGGGTATACACACACAAGAGGGGCAGGAATACGTACTCTGAGTGCAGAAAAGTCAATACTGATATTAAGTTGATAAACAAACGAGAGGTTTCGCAAGTACTAGCGTCCATTTCAGCTGACTGAGCCCTAAGCTCTGGAATTCCACCCACCTCTCTCTCCTCCTTTAAGATGCTCCTTTAAACTGACCCCTTGAAGCGAGCTTAGGGGCACCTCCTTAAGTGTGGGCACGGTGTCAATGGTTAAGGGTCCTGTGTAGCAGCTGGAAGGTTCTGTATGAACGCAAGCCACAGTAATGGAGATGGTCCCTGCAAGGAATCGCAGAGAGGTTTCAGTGCAAACGGATGCCATTCAGCCCATTGTTACCCTGCTAGCTCCATAGCACTACTATCTGTGCCAGCCCCATTCCACTACCCATTCCCTGCTCATCCGGAAACATTAATTCAACATTGACGAGGTGGAAATCCTTGACTATTCACATAATCCAAAGGACCTGCATATCTACTGTGCAAAAAAACAACTGAGGAGATTTAGGCACGAGTGTTTTTTCATGTTACATCCACGTTTACACACTTTATTTTTCAAATTGCTCTTCCAACCCATGTGCCTGATCACATCTAAGCTCCTGACTGAGGCTGGTGGGGTTTACCGCACAAACTGGTCCCCACCCCTTAGACAGAAGGTTGTGGTGCAAGTCCCCACTCCAGAGACTCGAGACCCATACTCCAGGCAACACAGCTGGTCCCAGCCCTGAGGGACCACGGCACTGTCAGGCGGTCAGTACGAGGGAGAGCTGCACTGCCGGAGGGTCGCTACTGAGCGAGCACTGCACTGCCAGAGGGTCAAACTGAGGGAGTACTGCACTGTCGGAGAGTCAAACTGAGGGAATGCCACACTGTCAGAGGGTCAAACTGAGGGAGTGCTGCACTGTCAGAGGGTCAAACTGAGGGAGTGCTGCACTGTCAGAAGGTCTAACTGAGGGAGCACTGTACAGTCAGAGGGTCAGTACTGAGGGAGTGCTGCACTGTCAGAGGGTCAAACTGAGGGAGCTTTGCATGGTCAGAGGGTCAAACTGAGGGAGTGCTGCCCTGTCAGAGGGTCAAACCGAGGGAGCGCTGCACTGTCAGAGGATCGGTACTGAGGGAGTGCCGCACTGTCAGAGGATCAAACTGAGGGAGCGCTGCACTGTCGGAGGGTCAAATTGAGGGAGTGCTGCACTGTCAGAAGGTCGGTACTGAGGGAGTGCTGCACTGTCAGAGGGTCAGTACTGAGAGAGTGCTGCGCTGTCAGAGGGTCAGGACTGAGGCAGCGCTACACTGTCAAAGGGTCAGTACTGAGAGAATGCTGCATTGTCAGAGGGTCAATCCTGAGGGAGTGCTGTGCTGTCAGAAAGCCAGTACTGAGGGAGTGCTGCACTGTCAGAGGGTCGGTACTGAGGGAGCACTGCACTGTCAGAGGGTCAGTACTGAGGAAGCACTGCACTGTTAGAGGGTCAGTACTGAGGGAGTGCTGCACTGTCGGAAGGTGAGTTCCATGGGCATTCTGCACTGTCGGAGAGTCTATCCTCAGGAATGTCACATTGTCGGAGATGACAGCTTTTAAATGAGACATTTGACCGTGGCCTCATCTGACCTTTCAGCATTAAAGATCCCGCGGCCACTATTTGGAAGAAGGGCGGGGGGGTTGTGGGGTTGGAGAGCTCCCCCCTGTCCTGGGGTCAATATTTCTCCCTCAACCAATATCACTAAAAATAGACGATCTGGGTCATTATCACATGTTGGTTGTGGGAGCTTGCTGTGCGCAAATTGGTGCAGCGTTTCCTACGTTAAAACAGTGACCACACTTCAGAAAAAGTCCTTCTTTGTCTGTGAAAGGTGCTTGAGGAATGCAAGTCTTCATAATATTTTGTACCAGGTTTTGTACTTGTAGCTGTTTGCGTGCCATTGTAATCTGTCCCACAGCGAGAAATGTGAGGGACAGGCGGAGCCCCCTAAAGTAATGAACTAAGTCCTTCAGTGAAAAGTGAGGGACACAAAGGTGAATGAATTGGATTAAGGGTTTTCGGGAAATGGACGGATAAAAGAGGAGAGATGACATGAACATTTCTCCCTGTCAGACAAAAGTAAACAGATTGATTCCCAATAGCGGGATCCTTGTGGGCTCCCCTTGCAGTCCTGTCCTTTCCGTAAATCAGTAACACTGTTGCTGCTTCCTGCTGTATGGTATCACACCCATTTCTGATATTGCAGTGTCGATGTTCCCTGTCCCATTGGCCTGGGACCAGCAGTAAGGTCCTTGGGACATCGACTGCCTGGCGCCGAGAACTATCAGTCCCTCTGCAACGACCTTCACATTGTGCAGAGAACCTGACACAGCGCAAGTTAGCAAAAACATAGGGCTGGTTTTTATGTCCGCAAATCAGGCGAGCCACACGCCCCCCACCCACCCACCCTCATCATACTTTCCCGCACGAACGAGAAACGGCGCGCTGACAGCAGGCCGGTAACACGGTGTCGTCACGCCAACCTCCCAAATTACAGGTGGCGGGCGGGCTGGTGCGCAAATCGGCAGCCCGCACGCCATTCTGAAAGCTCGAATTAACGAGCTACTGAGCTCGTTCACAACCCGACCACCCCACCCCGAGTTTTCGTTGCCCGCTGGATTTTTCAGGCGCCGGAATGGGGAAGAGATTGGGTGTGTTTGTCGGAAGCCGTGGCGTGAGGATGGAATGAAAGGCCTGCCGCCCGGACCGTGGCTGAATGTGCCAGCGAATCATTTTAGCGCTTTCCATTAAGAAATAAAGACTGATTTGGAGAGGAGGGGGTGCTTTCCTATTCTACCTGTGACCAGCTTCCTGTTCGCCTTATCAACTCTCTGGCGCATGAGATCCTGGCCTACAGTCCCCGATTGGGCGCAGAGCCCACCGCCCCCCATCTCCGCCCCCCCCCCCCCCCCCCCCCCCCCCCCCACCCTTACTCCTCTAATTGCTCCTCCTTCCTGCCAGACAGTGACTATTTGGCCTCCTGACGCATGATTGGATGCGCTGAGACAGCCGATTTGCTTCACTTCTGCCTGGCAGGGAGAAACGCCTGTGTCCTCTCTCCCCTTTCATCCGTCCTTTTCCCAAAACCCCTTCATCTGATTCCATCATCCACCTGTGGGGGAGCATTTTAGCGATAGCGACCACAACTTGGTCCAGTTTAAGTTTGTTTTGGACAAAGAAGTAGACAAGTTGTAAATAATTGTTTTGGATTAGGGGCAAGTGGATTTTAGTAAAATAAGGCAGGATCTGGCCAAGGTAGACTGGGAACAGCTCCTTGTGGGGAAATCTACATAGGAGCAGTGGGGGTGTTCAAAAAGGAAATGGGGAGGGTACAGACTCAACATGCTCCCTCTAGGGTGATAGGAAGGAGTAACAAGCCCAGAGAACTATGGATGACCAGAGATATTCAGGTTACGATGAGAAGGAAAAGAGAGGCTTTTAGCAGGCACAAGGGAAGCAAATCAGCGGAGGCATTAGTGGAGTACAGAAAGTGCAGCATTAAGCTTAAGAATGCAATTTGGAGAGCAAAGAGGGGATGTGAGAAAGTTCTGGCTGGTAAAAGTAGGGAAAATCCCAAGTTATTCTATAAGTTAATCAATGGGAAGAGGATAACCAGGGAAAGAGTGGGGCCCATAAGGGACCAAGGGGGCAATCTATGGGTGGAGTCAGAGGACATCGCTAGACTGTTGAATGAATACTTCACATCCATCTTCACCCAAGAGAATGAGGATGAAGGTATCAAAGTCGGGGAGAGAGACTGCGAGGTTCTTAAGAAAATTGATATAGGGAGTGTCAAGGTATTGGAGCTGTTGGCAGGGTTAAAAGTGGACAAATCTCCAGGTCCGGATGATTTGTTTCCCAGACTGCTGAGGGGGGCAAGGGAGGAGATCGCAGGGGCTCTGACCCAAATTTTTAATTCCTCTCTGGCCACAGGGAAGGTGCCAAGGACTGGAGGACAGCTAATGTGGTTCCGCTATTTAAGAAGGGTTGTAGAGATAACCCAGGGAGCTACAGGCCAGTGAGTCTCACGTCAGTGGTAGGGAAACTATTGGAGAATATTCTGAAGGAGAGAATCTATCTCCACTTGGAGAGGCAAGGTTTGATCAGGGATAGTCAGCATGGCTATTGTTTGTCATTTATATAAACGACATAGATGACTATGTGGGGGGTAGGATTAGTAAGTTTGCGGATGATACAAACATTGGCCAGCTGGTTAACAGTGAGGTTGCGTGTCTTGGGCTACAGGAAGATAGAGGCGGGATGGTCAAATGGGCAGATAAGTGGCAGATGAAATTTAACCCCAAAAAGTGTGAGGTGATACACTTTTGGAAGGAGTAATTTGACCAGGAAGCATTCAATGAACAGCATGACACTAGGAAATTCTGAGGAACAAAGGGACCTTAGCATGTGTCTCCATAGATCTCTGAAGGTGGAGGGGCATGTTAGTGGGGTGGTGGAAAAGGCATAAGAGACACTTGCCTTTATCAATCGAGGCATAGATTACAGAAGTAGGGAGGTCAAGTTGGAGTTGTATAGAACCTTGGTGAGGCCACAGCTGGAGTACTGAGTGCTGTTCTGGTCGCCACATTATAGGAAGGATGTGATTGCACTGGAGAGGGTGCAGAGGAGATTCACCAGGATGTTGCCTGGGATGAAACATTTAAGTCAAGAGAAGTTGGATAGACTTGGGTTGTTTTCGTTGGAGCAGAGAAGACTGAGGGGCGACCTGATCGATGTGTACAAGATTATGAGGGGCATGGACAGGGTGGATAGGGAGCAGCTGTTCCCCTCAGTTGAAGGTTCAATCACAAGGGGACATTAGTTCAAGGTGAGGGGCAGGAGGTTTAAGGGGGATGTGAGGAAAAAGCTTTTTACCCAGAGGGTGGTGACGATCTGGAATGCACTGCCTGGGAGGGTGGTGGAGGCGGGTTGCCGCACATCCTTTAAAAAGCACCTGGATGAGCACTTGGCACGTCATAACATTCAAGGCTATGAGCCAAGTGCTGGTAAATGGGATTAGGTAGGTAGGTCAGGTGTTTCTCACGTGTCGGTGCAGACTCGATGGGCCAAAGGGCCTCTTCTGCATTCTGTGATTCTGTCCCTCGCTTTTCACTGGATTCAGTTTGTTCCGTTAACCAGCTCCACCCATCTGTCCTTCGCGTTTCTCGCTGTGGAACGGATTACAATGCCATTCTCTGCCGCTCCACACACCCCGCCCCCCCAGCAACTCTCCTCGCCGAGAAAACTAAAATCCAGCCCGTGGAAACAGAGAGCCGAATGGGATCAAACCAAGTCAGGATAACCGATGCCCTGAAACCGCACGGCTGGAGACGTAGATTCGGCACCATACTTTCCTGATATTGAGTTAAGGACGCCTTGCATTTCCCTAGCACCTTTCCCCACCTCGGGACGTCCCAAATCGCTTCACAGCCAATGAGCGACTTCTTTCAAAGTGTCGTAACTGTTGTGATGCAAAAAACGCAGCAGCCAATTTGCGCACAGCAAGCTCCCACAAATAGCAATGTGATAATGACCCAGATCATCTGTTTTTTTTGTTTAAGTGATGTTGGTTAAGGGACCAGGACACCAGCCACCACCCCCTCTCCCCTCCTCCTCCAGCTCTTCTTCCTAATAGTGGCTCTGGGATCTTTGACATTCACCTGAGGGGCAAGACTAGGCCTTGGTTTAACGTCTCATCCAAAAGACGAATAATTCAACTCATTCTCCCCACAAAAATAACAGAGAGTGAGAATAATTTCAAACGAGCAGAATTGATGTGTGCAGAAACAGTGAAACAATAGAATGGGGTGCAAATGAAAAAGAATAAAACAGAGAGAATAAAGCATAGAAAGGATAAAATAGACAAAATAAATAGGAAACGGATAGACAGAGAGAGAGAAGGAAACAAAGTAAAGGTCAAATAGATCATAATAACATAAGTTATAGGAGCAGGAGGAGGCCATTCGGCCCATCGAGCCTGATCTGCCATTCAGTAAGATCATGGTTGATTTGGCTGTGCCTTTAACTCCACTTTCCTGCCTGTCCCCCTTGTCGAACAAAAATCTGTCTAACTCAGCCTTGAAAATATTCAATGACCCACCCTCACTGCTCCCTGGGGAAGAGATTTCCAAGGACTAAATTAAATAAAGTCTGAGAAAAAGAAATTCCTCTTCATCTCCATCTCAAATGAGGGACCCCTCATTTTTAACAGTGCCCCTTGGTTCTAGGTTCCCCCACGAGGGGAAACATTGTCTCAGTATCCACCCTGTCAAGTCCCCCTCAAAATCTTATCTCTCTCAATAAGATGACCTCTCATTTTCCTAAATTCCAATGGATACAGGCCCAGCCTGCTCAACCTTTCCTCATAAGACAAACCCCTTCATCTCAGGAATCTGAACTGCCTCCAATGCAAGTATATCCCTCCTTAAGTAAGTAGATCAAAACTGTACACAGTACCCCAGATGCGGTCTCGCCAATGCCCTGTCAGTTGTAGCAAGACTTCCCTACTTTTATACTCCATCCCCCTTGCACTAAAGGCCAACATTCTATTTGCCTTCCTAATTTCTTGCTGTACCTGTATGCTGCCTATTTGCAATTCATGTACAAGGACACCTAGAGACCTTTGTATCTCAGCATTCTGCAGTCTCTCATCATTTAAATGTAATTCTGCCTTTCTATTCTTCCTGCCAAAGTGGACATCCTCACATTTCCCTACATTATACTCCACCTGCCAAATATTTTTCCAAAGTTTCTCCTCATATCACTTTTGCTTCTTTTACCAATTACTTTAAATCTGTGCCCTCTTTTCTCGATCCTTTTAAGAGTGGGAACAGTTTCTCCCGATCTACTCTGTCCAGGACCCTCATGATTTTGAATACCTCTATCAAATCTCCTCTCAACCTTTACTCTAAGGAAAAGAGTCCTAACTTGCCCAATCCAACTTCACAACTGAAGTTTCTCACCTCTGGAGCCATTCTCATAAACCTCTTATGCAGTCTCTCCATTGCCTTCACATCCTTCCTAAATGTGGCACCCAGAACTGTATGCACTACTCCAGCTGAGGTCTAACCAGTGTCTTATACACGCCCAACATAACCTCCTTGCTCTTGTACTCTATACCCCTATTAATAATGCCCAGAATATTGTATGCCTTATTAACTGCTCTCTCAACCTATCCTGCCACCTTCAGTGATTTATGCACACATATACCCAGGTCCCTCTGCCCCTGAACCCCTTTAAAGTAGTACCCCTTTACTTTATACTGTCCCTGCATGTTCTTCCTACCAAAATGTATCACCTCACATTTCTCTGCATTGAACCTCATTTACATATGAACATACGTACATATCAACATAACAAATTAGGAACAGGAGTAAGCCACTCAGCCCCTCGAGCCTGCTCCACCATTCAATAAGATCATGGCTGAATGCAACTTCATGAATCCCACATTCCTGGCTACCCCGATACCATTTCACCCCCTTGTTAATCAAGACTATTTAGCTCGGCCTTAAATATATTCAAAGTCTCTGCTTCCATTGCCTTTTGAGAAAGAGAGTTACAAAGACTCACAACCCTCTGAGAGAAAACATTTCTCCTCAACTCTGTCTTAAATGAGCAATCCCTTATTTTTAAACAGTGACCCCTAGTTCTAGATTCTCGCACAAGAGGATCCATCCTCTCCACATCCACCTTGTCAAGACCCCTCAGGATATTAAAGGTTTCAATTAAGTCACCTCTTGCTCTTTAAAATTCCAGTGGATACAAGCCTAACCTACCCAGCCTTTCCTCATAAGACAACCCACCCATTCCTGGTATTACTCAACCACCTATATGCCCATTCCACCAACCTGTCCATGTCCTTTTGAAGTTCCACACTGTCCTCACAGTTTACAATGCTTCCAAGTTTTGTATCATCCACAAATTTTGAAATTGTTCCCTGCACTCCAAGGCCCAGATCATTAATATATATCAGGAAAAGCAAGGGTCTCAACAGCAACCTCTGGGGAACTCCACTACAAGCCTTCCTCCAGTCCAAAAACATCCATTAACCACTGCTCATCAGCAGATTTGGCTACAATACAGTCAGGCTCTTCATGCAAGTCATCAATGTAGATCATAAATAGTTGAGGCTACAGCACTGATCCCTGTGGCACTTCGTTAGTTACAATTTGCCAACCCAAAAATGAACCTGTTGTTGCTGTTTGTTATCCAATCCTCTATCTATGGTAATAAATCACCCCCAACACCACGAGCTCTTCAGTAACCTTTTATGCGGCACTTTATCAAATGCCTTTTCGAAATCCAAATGCACTGCATCTGCTGGTTCCCCTTTATCCACCCTATCCATCCTCATGGCTACTGTCAGGAGGCCTATAAATGACTCCCACCACTGACTTCCTTCCTTTGCTCTTTCATATTTCCACCCAAACTGATTATACATCTACACATGGTGAGGGAGATAGTGACGTAGTGGTAATGTCACTAGACTAGTAATCCAGAGGCCCAGGTTAATTATCTTGGGGGTATGGGTTCAAATCCCACCACACCAGCTGGTGGAATTTCAATTCAATTTGTAAAAAATTTGGAATTGAAAGCTAGTCGCAGTGAATGGTGATCATGAAACTATCATCGATTGTCATAAAAACCCACCTGGTTCACTTTAGTTAAGGAAATCTGCCATCCTTACCTGGCCTGGCCTACATGTGACTCCAGACTCTTAACCGCCCCTGAAATGGCTTATCAAGCCACTCAGTCCAAGGGGAGTTAGGGATGGGTAACAAATGCTGGCCTTGCCAATAATGCCCACATCCCATGAAACAATAAATTTACAAAATCTTGATCCTCCGAACCAAGATCATTTCTCAATACTGTACTGATCTCATCCTTGATTAACAGAGTTACCCCACCTCCTTTTCCTTTCTTCCTGCCCTTCCGAAATGTCAAGTACACTTGAATATTCAATACCGAGCTGTGGCCACTTTGCAGCCATGTCTCTGTAATGGCTGTAAATAGAGAGAGAGAGCAAAAAACGGAGAAGGAAAAAAATAGAGAATAAAACAGAATAAGTATAGACAAGAAAAAAAAAGCAGAGAAAGGATAAAAGAGTGACAATAAAAAATGGGGGTATAACAGCGGGAGAATGGACCAAATAAAATAATGAAACAGGGACAAAGGAAAATATAAAAAGTGAGAGGGGTAAACAGATTTTAAAAATAAATAAATCTGACCAAATAAATGAAAGGGAAATGGGAGCAAGGGAAGAGAGATGGGTTGGAGCAGTAGGATAGAGAAATTAGAGTGAATAAAATAGAGTGAAGAAGAAAGAGGGAGATAGATGTAGTCTGAGACCAAGGAGAAAGAATTGTAGGGTGTTTGATGAAAGCACTTTGAGTTTAGACTTTAACTATGTTGCTTTCTTCTCAGACACCCTGAACAGCTAAGCTTGCTGAGCATTTTCTGTTCTTACAGCAACCTCCACAGTATTTTGCCTTTGTAAATTGCAGCAGGGCTCTGGGGTGCTGGATAGAAGGTTAAATACCCTTTGCCGTTTATTTCAGTAGGAAGATAATTCAGTGTTGAGGTTCTTAACGTATGAAAATTGTGTGCGTTGCTTTTATTTTGGACAAGAGGCCTTGAGGGGGCCTGATTTACGCTGAGGTTTAGGGGTTAACAGCCTTGTCATGTGTTGATCGGTCAGTGTTTACCATGTGGAGACTGTCACCAGCTTTGTTAATTGTTTATCCAGGAACATTGAAGGGCATGAATGTTGTTGCTTTGTGTGGAACAAGTCACCAACTGGGTTCAGTCATCGACTCAGACTCACATCAACATAAACTGGCTTCTGACACGTAAGTTTCCATTACGAGGGTAGGAGGAGGCCATTTGGCCCCTTGAGCCTGCTCCACCATTCAATGAGATCATAGCTGATCTGCAAAATAGCTCCATATGCCTTTGTCGCATCTCCTTTATTATCTTTGGATAACAAAAATCTATCAATATCACAGGTTTAAAATTAACAACTTGATCGTGCGTCAGTTTCCGTTTGGGAAAGAGAGTTCCAAATTTCTCCCACCCTTTGTGTTTCCTAATTTCACTCCTAAAAAGGTCGGCCCCTCCTTTTTAGGCTCTGCTCCCTATTCCCAGACTCCCCCCAACCAGGGAAATAGTTTCTCTTTATCGACCCCAATCTGTTCCCCTTGATATCTCAAAAACTTTCATCAAATCTCCTGCTTAACCTTCTAACTTCCAGGGAATACAAGCCGAGTTTGTGTTAAATCTCTCCTTGTAATTTAACCCTTGGAGTCCCGGTCTCATTCCAGTAAATCGACACTGCACTCCCTCCGAGGTCAATATATCCTTCCTAAGGTGTGGGGCCCAGAATGTCTCACAGTGACTCCAGGTGTGATCTAGTCAGGTTTTTATGTAGACTGAAGCATGACCTCTACCCCCTTATATTCTAATCCGTGAGATAGAAAGGGCAGAGTTCCATAATTGTTGTGTTTATTTGACAACAGAATAACGGAGGAAGGTTTCCTCTCTGCTCTCTTCAGCCCCACTGGGAAGGTCAAGATGAGAAGTTTTGTCCCCTGTACTGGACACTCGCTGAATCTTCCAACAATAGTTCTGGGCTGGATTTCAAAACGCATAGACAAGGATTCAGTGTTCCATCACATTCTGCCTTTCTCTCTTTTCCTCTCGTTCTCTTTCTCTAACATCCTCTCTCTCTATCTATCTATCTTTCTCCTCATTCTCTCCTGCTTCTTCTCGATCACTTTATTTCTTCTTCTTTGTGTGTCTCTCTCTGTCTCTCCCTCTCTCACTCTTTCTTTCCCTGCCCTTATCTCTTTCAGTGTCTCCCTCTTTCTCTCTCTCTCTCTCTAAATGTGTCCCTCTCTAACAGTTCAGCCCAGTACTCTTATTTCCCTGTTTTATTGGTATTCCATTTGAAGGTATACAATACCAGATCAGACCAGAATTCTTATTTTCCAGTATTTACTGTGTTTTTTTCATTCTGGGTCTCTCTCGACTCTGTCTGCCCCTCTCTTTGCTTTTATTTCATTCTTTCATGCGATGTGGGCATTGCTGCCTAGGCCAGCATTTATTGTCCAACGCTAATTCCCTTGTTCAGACCATTTTTTAAAAGTCAACCACATTGCTGCGTATCTGGAGTCACATGTAGGCCAGACCAGGTAAGGACAGCAGATTTCCTTCTCAAGGGCATTTGTGAACCAAATACAACAATCGGCAATGGTTTCAAGGTCATCATCGGACTTTTAATTCCAGGTTTTTATTGAATTCAAATTCCACCAACTGCTGTGGTGGGATTCTAACCAGGGTCCCAGGAGCATTACGCTGGGTCTCTGGATTACTGGTCCAGTGAAAATACCATCATGCCACCATCTCCCCACTCTTCGTCTTCTCCATCTTTCGCACTTGCTCTCTCTCTCACTCTCCTACTCTCGTCCCCCCCCTCGGTCTCTCTATCACTCTCTCTCTCCCTGTCTCTCTCTCTCTGACTGTCTCCCTCCCTCTCTCATCCCCTCCTCTCCCTCCCTTTCCTCCAGCCCCTACAACCCTCCCCATGGCAACCTCCACCAGCCCCTAAAACCCTCTCTATCTCTGTAACAGGCTCCAGACCCTACAACCCTCCATATACCTGTAACCTCCACCAAACCCTATAACCCTCCCCATCTCTGTAACCTCCTCCAACCCCCACAACCCTCCCTATATCTGTAACCTCCTCCACCAGCCTCTACAATCCTCCCTATCTCTGTAACAGGCTCCAGACCCTACAACCCTCCCTATTTCTGTAACCTCCTCCAGCCCCTACAACCCTCCCTATTTCTGTAACCTCCTCCAGTCCCTACAACCCTCCCTATCTCTGTAACCTCCTCCAGCCCCTACACCACCCTCTATCTCTATCCTCCTCCAGCCCCTACAACCCTACCTATTTCTGTAACCTCCTCCAGCCCCTACAACCCTCCGAGAACTCTGTGCTCCTCCAATTCCGGCCTCTTGAGGGTCCCTCGATTCCCATCACTCCACCATTGGCGGCCGTGCCTTCAGCTGTCTGGGGTTCTAAGCTCTGAGATTCCCTGCCGAAACTTCTCCACCTCTCTCACTCTCAATCTCCCTCTCTGTCTCTCTTCAAGCACTCCTTGAAAACTGACCTCTTTGACAGAGCTTTTGGTCACCTGTCCCAAGCAGCTCCTTATTTGGCTCAGGATCGAATTAAGTTTGGTAATCGCTCCTGTGAAGGGCCTTAGAACTTTTTACTAAGTTAAGGGTGCTGCACAAATAAAGATATTGTTCTTGCTGAAGCTGACTTATTATCATTATCAAAGTTTAATTCAAGACTGACAATCATAGATTGTTGTTGTGTAACGGGATTCAGAGTTTCTGAACCAAGACTGGTAGATGGAGTTAAGATTCAGACCCGTCGTGATCTTGAATGGCAGACCAAGCTCCAGAAGTTGAATTGGCCTCCTCCTGTTCCTGTATAACAGGGTTGAGGTGTTTGAATGTGCATCCTTTTCTTCCTGTGTAACAGGCTTGAGGGGCTGAATGGGGCTACTCCTGTTCCTGTGTAACAGGCTTGTGGGAATAAATGGGCCTCCTCCTGTTCCTGTGTTACAGGCTCATAGGACAGAATGGGCCTCCTCCTGTTCCTGTGTAACAGGCTCGAGGGGCTGAATGGGCCTCCTCCTGTTCCTGTATAACAGCTCGAGGTGGCTGAATGGGCCTCCTCCTGTTCCTGTGTAACAGGCTCGAGAGGCTGATTAGGCCTCCTCCTGTTCCTGTATAACAGTCTCGAGGGACTGAATGGGTCTCCTCCTGTTCCTGTGTAACAGGCTCAAGGTTGCTGAATGGGCCTCATCCTGTTTCAGTGTAACAGGCTCGAGGTCTTGGAATTGGCCTCCTCCTATTCCTGTGCAACAGCTCGAGGTGGCTGAATGAGCATCCTCATGTCCCTGTGTAACAGGCTTGAGAGGCTGAATGGGCCTCCTCATGTTCCTGTGTGACAGGCTCAAGGGGGCTGAAAGTACATCCTCATGTCCCTTTGTAACTGGCTCGAGGGGCTGAATGGGCCTCTTGCTGAACCTGTGTCATAGGTTCGAGGGACTAAATGGGCCTCCTCCTGTTCCTGAGCAATGGGCTCGTGGGACTGAATGGGCCTCCTCCTGTTCCTGTGTAACAGGCTCGAGAGGCTGAATGGGCCTCCTCATGTCCCTGTGTAACAGGCTCGAGAGGCTGAATGGGCCTCCTCGTGTCCCTGTGTAACAGGCTCGACGGGCTAAATGGGCCTCCTCATGTTCCTGTGTTACAGGCTCGTGGGACTGAATAGGCCTCTTCATGTTCCTGTGTACAGGCTCAAGGGGGCTGAATGGGCCTCCGCCTGTTCTTATATAACAGGCTCAAGGAGGCTGAAAGTACATCCTCATGTCCCTGTGTAACTGGCTCGAGGGGCTGAATGGGCCTCTTGCTGTTCCTGTGTCATAGGTTCGAGGGACTAAATGGGCCTCCTCCTGTTCCTGAGCAATGGGCTCGTGGGACTGAATGGGCCTCCTCCTGTTCCTGTGTAACAGGCTTGAGGGGCTGAATGGGCCTCCTCATGTCTCTGTGTAACTGGCTCGAGAGGCTGAATGTGCCTCCTCATGTTCCTGTGTGACAGGCTCAAGGGGGCTGAATGGGCCTCCTCCTGTTCTTGTGTAACAGGCTCGAGAGGCTGAATGGGCCTCCTCATGTCCCTGTGTAACTGGCTCGACAGGCTGAAAGGGCCTCCTCATGTTCCTGTGTAACAGGCTCGACGGGCTAAATGGGCCTCCTCATGTCCCTGTGTTACAGGCTCGTGGGACTGAATAGGCCTCCTCATCTTCCTGTGTACAGGCTCAAGGAGGCTGAATGGGCCTCCGCCTGTTCCTGTGTAACAGGCTTGAGAGGCTGAATGGGCCTCCTCCTGTTCCTGAGTAATAGGCTCGATGTGGCTGAATGGGCCTCCTCCTGTTCCTGTGTAACAGGCTTGAGAGGCTGAATGGGCCTCCTCCTGTTCCTGAGTAATAGGCTCGATGTGTTTGAATGGGCATCCTCCTGTTCCTGTGTAACAGTCTCGAGGGGCTGAATGGGCCTCCTGTTCCTGTGTGACAGGCTCGAGATGTTTGAATGGGCCTGCTCCTGTTCCTGTGTAACAGGCTCGAGGGACTGAATGGGTCTCCTCCTGTTCCTGTGTAACAAATCGAGGTGGCTGAATGGGCCTCCTCCTGTTCCTGCGGAACAGTCTTGAGGGACTGAATGGGTCTCCTCCGGTTCCTGTGTAACAGGCTCGAGGTCTTAGAATTGGCCTCCTCCTATTACTGTGCAACAGCTCGAGGTGGCTGAATGGGCCTCCTCATGTTCCTGTGTGACAGGCTCAAGGGGGCTGAATGGACCTTCTCATGTCCCTGTGTAACAGGCTCGAGGGGCTGAATGGGCCTCCTGCTGTTCCTGTGTCATAGGTTCGAGGGACTGAATGGGCCTCCTCCTGTTCCTGAGCAAGGGGCTCGTGGGACTGCATGGGACTCCTCCTGTTCCTGTGTAACAGCCTCGAGGGGGCTGAATGGACCTCCTCCTGTTCCTGTCTAACAGACTCGAGGTGCTGAATGGGACTCCCCCTGTTCTTGTGTAACAGGCTCGAGAGGCTGAATGGGCCTCCTCATGTTCCTGTGTAACACGCTCATGGGACTGAATAGGCCTCCTCATGTTCCTGTGTGACAGACTCAAGGGGGCTGAATGGGCCTCCTCCTGTTCCTGTCTAACAGGCTCGAGAGGCTGAATGGGCCTCCTCATGTCCCTGTGTGACTGGCTCAAGGGGGCTGAATGTGCCTCCTCCTGTTCCTGTGTAACAGGCTCGATAGGCTGAATGGGACTCCTCATATCCCTGTGTAACAGGCTCGAAAGGCTGAATGGGCCTCCTCATGTTCCTGTGTAACAGGCTAGAAGAGCTGAATGGTCCTCCTCATGTCCCCGTGTAACAGGCTCGTGGGACTGAATAGGCCTCCTCCTGTTCCTGTGTAACAGTCTCGAGGAACTGAATGGGTCTCCTGTTCCTGTGTAACAGGCTCGAGGTGGCTGTATGGGCCTCATCCGGTTTCTGTGTAACAGGCTCGAGGTCTTTGAATTGGCCTCCTCCTATTACTGTGCAACAGCTCGAGGTGGCTGAATGGGCCTCCTCATGTCCCTGTGTAACAGGCTTGAGAGGCTAAATGGGCCTCCTCATGTCCCTGCCTAACAGGCGCGAGAGGCTGAATGGGCCTCCTCATGTTCCTGTGTGACAGGCTCAAGGGGGCTGAATGGACATCCTCATATGCCTCTGTAACAAGCTCGAGGGGCTGAATGGGCCTCTTGCTGTTCCTGTGTCATAGGTTCGAGGGACTGAATGGGCCTCCTCCTGTTCCTGAGCAATGGGCTCGATGGACTAAAGGGGCCTCCTCCTGTTCCTGTGTAACAGGCTCGAGGGGGCTGAATGGGCCTCCTCCTGTTCTTGTGTAACAGGCTTGAGAGGCTGAATGGGCATCCTCATGTTCCTGTGTAACAGGCTCGAGAGGCTGAATGGGCCTCCTCATGTCCCTGTCTAACAGGCGCGAGAGGCTGAATGGGCCTCCTCATGTTCCTGTGTGACTGGCTCAATGGGGCTGAATGGACATCCTCATATCCCTGTGTAACAGGCTCGAGGGGCTGAATGGGCCTCTTGCTGTTCCTGTGTCATAGGTTCGAGGGACTGAATGGTCCTCCTCCTGTTCCTGAGCAATGGGCTCGATGGACTAAAGGGGCCTCCTCCTGTTCCTGTGTAACAGGCTCAAGGAACTGAATGGGTCTCCTGTTCCTGTGTAACAGGCTCGAGGTGGCTGTATGGGCCTCATCCTGTTTCTGTGTAACAGGCTCGAGGTCTTTGAATTGGCCTCTTCCTATTACTGTGCAAAAGCTCGAGGTGGCTGAATGGGCCTCCTCATGTCCCTGTGTACCAGGCTTGAGAGGCTGAATGGGCCTCCTCATGTTCCTCTGTAACAGGCTCGAGAGGCTGAATGGGCCTCCTCATGTCCCTGCCTAACAGGCGCGAGAGGCTGAATGGGCCTCCTCATGTTCCTGTGTGACTGGCTCAAGGGGGCTGAATGGACATCCTCATATCCCTGTGTAACAGGCTCGAAGGGCTCAATGGGCCTCTTGCTGTTCCTGTGTCATAGGTTCGAGGGACTGAATGGGCCTCCTTCTGTTCCTGAGCAATGGGCTCGTGGGACTGAATGGGCCTCCTCTTCTTCCTGTGTAACAGGCTCGAGGGGGCTGAATGGGCCTCCACCTGTTCCTGTGTAACAGGCTCGAGAGGCTGAATGAGCCTCGTCATGTTCCTGTGTAACAAGCTCGTGGGACTGAATGGGCCTCCTCCTGTTCCTGTGTAACAGGCTCGAGAGGCTGATTGGGCCTCCTCATGTTCCTGTTTAACAGGCTCGAGAGGCTGAATGGGCCTCCTCATGTTCCTGTGCAACAGGCTTGAGAGGCTGAATGGGCCTCCTCATGTCCCTGTCTAACAGACGTGAGTGGCTGAATGGCCCTCCATCTGTTCCTATGTAACAGGCTCGAGGTGTATGAATGGCTATCGTCCTGTTCCTGTGTAACAGGCTCAAGCGGTCTGAATAGTCCTCCTCCTGTTCCTGTGTAACAGATTCGAGGTGTTTGAATGGCCTCCTCCTGTTCCTGTGTAAAAGGCTCGAGGGGCCTGAATGGTCCTGCTCCTATTGGCGTGCCAGATGGAGAGAAGATGGGGAGTCTACAATCGTGGACATAAGCTCTGTTTACACATTTCAGTCAACCTTGTCCTGGCGCCTGTGAGTTGCAGAGTAGGCGACAACAGGACTGGCCAAGATCGCTTCCCATGACCATCTCGAGCAGACCAGCTCTGATAAGATAGCCCTACTCCGCAGCCTGACTTCCCGGTCAGTGACCCAGGCACGAGAGTCCGCCCATATCTCTGCCAGAACACAATCTGCCTTTGGGCTTGGAATTTCAATTCCTTTCCCTCAATACCTAACCTGCTTCCCTGCAGAGTGCGATTCCCTTCCCTTCTCGTTCCCGCAATGTGTCCCAGATTCCTGATCAACTAGAAACATAATGTCCCCAACAGACTGAAGCATTAAATCTTCGGCTGTCAGTTTATGAAAGAAAACATTCAAAATCAACACTGGTTGTGAGACCACACCTCCGACATTGCAGCACATGCTCAGTATTGACCCTCGGACAGTGCAACACGGGCTCAGCGCTGACCCTCCGACAATGCAGCACGCGCTCAGCACTGACCCTCCGACAATGCAGCACGCACTCAGTCCTGAGCCTCTGACAATGCAGCACGCGCTCCGTATTGACCCTCCGCCAATGCAGCACGCACTCAGTCCTGACCCTCCGACAATGCTGCACGCGCTCAGTACTGACCCTCCAACAATGCAGCACGCACTCAATACTGACCCTCCGCCAATGCAGCACGCACTCAGTCCTGACCCTCCGACAATGCAGCACGCGCTCAGTACTGACCCTCCAACAATGCAGCACGCACTCAATACTGACCCTCCGACAATACAGCACGCACTCAGCACTGACCCTCCAACAATGCAGCACGCGCTCAGTATTGACCATCGGACAGTGCAGCACGCGCTCAGTACTGACACTCCGACAATGCAGGACGCGCTCAGTATTGACCCTCCGACAATGCAGCACGCGCTCAGTACTGATCCTCCAACAGGGCAGCTCTCCCTCAGTGCTGATCCTCTAACTATGCAACACGTGTTCAATACTTACCCTCCAACAATGCAGCACGCGCTCAGTACTGACCCTCTGACAATGCAGCACGCGCTCAGTATTGACCCTCCGACAATGCAGCACGTGCTCAGTACTGATCCTCCAACAGGGCAGCTCTCCCTCAGTGCTGATCCTCTAACTATGCAACACGTGCTCAATACTTACCCTCCAACAATGCAGCACGCACTCAGTACTGACCCTCCGATAATGCAGCAGTCCCTCAGTACTGGCCCTCTGATAGTGCAGCACCTGCTCAGTACTGGCCCTCTGATAGTGCAGCATCTGTTCAGTACTGGCCCTCTGATAGTGCAGCACCCACTCAGTATTGACCCTCCGACAGTGCAGCACTTCCTCAGTACTGACCCTCTGACAGTGCAGCACTTCCTTAGTACTGGCCCTCCGATAGTGCACCCCTAGCACAATAATAACATGAAGGAGCCGCTAATGATATCACAGCTATCATGATTGCTGGGCCTCTCCAAGTGCTTCACAGTCCATGTAAGTTAACTGAGCTGAAAACAGAAAAGACTGGAACAACTCAGCATGTCAGCAGCATTTGTGGAGACAGTCAGAGTTGATGCCTTGAGCCCAGTATGACTCTTCTTCAGAAGAATTCCTCAGATCTGAAGAAGAGTCACAGTGGATTCGAAATGTTAACACTGTTTCTGTCTCCAAAGATCATGCCAAACCTGCTGAGATTTTCCGGCACATTTTGTTTTTATTTCAAACCTCCAGCATCCACACTATTTTGCTTTGGTTATAAAGTGACCAAAACTGTGCACAGTGCTGCGCTTCCTCTGTACTGACCCTCCGACATTGCCGCACTCATTTAGCACTGACCCTCTGACATGGCAGCACTCCCTCAGTACTGACCCTCCGACAGTGCAGCACTCATTCAGCACTGACCCTCTGCCAGGGCAGCACTCCCTCAGTACTGACCCTCCAACAGTGCTGCGCTCCCTCAATACTGATGCTGGGCAGCACTAGCCTGGATTATTCAGCTCAAGTCTCTCAAGTGGGGACTTGAACCCACAACTTTCTGACTCAGAGAGGAACAAGAAGGAAAGAGTGAGCAAGCGAGAGAGAGAGAGCTAAACCCACTGTGCCACAGCTAACACTGCATGGGGAAATGATGAACTGTAGTCTGTACAGGGTTAAGCAGAGGCTGACTTTTGTGTTCCTCATGAAGATTGTGCTGGAGCAGGTGATGTGAAATCTCTGTACTGTGAAACAGCCTTTGAACATTTCAGTTCGTCAGTTAGGAACATGTTGGAGATGTGGCAATCAAACGCTGATTGACTGGCGTTAGAGAATCACCCAGCCGTGTTTGCAAAGCATCTGTTAAGATTTGTGACAGGGCTAAGGACAAGAACATCGACTGTATCCTGGAGTAAATGTGTTTACCTGAATACTGAAGTGAGGTTCATAGTGTTGACATTCCCTCCCATCAAGTTAAGTGGGACAGCATCAGAGACGGAACTGAGTAAAGTCATCACAAGATGCATAGAGTGACGCCAACGTCAAAGGACCACCTTTCCTACAAAGACTCAGATACGATCAGTTCCAACCTGACTGTGCTAACAGTCATAGGCATCACACCGGGTTTCAGCTCGGCCAGAGAGACGACAGACCATCAGCACGTTGAGGGAAAATTAGGTAAAATAAACACACGGACTGATTTCTGGCAAACGAGGGAAGCTGGGATTGTTCTCCTAGGAGCAGAGAAGGTTACTGGGGAGGTTTAATTGAGGTATTCAAAATCATGAGGGGTTTGGTTAGAGTAAATAAAGTGAAACTGTTTGCAGTGGCAGGAGGGTCGGTAACCAGAGGGACACAGATTGAAGAGAATCGGGAAAAGAACCAGAGGGGGAGATGAGGAGAATTTTTTTTTACACGGCGAGTTGTGATCTGGAAGGCGCTGCCTGAAAGGGCGGTGGAAGCAGATTCAATAGGAACTTTCAAAAGGGGGAATTGGATAAATACTGGAATGGGAAAAATTTGCATGGCTGTGGAGGAAAGAGCAGAGGGGGTAGAGTGGGACTAAAAAAAAGCAAAATACTATAGATGCTGGAAATCTGAAATAAAAACAGAAAATGCTGGAAAAACTAATCTGTGGAGAGAGGAACAGAATCAACATTTCAAGTGCATATGATTCTTCTTCAGAGCTAATGAGAAGTCGAAATGAGATGGAATGTATACTGTTTAAGGGCGGGGGGGGGTGGTTGAGCAGGTAAAGCAGGGTAGAAGGTCAACGATAGGCGGCGGCGGCGAAGGAAAGATTGACAATAATGTCATGGGCGCAGTAGGACTAATTCAAATAGATCTTTCAAAGAGCTGGCACAGGTACGATGGGCCGAATGGCCTCCTCCTGTGTGCTGCATGATTCTAAATTGCCACTCTGCAGCTGGAAACAAAGGAACGAAGGGGTTAGATTTATCAGCAGAGATCCTATATGCTCCAGTGCAAAGCCTCAACTAAGTGAGCCTCATAATGCAAGCTCAGGTACAAAGTTCGATATAATGCGGTGAGATTATCTGTCCATTAGATTTGATGGGTTGGATGCCCCATTGACCTGTATTCAACTCTACGGAAAAACCAAATAGGCTAAGACTCTTCTCTCGAGAAAAGAGAAGGCTGAAGGGTGGCCTGATCGAGGCCTTTAACACGATGAAAGGGTTTCAATAGGGTAGACGTAGAGAAGATGTTTCCACTTGCGTAGTAGGGGGGGCAGACCAGAACTAGGAGCCATCAATAGAAGATCGTCACCAATAAATCCAATGGAGAATTCAGGAGAAACTTCTTTACCCGGAGAGTGGGGAGAATGTGGAACTCACCCCCAAAGGGAGTGATTGAGGTGAACAGTAGAGGTGTTTTTAAGGGGGAAGCTGGATAAACACATTAGAGAGAAAGGAATGGTGAGGGGGTGGGAGGAGGCACGTGTGGAGCATAAACATTGGCACGGAGCAGATGGGCCGAATGGCCTGTTTCTGTGATGGAACTGTATTGGCCATTCCTTCACTGTCATTGAGTCAAAACCCAGGAACTCCCTCCCTAACAGCACCGTGGGTGCACCAACACCACAGCACCGGAGCGGTTCAAGAAGGCGGATCATCACCACCTTCTCAAGGGGCAATTAGGGCTGGGCAATAAGTGCTGGCCCAGCCAGCGATGCCCACATTCCATGAAAGAACACAAAAAGTAAATCTTTGTAATCTCACCGATATTGCATGATGCTGCAAATAATTCTATTTGTGAACAAATCCCTTTAATAATTTAACCTGTTCTGAGTGGCAGGGGAATTTGAGTGTGCAATGGTAGGTGTGCCTCGGTGCAGATGACTGTGAAGTGTCTCAACTAATTCTTTTGACCATCAGTAGCAGGGCGTGGTTTAACGTACCCTTGTACAGTCACTCTGCCTACTATTTTAACCTGTTTATTTCAACAATGTCAAGAAGTGGGTCACAATTGTTATGGTCGTTAAAAAGATGGAAATTTAACCTTGAGGCCCCTGCAAACTAAGAATTGGTTCCCCTCCCATTGATCAGCATAAAGAGTTAAATTCCGAGGACAGGCTGCACAGACGGGGCTTGTATTCCCTCAAGTCTAGAAGATTAAGGAGTGATCTATTCAAGGGGTTTAAGATGATAAAAGGATTCGATAGGGTTGCAGAGAGAGAAACTATTTTCTCTGGTGGGGTGGAGTGGGCCAGGGGGTGCATCCAGAACAAGGGGGCAGAACCTGAAAATTCAAGCCAGGCTGTTCAGTGGTTGATGTCAGGAAGCACTCCACACAAAGGGGAGCGGAAATCTGGAACACTCTTCCCCCAGAAAAAGCTGTTGACGCTGGGAGGGGTCAATTGAAAATATCAAAACTGTGATTCATTGATGTTTGTTGGGTAATGGGATTAAAAGTTACAGAAGGTCGGTAGACAGAGTTAAGACACGGATCCGCCATGATCTGATTGAATGGAGGAACTGGTTCGAGGGGCTGAATGTCTCTATAATGCACCCCAGCCCCTACAACCATCCCAATCTCAGTAACCTCCTCCAGCCCATACAACCCTCCCTATCTCTAACCTCCTCCACCCTCTACAACCCTCCCATCTCTGTAACCTCCTCCAGCCGCTACAACCCTCCATGTCTCTGTAACCATTTCCAGCCCCTACAACCCTCCATGTCTCTGTAACACACTCTAACCCCTACAACCCTCTCTATCTCTGTTACCTCCTCCAGCCCCTACTACCCTCCCAATCTCTGTAACCTCCACCAGCCCCTACAATCTTCCCAAGTTCTGTAACCTCCTCCAGCCACTACAACCTTCCGCGAACTCTGCACTCCTCCAATTCCGGCCTCTTGAGCATCCCCCAATTCCCATCGCTTTACCGTTGGCGGCCATAAACTGGTATTTCCTCCCTAAACCCCTCCACCTCTCTCTCTGTCTCTCTCTCTCTCTGTCTTTCTCTCCTCCTTTAATACACTCCTTTAAAACCGACCTCTTTGATGGAGCTTTTGGTCACCTGTCCACTAACATCTTCGGTTTTTCAAGATTGTTGTCTGATTTACACTCCTCTAAAGCCCTGTGGGACACTTTACTACTTTAAAGATGCTATATAAAGGCAAATTGTTGCTGTTGTAGAGGGTTTCCCATAGTGACACTACCGTTCCCATCAGAATGGAGATGATTGGGTGATGACCCCTTCTTTCACCACAAAGCTATGAATGACTGGGAGTGATTTTACAGAATTTGTTTTATGTTACTCCCCTCCACTGACTGCATTTTGCTGGAGAAATAACCCTGCTTTTACTGGGATTAATTGTTGTAGTTTCTGAAATGAGTTGTTTGCTGTCGTTTAAATAGATTCTGTAGACTGTTGGATGTAGCGCACTGTTTAAAAAGGGTCTGCAAACTATTGCGCATTGCTTAAATTGAGTAAATTGAGTAGGTAGAATGTTTGTTATGAGCCCTGCCCTGCCTCTAACTCATTGGCCAAGTACACAATCAAGTTACAAGTGGTCGTAACTAGCCTGTGTTGACAACTATGATTGAAAAATCAATATCAGTTACCATGAACATTAAAGTTACAATACAACAGAATACAGTAACGACAGAGTGCAAAGATAAGTACCACCAGAAGTTGGTCATAATAGCAGTAATGTGCAAAGTCGTACTGAGGCACAATGCCCTAATCTTAATTGAACATCCAGAAAGAATCCATAATCATTTCAGGTTAAGCATTAAGCAATTAAGAGATTTCTTTGGATCCGACTACCCAGTCAAAATAATGAGAATCATGAGCACGGGAAAAGGAGGAGGCCCATTCAGGCCCCTCAACCCTGTTGCACAGTAACTGGAGGAGGCCCTTTCAACCCCCTGGAGCCTGTTACAAGGGAACAGGAGGAGGCCCATTTATCCCGCTCGAGCCTGTTACACAGGAACATGATGTGCCCATTCAGCCCCTCGAAAATGAGTGTTGTAGGGGCTGGAGCAGATTACAGAGATAGGATCGTAGGGACTGGAGGAGGTTACAGAGATAAGGAGGCTCATAGGGCCTGGTGGAGGTTACAGAGAGAAGGAGGGTTGTAGGGGCTGGAGGAGGTTGCAGAGATAGGGTGGCACGTAGGGGCTGGAGGAGGTTGCAGAGATAGGGAGGCAAGTAGGGGCTGGAGGAGGTTGCAGAGATAGGGAAGGAGATGAGAATGCTGTGGAAGGATTTAAACAGGAGGATTGGAATTTGGAAAATGGAGGCATTGCCAGACCAAGAAGCAATGTATATCGGCAAAGAACAATGGGAGTGATTGGCGAATGGGGCTCGGTGTGTGTTAGAGTGGGGTTGTGGGGGGAGCATCAGATTTTTGGACTAAGTTATGGTGGGTGGGAAAGAGAAGATGGGGTTGGGGGAGAACATTGAAGTAGATAAATGAGCTTGTTCCCAGCTAAGTGCAGGTGACTAAATCTCCTGTTACCCACAGGTAATATGACACAACATGGTGGACCTTGCCCCACTTGACATCTTCTTGCTGGCTGTCTACTGCACCCTCTTCATCCTGGGGGCACCCTCCAACGCTGTGGCCCTCTGCAGATTCTTCAGGGAGCTGAAGTGCAAACCAACGCCCAATGTCATCTACATGATCAATCCATGCATCTCCGATGGGCTCTTTGTTGCTTTTCTGCCAGTCAAGATGGTGGCGACAGTTTGGGGTGAGTGGGCGCTGCCCATGGTCTTCTGCCTCATCTACCACGTCTTCCACTTCAGCACCAACTACGCCAGCGTCCTGTTCCTCACGGCACTCAGAATGGGCAGGTACCTGAGCATCGCCTTCCCCATCAGGTACAAGGTGTACAAGAGTCCCCGTTACTCTTGTGTGGTCTGCTTCGTGCTCTGGCACCTCGTCGTTGCTCACCTCGCCTTCATCTTCCTGGTAGAGGCGACTGGGTCACAGAATCACCTGGTGGCCCCAGCTGAGAGCAACGCCTCGATCTGTTATGCCAACTTCACCCAGTCCCAACTGGACTTGCTGCTTCCCCTCAGACTGGAGCTCGCAGTTTTCTTCTTCCTGGCCCCCTTGGCGCTCACCTCTTTCGCCTACCTCGGCTGCTCTGGGAGCTCAGCAGAAGCCACCTCCCCCAGCGAGAGAAGCGTAAGGCCCTTCGGATGGCCTCCAACACCTTGACCACCCTCATGACCTGCTTCGCCCCCTACAACACCTCCCACCTGGCCGTCTTTGCCCTGCGCAGAACGTCAACTGGCAGAGGGAAGCCCTGCTGCCCAATGCGGCCAGCGCTTTCCTCAACCCGCTGGTCTTCCTCTGCTCCTGCTCTGCTCTGCAGCGGAGCACCACCCAGTGCCAAGCAATGCACCAGCAGCGTCAAGCAGAGCTTACTGCGCATCTGGCACAGTGCGATCCCACAGGAGAAGGGACTGAACGGAGATCTCACGCAAACATCGGACCCAATTCCATGCGGAACATCATCTCTAGGGATCGGATGTGAATGACAGCAAGTGATTAAGGAGGTCGGCTCATGGGAATTCCGCATTTATACCATAATTGGATTCAATATAAGACGAGGACTCCCAGTGCCAGCAACCACTGGCATCTCTCTGGTCTTCGTCACTGATGGGGTGTTCCACGTGAGAAGGAACCTGCAATTCTCTAGCACCTTTCAACGCCTCAGGACGCCCCAAAGCACTTCACAGCCAATTAAATACTTTTATTCAATTATGATATTGGAATATAGGGAACGCAGCACCCAATTCATGCACAGCAAGCTCCCACAAACAGCAATATCATAATGACCCAGATCACCTGTTTTTTTTAACGTTATTGGTTGAGGGCTGAATTTTGGCCCCAGGACACCAGGGAGAACTCCCCCCTGCTCTTCTTTGAAATTGTGTCCATGGGATAATTTACACCCACCTGAGAGGGCAGACGGGGCCTCGGCTTAATGTCTCATCTGAAAGACAGTACCTCCGACATTGCAGCCTCAGTCCTGACTTTCCAACAGTGCAGCACTACCTCAGTACTGACCCCCCGACAGTGCAGCACTACCTCAGCACCGACACTCAGAGAGGGCAGCAGTCCCTCAGTGCTGACTCTCCGACAGTGCAGCACTCCCTCAGTACTAACCCTCCAACAGTGGAGCACTCCCACAGTACTAATCATCTGATAGCACTTCGTTCATTCAGTACTGACCCTCCAACAGTGTAGCACTCCCTCAGTGCTGAACCTCCAACAGTGCAGCACTCGCTCAGCACTGGCCCTCTGATAATGCAGTGCTCACTCAATACTGACCCTCTGACAGTGCTGCACTCCCCCAGTACTGACCCTCCGACAGTGCAGTGCTCCCTCAGTTCCAGCGGTGGAAGTGTCAGCAGGATTAATGGGTTGAAGTTCTACATGTATCTCATCTAATCCCATTGCTCGCTTCCACTTAGTTGCTTTGGACTGGAACCTGGATGTTTATTCCCTGCTGTGTCACTTGCTGAAGTGCTGAAGGCCATTCAGCCCATCGTGCCTGTGCCAGCTCTTTGAAATATCTATTCAGTTAGTCCCACTCTCCCCACTCCCCTCATGCTCTTTCCACCACAGCCCTGCAAATTTTTCCCCTTCAAGTATTTCTCCAATTCCCCTTTTTGAAAGTTCTGATTGAATCTGCTTCCACCGCCCTTTCAGGCAGCGCCTTCCAGATCACAACAACTCGCTGTGTCAAAAAGAAATTCTCCTCATCTTCCCATCTGGTTCTTTTACCGATTCTCTTCAACCTGTGTCCTTCTGGTTACCAACCTTCCTGCCACTGGAAACAGTTTCTCCTTATTTACTCTATCCAAACCCCTCATGATTTTGAACGCCTCGATTCAATCTCCCCCTTAACCTTCTCTGCTCTAAGGAGAACAATCCTAACTTCTCCAGTCCCTGCACATGAACTGAAGTCCCTCATCCCTGGGAACATCCTGGTAAATCTCCTCCGCACCCTCTCCAAGGCCCTGACATCCTTCCCAAAGTGCGACATGCCCAGAATTGGACATAATCCCCCAGATTAATAGGACTTCAACCACAACAACAACTTGTGTTTATCTATAGCACTGTGAATGAGATAAAAACATCCGAGAAGCAATTATTGCACAAAATTTGACATTGAGTCGTGAGAGCACATGAGGAGCAAAAAACTCGGTCAAATCTTTCAGGAGCATCTTTAAGGAGGAGAGAGACAGGTGCAGAGGTTTAGGGAGGGAATTGCAGATCTTAGGGCCCCAGGCAGCTGAAGGCCCAGATGCCAATGGTGGAACAATGGGAATCGGGGGATGGCCGAGAGTTCGGAATTGGAGGACAGCAGAGATCTCGAGGGTTGTCGGTGCTGGCAGAGGTTACAGAGATAGGGTTTTAGAGGCTGGAGGAGGTTACAGAGATAGGGTGGGGTATCGGAGCTGAGGCAGATTACAGAGACAGACAGGGTTGTAGGAGCTGAAGGAGGTTACAGAGATAGGGAGGGTTGGAGCGGCTGGAGGAGGTTACAGAGATAGGGAGGGTTGTAGGAGCTGAAGGAGGTTACAGAGATAGGGAGGGTTGGAGCGGCTGGAGGAGGTTACAGAGATGGAGAGGAGTGTAGGAGCTAAATGAGGTAACAGAGATAGGAAGGGTTGTAGGGGCTGGAGGAGGTTACAGAGATCGGGTTGTAAGGGCTGGAGGAGGTTGCCGAGACAGGGAGGGTTGCAGGGACTGGAGGAGGTTACAGGGACAGGGAGGGTTGCAGGGACTGGAGGAGGTTACAGAGATAGTGAGGGTTGCAGGGCCTGGAGGAAGTTCCAGAGGGAGTGAAGAGACCATGGAAAGATTTGAAAGCAAGGATGAGAATTTTGATTTTGTGGTTGTGCCAGATAGGGAAGCAGGCTTCTCTAGCCCCTTTCCCCACCTCAGGACATCCCTAAGTGTTTCATTGCCAATGAATGACTTTTAATGAAGTGTGGTCACTGTTGTAATGTAAGAAAGGTTGCAGCCAATTTGTGCACAGCAAGATCCGACAAGCAGCAATGTGATAATGACCCAGATCACCTGTATTTAGTGATGTTGGTTGAGGGATAAATATTGGCTCCAGGACACAGGGGAGAACTCCCCCCTGCTCTTCTTCCAAATAATGGCTGTGGGATCTTACACCCACTGAGAGGACAGATGGGGCCTCGGTTTAATGTCTCATCTGCAAAACAGCACCTCCAACTGTGAGATAAGGGAGTGCTGCACAGTCGGAGGGTCAGTACTGAGGGAGTGCTGCACTGTCAGAGGGTCAGTACTGAGGGAGTGCTGCACTGTCTGAGGGTCAGTAGTGAGGGAGTGCTGCTCTGTTGGATGATCAGCACTGAGGGAGTGCTGCACTGTCGGCGGGTCAGTACTGAGGGACTGCTGCTCTTGTTGGATGGTCAGTGCTGAGGGAGTAATGCACTGTCGGAGGGTCAGTACTGAGGGAGTGCTGCACTGTCGGCGGGTCAGTACTGAGGGAGTGCTGCACTGTCTGCGGGTCAGTAGTGAGGGAGTGCTGCTCTGTTGGATGGTCAGTGCTGAGGGAGTAATGCACTGTTGAAGGGTCAGTGCCAAGTGAGCGCTGCACTGTTGGAGGGTCAGCACTGAGGGAGTGCTGCACTGTCGGAGGGTCAGCATTGAGGGAGTACTACACTGCCAGAGAGTCAGTACTGAGGGAGTGCTGCACTGTCAGGGGGTCAGTGCTGAGGGAGTGCTGCAATGTCAGAGGGTCAGCACTACATGCATATGAACATAAGATTTAGGGGCAGGAGTTGGTCACACAGCCGCCCGAGCCTGCTCCATCATTCAATATGATCATGGATGAATTTGTTGTCACCTCCTGCAATAACCTTTCACCCCCCTTGTTAATCAAGAATCTATCTAGCTCTGCCTTAAAAATATTCAGTCTCTGCTTCCACCACCTTTTCAGGAAGAGAGTTTCAAAGACTCACGACCAACTAAGAGAAAAAATTTCTCCTCATCTCTCTCTTAAATGAGCGACACCTTATTTATATATTTAATTTTTATATTTAACGATGTCAGGTTTGATTATTGATGCCGAACGGGGTTTGATTATTGATACGGAACGGGGTTTGATTATTGACACTGAACAGGGTTTGATTATTGGTACTGAACACAGTTTGATTATTGATACTGAACGGGGTTTGATTATTGATACTGAACAGTGTTTTATTATTGACACTGAACGGGGTTTGATTATTGATACTGAACGGGGTTTTATTATTGACACTGAACGGTGTTTGATTATTGATACTGAACGGGGTTTGTTTATTGACACTGAACGGGATTTGATTATTGACACTGAACTGGGTTTGATTATTGATACTGAACGGGGTTTGATTATCGATACATGAGCAGTGTTGGGTTTGATTATTGATACTGAACCATGAGGGTTTTAATTATTGCTGGAGAGAGTTCCAGATTTCCACTCCCCTTTATGTGAAGAAGTGCTTCCTGACATCACCCCTGAAAGGCCTGGCTCAAATTATAATATTCTGGCCCCCTTGTCCTGTCTCCTCACTCCATAGGTCGTGGAAGTGAATTCCAATCGTTCTGTTACTTACCCCAGACCTGTCCGACTGCTCACCTGGAGAGTTACTGCCGAAACGCTCTACTTGGGCTGAATGACCTCTTCCTGTGCTGCTCTCTCTGTTTATTTAATTAGAAAGGATTGATGGATCACTGTGAGTCAAATCAGGATTGGGGGAACAATGAGAAAACACTCCCTTGTTGAAATTAACAACCTTTGTTTTATTGAGCAAACTGCTCAATTCTGTTCATTTAACTGTTCATTCTTCATATCCTGACATGCTGTTGTGTTTCCAGTGTATATCTGGGCAGTCGTTGACGGAGTTGTCTTATTCCCGAGGGCGCAATGGATTTTCTGAGGGAGCAGATATTCCTCAGAACCCTTCAAAAATGTCAGTGATCGGATCACATACAGGAAAGGGTGGAAGAGAGTGGATAAGAGGGAGAGATGAAAGGAAGAAAGGAAGAGTAAATGAGACAGCGAAAAGGGAAGAGATAGAGTGAGACAGGAGGGTAAGCATGAAATCCTAATGCCAGGACCACAACCGGAATGAATCACGTCAAGTGCCACTGTTGTTCTATTTTGGCAATATCTTGCTTGATCCTCTATCAGGAATTATGTTGACAGTGTGATTGTGTGTCTACGTGTTACTGGTCTATATGTTTATAGGCATCTTATTTGGTTCTGACTCTCAATCTCTGAAAGATTGGCCCCACGCCCAACCCAGGACTTGGGGTGGGCTTTGAATCTACTCCGGAAAGGAAGAAAGACCTGCATTTATGTAGCGCTTTTCACAACCTCAGGACATCCTGAAGCATTTCACAATCCAGGTCATTGCACCCAGTGCCAACACTGAGGGAGTACTGCAATGTCGGATGAGACACTAAACCGAGGCCCCATCTGCCTTCTCAGGTAGATGTAAAAGATCCCGTGGACACTATTGGGAGAAGAGCACAGGGAATTCTCCCTAGTTTCATTTGGTCAATATTTATCCCTCAAAATCCCAACATGACCAAGACCATTATCATGTTGCTGTTTGTGGGAGCTTGCTGTGCTCAGATCGGCTACCCCATTTCCTACATTACAAGGCTTCAAAAGTATTTCATTCACTGTAAATTGTTTTGGGACATCGTGAGCTTGTGAAAGGTGCTATAAAAATGCAAGCTCTCTCTTGAAGGAGAGAAATTTGAGCTGAGGATGTTGAAGAACAACCAATTAAACCTTGGCACTTACTTCCTCACACACTTGAAGATGAAAAGTGCACTCAGCCCAACACTCAAAGTGATTCCAGCTCCAAGCAATCCTGCTTTCCATTCATTGGAGGCTGCAGCTGTAAAAACAGCCAATGAATGACTCCGGTACAGTTTTACAATGGTTCTCAGATGTGCACATAATCATTCTGAACTTGTGTTGACTCAATCTGACTGACAGTAAAGTCCAATTGATAAACTTCAGGCTTAGGAGTAGCCAGGTTAATAGAGGTGGCAAGAGAAACTCATGGGTGTGTGTTTGTGCCTGTTTAGGAGAGTGTGTGTGTGTGTCTGTCGACATCTGTGTTAGCGTGTGTGTGTGCGTGTACGCGTGTGTGCATGCATGTGGGTGTGTCTTTGTCAACATCTGTTTTGGCATGTGTGTCTCTGTCTTTGTCAACATCTGTGTTAGCGTGTGTGTGCGTGCATGTATGTGTGTGTGTGTCTCTTTGACAACATCTGTGTTAACGTGTGTCTGTGTGCGTATGTGTCTTTATCTACATCTGTGTTTGCGTGTGTGTGTGCTTGTGCTTGTGCATGTTGTGTGTGTGTCTTTGTCTACATCTGTCTGGGTGAGTGTGGGTTTGTGTGTGTCTCCGTCTGTGTGTGTGAGTGGGTTTGTGTGTGTCTCCGTGTATGTGCCCGTGTATCTTCTATGTCTGCCTGTGTGTGTGCCTATGTCACCGTGTGTGTGCGCATGTGTGTGAGAGATTGTTTGTGTGTCTCTATGTGTGTCTGTATTTCTGTGTATTTGTGTGTGGACATGTAACTGCCAGGGACGCCTCCACCACAAAGACCAGCCTGTTACTGTCACCAACATAGTTACAGCAAAAGTGTCTTTGTAAATCCCACTTTCTTCTCGATGCTAATTTGTTCATATCTAAAGTGTTGTTGAAGTTTCTATACAGTCACATTCCACAGTGATGGTTATGAACCCTTCCACTGCTCCATGTTCATTCTCTGCCACACACTGATAGTCTCCAGTGTCCCTGGATGTAATGTGAGGAATCACCAACCGCAGCTCATTGTTGGAACTTGTTCAGTTCATTGGGACATTAAGATGTCACCACGTCAGGTTAGAAGCTGGGAAGCTCTCGACAGAGCAGATTATCAACGAAGTGTCAATCATATCAAGAGAAGTAATTGAGAGATTCTGTGGTGCATCTAAAAACAAATAAAGATCAGTTAATTTAAAACAAAAACAAAAATAGCTGGAAAAACTCAGCAGGTCTGACAGCATCTGCGGAGAGCAATACAGTTAACGTTTCGAGTACGTATGACTCTTCAGTTCTCGAAACGTTAACAGTATTCCTCTCCGCAGATGCTGTCAGACCTGCTGAGTTGTTCCAACTATTTTTGTTTTTGTTTCAGATTTCCAGCATCTGCAGTATTTTGCTTTTATCTCAGTTAATTTACATTGACTGTAAAGCACTTTGAGATACCCTGAAAATGTGAAAGCTTTGATATCAATGTAGGTTCCTTCAGCACAAAGCACATAATCCATGCAGAAACATCAGTTCAGTAATGAGGGAGTGCTGCACTGTTGAAGGGTCAGTACTGAGGCAGTGCTGCACTGTTGAAGGGTCGGTACTGAGGGAGTGCTGCACTGTTGAAGGGTCAGTACTGAGGGAGTGCTGCAATGTTGAAGGTTCAGTACTGAAGGAGTGCTGCACTGTTGAAGGGTCAGTACTGAGGGAGTGCTGCACAGTTGAAGGTTCAGTACTGAGGGAGTGCTGCACTGTTGAAGGGTCAGTACTGAGGCAGTGCTGCACTGTTGAAGGGTCAGTATTGAGGGATGCTGCACTGTCAGAGGGTCAGTCCTGAGGGAGTGCTGCACTGTCAGATGGTCAATACTGAGGGAGTGCTGCACTGTCAGAGGGTCAGTACTGAGGGATTGCTGCACTGATTTTGAAAGCCCACCTCCCCCCGCCCAATACTCTCATCATAACACGAGGGTAATTAGGGCTGTTGTGTCTTCCTAAGGGTACAGTCTGACAGTGCCCTGATGAGGCTTCTGTCTCTTGGCAGTACTCAGTCAGATCCAAGCCCCTGTATCAAAACCCTGTCATGCCTGTTTCGTTAGGGGATGGGGGGGCTGGGCCCCGAGTCCCCTACTGGGGATCCAGAAGGTTGCAATAGCGCTACAAGGGACTCATGGGCTCCACAGTGACTTCCTAATTAGCGACTGGAAGGTTTATGTTCATTTTTTTTGATTATTCGTTCATATTGAGCAATGGACCTCCTGATTTGACACCTTTCTGTACCTCGTCTAATGCTTCTTTTATCATGACTTCCACATCGATGTTAAAGAGCATGATGATAGCAGACAGTCGCACAATGGTAATGGCACTAGGCCAGTGATCCAGAGGCCCAGACGAATACTTTGGAGGCATGGGTTCAAATCCCACTACGGCAGCTGGTGGAATTTAGATTTGATTAATCAATAAATTTAATTCATTGATACATTTTTTTCTTATTCATTTCAGGGATGTTGGCGTCACTGGCTAGGCCAGCATTTGTTGCCCATCCTGAATTGCCTTTGAGAACATATGGATATCTGAGTTAGGATCAGGAGTAGGTCACTTGGCCCCTCGAGCCTTCTCTGCCATTCAGTCAGGTCATGGCTGATCCGATTGTAACCTCAACCTCACATTCCTGCCTACCTCCAATGACCTTTCACCCTCTTGTTAATCAAGAAACTACCTAGCTCTGCCTTAAAAATATTCAAAGACCCTGTTTCCACTGCCTTTTGAGGCAGGGTGTTCCAAAGACTCACTACCCGCTGAGAGAAAAAATTTCATATCTCTATCTTAAATGAGAAAACCCTTATTTTTAAACCATGACCCCCTAGTTCTAGATTCTCACACAAGAGGGAACATACTCTCCATATCCACCCTGTCAAGACTCCTCTGGATCTTATTTTTTGTGATTCATGCATTAAGACATACAGATCCTTTTGAATCTCAGAGCTCTGCAATCTCTCACCATTTAGATAATAAGCTTCCTTCTTGTTCTTTCTGCCAAAATGAACAATTTCACTTTTGCCCACATTATACTCCATTTGTCAGATCTTTGCCCACTCACTTAAACTATCTATGTCACTTTGTAGCATCCTTACATCCTCTTCACAATTTACTTTCCGACCTATCTTTGTGTCAGCAGCTAATTTAGCCGCCATTCTTTCAGTCCCTTCATCCAAGTCATTTACATAAATTGTAGAAGGTGATGGTGAGTTGCCCTCTTGAACTGCGGCAGTCCATGTGGTGTGGGAACCCCCACAGTCCTGTTAGGTATGGAGTTCCAGGATTTTGACCCAGTGACAGTGAAGGAACAGTGAAATATTTCCAAGTCAGGATGGTGAGTGACTTGGAGGGGAACTTCCAGGTGGCGGTGTTCCCATGTATCTGCTGCCCTTGTCCTTCTAGATGGTCTTGAGGTTGGAAGATGCTGCCTAAGGAGCCTTGGTGAGTTGCTGCAGTGCATTTTGTAGATGGTTTACACTGCTGCCACTGTGCATCAGTGGTGGAGGGAATGAATGTGGAAGGGTGCCAATCAAGTGGGCTGCTTTGTCCTGGATGGTGTCAAGCTTCTTAAGTGTTGCTGGAGCTGCACTCATCCAGGCATGTGGAGAGTATTCCATCACACTCCTGACTTGTGCATTGTAGATGGTGGACAGGCTTTGGGGAGTCAGGAGGTGAGTTACTGTCTGCAGGATTCTGAGCCTCTGACCTGCTCTTGTAGCCACAGTATATATATGGCTAGTCCAGTTCTGTTTCTGCTCAATGGTAATCCCCAGGATGTTGATATTGGGGGATTCAGTGATGGTAATGCCATTGAATGCCAAGGGGTGATGGTTATGAAAGGTCCGAGGAATACTCTGGTACAAAATTTCAACACTCGGAGTCCAGATGTAATATTCAAGTGGTTCCTTTATTACGTATGCGGGGAGCAAACGCTGGGCAGTCCAGGCGCTTCTCCACTGAGGTTCAAATGAGCACAGTTTATATATTTTTTACTATCAGTATCAGCGTAATGGTATTAGTTAGACAAAGGCCACAGCACAATGACCCTCCGGTGGGCTGATAATTCTGTTCTTGTACAGTAATTACAGTGCAGAGACTGGGTATTGTCCTTTTGAGACAGCAAAGAATCTATGTTTGTTCGATACATAAGGTTTCCAGGGGCTGACTGGATGTGGTTCAAGGCCATCAGACGGTGTGAAATGGCCTTCCCCATTTCTTGATTGAGTCACCCTGTGTCCTTGTGTGTGTGTCTCCCATTTCCTCATTGCAAATTTACAGCTGAGCCCTTTGTACAGGTTTTTAGCCTTCACGTAAGACTGTGATTGTCTGTGTATGCTTTGGCACCCTAGCTGCTGGTCCTGGCTGGCACTTTAAAATAAATCTAAATTTTCTGCACGTTCAATTAGATTCTCTCTTGTTGGAGCTGGTCATTGCCTGGCACTTGTGTGGCATGAATGTTACTTGCCACCTGTCAGCCCAAGCCTGGATGTTGTCCAGGTCTTGCTGCATTTGGACATAACTTGCTTCAGTATCTGAGGAGTCGTGAATGATGCTGAACGTTGTGCAATCATCAGCGAACATCCCCACTTCTGACCTTATGATAGAAGGAAGGTCATTGATGAAGCAGCTGAAGATGGTTGGGCCTAGGACACTACCCTGGAACTCCTGCAGTGATGTCCTGAAACTGAGATGATTGACCCCCAACAATCACAACCATCTTCCTTTGTGCTAAGTATGACTCCAAGCAGCGGAGAGTTTTCCCCCTGATTCCCATTGACTCCAGTTTTGCTAGGGCTCCTTGATTTGCCACACTCAGTCAAATGCTGCCTTGATGTCAAGGACAGTCACTCTCACCTCACCTCTGGAGTTCAGCTCATTTGTGCATGATTGAACCAAGGCTGTAATGAGGTCAGGAGCTGAATGATCCTGGTGGAACACAAACTGAGCATCAGTGAGCAGGTTCTTGCTAAGCAGGTGCTGCTTGAAAGCACTGTTGATGACCCCTTCCATCACTTTAGTAATGATCAAGAATAGACTGCTGGGTAATTGGCTGGGTTTGATTTGTCCTGCTTTTTGTGTACAGGGCATAACACATAGCCAGGTAGATGCCAGTGTTGCAGCTGTACTAGAAAAGTACAGAATAGCTTGGCGAGGGGCACAGCAAGTTCTGGAGCACAAGTCTTCAGTACAATTGCCGGAATATTGTCAGGGTTTGTAGCCTTTGCAGTATCCAGTGCCTTCAGCCATTTCTTGATCTCACATGGAATTAATCGAATTGGCTAAAGATTGGCATCTCTGATGCTGGGAACCTCCGAAGGAGGCTGAGATGGATCTGACTGAAGATTATTGTGCATGCTTCAGTATTGTCTTTTGCACTAGCGTGCTGGGCTCCTCCACCATTGACGATGGGGATATTTTTGGAGCCTCCTCCTCCAGTGAGTTGTTTAATTATCCACGACTGGATGTGACATCTGGAATGCAAAGCTACTCTCAGTAATGGTGACCATGAAACTATCGCCAACTGTTGCAAAAACCCATCTGGTTCACTAATGCCCTTTAGGGAAGGAAACCTGCCGTCCCTACCCATTCTGGCCTATGTGTGACTCCAGACCCACAGCAATGTGGTTGACTCTTAACTGGCCCCTGAAATGACCGAGCAAGCCACTGATTATATCAAGAACCGCTACAGACCAGTCAAACCAGGTGAACTGCGGCACTTCGAAAAGGCAGCTCAACACCCCCTTCTCAAGGGGTCAATCAGGAACAGGTAGCAAATGTTGTCCTTGCCTGTGATGCCCACATCCCGTGAAAGAATTTTGGTAAAAAGGTAGCCGTGTATCACCACCCACGACCACTGCCAACCCCCCCACCCCTACCTGATTGCATCAGTTTCAGATTATATCAGGTAAATGAATGCATAGAAACCCAAAACAATGAGATGAGCACAGAGAAGGATCAAGCAAGAGAGAGTTGGTGGGAAGAATTGGGAAAGCTACAAAAAAGGCAGAGCAGACACCAACACTATGACAAAGTAAAGACCAGAGGAAGGAGGAAGCAAGTGCTAAGAGGAATTGAGAGTAGAGCTGGTAGGCTGCGTGTTGAAGCCAAGGAACCTCCATAGGGCACACCCACAGTGCTGTTGGGGAGGGTGTTCCATGATTTTGACCCAGGATCATCAAGTGTTGCGCTGGCAGAGCCTTTAAAGAAAAGGGACCTTCACTACCCGCGCCCTCCTGCCCCACAAAGCTGTTGACCAGCTACCTGCAGACAGTTGACTACAGAATCCATTGCAGCTGCTGAATATGACTTACAGTTTCAAACCCTTCATGAATGCATAATTATGAAATTACAGATTGTAAGGACAAGTGTTTTAAAGGCACATTTCTGTCCTCAAACCTTTACCCTGAGTTTAAAAAGCCTTTTTCAAAATGGAGGTATGGACAGACAACGTGGTACCTTCCTGTATTTATGTAAACCTCGTCAGACTCATATCCCCAAAGCTGTCTACAAAGAGTCAAGGAAATTGCAGAAGGCTCCAGGGATGCCCATTGAATCTTCTAGAAGTAAGATCGCCAGCCATCCCGGAATGGCTGGGAGTCTCCTGGAATCAGCATCAATCTACCAGTGAGCAAAGAAAGTCCTCCAGGAGATCTTAAAACAATATTCCTGTTGATGCCATTGAGCGAGTTGGGCAAGTTTGGTCCACAAGCATCATCACCTCCAGAAGTTCCCATGGCGCTGGCTGAGAAATGTAGTCTCTCTATCCCTGTGCGACAAAGAACGGGGAACTGGGTGGAGACTGCAATGCCATGTGGACACTGCAACCGGGAGGTTGGGGGATTCGGCAGGAGTATTCCTGCACATCCTGTGGCAGACCCTGTAAATAAAAAGGACCTTCACTCACTCCCCAAAGCTGCTGACTCCACCTGTACAGGCAACCTCCAAACAGTCGACTACAGAAGACAAAGCAGCTGCTGAATGTGACTCCTAGTTTCAAACCCTTCACTCTGGAAAGAAGGAATCCGGTGCAATGGGCCTCCCTATGATACTTCACAGAAACTGATTTTAAATCTCATCTTTAAGTATTATTTTTCATTTCCTTACATTTTAATCCTTGCACCTGATGACTTTGTCGCTTCAACTTAAATAACTTTCAGCAGGAGTCTTGTAATAAACTAACCTTTATCTTGTTTAAGGCTAAAGTTTGCCTGCTGGATTTTTTTTTAATTGAACCACTCATAAATTAAAAGGTATATAAAGACCAGAACTGTGCACAGTGCTCCAAGTGTGGTCTAAGCAAGGTATATGGAGACCTGAACATAAGAGGTAGGAATAGGCCATTCAGCCCCTCGAACCTGCTTCTGCGTTCAATGAGATCATGACTAATTTTATTGTGGCCTTAACTCCACTTTCTTGCCTGACCCATTGGTCCAACCTGCTCAACCTTTGCTGGGACGACATCCCCTTCATCCCAGGAATCAGCCTCGTGAACCTTTTCTGAATGCTTCTAATGCAAGTATACCTCTCCTTAAGTAAGGAGACCAAGAGTACTCCTGGTGAGGCCTCACTAATGCCCTGTCCAGTTGTAGCAAGACTTCCCTACTTTTATTCTCCATCACCCTGACCAATTCATTACAGGTCTAAGAGTTGGCAAGATCCCACAGTGCTTCCCCATTGGTTGGAAGCTGTCCTTACAACATGCTCTTGTTTATATATGTGCACTGGAGTTTGCATGGGAATGATTTTCAAATAGATGTTTAGAGTACATCAGCAAAATGTCATTCCTAAACCCGTTATCAATCGGTGGTTAGGCTGGAGTGTGTCCAATTCTGGCCGCCAATCACTTTAGGAAGGATGTCATTTCCGATGTTCCTATGTCGAGACCTTGGGGAGGGTGCGGAGGAGATTTACTGGAACAGTCCCATGGATGAGGGAATTCAGTTCATGTGGAGAGACTGGAGAAGCTGGGATTGTTCTCCTTAGAGCAGAGAAGGTTAAGGGGGAGATTGATTCGAGGAGTTCAAAATCATGAGGGGGGTTTGGATAGAGTTAGTGAAGAGAAATTGTCTCCAGTGGAAGGATGGTTGGTAAGCAGAGGGACAGCTCTTTCAAAGAGCCTGCACTGGCACCGTTGGGCTGAATGGCCTCCTTTTGGGCTGTTTAAAGCACAGTTAGTCCATGTTATCGGTGTCACTGACAAGACCAGTGTGATTGCCCATTCCTTTGTGCCCTGGGGGACAGGTGTGAAAACACTGACTGCTCTTAAACAGAACAGGTGTCTCCTCGAATGTCCACACCCATACTCATAACCATTTGTTAAGCAACATCAGGCTGAGGGTTGACAAGCTGGCGAGTACCTGCTGTCTGTCAAGTTGCGAATTTCATTCCATTGTTGGGTTAGCACAGGAGAGGGAAGGCCCCTTGGCCAACCCATGTTAGGGAACCCTCCTTGGCCCCTACATAGACGTAAGCTCACCAACTGCGTAAAGCTTTGGCCTCCATATTTAAGGAGAGATACACTTGTGTTGGAGGCAATTCAGAGAAGATTGATTCCTGTGATGAGACATTTAGTCTCATGAGGAAAGGTTGAGCTATACTCACTGGAGTTTAGAAGAATGAGAGATGATCTTATTGAGACATATGAGATCCTGAGGGGACTTGACAGGGTAAATGCTGAGAGGATGTTTCCCCTCGTGAGGGAATCTAGAACTGGGGGGCACAGTTTTAGAATAAGGGGTGTCCCAGTTAAGACGGAGGTGAGGAGGAAATTTTCCTCTCAGGGGGCCGTTAGTCTGTGGAATTCTCTCCACAGAGAGCAGTGGACACTGGGTCATTGAATAAACTCAAGGCTGAGTTAGACAGATTTTTGATTGTCAAGGGTTATGGTGGGAGACAGGCAGGAAAGTGGAGTTAAGGCCACAATCAGATCAGCCATGATTTTACTGAATGAGGAAGCAGGCTCGAGGGGCTGAGTGGCCTACTCCTGCTCCTATTTCTTATGTTCTTAAATCCCAATGAAGTTTGCATTGAGCATTGCAGCACAACGGACCCTAAAACACTGCCCTTTCCTTTCAATGAAGCTCTTTGCATCTATTCCAGTTCAGTTGGTGAAACACAGTAATCAGACACTGCACTGAACTGGAAAGTAAATATTTGCTACCACCATTTCAGTGCATCCGGTATAAGAAGGCCACAAAGCAAGCACATCAGCGTTTATGACGAATTAAGTGACATTTGTCTTTTTTTACAAGCTGCATTATATGTTTGAGCTGTACTTCAGAATAATAAAAAGACCGAGAACAAGCAAGATTCTCATGATTCAACTCATCCACAGCCCATGTACGATTTACCCAGGTGTCAACTGTCAGATTGGTTTAGCTCTGTCTCTCTCTCTCTCTCTCTTTCTCTCACCTCTGACACAGGAGGCTATTGGTTCGAGTCCCCAATAATCCAGGCTGAAACTCCAGTGCAGTGCTAAAGGAGTGCTGAACTGTTGGAGGGTAGGTACAGAGGGAGTGCTGCACTGTCAGAGGGTCAGTACTGAGGGAGAGCTGCTCTATTGGATGTAAAAAAAAACACCTCCACCATTGAAAGAAGTGTACACCCATCTTAGAGGACAAACAAGGTTAAATATCTCATCCAAAGTGCTGCATCGCTGAATGGTGGCACTCTCTCACTACTGACCCTCTGAGAGTGCAGCACTCCCTCACTACTGACCCTTCGACAGTGCAGCACTCCCTCCATACTTACCCTCCGACAAGGCAGCACACCCTCAGTACTGACCCTCTGACAGTGCAGCACTCCCTCAGTACTGACACTCCGACAGTGCAGCACTCATTCAGCACTGACCCTCTGACAGGACAGCACTCCCTCAGTACTGACCCTCCGACAGTGTAGCACTCCCTCCATACTGATGCTGGGCAGCACTAGCCTGGATTATTCAGCTCAAATGGGGACTTGAACCCACAATTTTCTGAATGAGAGAGAGAGCTAAACCCACTGTGCCACAGCTAACACTGCATTGGGAAATGATGAACTGTAGCCTGTACAGGGGTAAGCAGAGGCTGACTTTTGTGTTCCTCATGAAGACTGTGTTGTAGCAGGTGATGTGAAACCTCTGTATTGTGAAACAGCCTTTGAACATTTCAGTTCGTCAGTTAGGAACATGTTGGAGATGTGGTGATCAAACGCTGATTGACTGCCGTCAGAATCATCCAGCCGTGTTTGCAAAGCATCTGTGCATCTGTGACAGGGCTAAGGACTGGAACATCGACTGTATCCTGGAGTAAATGTGTTTACCTGAATACTGAAGTGAGGTTTATAGTGTTGACATTCCCTCCCATCAACTTAAGTGAGACAGCATCAGAGACGGAATTGAGTAAAGTCATCACAAGATGCATAGAGTGACGCCAACGTCAAAGGACCACCTTTCCTACAGAGACTCAGATACGATCAGTTCCAACCTGACTGTGGTGACAGTCATAGGCATCACACCGGGTTTCAGCTCGGCCAGAGAGACGACAGACCATCAGCACGTTGAGGGAAAATTAGGTAAAATAAACACACGGACTGATTTCTGGCAAACGAGGGAAGCTGGGATTGTTCTCCTAGGAGCAGAGAAGGTCACTGGGGAGGTTTAATTGAGGTATTCAAAATCATGAGGGGTTTGGTTAGAGTAAATAAAGTGAAACTGTTTGCAGTGGCAGGAGGGTCGGTAACCAGAGGGACACAGATTGAAGCAAATCGGGAAAATAACCAGAGGGGGAGATGAGGAGAATTTTTTTTTTACACGGCAAGTTGTTGTGATCTGGAAGGCGCTGTCTGAAAGGGCGGTGGAAGCAGATTCAATAGGAACTTTCAAAAGGGGGAATTGGATAAACACTGGAATGGGAAAAATTTGCAGGGCTGTGGGGGAAAGAGCAGAGGGGGTAGAGCGGGACTAAAAACAGAGCAAAACACTACGGATGCTGGAAATCTGAAATAAAAACAGCAAATGCTGGAAAAACTCAAATCTGTGGAGAGAGAAACAGTCAACATTTCAAGTCCATATGATTCTTCAGAGCTAAAGAGAAGTCAAAATGAGATAGAATTTATCCTGTTTAAGGGATGGGGAGGGGGGGGCGGAGTTGAGCAGGTAAAGCAGGGTAGAAGGTCGACGATAGGTGGGGGCTAAGGAAAGATTGACAATAATGTCATGGGCACGGTAGGACTAATTCAAATAGATCTTTCGAAGAACTGGCACAGGTACAATGGGCCGATTGGCCTCCTCCTGCGTGCTGCATGATTCTAAATTGCCACTCTGCAGCCTGGAAACTGGCAACAAAGAAAAGAGGGGTTAGATTTATCAGCCGAGATCCTATATGCTCCAGTGCAAAGCCTCAACTAAATGACCCTCATAATGCAAGCTCAGGTACAAAGTTCGATATAATGCAATGAGATTATCTATCCATTAGGTTTGATGGGTTGAATGCCCCATTGACCTGTATGCAACTCTATGGAAAAACCAAATCGGCTCAGACTCTTCTCTCGAGAAAAGAGAAGGCTGAAAGGATCGAGGCCTTTAAAATGATGAAAGGGTTTCAATAGGGTAAACGTAGAGAAGATGTTTCCACTTGTGTGGTAGGGGGCCGACCAGAACCAAGGAACATCGATAAAGGATAGTCACTAATATATCCAATGGGGAATTCAGGAGAAACTTCTTTACCCGGAGAGTGGGGAGAATGTGGACCTCGCTCCCACAGGGAGTGGTTGAGGTGAACAGTAGAGATGTTTTTAAGGGGGAAGCTGGATAAACACATGAGGGAGAAATGAATAGAAAGATATGGTGATGGGGTGAGATGAAGTGAGGGTGGGAGGAGGCACGTGTGGAGCATAAACACTGGCACGGAGCAGATGGGCAGAATGGCCTGTTTCTGTGATGGAACTGGATTGGCCATTCCTTCACTGACATTGAGTCAAAACCCAGGAACTCCCTCCCGAACAGCACCGTGGGTGCACCGAAACCACAGCACCGGAGCGGTTCAAGAAGGCGGATCATCACCATCTTCTCAAGGGGCAGTTAGGGCTGGGCAATAAGTGCTGGCCCAGCCAGCAATGCCCACATCCCATGAAAGAACACAAAGAGTAAATCTTTGTAATCTCACCGATATTGCATGACGCTGCAAATAATTCTATTTGTGAATAAATCCCGTTAATAATTTAGCCTGTTCTGAGTGGCAGGGGAATTTGAGTGTGCAATGGTAGGTGTGCCTAGGTGCAGTGAAGTGTCTCAACTAATTCTTTTGACCATCAGTAGCAGGGCGTGGTTTAATGTATTCTTGTACAGTCACTCTGCCTACTATTTTAACCTGTTTATTTCAACAATGTCAAGAAGTGGGTCACAATTGTTATGGTCGTTAAAAAGTTGGAAATTTAACCTTGAGGCCCCTGAAAACTGAGAATTGGTTCCCCTCCCATCGATAGCCATAAAGAGTTAAATTCCGAGGACAGGCTGCGCAGACTAGGCTTGTATTCCCTCAAGTCTAGAAGATTAAGGCGTGATCTATTCGAGGGGTTTAAGATGATTAAGGGATTCGATAGGGTTGAAGAGAGAGAAACTATTTTCTATGGTGGGGGGGAGTGGGGTCAGGGGGATGCATCCAGAACAAGAGGGCAGAACCTTAAAATTCGAGCCAGGCCGTTCAGGGGGTGATGTCAGGAAGCACTTCTTCACACAAAGGGGAGTGGAAATCAGGAACTCTCTCCCCCAGAAAAAGCTGTTGAGGCTGGGAGGGGTCAATTGAAAATATCAAAACTGTGATACATAGATATTTGTTGGGTAAGGTGATTAAGAGTTACAGAAGGTCGGTAGACAGAGTTAAAACACAGATCCACCATGATCTGATTGAATGGAGGAACTGGTTCGAGGGGCTGAATGTCTCTGTAATGCACAAAAGCCCCAACAACCCTCCGTATCTCAGTAACCTCCTCCAGCCCATAGAACTCTCCCTATCTCTGTAACCTCCTCCAGCCCCTACAACCCTCCCTATCTCCGTAACATCTTCCTGCCCCTACCACCCTCCCTATCTCTAACCTCCTCCAGCCTCTACAACCCTCCCTATCTCTAACCTCCTTCAGCCTCTACAACCCTCCTATCTCTGTAACCTCCTCCAGCCCCTACAACCCTCCCTATCTCCGTAACATCTTCCTGCCCCTACCACCCTCCCTATCTCTAACCTCCTCCAGCCTCTACAACCCTCCCTATCTCTAACCTCCTTCAGCCTCTACAACCCTCCTATCTCTGTAACCTCCTACAGCCCATACAACTCTCCCTATTTCTGTAACCCCCTCCAGCCCCTACAAACCTCCCTATCTCCGTAACATCTTCCTGCCCCTACAACCCTCCCTATCTCTAATCTCCTCCTGCCTCTACAACCCTCCCCATCTCAGTAACCTCCTCCAGCCCATACAACCCTCCCTATCTCTAACCTCCTCCAGCCTCTACAACCCTCCTATCTCTGTAACCTCCTCCAGCCCCTACCACCCTCCCCATCTCAGTAACCTCCTGCAGCCCATACAACCCTCCCTATCTCTAACCTCCTCCAGCCCCTACAGCCCTCTCTATCTCTGTAACCTCCTACAGTCCCTACAATCCTCCCTATCTCTGTTCCCTCCTCCAGCCCCTACAACCCTCCCTATTGCTGTAACCTCCTACAGTCCCTACAATCCTCCCTATCTCTGTAACCTCCACCAGCCCCTACAATCTTCCCAATTTCTGTAACCTCCTCCAGCCCCTACAACCTTCCACGATCTCTGCACTCCTCCAATTCCGGCCTCTTGAGCATCCCCCAATTCCCATCGCTTTACTGTTGGCGGCCATAAACCCCTCCCTAAACCCCTCCACCTCTCTTTCTGTCTCTCTCTCTCTCTCTGCCTTTCTCTCCTCCTTTAATACGCTCCTTAAAAACCGACCTCTGTGATGGTGTTTTTGGTCACCTGTCCACTAATATCTCCTGTTTGTCAAGATTATTGTCTGATTTACACTCCTCTAAAGCACTGTGGGACACTTTATTACTTTAATGGCACTATATAAATGTAAATTGTTGCTGTTGTAGAGGGTTTCCCATAGTGATACATAGTGGTAGTTCCCATCAGAATGGAGATGATTGGGTGATGACACCTTCTATCAACACAAAGCTATGAGTGACTGGGAGTGATTTTACAGAATTTGTTTTATGTTACTCCCCTCCACTGACTGCATTTTGCTGGAGAAATAATCCTGCTTTTATTCGGATTAATTGCTGTAGTTTCGGAAATGAGTTGTTTGCTGGCGTTTAAATAGATTCTGTAGACTGTTGGATGTAGCGCACTGTTTAAAAAGGGTCTGCAAACTATTGCGCATTGCTTAAACAGGCACTGTAAACTGAGTAGGTAGAGTGTTTGTTATGAGCCCTGCCCTGCCTCTAACTCATTGGCCAAGTACACAATCAAGTTACAACTGGTCGTAACTAGCCTGTGTTGACAAATATGATTGAAAAATCAATATCAGTTACCGTGAACATTAAAGTAACAATACGACAGAATTCAGTAACAACAGAGTGCAAAGATAAGTACCACCAGAAGTTGGTCATAATAGCAGTAATGTGCAAAGTTGTACTGAGGCATAATGCCCTAATCTTAATTGAGCATCCAGAAAGAATCCATAATCATTTCAGGTTAAGCATTAAGCAATTAAGAGATCTCTTTGGATCCGACATTACCCTGTCAAAATAATGAGAATCATGACCACAGGAACAGGAGGAGGTCCATTCAGCCTCCTTGGACCTGTTACACGGGAACAGGAGGAGGCCCATTCAGCCCCCTCAAGCCTGTTACACAGGAAAAGGAGGAGGCCCATTCAGCCTCCTCGGACCTGCTACACGGGAACAGGAGGAGATCCATTCAGCCCCCTCGTGCCTGTTACACATGAACAGGAGGAGGTCCATTCAGCCCTCAAGCCTGTTACACAGAAAGAGGAGACCCATTCAGCCCCTCAAGCCTGTTACACAGGAAAAGAAGGAGGCCCATTCAGCCTCCTCGGACCTGATACACAGGAACAGGAGGAGGTCCATTCAGCCCCCTCGTGCCTGTTACACATGAACAGGAGATGGCCCATTCAGCCCCTCAAGCCTGTTACACAGGAAGAGGAGATCCATTCAGCCCCTCGAGCCTGTTACACAGGAACAGGAAATGGCCCAGTCAGCCCCCTGAGCCTGTTACACAGGAACATGAGGAGACCCATTCAGCCCATCGAGCCTGTAACACAGGGACAGGAGGAGGCCCATTCAGCACCTTGAGCCTGCTACACAGGAACAGGCGGAAGGCCATTCAGCCTCTCGACATTGTTACACGATCTGTGTAACATCATTCAGCCCCTGCAACCCTCCCCTATCTCTGTAACCTCCTCCAGCCCCAACAACCCTCCCTATCTCTGTAACCTCCTCCAGCCCCAACAACCCTCCCTATCTCTGTAACCTCCTCCAGCCCCTACAGGGTTGCAAGGGCTGATGAAGGTTACGGAGAAAATGAGTGTTGTAGGGGCTGGAGGAGATTACTGAGGTAGGGAGGGTTGTCAGGTCTGGAGGAGATTACAGTGATAGGGAGGGGCATAGGAGCTGGAGGAAGTTACAGAGATGGGGAGGGCTGTTGGGTCTGGAGGAGATTACAGTGATAGGGAAGGTCGGATGGGCTGGAGAAGATTACAGAGATAGGGAGGCTCGTAGGGACTGGTGGAGGTTACGGAGAGAGGGAGGGTCGTAGGAGCTGGAGGAGGTTGCAGAGATAGGGAAGGAGATGAGGATGCTGTGAAAGGAATTTGGAAAATGGAGGCATTGCCAGACCAAGAACCAATGTATATCGGCAAACAACAATGGGGGTGATTGGCGAACGGGACTCGGTGTGAGTTAGAGTGGGGCTGTGGGGGGAGCAGCAGATTTGTGAATGGGTTTAAGATGGGGTGGGTGGGAAGGAGAAGATTGGGGGGAGAACATTGAAGTAAATAAATGAGCTTATTCCCAGCCAAGTGCAGGTGACTGACTCTCCTGTTACCCACAGGTAATATGACACAACATGGTGGACCTTGCCCCACTTGACATCTTCTCGCTGGCTGTCTACTGCACCACCTTCATCCTGGGGGCACCCTCCAACGCTGTGGCCCTCTGCATATTCTTCAGGGAGCTGAAGCGTAAACCCACGCCCAATGTCATCTACATGATCAATCTCTGCATCTCCGATGGGCTCTTTATTGCTTTTCTGCCAGTCAAGATGGTGGAGACAGTGTGGGGTGAGTGGGTGCTGCCCGTGGTCTTCTGCCCCATCTACCACGTCTTCCACTTCAGCACCATCTACGCCAGCATCCTGTTCCTCACGGCACTCAGCATAGGCAGGTACCTGAGCATTGCCTTTCCCATCAGGTACAAGATGTACAAGAGTCCCCGCTACTCTTGTGTGGTCTGCTTCGTGCTCTGGCTCCTCGTCGTCGCCCACCTCGTCTTCATTTTCCTGGTGGAGGCGACTGGGTCACAGGATCACCTGGTGGCCCCAGCCGAGAGCAACACCTCGATCTGTTATGCCAACTTCACCCAGACCCAACTGGACTTGCTGCTGCCCCTCAGACTGGAACTCGCAGTCATCTTCTTCCTGGCCCCCTTGGCGCTCACCTCCTTCGCCTACCTCGGCTGCTTCTGGGAGCTCAGCAGGAGCCAACTCCCCCGGCGAGAGAAGCGTAAGGCCCTCTGGGTGGCCGCCATCACCTTGACGACCTTCGTGGCCTGCTTCGCCCCCTACAACGCCTCCCACCTGGTCGGCTTTGCCCTGCGCCAGAACGTCAACTGGTGGAGGGAAGCCCTGCTGCCCAGTACGGCCAGCGCTTTCCTCAACCCGCTGGTCTTCCTCTGCTCCTCCTCTGCTCTGCAGCAGAGCGCCACCCAGTACTGGCAGGGCACCAAGCAATACACCAGCAGCGTCAAGCAGAGCTTGCTGCGCATCTGGCACAGTGCGATCCCACAGGAGAAGGGACTGAACGGAGATCTCATGCAAGCATCGGACCCAGTTCCATGCAGAACATCGTCTCTAGGGATTGGATGTGAATGACAACAAGTGATTAAGGAGGTCGGCTCATGGAAATTCCGCATTTATACCATAATTGGATTCAATATAAGACGAGGACTCCCAGTGCCAGCAATCACTGGCATCTGTCTGGTCTTCGTCACTGATGGGGTGTTCCACGTGAGGAGGAACCTGCAATTCTCTAGCGCCTTTCAACACCTCAGGATGCCCCAAAGCACTTCACAGTCAATTAAGTACTTTTATTCAATTATGATATTGGAATATAGGGAACGCAGCACCCAATTCATGCACAGCAAGCTCCCACAAACAGCAATGTCATAATGACCCAGATCACCTGTTTTTTTTTTTAGAGATGTTGGTTGAGGGATGAATATTGGCCCCAGGACACCAGGGAAAACTCCCCCTGCTCTTCTTTGAAATTGTGGCTATGGGATAATTTACATCCACCTGAGAGGGCAGACGGGGCCTCGGTTTAATGTCTCATCTGAAAGACAGCACCTCCAACAGTGCAGCACTCCCTCAGTATTGACCCCCTGACAGTGCAGCACTCCTTAGCACTGACTCTCAGACAGTGCAGCACTCCCTCAGTACTAACCCTCTGATAGTGCTGCGTTCATTCATTACTGACCCTCCAACAATGTAGCACTCCCTTAGCACTGGCCCTCTAACAGTGTAGTGCTCAATCTATACTGACCCTCCGACAGTGCAGCACTCCCTCAGTACTGACCCTCTGACACTGCAGATCTCCCTCAGTATTGGCCCTTTGACAGTGCTACACTCTCTAATTACTGACCCTCTGACAGTACAGCACTCCCTCAGTACTGACCCTCCGACAGTGCAATGCTCCCTCAGTTCCGGCGGTGGAAGTGTCAGCAGGATTAATGGGTTGAAGTCTCTGGAATGTGAATTACACCTGGAACCTTCCTTCTCAGAGGTGTGAGTGCTAGCACTATGCCACAGCTAATACCTAGCCATACCAATAGTTTATCAGTTCACATCATGCCCCATTAACTTCGAACAACCTTGACAACTTATTTTGACTGTTAGCTTGTTAAATTGTTTTTTTCACCCATTAGCCTGTGGCACCTTCTGATAAAAGTAGGGACTGCAGAACAAACATTACAGGAGATCCCAACAATAATTGTAGTCATTTTGAGGCAAAGCACAAAGGTTTGGAATTATATTTCTATCAACCCTTTCTTCCAGTTCAGCCCAAGACTAAATTGGCTGAAAATAATCCATTACTTTTTAATTATAATATTGCTGATCTGTTCGCTGAATTGTATCCAGAATCTCACCTATAATCCCTTGACTCTGAATAATTTTATCTGAAAATAAATACAATTTAATAGCTTAGCCTGTTATGCCAAGTGTTTAACGATATTAAGTGTAAGGTGATGCTACGGAATTATGCCTGAGGAATCTACGTTATTGAAATAACAACAATTGTTGGGAGAGATTTTAACTGACGACAAGGCTGAACCTCCAAAAAGGTAAAATCAGATTGTCCCAAAAGAGTTTGAATCATAAAAAATACAGTACAGAGATCATTTGGTCCATCATACCTGATTGACGCATGTTCTACATGTATCCCATCTAATCTCATTGCTCGCTTCCATTTAGTTGCTTTGGACTGGAATCTGGATGTTTATTCCCTGCTGTGTCACTTGCTGAAGCGATTTAGCAGACTCAAAGCACAGAAGGAGGCCATTCAGCCCATCGTGCCTGTGCCAGCTCTTTGAAATATCTATTCAATTAGTCCCACTCTGCCCACCCCCCTCATGCTCTTTCCCCCATAGCCCTGCAAATTTTTCCCCTTCAAGTATTTCTCCAATTCCCCTTTTTGAAAGTTTCTATTGAATCTGATTCCACCGCCCTTTCAGGCAGCGCCTTCCAGATCACAACAACTCGCTGTGTCAAAAAAAATTCTCATCTCCCCATCTGGTTCTTTTACCGATTCTCTTCATTCTGTGTCCTTCTGTTTACCGACCCTCCTGCCACTGGAAACAGTTTCTCCTTATTTACTCTATCCAAACCCCTCATGATTTTGAATGCCTCGATTCAATCTCCCCCTTAACCTTCTCTGCTCTAAGGAGAACAATCCCAGCTTCTCCAGTCTCTCCACATGAACTGAGGATCCTCATCCCTGGGAACATCCTGGTAAATCTCCTCCGCACCCTCTCCAAGGCCCTGACATCCTTCCCAAAGTGCGACATGCCCAGAATTGGACATAATCCCCCAGATTAATAGGACTTCAACCACAACAACAACTTGTGTTTATCTATAGCACTGTGAATGAGATAAAATATCCGAGAAGCAATTATTGCAGAAAATTTGACATTGAGTCATGAGAGCACAAGTAGCAAAAAACTCGGTCAAAGATATATTTTTAAGGAGGAGAGAGAGAGGTGTAGAGGTTTAGGGAGGGAATTGCAGAGCTTAGGGCCCCAGGCAGCTGAAGGCCCGGATGCCAATGGTGGAACAATGGGAATCGGGGGATGGCCGAGAGTTCGGAATTGGAGGACAGCAGAGATCTCGAGGGTTGTCGGTGCTGGCAGAGGTTACAGAGATAGGGAGGGCTTTTGGAGCTGGAGGAGGTTACAGAGACAGGGAGGGTTGTAGGGGCTGGAGGAGGTTACAGAGATGGGGAGGGTTGTAAGGGCTGGAGGAGGTTCCAGAGATAGGGAGTGGCGTAGGGGCTGGAGGAGGTTACAGGAGTGAAGAGACCATGGAAAGATTTGAAAGCAAGGATGAGAGTTTTGATTTTGAAGTTGTGCCAGACAGGGAAGCAGTCTTCTCTAGTCCCTCCTCAGGACGTCCCTAAGTGTTTCACAGCCAATGAAGAACTTTTTTTGAAGCATGGCCCCTGTTTAATGTAGGAAATGTAGCAGCCAATTTGTGCACAGCAAGATGCCACAAACAGCAATTTGATAATGACTCAGATCTCCTGTTCTTAGTGATTTTGGTTGAGGGATAAATATTGGCTCCAGGACACAGGAGAGAACTTCCCCCTGCTCTTCTTCCAAATAGTGACTGTGGGATATTTTACACACACCTGAGAGGGCAGACGGGGTCTCAGTTTAATGGCTGAACTTGTTCTCACACTGAACAATTTCTCCATAAACTCCTCTCACTTCCTCCAAATAAAAGGTGTGGTTATGGGCCCCAGCTATGCCTGTCTCTTTATGGAGCATGTGGAACATTCCTTGTTCCAGTCCTACTCCGGCCCCCTCCCACAGCTCTTTCTCCGGTACATTGATGATTACTTCGGTGCTGCTTCATGCTCTCATCTGGACCTGGAAAATTTTATAAATTTTGCATCCAATTTCCACCCCTCCATCATTTTCACATGGTCTATCTCTGACACTTCCCTTCCCTTCCTTGACCTCTCTGTCTCAATTTCTGGTGATAGACTGTCCATCAACATCCATTACAAGCCTACCGACTCCCACAGCTACCTCGACTACAGCTCCTCACACCCTGCTTCCTGTAAGGACTCCATCCCATTCTCTCAGTTCCTTCGCCTCTGTCACATCTGTTCTGATGATACCACTTTCAAAAACAGTTCCTCTGACATGTCCTCCTTCTTCCTTAACCGAGGTTTTCCACCCACGGTGGTTGACAGGGCCCTCAGCCGTGTCCGGCCCATCTCCCGCGCATCCGCCCTCACACCTTCTTCTCCCTCCCAGAAACATGATAGGGTCCCTCTTGTCCTCACTTATCACCCCACCAGCCTCCGCATTCAAAGGATCATCCCCCGCCATTTCCGCCAACTCCAGCATGATGCCACCACCAAACACATCTTCCCTTCACCCCCCACCGGCGGCATTCCGTAGGGATCGTTCCCTCCGTGACACCCTGGTCCACTCCTCCATCACCCCATACACCTCAACCCCCTCCCATGGCACCTTCCCATGCAACCGCAGAAGATGCAACACCTGCCCCTTTACTTCCCCTCTCCTCACCGTCCAAGGGCCCAAACACTCATTTCAAGTGAAGCAGCATTTCAGTTGCACCTCCCTCAACTTAGTCTACTGCATTCGTTGCTCCCAATGTGGTTTCCTCTTCATTGGAGAGACCAAATGCAGACTGGGTGATCGCTTTGCAGAATACCTTCGTTCTGTCCGCAAGTATTACCCAGACCTCCCTGTCGCTTGCCATTTCAACACACCACCCTGCTCTCATGCCCACATGTCCGTCGTTGGCCTGCTGCATTGTTCCAGTGAAGCTCAACGCAAACTGGAGGAACAGCACCTCATCTTCCGACTTGGCACTTTACAGCCTTTCGGACTGAATATTGAGTTCAACAATTTTAGATCATGAACTCTCTCCTCCATTCCCACCCCCTTTCTGATCTTTCCCCCTCCTTTTTGTTTTTTCCAATAATTTATATAGATTTTTCTTTTCCCACCTATTTCCATTATTTTTAAATGTATTTCCATCCATTGTTTTATCTCTACCTTTTAGCCTTTTTCGATTCCTTCACCCCACCCCACCCCCACTAGGGCTATCTGTATCTTGCTTGTCCTGCTTTCTACCCTTAATTAGCACATTCCTTTAGATAATATCACCACCTTCAACACCTCTTTGTCCTTTTGTCTGTGACAGCTTTTGGTTATCTCCACCTATCACTGGCCCTCTATCCAGCTCTTCTTGTCCCAACCCCCACCTTAAACCAGCTTATATTTCACCCCTTTTCTATTCTTCCTTAGTTCTGTTGAAGAGTCATGCGGACTTGAAATGTTAACTGTTTTCTTCTCTGCAGATGCTGCCAGACCTGCTGAGTTTTTCCAGGTATTTTTGTTTTTGTTTTCGATTTCCAGCATCCGCAGTTTTTTGCTTTTATCTCAGTTTGATGTCTCATCTGAAAAATAGCACCTCCGACTGAAATGAGGGAGTGCTGCACTGTCGGAGGGTGAGTACTGAGGGAGTTCTGCACTGTCGGAGTGTCAGTACTGAGGGAGTGCTGCACTTTCGGAGTGTCAGTACTGAGTGAGTGTTGCACTGTCGAAAGGTCAGTAGTGAGGGAGTACTGCACTGTCGGAGGGTCTGTACTAAGGGAGTGCTGCACTGTCGGAGTGTCAGTACTGAGGGAGTGCTGCACTGTCGGAGTATTAGTACTGAGGGAGTGCTGCACTGTCAGAGGGTCAGTGCTGAAGGAGTGCTGCATTGTCAGAGGGTCAGTACTACATACATATGAACATACGATTTAGGGGCAAGAGTTGGCCACACAGCCCCCTGAGCCTGCTCCATCATTCAATACGATCATGGCTGAATTTGTTGTAACCTCCTGCAATAACCCCAATAACCTTTCGCTCCCTTGTTAATCAAGAATCTATCTGGCTCTGCCTTAAAAATATTCAGTCTCTGCTTCCACCACCTTTTGAGGAAGAGTTTCAAAGACTCATGAACATCTGAGAGAAAAGACTTCTCCTCAACTTTGTCTTAAATGATTGAGCCCTTATTTTTAAACAGTGACCCCTAGTTCTAGATTCTCCCACAAGAGAAAACATCCTCTCCACACCCACTCTGTCAAGACTCCTCCGGATCTTATATGTTTCAATCAAGTCGCCTCTTACTCTTCTAAACTCCAGTGGATACAATCCTAGACTGTCCAGCTTTTCCTCATAAGACAATCCACCCATTCCTGGTATTAGTCTAGTAAACCTTCTCTGAACTGCTTCCAATGCATTTACATCTTTCCTTAAATAAGGTGACCTTACTGTACATAGTACTCCAGATGTGATCTGTACAACTGAAGCATAACCTCCCTACTTTTGTATTCAATTCCCCTCACAATAAATGGTAACATTCCATTAGTTTTCCTAATTACCTGCTGTACCTGCACACTAACCTTTTGTGATTCATACACTAGGACACTCAGATCCCTCTGCACCTCAGAGCTCTGCAATCTATCACCATTTAGATAATAAGTTTTTTACTCTTCCTGCCAAATGAGCAATTTCACATTTTCCCACATTATGCTCCATTTGCCAGATCTTTGCCCACTCACTTAACCTCTCTCTGTCACTTTGTAGCCTCCTTACATCCTCTTCACAACTTACTTCCCTACCTATCTTTGTATCATCAGCAAATTTAGCAACCATTCCTTCAAACCATTCATCCAAGCCATTTATATAAATTGTGAACAGTTGAGGTCCCAGCACTGACCCCTCTGGCACACCACTCTATATCTTGCCAACCTGATAAAGATACATTTATGCCTACTCTCTGCTTCCTGTTAGCGAGCTAATCTTCTATCCATGCTAATATGTTACCCCCTACACAATGAGCTTTTATTTTCCACCAATAGCCTTTGATGTGGCACCTTATCAGGTGCCTTCTGGAAATCTAAGTACAATACGTCCACCAGTTCCACTTTATACACAGCGCATGTGACTGCTTCAAGAAAATCCAATATATTGGCTGAACATGATTTCCCTTTCACAAAACCATTTTGACTCTGCCTGATTGCCATGAATTTTTTTAAGTGCCCTGCCATAACATCTTTAATAATAGCTTCGAACATCTTCCGGATGACAGATGCTAAGCTGCAGTTTTCTGCTTTCTGTCTCCTTCCCTTTTTCAATAAAGGAGTTACATTTGTTATTCTCCAATCAAATGGACCCTTCCCTAAATCTAGGCAATTTTGGAAAATTAAAAACAATACATCAGTATGCAGGGAACACTGCATTCTTCAATACGGATGAAGCACTCCACTGTCAGATTGTCAATACTGAGGGAGTGCTGCACTGTCGGAGGGTCAGTACTGAGGGAGTGCTGCACTGTCGGAGGGTCAGTGCTGAGGGAGCGCTGCACTGTCAGAGGGTCAGTGCTGAGGGAGGGCTGCACTGTCAGAGGGTCAGTGCTGAGGGAGCGCTGCACTGTCGGAGGGTCACTACTGACGGAGCGCTGCACTGTCAGAGGGTCAGTGCTGAGGGAGTGCTGCACTGTCGGGGTCAGTACTGAGGGAGTGCTGCACTATCGGAGGGTCAGCACTGAGGGAGTACTGCACTGTCAGAGGGTCAGTATGAGGGAGTACTGCATTGTCGGAGGGTCAGTACTGAGGCAGTGCTGCACTATCGGAGTGTCAGTACAGAGGAAGCGCGGCACTGTCAAAGGGTCAGTACTGAGGAAAATCCCAAGGTGAAAAGGTGCTATTTGAATGGAGAGTGGACAGTGAAAGCAGCATGTAATAAACCTATTGTCCACCTGGGGGAGTGCCGACCATAAAATTAAATGATTGAACAACATTTTAACCTGGGAACTTTGTGATTGCTAATCAGTTCCCAAACACATTTAATAAACATCGTGGGGTACCTCAGACATCAGTTCTTGTCCCACAGCTACTCACAATATATATCAATGATTCAGATGAGCGAACAAAATGTAATATTTCCATGTTTGCTGGTGACACGAAACTTGGTGGGAATGTGAGCGATGAGGAGGATGTTAAGAGGCTTCAAGGCGATTTAGATAGGTTGAGTGAATGGGCAAATACATGGCAGATGCAGTATAAGGTGGACAAGTGTGAAGTTATCCACCTTGGGAGGAAAAACAGAATGGCAGAGTATTATTTAAATGGTAATACATTGGGAAATGTTGATGTACAAAGGGACCTGGGTGTCCTTGTACACCAGTCGCTGAAAGCAAGCATGCAGGTGCAGCAAGCAGTTAAAAAGGCAAATGGTATGTTGGCTTTCATTGTGAGAGGACTTGAGTACAGGAGCCAGGATGTCTTACTGCAGCTGTACAGGGCCTTGGTGAGACCACACCGGGAGTACTGTGTACAGTTTTGGCCTCCTTACCTTAGAAAGGATGTACTTGCCATAGAGGGAGGGCAGCGAATGTTCACCAGTCTGATACCTGGGATGGCAGGATTGTCGAATGAGGAGAGATTGGACCGGCTCGGCCTGTATTCACTGCAGATTAGAAGCATGAGAGGGGATTCATTGAAACGTATGACATTCTGAGAGGGATGGACAGACTGGATGCAGGGATGATGTTTCCTTTGGCTGAAGGGTCTAGAACAAGGGGTCACAGTCTCAGGATAAGGGATAAGCCACACAGGACTGAGATGAGGAGAAACTTCTTCACTTAGAGGCTGATAAACCTGTGGAATTCTCTACCACAGAGGCTATGGAGGCCAAGTCACTGAATATATTTAAGAAGGGAATAGATAAATTTCTGGACTCTAAAGACGCCAAGTGGTCTGGGGGGACAGCGGGAGTACGACCCTGAGATAGAGGATCAGCCATGATTGTAATGAATAGTGGATCAGGCTCGAAGGGCCGAATGACCGACTCCTGTTCCTATTTTCTATGTTTCTGTGTCTGAGGGTCAGTGCTGAGGGAGTGCTGCACTGTCGGAGGGTCAGTACTGAGGGAGTGCTGCTCTGTCGGAGGCTCAGTACTGAGGGAGTGCTGCACTGTCAGAGGGTCAGTACTGAGGGACTGCTGCACTGTCAGGGGGTCAGTACTAAGCGAGTGCTGCACTATCGTAGGATCACTGCTGAGGGAGTGCTGCACTGTCGGAGGGTCAGTATTGAGGGAGTGCTGCACTGTCGTAGGATCACTGCTGAGGGAGTGCTGCACTGTCAGAAGGTCAGTATTGAGGGAGTGCTGCACTGTCGTAGGATCACTGCTGAGGGAGTGCTGCACTGTCGGAGGGTCAGTACTGAGGGACTACTGCACTGTCGGGGGTCAGTACTAAGGGAGTGCTGCACTGTCGTAGGATCACTGCTGAGGGAGTGCTGCACTGTCGGAGGGTCAGTACTGAGGGACTGCTGCACTGTCGGGGGTCAGTACTAAGGGAGTGCTGCACTGTCGTAGGATCACTGCTGACGGAGTGCTGCACTGTCAGAAAGTTAGTATTGGGGCAGTGCTGCACTGTCGTAGGATCACTGCTGAGGGAGTGCTGCACTGTCGGAGGGTCTACTGAGGGAGTGCTGCACTGTCGGAGGGTGAGTACTGCGGGGGGTGCTGCACTGTCGGGGGGTCATTACTGAGGGAGAGCTGCACTTTCGGAGGGTCACTACTGAGGCAATTCACCACTGTCGGAGGATCAGTACTGAGGGAATCCAGCACTGTCGGAGGGTCATTACTGAGGCAGTGCTGCTCTGTCGGAGGCTCAGTACTGAGGAAGCGCTGCACTGTCAGAGGGTCAGTACTGAGGGACTGCTGCACTGTCTGGGCTTCAGTACTAAGGGAGTGCTGCACTGTCATAGGATCACTGCTGAGGGAGTGCTGGACTGTCAGAAAGTCAGTTTGAGGGAATGCTGCACTGTCGTAGGATCACTGCTGAGAGAGTGCTGCACTGTCGGAGGGTCTACTGAGGGAGTGCTGCACTGTCGGAGGGTCAATACTGAGGGAGTGCTGCAATGTCAGATGGTCAGTACTGAGGGAGTGCTGCACTGTCAGAGGGTCTGTAGTGAGGGAATGCTGCACTGTCGGAGGGTCAGTGCTGAGGGAATGCTACCCTGTTGTGGGGTCAGTACTGAGGGAGTGCTGCACTGTCGGAGGGTCAGTGCTGAGGGAATGCTGCCCTGTCGGGGGGTCAGTACTGAGGGAGAGCTGCACTGTTGAATGGTCTGTAATGAGGGAGTGCTGTACTGTTAGAGGGTTAGCACTGAGGGAGTGCTGCACTGTCGGAGGGTCAGTACTGAGGGAGTGCTGCACTGTCAAAGGGTCTGTACTGAGGGAGTGCTGCACTGCGGAGGGTCAGTACCGAGGTAGTGCTGCACTGTCGGATGGTCAATACTGTGGTGGTGCTTCACTGTCGGAGGGGCAGTACTGAGGCAGTGCTGCACAGTCGAGGGGTTAGTACTGAGGGAGTACTGCACTATTGGAAGGTCAGTGCTGAGGGATTGCTGCACTGTTGGAGGGTCAGTACTCAGGGGAGTGCTGCAATGTCAGAGGGTCAGTGCTGAGGGAGTGCTGCATTGTCGGAGGGTCAAAACCGAGGGGGCACTGCAATGTTGGGGTGTCAGTACTGAGGGACTGCTGCACTGTCGGAGGCTCAGTACTGAGGGAGTGCTGCACTGTCGGAGGGTCAGTACTGAGGGGGTGCTGCACTGTCGGAGGGTCAGTACTGAGGGAGTGCTGCACTGTCGGAGGTTCACTCCTGGGGAATGCTGCACGGTGGGAGGGTCAGTGCTGAGGTAGTGCTGCACTGTCAGATGGTCAGTACTGAGTGTGTGCTGCACTGTCAGACGGTCAGTGCTGAGGGAGTGCTGCACTGTCGGAGTGTCAGTGATGAGGAGGTGCTTCACTGTCGGGGGTTCAATACTGATGGAGTGCTGCACTGTCGGAAGGTCAGTGCTGAGGGAGTGCTGCACTGTGGGAGGGTCAGTACTGAGGGAGTGCTGCACTGTCAGAGGCTCAGTAATGAGGGAGTTCTGCACTGTCGGGGGTTCAGTACTGAGGGAGTGCTGTACTGTTGGAGGTTCAGTGCTGAGGAAATGCTGCACTGTCGGAGGGTCAGCACTGAGGGAGTGCTGCACTGTCGGAGGTTTAGTGCTGAGGGAGTGCTGCATGTCGGAGGGTCAGTGCTGAGGGGCTGCTGCACTGTCGGGGGGTCAGTACTGAGGGAGTGCTCCACTGTCAGAGGGTCCGTACTGAGGGAGTGCTGCACTGTGGGAGGGTGAGTGCTGAGGGAGTGCTGCACTGTCAGAGGGTCAGTAGTGAGGGAGTGCTGCACTGTCGGAGGGTCAGTGCTGAGGGAGTGCTGCACTGTCAGAGGGTCAGTAGTGAGGGAGTGCTGCACTGTCGGAGGGTCAGTACTGAGGGAGTGCTGCACTGTCAGAGGGTCAGTAGTGAGGGAGTGCTGCACTGTCGGAGGGTCAGTACTGAGGGAGTGCTGCCCTGTTGGGGGGTCAGTACTGAGGGAGTGCTGCACTGTCGGAGGGTCAATGCTGAGGGAGTGCTGCACTGTCGGAGGGTCAATGCTGAGGGAGTGCTGCAATGTCAGATGGTCAGCACTGATGGAGTGCTGCACTGTCAGAGGGTCAGTACTGAGGGATTGCTGCAATGTTGGAGGGTCAGTACTGAGGAATATCCTGAGGTGACAACGTGCTTTTGGAATGTCCTGAGTGGTCAGTGAAAGCAGCGTGTAATACACCTATTGTCCACCAGAGTGGGGGGGGGGTGCCGACCATAAAATTAAATGATTGAACAACATTTAAACCTGGGAACTTTGTGATTGCTAATCAGTTCCCAAACACACTTAATAAACATCGTGGAGTACCTCAGACATCAGTGCTTGGCCCACAGCTACTCACAATATATATCAATGATTCGGATGGGGGAACCAAATGTAATATTTCCATGTTTGCTGGTGATACAAAACTTGGTGGGAATGTGAGCGATGAGGAGGATGTTAAGAGGCTTCTAGGCGATTTAGACAGCTTGAGTGAATGGGCAAATACATGGTAGATGCAGTATAATGTGGACAAGTGTGAAGTTATCCACTTTGGGAAGAAAAACAGAATGGCAGAGTATTATTTAAATGGTAATAGATTGGGAAATGTTGATGTACAAAGGGACCTGAGTGTCCTTGTACACCAGTCGCTGAAAGCAAGCATGCAGGTGCAGCAAGTACAGAATCACACAGTGCAGAAGAGGCCCTTCGGCCCATCGAGTCTGCACCAAACACCTGACCTACCTACCTACTCCCATTTACCAGCACTTGGCTCATAGCCTTGAATGTTATGACGCGCCAAGTGCTCATCCAGGTACTTTTTAAAGGATCTGAGGCAACCCGCCTCCACCACCCTCCCAGGCAGCGCATTCCAGACTGTCACCACCCTCTGGGTATAAAAATTTTTCCTCATATTCCCCCTAAACCTCCTGCCCCTCACCTTGAACTTATGCCCCCTTGTGACTGACACTTCAGCTAAGGGGAACAGCTGCTCCCGATCCACCCTGTCCATGCCCCTCATAATCTTATACACCTCAATCAGGTCGCCCCTCAGTCTTCTCTGCTCCAACAAAAACAACCCAAGTCTATCCAACCTTTCTTCATAACTTAAATGTTTCATCACAGGAAACATCCAGGTGAATCTCCTCTGCATCCCCTCCAGTGCAACCACATCCTTCCTATAATGTGGTGACCAGAACTGCACACAGTACTCCAGCTGTGGCTTCACCAAGGTTCAACACAATTCCAACATGATCTCCCTACTTTTGTAATCTATGCTTCGATTGATAAAGGCAAGTGTCCTATATGCCTTTTTCACCACCCCACTAACATGCCCCTCCGCCTTCAGAGATCTGTGGACATACACGCCAAGGTCCCTTTGTTCCTCAGAACTTCCTAGTGTCATGCCGTTCATTGAACACTTCCTTGTCAAATTAGTCCTTCCAAAGTGTATCACCTCACACTTCTCAGGGTTAAATACCATATGCCACTTATCTGCCCATTTGAACATCCCGTCTATATCATCCTGTAGCCAAAGACACTCAACCTCACTGTTAACCACCCAGCCAATCTTTGTGTCATCTGCAAACTTACTAATCCTACCCCCCACATAGTCATCTATGTCATTTATATAAATGACAAATAATAGGGGACCCAGCACAGATCCCTGTGGTACGCTACTGGATACTGGCTTCCAGTCACTAAAGCATCCTTCTGTCATCACCCTCTGCCTCCTACAACTAAGCCAATTTTAAATCCACCTTATCAAATTACCCTGTCTCCCATGTGCAATTGCCTTCTTTATAAGTCTCCCATGTGGGACTTTGTCAAATGCTTTGCTGAAATCTATATAAACTACATCAACTGCACTACCCTCATCTACACACCTGGTCACCTCCTCAAAAAATTCAATCAAATTTGTTAGGCATGGCCTCCCTCTGACAAAGCCATGCTGACTATGCCTGATCAAACCTTGCCTCTCCAAGGGAGGTGGATTCTCTCCTTCAGAAATTTCTCCAATAGTTTCCCTACCACTGACGTGAAACTCATTGGCCTGTAGTTCCCTGGCTTATCTCTACAACCCTTCTTAAATAGCGGAAGCACATTAGCTGTCCTCCAGTCCTCTGGCACCTCCCCCGTGGAATTAAAAATTTGGGTCAGAGCCCCTGCGATCTCCTCCCTTGCCTCGCTCAGCAGTCTGGGACACAAATCATCCAGACCTGGACATTTGTGCACTTTTAAGCCTGCCAACACCTCCAATACCTGCTCACTCGCTATATCAATTCGCTTTAGAACCTCGCAGTCTCTCTCCCCGAGTTCGATACCTTCATCCTCATTCTCTTGGGCGAAGACGGATGTGAAGTATTCATTCAACACTCTAGCGATGTCCTCTGGCTCCACCCATAGCAGTTAGGAAGGCAAATGGTATGTTGGCCTTCATTGTGAGAGGACTTGAGTGCAGGAGCCAGGATGTCTTACTGCAGCTGTACAGGGCCTTGGAGAGACCACACCTGGAGTATTGTGTACAGTTTTGGTCTTCTTACCTAATAAAGGATGTACTTGCCATAGAGAGAGGGCAGTGAATGTTCACCAGACTGATTTCTGGGATGGCAGGATTGTTGAATGAGGAGAGATTGGACCGGCTCGGCCTGTATTCACTGGAGATTAGAAGCATGAGAGGGGATCTCATTGAAACGTATGACATTCTGAGAGGGATGGACAGACTGGATGCAGGGATGATGTTTCCTCTGGCTGGAGGGTCTAGAACAAGGGGTCACAGTCTCAGGATAAGGGATAAGCCACTCAGGACTGAGATGAGGAGAAACTTCTTCACTCAGAGGCTGATAAACCTGTGGAATTCTCTACCACAGAGGCTGTGGAGGTCAAGTCACTGAATATATTTAAGAAGGAAATAGATAGATTTCTCGACTCTAAAGGTGTCAAGGGGTATGGGGAGAGAGCAAGAGTACGGCCCTGAGATGGAGGGTCAGCCATCGGCCTTGAGATAGAGGATCGGCCATGATCGTAATGAACAGTGGATCAGACACAAAGGGCCGAATGACTGACTCCTGTTCCTATTTTATATATTTCTATGTCGGGGGATCAGTACTGAGGGAGTGCTGCGCTGTCGGAGGATTAGTACTGAGTGCGCACTGCACTGTCGGAGGGTCGCTACTGAGGGAGTGCTGCACTGTCGGAGGGTCAGTACTGAGGGAGTGCTGCACCGTCGGATGATCAGTGCTGAGGGAGCTCTGCACTGTCGGAGCGTCAGTACTTAGGGAGCTCTGCACTGTCGGAGCGTCAGTACTTAGGGAGCACTGCACAGTTGGAAGTTAAGCACTGTGGGAGTGCTGCTCTGTCGGAGGGTCATTACTGAGGGATTTCTGCACTGTCGGAGGGTCAGTACTGAGGGAGTGCTGCTCTGTCGGAGGGTCATTACTGAGGGATTTCTGCATTGTCGGAGGGTCAGTACTGAGGTAGTGCTGCACTGTCGGCGGGTCAGTACTGAGGGAATGCTGCACTGTCAAAGGGTCAGTACTGAGGAAAACCCGAGGTGAAAAGGTGCTATTGGAATGTACTGAGCAGACAGTGAAAGCAGCGTGTAATACACCTATTGTCCACCTGGGGGAGTGCCGACCATAAAATTAAATGATTGAACAACATTTAAACCTGGGAACTTTGTGATTGCTAATCAGTTCCCAAACACACTTAATAAACATCATGGGGTACCTCAGACATCAGTGCTTGACCCACAGCAACTCACAATATATATCAATGATTCGGATGGGGGAACCAAATGTAATATTTCCAAATTTGCTGGTGACACAAACCTTGGTGGGAATGTGAGCGATGAGGAGGATGTTAAGAGGCTTCAAGGCGATTTAGACAGGGTGAGTGAGTGAGAAAATACATGGCAGATGCAGTATAACGTGGACAAGTGTGAAGTTATCCACTTTGGGAGGAAAAACAGAATGGCAGAGTATTATTTAAATGGTAATAGATTGGGAAATGTTGATGTACAAAGGGACCTGGGTGTCCTTGTACACCAGTCGCTGAAAGCAAGCATGCAGGTGCAGCAAGCAGTTAAAAAGGCAAATGGTATATTGGCCTTCATTGTGAGAGGACTTGAGTACAGGAGCCAGGATGTCTTACTGCAGCTGTACAGGGCCTTGGTGAGGCCACACCTGGAGTATTGTGTACAGTTTTGGTCTCCTTACCTAAGAAAGGATGTACTTGCCATAGAGGGAGGGCAGCGAAGGTTCACCAGACTGATACCTGGGATTGCAGGATTGCCGAATGAGAAGAGATTGGACCGGCTCGGCCTGTATTAACTGGAGATTAGAAGCATGAGAGGGGATTCATTGAAACGTATGACATTCTGAGAGGGATGGACAGACTGGATGCAGGGATGGTGATTCCTCTGGCTAGAGGGTCTAGAACAAGGGGTCACAGTCTCAGGATAAGGGATAAGCCACTCAGGACTGAGATGAGAAGAAACTTCTTCACTCAGAGGCTGATGAACCTGTGGAATTCTCTACCACAGAGGCTGTGGAGGCCAAGTCACTGAATATATTTAAGGGAATAGATAGATTTCTCGACTCTAAAGGCGCCAAGTGGTTTGAGGGGATAGCGAGAGTATGGCCCTGAGATGGAGGATCAGCCATGATCGTAATGAATAGTGGATCAGGATCGAAGGGCCGAATGACCGACTCCTGTTCCTATTTTTTATGTTTCTATGTTGGGGCATGAGTACTGAGGGAGTGCTGCACTGTTGGAGGGTCAGTACTGAGGGAGTGCTGCACTGTCAGAGGGTCAGTGCTGAGAGAGTGCTGCACTGTCAGAGGGTCAGTGCTGAGAGAGTGCTGCACTGTCGGAGGGTCAGTGCTGAAGGAGTGCTGCACTGTTGGAGGGTCAGTGCTGAGAGAGCGCTGCACTGTCAGAGGGTCAGTGCTGAGGGAGTGCTGCACTGTCAGAGGGTCAGTGCTAAGGGAGTGCTGCACTGTCGGAGGGTCAGTGCTGAAGGAGTGCTGCACTGTTGGAGGGTCAGTGCTGAGGGAGCGCTGCACTGTCGGAGGGTCAGTACTGAGGGAGCGCTGCACTGTCGGAGGGTCCGTGCTGAGGGTGTGCTGCACTGTCGGCGGGTCAGTGCTGAGGGAGTGCTGCACTGTCGGAGGGTCAGTGCTGAAGGAGTGCTGCACTGTTGGAGGGTCAGTGCTGAGGGAGTGCTGCACTGTCGGAGGGTCAGTGCTGAAGGAGTGCTGCACTGTTGGAGGGTCAGTACTGAGGAAAACCCGAGGTGAAAAGGTGCTATTGGAATGTACTGAGCAGACAGTGAAAGCAGCGTGTAATACACCTATTGTCCACCGGATGGGGGCTGCCGACCATAAAATTAAATGATTGAACAACATTTTAACCTGGGAACTTTGTGATTGCTAATCAGTTCCCAAACACACTTAATAAACATCGTGGGGTACCTCAGACATCAGTGCTTGGCCCACAGCAACTCACAATATATATCAATGATTCGGATGAGGGAACCAAATGTAATATTTACATGGTTGCTGGTGACACGAAACTTGGTGGCAATGTGAGCGATGAGGAGGATGTTAAGAGGCTCCAAGGTGATTTAGACAGGTTGAGTGAGTCAGAAAATACATGGTAGATGCAGTATAACGTGGACAAGTGTGAAGTTATCCACTTTGGGAGGAAAAACAGAATGGCAGAGTATTATTTAACTGGTAATACATTGGGAAATGTTGATGTACAAAGGGACCTGGGTGTCCTTGTACACCAGTCGCTGAAAGCGAGCATGCAGGTGCAGCAAGCAGTTAAAAAGGCAAATGGTATGTTGACTTTCATTGTGAGAGGACATGAGTACAGGAGCCAGGATGTCTTACTGCAGCTGTACAGGGTCTCAGTGAGACCACACCGGGAGTACTGTGTACAGTTTTGGTCTCCTTACCTAAGAAAGGATGTACTTGCCATAGAGGGAGGGCAGCGAATGTTCACCAGTCTGATTCCTGGGATGGCAGGATTGTCGAATGAGGAGAGATTGGACCGGCTCGGCCTGTATTTACTGCAGATTAGAAGCATGAGAGGGGATTCATTGAAACATGTAAAATTCTGAGAGGGATGGACACACTGGATGCAGGGATGATGTTTCCTCTGGCTGGAGGGTCTAGAACAAGGGGTCACAGTCTCAGGATAAGGGATAAGCCACACAGGACTGAGATGAGGAGAGACTTCTTCACTCAGAGGCTGATGAACCTGTGGAATTCTCTACCACAGAGGCTGTGGAGGCCAAGTCACTGAATATATTTTTGAAGGGAATAGATAAATTTCTGGACTCTAAAGGTGCCAAGTGGTCTGGGGGGACAGCGGGAGTACGACCTGAGATAGAGGATCAGCCATGATCGTAATGAATAGTGGATCAGGCTCGAAGGGCCGAATGACCTACTCCTGTTCCTATTTTTTATGTTTCTAGGCTCCCTCAGAATTGGCCCTCCGACTGTGCGAAAGGGCGGTGGAAGCAGATTCAACAGGAACTTTCAAAAGGGGGGAATCAGATAAATACTTGAACGGGAAAAATTTCCAGGGCTGCAGGGGGGAGAGTGGGGACTAATTGGATAAATCTTTCAAAGAGCCGGCACAGGCACGATGGGCTGAATGGCCTCCTCCCATATTTTGTAATAATATGTGTGCGCACAAAGGGAATTATTGATATCCCGAATAACCTGTACGCTGGGGTGGAACAGCTGCCACACAGTCCATGCTTTGTGATGTTTGGATAGTGGTTTGTGATAAGATCCCACACAAACACACACCTTTTAAAGATATTTTGAAGTGAGTTCCGTATTTGTGGTTTTGAGTGTAAATGTCACAGGATAAGCAGGAAGTAAACAGCTTAACACCTATTGCCCAACATCAGGCAGGAGGCACAAGACAGAGAGAAAAATTACTTGCATTTCTTTAGAGCCTTTCCCCATCTCAGGACATCCCAAAGCATTTCACAGCCAGCGGAGGACTTGCTGAGGAGAGAGACACACACACACATACGAGAGAGAGAGAGAGAGAAACATCTGTGGAGAGAGAGAGACACGCAGAGAGAGAGAGAGAAACAGGGGGAAAGAAACCTGAGACAGACAAAGTGAGAGGAAGAGACAGAGAGAGACATTTTGTGTGTGTGTGAGAAAGAGAGAGAGAGAGACATTTTGTGTGTGAGAGGGAAAGAGACATTGGGGCTGAATGTTCCCAGAATTGCAGCAGGTGCGAGAGTGGACGGGTCAAATGGAGTCCTACCCGCCGATGAAAATGGCGGGTTTTCACTCCGTATCGTCCTAAACCCGCCTCATTATATATTCACTCCCGCGAAACACTCCGTTTCCATGGCGGGCGGAATCTTGTTCGCCTGTTCGCCATCACCCCGCTGTTGCATCACACCAGCTGTCATCTTTAAAAGGCAGCCACCAGTAAAGTGCCCATCACCACCAGCTCACCACCGCTGCCTGGGAGACATGGTCAGCAAAGGCAAAAAGACTGCAGCCCCTCCCCCCTTCAATGACGGGTCCCTCGAGCGACTGCTGGATGCCGTGGAGGCCCCCGGGATGTGCTCTACCCCCGCTCTGGCCGCAGGATGGGCAGCAAAGTCACCAACCCGGCTTGGGAGGTGGGGGCAGCGGTGGTCAGTGCCAACGCCCTGCAGAGGAGGACAGCCATCCAGTGCCGCAGAAGGATGAATGATCTCTGTTCCGCCAGGGTAAGTCACCCTTTTCATCACTCCCAACTCACACACTCACAAACCCATCACACACCCACAGGGCCCTCACTCACTGCCAGTGCAAGAGACATCACCATTCACACTCTCTCACACACTGTCATTGTCCTCATCCCGTCCACTCACCACCCACACAGGTCAGGCATACTTATCATCTGGCCTGGTAGGCATCCTGATACACTTTCCCCATCTCTATCCATGCAGGACAAACGGACTCACAACAGGAGGGGAAGGTCCCAGACAGGCGGAGAGATGCCGGAGATCAAAGCTCTGACAGAATTGGAAAACAGAGCCATCCAGCTGGCCGGCCATGACCGGGATCGGTCCTGTGTTGACAGTGAGGTCGGCGCTGCTCTACCAAGTGAGGATCCAGCTGTGCAACATCCATCAGACAACCATGCTGTGAGTGAAGTGTCCTCTTTCACAGTTCACTGCCATGCACTAATTATCTCCCCTTGCTTTCACAGACACATCTGGGAAGCAGCAGACGGAGTCCACGACCTAGAACCTCCAAGCAAGCTCTGAAGAAACCTCTGAAGAGGAATCTGAAGGAACCCTCCCTGAACTCCCCTCACAGCGCTCACCCTCACCCTCACCCTCCACCAGCGCAGAGACACACACCTCGTTGGGACCTAGATTTAGAGTAGCCTCGGGATCACAATCTGGTGAGCACCTCGCACTGTTTGATTCACAGCAGGCTGAGGCAGGGACTTCCCAGGTTCCCGGCACTCGGAGGACTGCTGGAGGCCAGAACGTTGCTGAGTCCGAGTCAGATGATGAGCCTCTGGACTCGGTCATGTCACAGTCGCTGGAGCTGCAAAGGCTAGCTGGGGAACATCAGGAAGGGATGTCCGCTGCACTCCTCAGATTGCAAGGCACGATGGAGGAGTCCGTCCATCTTCAGGCTGAGGTGATAGCGCCAGCATGCCAATGCACCGAGGTCAACACTGGCAGGATGATGGCCGCCATGGAGACCTTGGTCCAGGACGTCGCTCCTGTACTGCTCTACAGGCTTAACTCCATCGCTAATGCCATAGTTGGCCTCCTACAGTGTGCACGCAAGAGTGGTGCGGGCAGCTCAATCTCACTCCAGCTACCCCTTCCGCTTATGGAGTCAGCCAGGGGACCTCGGGCACCAATAGGGTGGAGGATCAGCATGGGCACACCCCAGGGTCATCCACCCAGTGACTCTGGGAGTGACTGGCCCATCTGACTCCCCTCTTCCTGTGACCTCCGCAGATCCAGCTTCACAGGCCAAGGAGTGGGCCACTGCCACACAGCAGGACCCCGAAAGCAGGCTGGGACCCTCCAAGTCTCAGCCCTCCAGAGGATGCCCACCAAAGTCATCACAGACAGGGCGTCACAGTCAGCAGGCTGCCTCCACCTCCGCTGTGGATGTCCGGGGAGCACCAAGACTTAGCGGCAGGGTTAGGAAAGTTAGGTAAAAGCAGTTGCACAGCCTGGGCACAGGTGTTGACCACTTGTACATACTGTTCACTATTGTCAATAAACTCCTAAGAATGCCTCCCTGCCTCTGACTCCTTGTTCTGATGAGCAGTGTTCGTGTCACTCAGATGTGAAACCTTTCTGCACAAGGCAGGTGTCTCAGTCCAGGGCCTCTTCCCTGTGCTCTGTGTGGCCTTCAGACCACAATGATGGTCCAGCCTCACACTACCTGGAAACATTAATGATACCTGCACCTCGGTGGTACTGGTCATTGCTGCCAGAATGTAGTGGGCAGGTGCCACAGAGTATTCTCATTCTCTCTGTGTGCTCTCAGCATCTTTAAGGTGGGGCTGGTCCCCATCTCTTCAGCATCTGCGACCAGTGATGCTGTGCACCAGCTCCTGAAGGGCTGAGGTGCTGAAGGTGGACACAGCATCGGATGCATCTAAAGTTTCATGGCTGTGTCTCTGAGATGGTCCTGATCACAGAGCGCAAGTGATCTGCCCTCAGCCAGACAGGAGTCAGACATTCTCAGAGGCTGTGTGAAGATCTATGGAATGTCCTCACTGCATGTTGTCATCATCCTCCTGCGATCGAGCGACTATTAGGGCCTCCATTGCATCTCCATGACAGGAGCATTCTCCAAGAGGGTATTGGCGCTGCTATAAGCCAGACTGGAGTCAAATGTTCACAACTGCGATGTGAGGATCTACAGGGAACACCTCACTGCATGTCGTCATCATCCTCCACAAACCTGACAGCTATGAGGGCCTCCCATGCGTCCCTGCCTCATCTAATCAGTGCGAGAGCCTCATCCCCGTCATCGTCACCAACCGAGGACCCCCTCTCCCTCATCCCCATCGACGTCCTCCTCATCAGAGGAGACCTCCAGCTCCTCCATCTCCTCCTCAGCCAGCTCCTCTCCCAGTTGCAGCACCAGGTTGTAAAGGGCGCAGCAGACGATGATGATGTGCGATACCCTCTGTGGACTGTATTGCTGGGCTCCACCAGACTGGTCCAGGCACCGGAACCACATCTTCAGCATCCCGGGTCTGTTCTACCGAGTTACGAGTTGCTGCCTGAGCCTCATTATAGCGTCGCTCTGCTGCAGTCTGAGGCCGCCGCACGGGTGTCATCAGCCATGGCCTCTGCGGGTAGCCCTTGTCCCCAAGGAGCCAACCCTGCAGACTCTGTGGACCCTGGAAAACTGCAGGGATCTGCGAGTGACTCAGGATGTAGGCAATGTGCGCACTCCCTGGAAACCGTGTGCATACCTGCAGGATGCGTTGCTGGTGGTCACATACCAACTGCATGTTCAATGAGTGGAATCCCTTGCGGTTGATGAAGTCCACTGGGTGTAGCGATGGAGACCTGAGCGCCACATGAGTGCAGTGAATCACACCCTGCA